>NC_084463.1:117070984-117791837 GCF_027409185.1 Cynocephalus volans
ACCATGACCTTCAGGTATTCTACTCCCTGAATTAGTTTGAAACTATGTCCCAAATACAAAAACTAAAAAAAAGTCCACTTCCTCTTTTACATGGCAACTTTCCAAATTTTAATTATTCCTGAAAGGGATCTCAGAAAATCTAGTTCAACCTCAGATGAAGTAACTCAGATGCTGAGAGTGACTTATCTCCAATTAATATTCTTCAAGCAAAATATCTTCAATCTCAACATTTCCTTAAATGATACAACTTCTAGATCCTGAACACTGTTGTCAAGCTAGGGCTATTCATAACTAAAGCCAAAATGTTTCATTATTTTAGTTATACTAAGTTTCCATTTGCATCGTCAGGGCTAGGGCTCAGACCCTTCAAACCCATTGTACAGACTGGTTACCAGACCCCTCACACTCAGGTCCGTGTTAGGTAATTCGGAAAGATCCTCGGAGCCATTGGCAGACGACACGAGCTCAGTCCTCAGCAGCAGCAGCTGCAGGTTACAGCAGATCCAGCAGCGGCGGCAGCCTCTCGGAGGGTCCCAGGGACACTGGCAGCAACAGCCTCCAGCAGCAGTAGCAGCCTCCCTGTTGCCCCCTACCCCCAGGGTCATCCCAGGGGAGGGGGGCCCTGTGGATCAGAGCCGCTCATCCTTTATCCTTAAGTCCATAACCCAGGACACCTGGGTGCACATGCACAATTACATTAGACAATAACCAAGGAATACCTGGGCGCACGTGCATATTTACATCAAATGTTCGGCAAGATTCTGAACAGCTGAGGGGCCCTGACCATTTTCCTATATTTTCCCAGCAATTGTAATCTTTTCAAGACACACTCTAGTTTACTGGTGGCCCATCTTAGAATGTGGTGCTCAATTATAACTATTAGATGGGGTTTTAATAGAGCAGAGTATAAATGGAATGATGAACAACTGTGTCTCTTCAACCATGCTGCAGTTAGACTCCCTTAAGACTGGGCAGATAGCCTAAGCCACATCAATTCAGATAGCATGCTATTAGCAAAGCTATTGATGTACTATACTGTGGTAATTTAGCTCCGATCTCTGACTGAACAGCTGACTAAGTCATGCTATTTTTGCTTACCTGGCTCAGACTCATGTCTCTCATAACCCATTTGCTTACTACTTTAATCCTTCCCCCATACTTTAACTAAAATCTAGGAAGTGTTTCTACTAAAACTGACCCTGCCTAGCAGCCTAGTTAATTAATTCCTAGAGTCGGAGCAACTAGCAGTTCTCTGCAAAAACCATGTGACCTGATGTAGGGAAAATATAGGAAAATGGTCAGGGTGCCTCAGAAGTTCAGAATCTTGCCAAGCATTTGACATAAATATGCATGTGTGCCCAGGTGTTCCTTGGTTATTGTCTGATGTAGATGTGCATGAGCCCCCAGGTGTCCTGGGTTATGTACGTAAGTATAAAGGACGAGTGGCTCTGATCCACAGTGACCCCCAGCCCCCAGGATGTCCCCCCCCAGGGAGGCTGCTACTGCTCCTGGAGGCTGTTGCTGCCAGTGCCTCTGGGATGCCCCGAGAGGCCACCGCCACTGCTACTGCTGAGGACTGAGCTCGTGTCATCTGCCAGTGGCTCCCTGGATCTGTCCCAATTTACCTAGCATGGACCTGAGTGTGAGGGGTCTGGTAACCAGTCTGTACAATGGGTTTGAAGGGTCTAAGCCCTAGCCCTGACAATACAAATGGAAACTTAGTATAACTAAAATAATGAAATGTTTTGGCTTTAGTTATGAATAGCCTTAGCAAGACAACTGGCTACGCTGGCAGGAGTCCAACAATAATCCCAACCAGAAAATT
Source organism: Cynocephalus volans (assembly GCF_027409185.1). Taxonomy (NCBI): domain Eukaryota; kingdom Metazoa; phylum Chordata; class Mammalia; order Dermoptera; family Cynocephalidae; genus Cynocephalus; species Cynocephalus volans. Next base: position 117,072,810 of record NC_084463.1, read on the forward strand.
AGCATAGGGCCGAGCCCGTGGCGCACTCGGTAGAGTGCTGCGCTGGGAGCGCGGCGACGCTCCCGCCGCGGGTTCGGATCCTATATAGGAATGACCGGTGCACTACACTGGCTGAGTGCCGGTCACGAAAAAACGACAAAAAAAAAAAAAAAAATTGTTCCAAGCTTGGTACTGGTAACACCCTGGTTCGATTGCTGTATCCTCAAGCTGCCAAAAAAAAAAAAAAAAAAAAAATCATTCCAAGGATAGTTGCCTTGTAATCTTGTACCATGGTTTGAATACTTAAAAAAAAAAAAAAAGAAAGAAAATTAGCATAGCTATTGCTGTAGCCCAAGACCTGATTGATTACCTAGATCCTGCTAGGCGAACTTCTATCTTTAGGAAACTACCTATTCTCATTCCTGGAGGACGTTCTCTGAAGGCATCTAAAATAAGGAAAATATCCAGATGGTATTGTGACAAATATTAAAAATGAGCAGGGAAAGATGTATACAGGGAGACTTACTGGGTCTCACACCCCTGCCTCCACCAAAGGAAAGGGTGGAGAACACATGTATTGAACTAGAGAAGTGACCAATCTAAAGCGGGCAGCAGAAGAGGAAGTCAAGTTTTGCAATAAAAGCATTAGCAACATATGCTACGGGGTTTGAGCTGAAAAGAAAAATCCCAGAGTATTCTATTTTTATGTTTTGCAATTTGTCTTGTCACCTTCCCAACTTCATAGGTTCCGGAGGTATGAAGAAAGTTTAAAGTCATCTGCTCAAGAGATCCTAAATGCCAGTCCAAGAAAGCAGCTGATTGGCTGTATGAGAACCACGTAGGGAAGGTTTTGAAAAAACAGATATATTTCCTTTCAAATTCCACAGTCTCCTCCCTCACTTCAAATCAGGTTTGAGTAGGCCTAAACTCTGCAGGACACTAACATACGACTACGTTCAGGAAACTATCTGACCCATGTTTGAATATCTCCTATGACAGGGAATTTATTACTTCCAAAACAGCATGTTCTATCACTAGAGTGTAAAAATGGAGTTTAAAGATGGGTTTGAATACCAGAGCTTTGCTTCTTACAAATAGTTCTATGGTCCTCTCCTTGACTTCTCACTTGTTATTACAGAAATTTTCAAACATACACAAAAGTTGAATAATATAATGAAAATACATGTATCCATAGCCAGATTCAACAATTATCAACATATGGCCAATCTTGTTTTATCTATAAACCCCCTAATCCCCAATACCTCACTTAACTTTACTAAAGCTACAAGAAATTTATTACATTTCATTTGTAAATTCTTCTTAAAAAATAAGAGCTCATTTAACTAATGCAATACCATTATTACACCAAAACATTAACATTAATTCCTCAACTTCTTTACATCTCAGTTTCTGTAGTGGATTATGTCCTCCCCAAAACTCACTGAAGCTTGAATTGTGTCCCCCAAGTTTTATGTATTAGAAATTTAGTCCCCACTGTGACTGTTAAGAGGGTGGGAAATCCTATTATAGTAACTGGAAGGTGGAGCCTTGAAGAGGTGATTGGATTGTAAGACCATGCCATACTGAATGGATTAAAAATCGTGGTCAGGGGCATGTTTCTGAGGTCTTTAAAAGAGGAGAGTCTGTCTTTTTCTCTCTGCTCTCTCTGCTTCCACCATCTTCCAATGTGAGACTCCTGGGTCACTGTCACCACCACCAGTTGAACTTTGGACTTCCCAGCTCCAGAAACTATAAGTAATAAATGTCATTTTTCTTTATAAATCACCCAGTTTCAGGCTTTTTGTTATAAGCAACATAAATGGACTAATACAGTTTCCTCAATTATAAGCAGGTATGGGTAACTCTGGTCTCACAGGATTCTTGTGAACTCTATACTGTCTCAGTGACTGTTAAAAAAAAAAGTTCCGTTTGAACATGTACAACACAAATAAAAAACATGTAAGCTTTTGAGTTCTAAGTCCCAGACTTGGATCTTTGGATAGTAAATAACCTGTCTATCCAGAAACCTCAACTTGTTTAAGATGATAACTGCAGTATACCCAGAAAGGCAGACTAAGCTCACCTGTGATAATGTTTCCCTTGGGGGGTAAACAACTTTTTAACACTGCAAAGGTTAGAATTTAAGATATAGAGATGGTGAAATAAACCAAAGCCATTTATAAATATTTGCATTAACTTCAAGATGATCTATGTATTGTGGCTACAGTGCACACATTGTATGAGAGTTGTGGATGCATACATACAGAGTTGACTTATAAAGAGCAGGACTGTTTGAAAGTGACCTGGATGCTCACTCTGGGTTGGCTGGACAATCAGGTGCTCTGCCTTCTACCAGTGGGAGGGCTGAGCCTAAGCTCAGCTCCCTATAGGACAAGGAGTTTTCTTTTCTTTGGCAGCAAGACTGCAACTTTCCACAGCCCCAGTGTCTCCAGGTTCTAGGCAATTGCCCTTCCCAAACTGTACACAGCTGACATCTCAAATCCAGACTATATGACACCAAACACAGAATTAGTTTCTCGCATGTTTAACCTGTAAAAAGTAGACTCACAATTAGGGAGGGATCTCTCTATTAGAACACTGACTCAGGGCTGGCCAGATAGCTTAGTTGGTTAGAGCTTGGTGTCATAAAACCAAGATCAAGGGTTCAGATCCCCTTACTGGCCAGCCGCCAAAAAAAAAAAAAAAAAAGAATATTGACCCAAATATGAATCCAGCAGTGACCTGGCCTCTGAAGGACAGGAGGATCAGGGGACCAGTGCCTTTTTTTTTTTTTTTAAGGTAAAAGTCACCATTTTAACCATTTGAAAATGTGTGATTCATTGGCTTTCAGTATATTCACAATTTTGTGCAACCATGACCACTAATCTAATTCCAAAAAGCTTTCATCACCCCAAAAAGAAATCCTGTACCCATTAACCAATCATGCCAAACACTAATCTGCTTTGTTGGAACTACTCTGCTTCTTCTGCACATTTCATATAAATGGAATCATACAGCAGGTGGTCTTTTGTCTCTGGTTTCTCTCACTTAGCACAAAATGTTTTCAAGTTTCATCCACGTTGTAGCATGTATCAGGACTTCATTCCTTTTTGTAAGTAGTATTCCATTGTATGGATATACCACTTTTTGTTTATCCATTTATCAGTTGATGGACTTTTCGGTTGTTTCCACTTTTTGGCTATTATAAATAAAGTTGCTATGAGCAACCCAATTTTTAAAATCAGCAAAGAACTTAAATAGACATTTCTTTTTTTTTTTTTGTCTTTTTGTGACCGGCCGCACTGCGCTCAGCCAGTGAGCAGCTCACCGGCCATCCTTATATAGGATCCGAACCCGAGGGCGGGAGCACTGCTGCGCTCCCAGCGCTGCACTCTCCCAAGTGCGCCACAGGGTCGGCCCATTAAATAGACATTTCTCCAAAAAAAGATAAACAATGGCCAATAAACATATGAGAATATACTCAACATCATTAGTTATCAGGGAAATGCAAATCAAAACCACAGGATTCCCCTTCACATACATTAGGATGGTTATAATTATAAAAATGGAAAATAACAAGTGTTGGAGAGGATGTAGAGAAACTGTAACCTTTACACATTGTCGGTGGGAATGTAAAATGGTTTAGCCACTATGGAAAACAGTTTGGAGGCTCCTTAAAAAGCTAAACATAAAGGGCTGGCCTGTCAGCTCAGTTGGTTAGAGCACAGCCTTGTAACACCAAGATCAAGGGTTCCAGCCACCATTAAAAAAAAAAAAGGAAAAAAGCTAAACATAGAATTACCATGTGACTCCCCAATTCCACTCCTAGGTATCTTCCCTTTATTTTTCTTTAATGATTCTTGACTTAAAGTTTCCCCTTCTCCTTTCAAATACTTCAGGAAATGATTATTGTTATTTTGTTGTTTTGTTTTAAACACCATTTAGCATAACAAGACAAGGTACATTGAGAGAAAATTCTCATAGATTATACTTGAGATTCCAATTTAAAAAGGGTAATTAACTTGTGATTTTAAATTGAAAGGTATTAAGAGATTACTAAGTTTGTAAATAGTACTGAAAAGTTTAAGAGAACTTAAAATGTATTTCTTAGTGTGGGTTGTAGTCAAAATACATTTAGAGGGCTAGCTGGTTAGCTCAGTTGGTAAAGCATGGTGTTGTTAACACCAAGGTCAAGGGTTCAGATCCCCATACTGGCCAGCTGCAAAAAAGATTTTCCTGGATTCTGGTCATGTCATCCAAAATATCCTCCATCTTTTTTTCAAAATCTTAACACCTGTTTCTTTCTCCCAAGACATCCAAAATGGCTTTTTAAAGTCAACAATTCAATATAAACCCATCCAAATTAAATAAAATTCACTCCTTCTTCCCTAAATGCTAGTCAACTCCCAATGCCAAAATAGTAGCTAGGTGCTGATCTAATTAGCTGAATGATATAATTTACACTAAGGCAAGAATGAGGCGTAAGCACTCCCAGGATCCACAGATATTATAAGAGCAAAACAAAAATCTGCAATGTAGACTATGTCTGGAAAGGAGAAGCCTGAATACTGCTGCCTCTCTTCTGAGGGAAGACATCCTGCTCTACATACTCTACTCCTTAACTTTAATTAACTCCTTAATTTTTCCACATAGTAAGATTACATGAATTCAGCAACTATACCACACCAGCTATTATTATTCCATTCTTCACCTTAAACAAGATGAGTGTTTAAGGAGAGTCTGTTCTTAAATGGCTTTTATCTCTCTAAGGTTATTTTTTCTTTCATTCATTCACTCATGATTAAAACAACAAAACAAAATGCATGAGAATTTCTATAATGAAGTTAAAAACCAAAATTCTTTGTTTGCCTTGGAAAAAAAAAGAGATAGAAAAGGGAAAGAAGGGATCACATAGAATGAGGAGGCATGGAGAGACGAAAAATATCTTAAATGCCTAGCAGTAATAGCCAGATCCTTGAGTAGAGGTTTTTTATTTGTAATCCTAGAAAAGATAATATTAATAACAGCAATTTTTCAATTGGCCTAATCACATTTAATCCTTTTACCACACAATCTAAGAATCAAAACACACTTGGGAGCAAAGAAAACAAGATTCAAAATGAAAAATACTTCTTTGAAAAAAAAAGAAAAGACTATACCTGAGATATTTGGCCCTGGACTTTTGTAAGCTGAGTTGCTCGCATATTTAAAGACTGGCTTCTTGTTACAGTTGCCCCAGAAAGGCATTTTCCATTCACCTTTCTTTCGAGGTGATAACTTGCTGGTGATCTCTCTTCAAGAAGAACAGCATCCCAAGGATCCTCTGCTAGCAAACTTGGAACATTTTTCTCTTCTTCATGGTCTAATACCTCCACATTGTCCACTTTAGGCTTACTTAGAGGATCCAAGTCTAACCAGTCAAATTTACTGATATCCTCAGCCTTTGGAGATACCTGTAGATTGCTGACTGCAGCTTTTGAATTTGTTATCTCTAAATCAGTCCTTGCTTTCCCATTTTTTAAAAATTCTGATGTACTAGCTATTTTGTCAAATAGTTTTGCCATGTCAGGACTGACTACTGGACTGACTACAGGACGATAGATAGGTAAGCTTCCTTGCGGATGAAAGGGTGTAGCAGGTGCCAAAGGGTATGAAAAATATGAAGACTGTCCCGGGAGACCTAAATATATAGGTTCTGTAGAAGGAAAAGGAGACATTCTTGGATTGAAGCCATTCTGGAATGCAGACTGTTTACTGTAAGTTGAAGGATAAATAGAAGGTAAAGTATAAGTGGAAGGCCCAGATAATCCAGGTGGCCACTGTCCTCTCTGAATAGCAGGTCTAAGATAGAGCTGTGCTGAAAACGAAGGGCTCAGAACAGGCAATACAGGTGTTTTTCTAGTCTCAAAACTGTCATCCAGCAACAGTTTCTCAAGTTCAGCTTGGGTGAGCTTCTCTACATCAATATCTACTGCTCTTTTTTGGGAATCTGATTCAGGAAACACCATGAGATCATAATCCTGTTTGTTATAAACTTGTGCTTTTTGTCTGGTGCTGTTTGACAACTCAAAGCCTCTCTGGTTGTCAGTCACTTGTCTATCCTTTTGCAGTTTTGCTAAAGCCTCTGCTTCCATCTGTAATGCTTCTTCTTTGTCCACATCTTTTGTTCTTGTTGGTTCCAGATGTGAAGATGAACATTGTTTAAATCCATTGTTGCTGGATATCTGAGCCATGTCCACTAAGAAGACTAAACCTTCCCCAATCTATTTTTTCTTGTAGCTTCCAAAATAGCACGACCTATACATAAAAATAAACATAACACTCGATTAGACTTTCTAAACACAAATAAATTTTATTTGCAACCTAACCCATATGGTTTAGGATTTGAAGTCACTCACAAAAATACACTACCAAATAAATAAAATAAAATGAACAGTTGGGTGAAATCTGGGTGAAGGAACACTTAATACCTTACACATAGTTGTGTTAAGGAAGCTGTTTAGACATCATGGCTTGATCCCATTTCCTGACCTAACAGGAAAGCTAGCACAGTAAACGAACTTGAGAAGTTTTCACTTCAGCTATCACAATGGCTGTCATTAACCAGTGGCACTTGTGGCAGAATTCTTAACATGAAATGACTTAAGTGCTAGTCACATATTTTCAAGAGTTCAGATAAGGTTTACTTTTATGCAAATAGCAAAAGATTTCATTTTGACTTGCTATTTGTTAAATTGCTCAAGAGCCAATTAGCAATAAAAATATCCAATATCCAATCAATAAAATAAATATTTATCAAAATATGTAAAATAACTGATTAAGGGTTTATAATATTCTAGAAATACTAAAAATGTATAATGTAACATAGATTAAAATAATAAGACAAAAGTGTTAAGGCTATAAGAAGTTGAATATTCCACTCAAAGGTTAAATTATGGCTGAATTCATCACAGTTTTTATTTTTTTAATTTTTATTTATTTTTTGGCAGCTGACTGGTACTGGGATCTGAATGCTTGATCTTGGTGTTATCAACGCCATGCTCTAACCAAATGAGCTAACTAGCCAGCTCCTGTCACATAGTTTTGATCACACTTCTGTTCTGATTATATGCAGTTAAATCAACAGTTATAATACCAAAATTTTTCCTTTTCAAAAAAATATCCTCAAATATTTTTATTAATGAAAAAACTACACGATAGTTTATTTTTAAACCTTCCCACAGATCAGTTTATAAAAATTTACTGTATACTCCTCTATTTAAGACAAAAACTTAATTCAGACCAAGTTTACCCTATGAAGTAATATGACCAATTAAAAGGTTGGTTATCTACTGTTTAACATAGGGCACATTTCCTGCTTCTAATCAATATGATACCAGGGCTAAACGTGGGTTCTGGACTCACACCACCTTGGTTTAAGAAGCTATAACCTTGGGCAAATGAAAATTTTTTTCCAGGTGTCTTAGTTTCCTAATTTTTTAAATGAAAAAACATCTATCCCCTAAATTATTACATGGATTAAATGAAATTATGCAACTCAAATTGCTTATCATTGGCCTTACATATAAGCATTAAACAAATGGTATCTATTATTAATCTAATCTAGGTATATCATTGATACACCTAGTTTATATACTGCGAAAGCATGATAGGCCTTCTTTACAGCCATGGTCTTTAGTTCTAGTAAATACAGTGCTTGTCTACAGTATATGCTCAATAAGTGCTTGATTAAAGGAGGTAAGGAAAAAACCAAAGCAAATTCATATTAATATAACAAATGAAAATCCTAGGTGTTGAGGTAAAACTACATAAAAAAATTATTAGTGATGAGGACATAAAGAAAGAGGTATTCAAGGAATATCCTTGGACTGTCCTTGGAGTATTACTTGGCAATTCTTTCATACAACTATAGTTTAATTCCTGAGGCATTTCACTGGAAAACTATTCCAAATTTTTCCCTTCTGTGATAAACAGCAAAACATAGGCACAATGCATACTTAATATTTGTACACTTCATTGTATGTAAACTTTATACCAAAAGAAAAAAACTGTAAACAAACATTGAATTCTTGCTAACTAAGCATGAAGTACTTAGTGGAAAGTACTGATGTCTATAATTTTCTTTGAAGTGCATCCAAAAAATAAGATTAATCAATGGATGGATAGAGGGAAGATAGATAGATAAATGTGATATGGCAAGTACAGGAAAATGTTAATAGTAAAATCTGGGTGAACAGTATATGGGTATTAACTCTGAAATTCTTTCAATGCAGCTGCCATGACTGAAAATTTTCACAATAAAATATTGGGTGGGGGAAATGGGCGCAAATTCCTCCCATTCCAATATACACCCCCATTTGCAATGTGATTTTATTGCTCCTCCCATAATGAGGTTGGGTCTACTTCTCTACTCTCTTGATCTGAATGGGCCTTGTGACTGGCTTTGACCAGTAGAATGCAGAAGTGGCACTGTCGAGAGTTCTAAGACTAGGTCATAAGAGGCTTTACTGCTTCAGCTCTTCCTCTCTTGAAATACTGCCATGTGAATGCTCACTAGGGATGAGAAAGAACTAGGAGACAGAAGCCCAGCCAACAGCCAGCACCAGCCACCAGACATGTGAGTGAAGCCACCATCTTAGACTGTCCATCCACACTCCAGATGACCACAGCCACATGACTGACCCAAGGCGAAACCAGCAGAAGAAACCACCCAGCTGAGCTCAAGCCAAATTGCTAACCCACAGAATCATTTTGGAATGGTTTTTTACACAGCAGTAAATAACTCATAAACCTTTTCTTCTTATGTTTAGAAAACAAAACTGAAGCCACTTAACTATGTAACAACAAATTTCTGTTTTAACTTGTACCACCACCACCTTCCTTCACTAAGTCCTCAGAGAATGAACAGTTCCCTTGACCTTTCTAAGGCTAACTCCTCCACTTATATCCTTAACCCCACTGAATTCTCCTCTACTTCCTAATCACTGATTGCCTCCCTTGCATTATTAATTTTTCATTTACTTGCTTCTGCTCCTCTGCCATAAAAATACTTAAGTTTTCTCCATATTAAGGGAAGAAAAATATTAACATTCCTCTTTAGACTCTAGAAGCTTCCATTTTATCACTGCCAAACTTCTCAAATGAGTGACCTAGAAAGTCCTTTCTTTACACATTCTGCACTGGAAAAACTGTACTTGTCTTTCAGGGCCCAATTACCTGAATACTGCCTCCTCTCTTGAAGCTCTTCATAAGCATCTCTTACCAGAATTTATCTTTTTAGTGTAACCAAAAATTTTTTGTCACAGTTTTCTTTTTCACTTTTTGCAGACTTTTTGCTGTTTTTGCCTGCACAGCATCCTTGCTTCTGGTAGTAGAACCTATAGTTTCCTTCCTAGAGACTGCTTATCTCCCTCTTATCCCACATAGTTAAAACAGGACTGGACCATCCCTACCGATCCCCAACCACTCCAGATGATCCAAGTCTGGCCCATCAGGGTTAACCACAGGACTTGTGGCTGAAAGTATCTGGAAGCTTTTCATTGAGATTGCTAAACTGATGAGATGTAAGCCTGGCACTGTTGTGTCCATATTTGTCACCACATGAAGAGATGCTGCCTAAGAATGAATCCGGGCCAGAAGAAAGTAGAGCTAAGATAAAATAGAGTAAGATAGATTCTGGATAATATCACATTAAATATTGGGATCCAGCAATACCCAAGCCCCATCTTTTCATTTTTTTTTTTTTGTCTTTTTCGTGACCAGCACTCAGCCAGTGAGTGCACCAGCCGTCCCTATATAGGATCCGAACCCGAGGCAGGAGCGTCACCGCGCTCCCAGCGCTGCACTCTCCCGAGTGCGCCACGGGCTCAGCCTCCCTCTTTTCATTTTTGTAAGCCAATAACTTCCTCTTTTCACTGACACCAGTTATGAGTTTCTACCATAATAACCAAAAAAAAAAGTCCCGATTAACACAGAATCTGTGAACCTGTGTGTCTACCCAACAGACTAAAAATAAGCTTCTTAAGTGCAAAGGCCCACTTGTTCATTTTTTAAGTTCCCCACAACATTTAAAAGCACCTTGCTTAATAAATATGAAATTTACCGAACATGTGTTTTAACATGAGGGAATAAGGATTGTTGGACAGCCCTGAAGAAGGAATTTCAGATGGCACAAGAGTATGAATATATGGTGGGAGAAACTAGTCAAGTGCAATCATGTGTTACTCAACACCATAATATACCACCTATTTTTCACAAAGTCAGATGGATTAAAACAAAATAGCATTTTACAAAGAGATGAAGATACTTAACTGTAATTCATTTTCCACAAGCATAAGGCAAACTTGTTACTTAAGTATTCTCCTGGTTACCATATTTGGTAATGACCATAATTTTGAAAGGGGGGAATCTTGACTTTTTTAATGAGATACACTGGCGAACACACTTGCTCTAAATATTTCAAATGAATGTTAACTCATTTACTGACAAAGGTATAAAATTAATAGTCTGAAATATATTTTGTCAGTGAATATGGTGTTTTTTTCACATCAATTTATTTGCTTGCTCTGTCTCTAGTATCAACACCCAACATGCTAAAGTAAATTCAACTCTAAATAGTAATAGTGAGCTATCTGTTAGCAGTTACATTATCATATCTTAGTTTTCCAAGAGGTTATCATGCATGTATGCTCAAATGGTAATAAAAAGGCTTATAAGACTGTACGAAAGTAACTGTGTGCTTCAGCTATTTTTCTGGGGCTGCTGCACTGACGTGCTCCACTAATTTTTTAAATAAAACGTCATTTGATGATAAACATTTTGCAGGAAATAATTTCCTACATGCTAATTCAAAATGAAAGCCTCGATGCTAATTCCCCTAATTCAAGCTGGGAAAGACAATATAACTAGTTTTTGAATGAGGATTGTATATCATCTGCCAAAGATCACAAGGCTGTACTACTTTGAGATTCTTCAAAAGAAAGCAATTAAACTATTCAGTTAAACTTTTTGGACATCATTTGCATACCCCAAAACAAGAATTAATTTAAAAGTTCTTGGCTTCTTCTGTGATAGACATTCATTTAAAATTTAAATTTAAATCTCAGAAAAAAATAAAACAAGTCAGTCCTGCTATCCATCTAAATGCCTTCTGATCTTAAAAATTCAAGATACATAAGAAAATGGAGAAACAATTATTTAAGTTCAACAACACAGATATTTCTCCTCTAAAATGAAAATGAAACTCAAAGAAAAATAAATTATGGTATCTCCATGGAACTGAATATTATACCGCCATTAAAAATAAAATTATTAAGGGAGCTGGCCAGTTAGCTTATTTGGGAGAGCGTGGTGCTGATAACACCAAGGTCAAGGGTTCAGTACCAGCCAGTCACCAAAAAAATAAAAATAAAATTATGAAGACTGAAGTAACCATGGAAAACAACAGGGACACACATTGCTGGGATGAATGTAAATTGGTACAACTGTTTCAGAAATCAGAGATTATATAAGAAAGTTGAAGATCCTGATACTCTGGTGATCCAGCAATTACACTCCGGAATATACAAGCGTACTTCAAAAAGTTCATGGAAAAATGGAATTGAAGGATAACGTGAATCTTTCCTTGAACTTTTTGAAGACCTCTCACATACCTTAAAGAAACTCATGCATATGTGCACCAACTATGTGTATAAGAACATTCATAATTGCCTTGCCCATAAATAGCCCAAACAGGAAATAACCCAAATCTCCACTGACCCAAACATGGATAAACTACAATATTTTCATATTCTATTTCCTTTTTTTTTTTTTTCTTTTCTTTTTTTTTGGTGGCTGGCCAGTACAGGGATCAAACCCCAGACGTTGGTGTCATCAGCACCGGACTCTAACCAACTGAGCTAACTGGCCAGCCCCCATGTTCTATTTCTACCCATAACACTTCTAACACGAAATGTGTGGGTTTTTTTTCACGCCAACAAGTTTCTCAATTCTATTTAATTCTGACACTACTACCCACAGTTGGTATCAGACACCACAGTTAAGTGCTCAGTCCCACAAGTCTGCCTGCACTTCAGATGACAGTCGCAAGCATTGGGTTTTCAGATTATCCATACTTGTATCTGCCTTGTCTACAAATCAGAGGTTCCTAAGAACCCCCCTCAATTTGGTAATTTGCTAAAATGGCTCACAGCACTCAGGTAAAGTTTACTTACAATTACTGGTTTATTATAAAGAACACAACTCAGGAAGAGCAAATGGAAGAGATACACAGGGCAAGGTATAGAAGGGTGGGAGTGCATAGAGCTTTCATGCCCTGTCTGGACACTCCACCCTCCCAGAACCTCAATATGTTCACCAACCTAAAAAGCTCTCCAAATCCATCACTTAAGGGTTTTTATGGAGGTTTCATTACACAGGCATGACTGATTAAATCACTGACCACTGGAGATTAACTCAATCTCCCCTCCCCTCCCCAATCCTCTAATCATGCCTTGGTCTTTCTGACAACCAGCCCCTGTCCTGAAGTTATCTAAGGGCCACCAATCATCTTATTAACATACAAAATACACTCATCACTCCAGAGATTCCAAGGGTTTTAAGAGCTGTGTACCAGAAATCAGGAACAAAAACCAAATAGAGTATTTTTTATTATGTCAGTTAACTCAATGGAATTCTATACGGCAATGTGAATGAATGAACTAGAGCTATACAAAAAAAAGGAGGGGGGAAACTTGGAAACATGTTGAGCAAATGAAGAGACAAAAAAATACATAAAATGACTTCATTCATATAAAGTTAAAAAATATGAAAAACTAAACTGTATTGTTTAAGAACGCTTATATAATAGTAAAACTGAAAAAAAAAGGAAAGGATTATTAAAAACCAGGATAGTGGTTACTCAGGGAGGGAGAATTATGGTCAGGAAGAAATACATTGGGGACTTCTGGAACACTAGCAATGTCCTCCTTCCTAACTTAGCAACTGGTTACACAAGTGTTTATAATTCTTTGTTAAATAATCACATACACTTTATGCATTTTTCTATGTGTTATTTCACAGTAAAAAAGAATCCACTCCCTACATATTTCAAATACCACATACTCATATATATATAATACATGGTATGTAGAAAATAACAAAGAACAGCTGCATTGAAAATAGTATGTGGCAGTTTTTTCCCTCACATGTGGCAAATTATGTGAACACAAGAACGTCAATTAGGAAAGTTTACCTTTTTAGTGATGCCATAAAAAATACAAATGAGAGCTATACTGCCCCCTTTTCATTTGCCAGTCTATAGGCTAAATTAAAGACATTTTCCTTCCTCATTAAGGGATCTGGAGAAAGGGTAAGTAGGAGTGCAAAAGAAAATAATAAACTTTATAAAATATGGTTTCTCAAATTTTCACTATCTGTGAATCAAAGGGCATTGTACACAACATGGACAATCAATTTACGTAAAAAATATTCATTGCATTTTAAAATACATGTAAAGCATTAAAAAATGAACAGTAAGATACTCCAATCAGTGATAGAGATGACTGCACACACTCACCATTGTGTGTATAACCACTACATTTATGTCACTTCTTATTTCTGTTAAATTAGAAACTCCTAATTCAATTATAGCTTGTCAGGAAGGTAGTAGTGTTTGGTGGTGGCTCTATCATATAGCTAAAGATATTTACATAAAATATAAGCTGTACCTTCAAAATATTTCCGAATCCAAACATTTTTTCATCATGTTGCCACTACCATCCTAAACCAACCAACCAACAACTCTTCCTCTTGCCTGGATTACTGAAATGGCCTCCCAACCTGTCTCCCTGCTATATTTAACCTCTCCATCCCCCACCTTCAGGCTATCCTCAACACAGTAGCCCGAGTGATCTTGAAAAACCCAGATCTTGGGCTTCTGGTCAAGATGGCAGAATAGACAGTACCCAGCGTCCCTCTCTCCCACATAGCAACCAATTTACAACTCTTAAAAAGCAATGACAGCTAAGCTGGGGCCACTAGAGATCAGCGGAAGAGCAGGAGAGACCTATGGAGTGCATGAAGGCAGGAGAAGTCACAATGAGAGAAAGAAGGAACCGCTCCGGCCATCTCAAGCCCCGGCCGCTTCCAGGCTGGAGCTGGTGACCACACGGAGCAGGAGCTGGCAAAAGCTGCAGCTGTGCCCTTCGGATGAAGTTGCTTGGAGGCAGCAGGCGAGAAGAGGTCCTTGGTGGCCCTCAGGCCAGCAATACCACTAACAGGGTTCCTGTGGACCCACACAGGAGCGAGGAGCCACAACAATTGAATAAAGGAGCCACTCAAAGGCCAGTGAGTCATCACAAGGAACCGGCACACAGTCCCTCTTATGAGAAGTGTTTGGAACATGGGTGGTGGGGGAGATGGGCTCACCAAAAGAACTCTGTGGCACAGCAAGGACAGCTAATCTGTCCCCCAATCAGCATAGGATCACTCAGTGGAGACTGGTCTGGAATACAGAACTGCAGGGGGTGCAGTTTGCTGAAAAGACTCAGGCTTGGATCATAGTTTCTACACAACCCAGGTGCACTGGATCTCACAAGAGCCAAAAGTACATAGAAAGTAAACCATTAAAACCTGAGCTGCACAAAAAGCCTTCCCCAGGAAATCAACAGCAAAGCAACAATTTAGCTCAACCACAGAGCTCAAGTACTGGTCCCCACAGGAAGTTTCCCCATTTTAGAAGTAAGCAAAGGGCAACAAATTAGTTCCAGTGCAGAGTTTAAGTGTTTAAGAAACAGAAATAATCCAACACAGAACTGAAAGAAAAAACAAAATACCCAAAGATCAGAGACAAAGTTTGATATTAACTAGCAAAGGTCTCACATCACTAAAGAACACCTATAAAACCTAGAAGGACCAGAAGTCCTCTAGGCTACTAAGCCAGGGAGTGCTGAAGGCCTCAGCCATGTCCCCCGACACCTGCAAACAGTCCCAAGGGTCGGGGTCTTACAGCCTCAGCCACACACCCCCCAAAACCCACAACCTGCCCAGCAATGACCACCAAGCTATGGCAGGAAGCGCCCCAGGCTCCCAAGCTAGGGTGGTGTGGGGGTGAGGGCTTCAGCCACACCCTTCTGACATCGGCACCCAGCTCAGCAATGACCAGGCCACCCTGGAAGCCCCCTGGTCTCCCATGCAGGAATGAGGGAGGTGCCATAGGCCTCAACTCCACCCCTCCTCCTTCCTTTCCTCCTTCTACCACCCTATTTCCTTCCCCCTTCCCCTTCTCCCCCTCCCCCCAGCTGCTCCACAACATCATCATAGAATGTAAAAAAATATTAATAAATAAACTTTAAAAAAAAAACCTAGATCTTGTCACTCCTCTGCTCAAAATTTTCAGTATCTCCTATCTCACTCAGAGAAAACATAAAACCTTTACAATGGTCCACCAGGCACTTTGATATTTGGTCCCCCTATTAATTCTCTCCTCTAACTCTCCCCTCTGCTCCTGTCACAATGGCCTCCTTGTTGTTCCTCAGATACATTATGCTTCCAACACAGGGCCTTTGCTCTTCTGTTCTCTCTGACTGGACAGCTCTTCCCTGGAAGAGCTGAATGGCTTACTCCCTCGTCTCCTTCAAGTCTCTACTGGAAAGGTAACATCTGAGTAAAACCCTCCCTGATAAACTAGTTAAAACTGCAACTTTCTCCAACTTCACTGCCTATGCACTTTACTTATTTTCTCCTTAGCATTTAGTATCACCCAGTATACTTTTATTTACTGATTTTGTTTATTGTCTGTCTTTCCCCTCTAGACTATAAATTTCAAGAAACTGGGAAGTATGTGTTTGGTTCATTGCTGTATCCCTAGCACCCTGATCCAGCAACAAAAAAGCTTTCATTGCAATATTTGTTAAACAAAGAGGACCTGGCCGGTTAGCTCAGTCGGTTAAAGCATGGTGCTAACACCAAGGTCCAGGGTTCAATCCCTGTATAAATAGACATATATGTCAAATAAATTTAAATCTACTATGGATATTAGTAAGCAATTCTTCACTGTAGGGGTCCTTCAATATTCTGTCGGATACTTAACAGTACACAAAAGTACCACATTCAAAATGAATACTTTAACTTAGGAGACACAGTAAGTAGATTTTTAATCCACTCTTGTTGCATTCATTTTCACATAAAATGTTTGGGAGCCATCTTAAATGTACCAAATAATAAGCCACCAATTTCTTTCTCAGAGGGAAGAAAATAACGTGTATGTATTCTCAGAATTGTTCTCCACAGCCACATGGTCCTTTTTAGTCAGACTAAAACACACTATTTTGTACAGTTGGCCCTCTGTATCTGTGGATTCCACATCTGTGGGTTCAACCAACCCGCAGATTGAAAATATTCAGGAAAAAAATTCCACAAAGTTCCAAAAAGCAAAATTTGAATTTGCCACACACTGGGTACTACATTGAATCCATGTGAATAAAGTGATATATAGGCATTGTATTAGGTATTATAAGTAATCTAGAGATGACAAAGTATATGGAAAGATGTGCATACGTTACATGCCATTTTATATCAGGGACTTGAGCACCAGCAGGGATCCCAGATCCAATCCCCTGAGGATACTGAGGGATGACTGTACTGGTCTTGGGCTCAATAGAGCAATTTCTTAGAGACACATTTTTAGGCATTATCCATGTACAGCTGAAGATCTGAAGTCCTGGAAGTAGCTGAGAGTGCACTGGGAGAATGTGTAGAGCAGAGGGAGAAAAAAGATGCAGAGAAAATCATGATGGCCACTAATACTTAGGCAGGAAACAGAAACTTAGAGGGAAGTAACAGAAAGGTGTAAAGAGAATAGTGTCCTGAGAAGGAAATGGTCAGTACTGTCAGAAACTATAGAGAAGTGACATAGGATGAAGACTGGAAAAAAACACTGTAGATCTGAGAGCTCCTTAATGATTTTGTAAATAGCTTTATTAAGATATAATTCACTTATTGTAAAATTCACCCTTTTTAGTTGTTTTTAGTACAACAATCTCTCCCCATCCATGGTTTTGTTTTCCACTGCTTCAGTTACCCCTGAGTCTGAATTATATCATCTCACATCATCACAAGGGTGAGTACACTACAATAAGACATTTTGAAAGAGAGAGACCATATTCACATAACTTTTATTACAGTATACTGTTATAATTGTTCTATTTTCTTATTATTTTGTTAACCTCTTACTGTGCCTAATTTATAAATTAAACTTAATCACGGGTATATATGCACAGCAAAAAACATAGTATATATAGGATTTGGTACTATCCAATGTTTCAGCCACTGGGGGTCTTGAGATGTATCCCCCACGAATAAGGGGGTCTACTATATATTCACAGAGTTGGCAACCATCATCACTGCCAAATTTCAGAATACCTTCATCACCCCCAAAAGAAACCCTGTACCCATTAGCAGTCACTCCTCATTTTCCATCTCCCTCATTAGTGATTTTTAAAGAGGACAGTTTTAGAGAAGTGTGGAAAACTGAAAAAAAAAAAAAAAAAAGTAAGAAATTACAGGTAACAAGGGCATATTATTCTTTCGATTTTTTCACAATAAAGGGAACTAGGAGAGAGAAGTAAATACGAGGAGGTGGTGTCAGGAATGGCTGTATAAAATGGGAAAGGCCTTCAACATGTGGTAGGCTAAAGGGAAGGATTCAGGAGACAAAGACTGAAAGGCAAAGAGATAGAAGATAAATACTAGCTCAGATACTGGATACAACTGAATCAGAAGCACAGTAGGAATGTCTGATTTGGAAAGGAAGACACGCCTTAGGAGACTGAGGTGATCTAAGTGAGGAACTACTAAGCCAATAACTAAAAATGGGGGACGGGGAGAAGCCAATGGTGGGAAGCAGATTTATTTTTCACTATCTAAACTTTGACAGAGTTTTTAATTTGTTATCATTTGCATGCTTTACTATTTCAAAACAAAGGTGATAAACATGTAATAGATGGATTTTTCGATTAGGATATGAAACATGGCAAGAGACTGTCACTCTCATCCCAAAAAAAAAAAGCAAGCTACATGAGCTGAAAAACAATAGCTTCAAGACATATCATAGTGCAGAGGACACAAAAAAAACCTAATGAATTAAATTTCAAAAACTGGAAAACCCTTCATAGGAGAAAGAGGCCCGCTGTTACTCTCATCCCTGGTGCGGCAGCAGGAAAAAGAAATGCACGGTAGACAGGGATAAGAAAAAACAAGACTTTCAACAAATTTTTAATGACCATGCGTAGGTAAGCATGACAGATTAGAATTGTGAGAATGGTAGAGGTAAGGCTGAGTGATCTAAGTGCTGGATTAAGAATTACAAGGAACCCCAGGCGTGGAACAAGTATGTACCCACCCACCAACTTTCCTACAGCTCTTCATTAAATGCACAGGTAGCCCATCAAAACTGGGGACAAGGCAGAGGAGCTGAAAGAGATCCCCCCTGAAGTATGTAGGCCTCCCCCTAATGTGAGGGAGTCATCCTCCGAAAGAGGGCTAGCAGGTGAGCAGAGAAAAATACATCGGAGGTACTCCAAGCTTTCAGTTATCAAAGGCTGGGGATGAGGCTGGAGAGCTGAGAAAAAGGCCTCCAAGGCATTCTAGGCCTTCATAGAATATAAAATAGCTGCCCTCCAGAGGCCAGGATAAGGGCAGCAAGGCACAGATCTCCTGAGATAAAGAAAGGCAGGAAGCAACAGTAAGGAACAAAGAGAACTTTACAGTGACCCATGGTTCTGCCCCAAAGTATAGGAACCCAGTGGTGAACTGAATTAAACTAAAGCAACAAAGCACAGACCCATCTTATAAATCAGACTTATTCAATTCAGAGGCCTGACAGAATAAAGGGCATTTTGGAGGCAAATATTAAGTATACTTCAGGATCTACCGTTGTTTTATAAGTTGTCTACCATACAATCAAAGATTATGAAACACACAAAGAAGCAAAAAAACGTGATCCATAGTTAAGGCAACAGTCAAAATAAGCAGATCAAGATGGCCCAAATGTTGGAATTATTAAACAGAAACTTTAAAATAATTATGATAAAAATACTAAATTATCTAGTAAGAAAAGTTGGACAACATGTATGAAGAGATGGGGAATTTCAACAGAGTGATACTATATTTTTAGTTTATAGTTTCACTATAGAAAAGAATAAAAAAGTAATACTAGGGCTGGCCAGTTAGCTCAGTTGGTGCTGTTAACACCAAGGTCCTGTATCCCTCTATTGGCCAGCTGCAAAAAATAAATAAACAAACAAACAAACAAATTCGGGGGGGGGGGTTGGTGAATAAAATAACATGTCTGAGTTCTGTGGGACAATTTCAAATGGTCTAACATGACATGTAGTTGGAGTCCAAGAAGAAGAGGAAAGAGAATAGAAGAAATATTTAAGAAAAAATGGTCCAGAACTTTCCACAAGTGAAAAAAGACATTAACCAAACAAATCTAAAAAGTTCAGTGAAATCCAAGCAGAATAAAAATGATACTAGAGAATGAACCTAATGGGGTCATAAAGTAATGCAGATCAAATGACTACTTGAAAGAAACAGCTTCTGTTCTTATTAATATTCATGAAGTAAAGGTCAAATCAATTTATTATTTAGAGTCCATTCCTAAAGAAACCAGGGAGGAAAGTCTTAATTTTAAATCTCGTGTAATAAAGAATTTAGGGGCTGGCCAGTTAGCTTACTTGGTTAGAGTGTGATGCTGACAACATCAAGGTCAAGAATTCTGATCCCTTACCAGCCAGCCACCAAAAAAAAGGCGGGGGGGGCAAGCAACCATATATCATAGGAACTGGCCAGTTAACTCAGTTGGTTAGAGTACAGTACTATAAAACCAAGGTCAAGGGGGTTCGGATCCCCCTACCGGCCAGCTGCTTAAAAAAAAAAAAATTAGCATTGCCCAAAGAAAGGTTTTTGCTTTTTTGCCCTTGGTGTCTGGGAGGTAATCTATGTCATACCTGACAGGAGTGTCTTTGTTTAAGATGGGGCTGGCCAGCCAGAAATACCAACCATGTGATTTAGGATGGAGACTTTGGGTCATGCAGTGTCAGTCTAAATACAACCTGGAGACTGAGTTCAAACACATAGGCAATCCATTAATCAACCAGGCTATGTAATAAAGCCTCAATAAAAAAAATCTGGAAACTGAAGCTCAGGTGTGCTTCCCCAGCTGGCATCACTCCACACATACTGTCACACAATGACACTGGAAAAACAATGCATTCTGACTCCATGGGTCGAGAGCACGAGAAGCTCTATGTTTGGAACCTTCCTGAACTTCGTTCTATGCACTCCTTTCCTTGACTGATTTTAATCTATATCCCTTTCCCTGTAATAAACCATAACCATGAGTATAATAGCTTTTGATGAGTTTTATGTGTCCTTTCAGCAAGTTATCAAACCTAAGGACGGTTTTGGAAATCCTCGCCCAAACTTACAGTTTGTGTCAAAGAAGCAAGTGTGGTTTTATGGAGGACTATGCCTCAAACTTTGCAGTTTGGCTAACTCTGAGCAGATCTCCATAAAAGTTTTAGGTTCAGTTAATGATGAAAGCTAACCAAAAACTCAGGCCTAAAGAAATGTACGAGCTCACCTATTTGTTTAAACATGTGTTTATAGATGACACTCTTGCTCTTCAGGGAACTGCTGATATAGTAAAGTTATACTCTCCTAGGAACCAACCTCGTGAATCAATCTAATCATAGACTTTATTTAACAAGCTGAATAAGCTACATTACAACTAAACTCAACCCCATCTCATATTTCATACAACCCTTTTAACATATGAGAAAATAATTACTTCTCGTCCATCAACTACAAAGAATCCCCACAAAACACTGTTATTGAAAGATGTTTGTTATTTATTAAGCCTCGGCACTAGTCAACCACTTACAACAAATATATTATTTGACTTTAAACATTCAGCCAACTACTGAATAATTGTTTTCACAGTTCTTTCAATAACAACTAACCCTGAAGAGCCCCCCTCCCCACCCCCAGTTAGAAACTGACATTCCCTGAAGATTATTTCCTTAGAAATCAGCTTTGTTATTCAATCAAGTTTTACATTTGAGAGTCATCCTTAAATCCAAAGTTGTTAATAGAAATTCAATTTAAAAATTGCTAAATACAGGCATCATGGACTAACAAATGATAAGGACTCTGAGTTAGAAGAAAAGAACTGAGTTTTCCCCAGCTCTATTGTAACTAGCTATTTCTACTTGGATTAGATACTTCACCTCTCAGGACCCCAATTTTTCAAGGTTAGACACTGAATGATAAGATTAATTCTAACTCCTAAATTCTGTAATATTAAATTTGACTTGGAATATTTAATCCTTTTATCCAAATTTAGATATGTAAATGTGCAGTTGTATTTCTAGGTTGAAGGTATGACACAATGTAACTTCCTCATTTGAACCGTACTTAATTTTATTCTGTTCATTTCTAATGAAACTTTTTTTATAATAATTAAGAATAAGTTTACCAGTCAGCCGCAAGAAAGAAAAAAGAGTAAATTACTAAGCTCAACTATCAAAAATCAAAATCTTCTCCCCCCAATCTTAAAATCTCCATCTACCAATAAGAACTTTTTATAATTAAATTTAATATACCTCCAAGGGAGGAGGAGGGAGACACTGCTATACTTAATTATTAGGGGTAATAGGAAGTCAAAGGTGGATTTCAAGCAGAGATATTTATGTGATCTGATTTACACTGTTCAAAGATCCCTACTGCTCTATGGAAGATAGATAAAGGAAAATAAAAATGGAAACTGGGAGACCAATTAATAGATAACTGAAATATTCTAGAGGAGAATCAATAATGACTTGGACTAGGATGACAGCAGTAGAAATGTTAAGAAGTGGTTTGATTCAATCAAATAAATGAAATAAGTTTAGATAGTAAATGAAATGGAAAAAAAAAACCCCACTAATCTGATAGAGAATGATTTAGTGCAGTTGGGGTAGGGGTGGGATAACATTTTTAATAGTGTAGTTAGGGAAAAGATGAAATTGGAGCCACAAGCTGGGCATAAGAAAGAGTGAGCCACTGGAAAAGCTAATAGAGTTTTCACAATCTTCTTCACAAGTTTAAAGATGGGTGAGTCTAGGCTGGCTCCCACCCCACTCTTTAACTTCCACACCATTCTATTATTATGATTATGTACTGCACAAGTACTACAAGCACATTAATAAAGGCCTTAATTCTCCTACTTTGGCAAAAAGTAATGACTACACTGTAGTCTAATAAGCACTAGCAGTCGTTATTCCACCTTCTGCCCTTAGGAGCAACATTCTACACATGAGGTACTCACAACCAGGGCATCCATCCAGAACAACTTCTATGTCTGCATATGTGTGTCATCACTGTGTTTGGGAGGGGGACAAGGAAGGTGGAATATGTCTGTCACAGCAAGAGGTCACTACTGAATGTCATTCTGCTGACGAAGCAGTTTTCAATCTAATTCAGAATCCCAACAGTACTACTGCTTTGTGGAGATAATTACTGAACTTTGGACTACTTCATGGTTCATTCATTTGACATGAATCATTACATATACTTTGACATTACCCCAATTCCAACATGACAAGTAACAGTAAAGCTTTTGTGCTGAATGTTATGGTATATGCCTGCATTTCCAACATGGTTTAAGATAGGGAAAAAATAAAACGGAGTTGCAACCAAGAAACCCAAAATAGGGAATAATGATAAACAATGAAAAACTGATACAAATATTTCTAGAATTTTCCCCCCAAACTCAATCAATTACTATGGCTAAAAAAATTTTCTTTTCACATGACATCAATAGTCACATGAAATTGACAGTTTTATAGAACAGTGATAACAGAGAGGAGAAAGAACCATGTACCTAAGTAGTAAAACCTGAGCTCAATATCAGATCTTCCTCTTATTAACTGTGTGATTTTAATTAAGCAAGTTACTTAATCTCCCTTTGCCTTTAGTTTTCTCATCTGTAAAATGCAGGTAACATCTCATAGTGTTTTTAGGGTTAAATAAAATTTCATACACACACACACACACACACACACACACGTACTTCAGAAAGTTTGTGGAAAGATAGACTTAAAGGATAATATAAATCTCCATGAATTTATCGAAGTAGCCCCACACACACATAAAATTAAATATATAATAGGCACTAAAAATACATATATTTGCCCAATTATTGAAACAAACATCAGTATGTTTCTGCTACTAAAAAAGGCAGCTTATTGCCAATAAGCACTCGAAAAGATGCTCAACATCATTAGTCATTAGGGAAATGCAAATCAAAACCACAATGAGGGGAACTGGCAGGTTAACTAACTCAGTAGAGTGTGGTGCTGATAACACCAAGGTCAAGGGTTTTGATCCATCAAAAAAAAAAAAAAAAAAAACCACAATGAGATACCACTTCAAACTTACTAATGACTATAACAACAACAACAACAACAACAACAAAAAAACCCAGAAAATAACAAGTGGTGGTAAGAATGTGGAGAAATTGGAACCCTCATACTTTGCTGGTGGGGGAATGTAAAATGGTGCAGCCACTTTGGAAAATACTTTGTTTTCTCAAAAAATTAAACACAGAATTACCATATGATCTAGCAATTTCATTCCCAGACATATATCCAAAAGAACTGAAAACAGGGATTCTGATACTTATACATTAACGCTCATAGCCGCATTATTTATAATAGCCAAAATGTGGAAACAAACCAATATCCAAAACGAATATACAAAACGTGATACACATATATGATGGAACATTAGTCATTAAAAAAATAATGATACATGCTACAACATGGATAAACCTTGAAAACATTATGCTAAGTGAAATAAGCCAGATACAAAAGGACAATTATTTTATCATTACACTTACACGAAATATCCAAAATAGGTAAATTCATAGAGAGAGAAAATAGGTTAATGGTTACCAGGGACAAGTGGTAGTAGGGGATGAATAGTTAATGTTTAATGGGTATGGAACTCCTGTTTGGAGTGATGAAAATTTTCGGAAATAGATAGTGGTGATGGTTGTACAACATTGTGACTATAATTAATGCCACAGAACTGTACACTTAAAAACTGATAAAATGACACATTTTGTTATATATAACTTATCACAATAAAAGTCATTAGAAAGTTATCATCTTGACAGAAACCTTCACAGTTTCCCATCTTCAAAAAACTTAATCGTAGAACCTTGTGGTTTTGACAATTAGCAAAAATTAATAGTGTACATACATAAAAAAGTAATAGGGGAAACCAGATCCAGCATTCACGGGAATTCTCCTTACTATCTTGATAATTTTTCTTTAAGTCTAAAACTTAACAATTTTTCTGTAAATTTTCTAAAAAAGTTTATTAAAAACGTGCCATCTTATTAAATCTCAAAAGCATTATGCTAAATGAAAGAAGCCAGACTCAAAAGGCTACATACCAAAAAAAGAAAAAGAAAAAGACATGGCTATATACTATATCTGCCCGTTTACGTGATACTCTAGGAAAGGCAAAACTATAGTAATAAAAAACAAAGGTGTTGTTGCCAGGGACTGGGGGATGGACAGAAGGTATTAACTAAAAAAGGGTATAAAGAAACTTTTTGCACTGATAGAAATAGTCAACATTTAATTGTGGTGGTGGCAGTTACACAACTATCACTGTTTTTCATAATTCAAAAGAACTATACACCTAAAACAGATAAATTTTACTATATGTAAATTATACCTCAATAAAGATGACTTAAAAAAAGAACCCTAAACAATTGATGTGTCATGTCATACATTTCAATATATGCAGAATTCTAGTCTGATAAATGACATTATGATATCCAGTCAGATGAAAATAAGCTATTCCATATTCCCTAGAGCCAAAGAGCACCTTTTCTCAACTCAACACTGTAGTCTAAAAAAGACTTACACTAAACTGTAAAGAGGTATCAGAAAGGTTATAAACTATATCATGAACATCTATAAAGTGACTTAGTAAATAAATCATTGTAGTTATGGCTTGCTATAGTTTCAATGTCCCCTGCAAACTGATGTTGGAATTAATTGCCACTGTGATGGTATTAAGAGGTGGGACCATTAAAGGGTGACTTTAAAAGGCAAACCATCATGAGTGGATAAATGTCGTTACTGCATTAGAAGGTTATTGGAAGAGTAGGTTGTTATAAAAGTGAGTTTGGCCCTCTCTTACTTGCTTGCTCTTGCCCTCTTGTGCCCTTCTGTTACTTGCTCACTCTTGCCTTCTCGTGCCCTTCTGCCTTCTGCCAAAGGCCTTTAACAGCACAAAGGCCCTAACTAGATGGCGGCACCATGGTCTTGAACTTCCCAGCCTCCAGAACCATAAGCCAAAGAAATTTCTGTTCATTATAAAGTACCCAGTCTGTGGTATTCTGTTATAGTGACACAAAATGGACTAGGACATGGCTACTCACAGCACTATGGTTTTGCTTACAGGAATAGTTAACTCTTCCTCAAAGCTTATCATGGGGGGAAAAAAACATGTTTTACATAATTCCAAAAACTGTAAATAAAACATTTGATAAAATGTGCTTTCGTATTCCCTAATTAGACACTCATTTTCAAAACTAAGTGTGTCTCTCTCTCCCATCAATATCCATGTTTTTTCCCCACCTCAGCAGAAAGTACCTGCATTGATTTCCCTCTATAGTCTCCTCTCATTTATTTCCCATAGCATTTTATCTTGAAAAAAGATTTTATCTTTGCTTTTTCCTCTCATTTCACAGTAGAACTTTACTAATACTTAATTTCTTCCTGCTTCTACTGGTATTTTCTGAAGGTAAACTGCCAATTTCTGTTTTTATAGGAAAGTACTTTTTTTTTTTTAATGAACTGTTTCAATTAGGATTTCCCATACTGCATATTTTAAAATTATGTTCTTAACACTGCCTATTCTTTTCTCTTCTCACAGTCAAATTCTTTATCAAGTCCCTACTCATTTCACAACAGGAAGAGGCATAACACTGCTGCTTATTTATAGTCACCGACCTCTCTTTCAGCCCTCTTAACCTTCCACGTCTGCCACACTACTCGAGCCACAATGAATTCACAGCCTTGAGATAAGATTTCCTGAATCATCCGGATAATATAAAAGTTCTTACAACTGGCCTATAAACTCTTTATTGCAGATGTCTATTTATTCTCATCTCTTACTTCACCTCTATCCTGTTGTCATTGTTTCAAATAAGCCTTGTAAATCCTTCCTGAAACCTATACTCTATATTCTCTTATCTAAGTTTTTCCCTGTACATTGAAATAACACTGTCCTGGAAACCTAATCACCTTCTTCTTTCTATAGTAACAGTTTAAGATCTAAAACCTTTACTCCAAAATAAAAAATCTTGCCTAATTAACTCTTCTATTTTCAACATAACTATACTATTCCTTACATCTTTTCTTTCCCATTAACACATTTTTCAATAACTAAAGTACTTTCTGCTATATGGGTCGTAGCTGGTCCCTCCTTAGTTGAGATATAAACATCCTAAGGCAGGAAGTACCCATTCTTTAACACATACTCCAAAAACCTAGTACATGCTATATATCATCCATATAAAGAGATACAATGAAAAGAACACTGGGCTTAGCATTTAAGACCTGGGTTCAAGCAATTCCTCTAAAGTATTATGCTAAACAAATCACAATGTCTTCGGGCCTCATTTTCCCCTTCAAGAAAATGGGAATATTTACTCTATTTACTTCACAGTACTGTGGATGGGGGGAGCATTAGTCAATCTATAATCATCAATCAATACAAATTTAAGGATGTTATTTACTTTATTGCTAATCATAGTTATCTAAAATAAGCATCTAGTGTTTTTTAACCAAAATCAGTGCACAGCAAATTAAGTTAATCAACACTGTACATTATTCATTCATATCAATAATGTAACTGTACTGTAAGAATAACACAGAACTTTATGTTTAATAGTAAGGATGTTAATTATATAGTATCTTAATGCATTCTCAAGGTTAAAAGATAAATACTTACTGCTAAGCCAACAATAACAGCCTTCCAATCCATTAAAGCAGTGTTTAAAAATCCCACTTGTTTTTGTATCCAAATAGCTAAATTTAAAATTTAAAAAATCCAAAAAGTAGTTTAAAATGGTATAAATCTCCTTTTAACTGCCTAAAATGTCTGTGTGCACTCTCTCTGTATACATCTGTGTTCTGTATACATCAAGTTAGAAAAACACATTGTGTAGAAAAAGGATACAAAGTATATATAAATGCACAAAATAAAGATATCAAAAATGTAACTCCACCACAGAGGCAGGGAAAACAAAGCTTCTTCTAGTCCCAACCACAATCCTGCAAACAACCTGAGAAATACCTACTACAATATTTCCAAGTACAACCATAATTCCCCTCAAAAGACCATCATATATGAATACCATCAAAATGATTAGAAATTATAAATTACCAGTAATATATTTCTCATAGGAGTTGCTTTTCCTTTTCAAGCAGGAACCCAAGACAGAAAAGCAAACTTTTCATAGTCTAGATCTACACTGTCCAATGTGGTAGCTACTAGCCTCATGGAGCTACTGAGTGCTTGAAAGGCAGCTCCTCTGAATTGCGATGGGTTGTAGGTGTATACACACCAGATTTCAAAGACTTAGGGGAAAAAATAATGTAAAATCTCTTACATATGTGACTTGCATTTGTGGTTCACATAATATTTCTATTGGACAGTACTGCTTTAGACGTAGTCAAATCTTGAATAAGAAAAGGGTACCCAAGGTATTAAGCAGCTTGCTCAGTAACTCATTGCTTGGTAGTAGCAGAGCAGCACCTAGAAGCTGATCACATTTATCCATCCTGTCCTCATTAACAGAAGGAATTCATCCTTTAAGACTCAATTTGAGCATCGTCTTCCTCATGAAACCCACTCTCATTCCCTCTCCATTTCCTAGACCTGGTGATCACATCCTTTTTCAGCACTTTAGACTTACCACTGCCCTTATAACCGTACTGTTATAATTTGTACGTCTGTCTTCCCAGATGAACCAGAGAACATACTGAGGGCAAGCACTGTCTCATTCATTTTTCTACCCCTGGAACTCTTGCAGTGCCGTGCACCCTTGCAAGCCCTCTGGAACTCTAAGATTTTTCAGAGGGTTAATTTCTAGCCCTGCTCAGGTACAACTATCAAATCAAATCACCTACTGTGTAAATGCACTGCACTAAAACATTCACCTTCATCATTTACCTGCCTTAAGTTCTTTTTGGAATATGGTAAATTAATAAAATGGATAATTTATGTTATCAAAGCCAGACAAGTTACAAAGCATTTTAAAAAACGGCTTTGTGCTACTGCTGCTCTGAAAGGTTGGTCTGATGCTTTGATAAGAACTCTGAGCTCTTGGAAAATTTAACACTTCCTTTAGGTGTTAAGTTCACTTACTAAATGTGCTTACTTATTAAGTGCACAACACTGTGCTAAAGAAAGATTCCTGGACATGGGAATTGAGCAGCAATCTTCGAACTATTAATGGCAGAAAGGAGAAACAAAGAAAGAATCATACACTTAAAATACACTAATTACAAAGTTATAGTGGATTCTAAAATTCCTAAATGCAAGCATGCCAAGTTTTATATTCTATAAAACAGGAAAAATTGTGAAACCTATTGATAAAAACATTAAAATACATTGTTTGCAAGGAAAACTGCAAGATGCATACAAAACAAATAGCAACAGAGATTTTCATAAGAAAAGAATCTGCTTTAGAATCGATTAATTTAGCAGAAATCTATGGAATTTATGGAAGATGCTCTGTATATACTTTCTACCTATATAAGATCACATTTTAAACTAAGCTTGAATTAACAAATAATAAAATCTCACTATTTTCATTGTTATGTTTTTCAGTACTCAAACACTGTCTTAGTATTAAACCAGAAAATACCTTCAAAAATTTTTATACCTAAACTAAATTACTTCAGTCTAATTTGCTGCTGTTAATAAGAAAGAGCACCAACCACAACTATGGCAGTGCTGCTAAAGAAGTCTCTTATGGAGACTTGAACCACAAGCCAAGGAGGCAGATACAAAGTCTCTCCTGGAATCAGTGTTTCTGGACCTCTGTGCTGTCTTCTCCCTTTATACTATGTTTTCATCACTTTAAGAGTAGTTTCCTTTTTCTTGCATTTTTTCTATTCTGTGAACTTTGATGCTTCGATATATTAAACTATTTATTCAACAGAGCTTTTCTGCCTGACACCCACCTGGAAAAATTTTAGGATACCTCTTTAATAAGTAATCTTGTTCAAAGAGGAAGGCCTACTTCGTTTTTTATGCTATTCAAACACCCACTGTTCAAAATAAAAATATAATTATAACCTCAACTTCTATCAAGCCAACATAGGGAAAGAACTACCACAGGCTCTCTCTTTATCTCCAGACTTTCCTCCTCACTTAGTTTCTCCTTCCTTTTTGCCTTCCAATCCCCGCTCCCCCCGAAAAAAAAAAAAAAAATCCACAGCTGGAGAATCTCGTTTTCAAAGCCAAAAGATTTAGTGAAGAAAATAAGTATTTATCATTCCTCTGTCACTCAGGTCGAGTTAAGCAAATATTTTTAATCTGACCGGCCTCCCAGAAAGATGATACACTAAATACACAGTGAAATAATGCTGTGTTCCCAAAGCAAGTGGATTCGCGGCAAAAAAGCAAAGGCGTGGGGGGCCCAGGGAGAAGAAAAAGTATCATTAGCCCCCAAAGCCGGAGATGGGACAGGAGGTGAAAGAAGGGGCCATAACACACACATTCGCCAGAACTAACAATCTGACAAGAGAAAAAAGGACCGGGAACTGTGGCTCCAGCCCGGTCCGGAGGGACAAGGGGGTGGTGACTTCCCCTCCTCCTTCGGGACAAAACTAACTCCCAGACGCACTCCCGCCTCCAACAGAAGGGGCCTGGTGGGGGCGCGGGCCCCTTGTCCCTCCCGTCGGGGAGGATGGCCACGACCTGGGTGGACGCAAGGCCCGGAGGAAGGTGAGCCGGGCTGGGCAGCGCCAAGAGTACAGGATGGAGGGTCAGAGGCGGGCACCCGGCGGACTGGGGGCCGCGGCAGGGGACCCTCCCATCGGGATCCCCAGGTCTCCTCCTCTCCGCCCTCGCAAAGCCGGGTCCCTGGTACCGGCCGCAACCGCACCAACCGCTCCTCACCTCACGGTGCTTGAGCCTCCGCCTCCACCACAACCCGAGCAGCCGCAGCCACCATGGTCCGAGCCATTTTCCCCTCAGCTGGCTGTCTCCGCGTAGAGCTTCTGCCGACTCCGCGGCCAGCCAAGCACATACGTCACTTCCGGTCTGGGAAGCACCGCCTTCTGCGCCCAGGCTTCTTGCGGATTGGCTGATGCGGGCGGCCTACCTGAGGTGGTGGGCGGGGCTAGGCCGCGTCCCGTGAGGCTTAAGCTAGGGTGGTGGGGGCCGGGGTCCTGCTCCCCGCGGGAATGCCGAGTAGGTCCTGACGCCCCGCGGTGTAGCTGGGGGGAGGGGGCCTTCCGGAAACCCCAGCCGGCCGCCTCTCCAGCCCGGCGTCCGAAGCCGCGCCAACCCGCCTGGGCGCCGAAGTACCCTATTGTTCCCGTTCCCTCTCCAGGGACTCCGCACCCGCCTCCATCCGGGCTGTGGTTCCCAGATTTGTGGTTTTGGCCCCAGGCCGCGCCTAGATTAGTTTGTGAACAGAAGACTGAAAATAACAGGCAAGAAAAAATCGTTCACTCCAACCAGGATTTATAGAGTCCTCACTGTGGATCAGGTGCTGCGGGATGTGTAATTAGTAGCCCGTCACGTGGGCTGTGTAAAGTGCCTGATAGCAGGTAAAGCGCTTTCATGTCAGTGTCTCGTTTAATCCTCACAACAGCAAGACGGCCTGATGATAATAACTCACAACCAGACGGCTCTTTTTATATTACAAAATATCTTCCTCATGGGAATTGAATGAGATTATGCTTGTAAAGCATTTAGTCCTCTACTGTTAAATTTTAAAATTACATAACACTGAAGTATATAGGAAAAGTGTCCACATTTGTAGATGGTGAAGCTGGGACATGATACAAATTCATTTCGGTAGCGTTTTACAACACTGAAAGAAGGAAGTCCCCATATTCTAGAGGTTCACAGTCTAATGTGGTAGACTGATTTAGGCTTCAATTCTCAGTTTTTAAAATGTGTGTATGTGTGTGTGTGCTGTATACATAGTGAAAAGGCTCTAAGAGAAGGTGAAACTTACCTCCAACAAATAACGGAAAAGAAATCCGTCTGATATTTTTTCTTTTTCTTTTTTATTGGGGGGCAAAGGGGAGTGTGGAGGGGTAATCTAATCGCTGTAATAAACATGCCTGCGCCTTTCCGGAGACGGGGAGACTTCATGGGATATCTATTCTATGGGTAAGTCTAGAAGCAACTGTGATTACACCTTGTGGCTGTGGCTACCAGCTCTTGTCCACCACTCAGCCTACTCCTAGCTTTTCATCAACTCCACCCTCCTCCATACACACACATTTCCAGGCAATCTTTACACACCCTAGAAGAATGTCCCTTAGGAATCCACTTACTTCCACAGCATTGTTCTGCTTTATTTTCTGATCAAAGGAGGAATTTCTAGATTGGTAGCTCTTTCATAAGTTAAAAGAGGCGGGGAAACATTTATATCAGGGTGGTTTCCTAGCTTCCGCTCCAGAACTTAGTGTACCTTCAGGTTAGAAGGAAGAGGGCTTGACAGAACACTGAGTCTCCAGAGAAGATTAACTATTTAACTTTTTTGTAGCTTTCTTATTTTTTTTTTTATGAGAAATATTTTTCCAGGGTGATAGCAGCACAGAGCCTTAATTGCAGTTCTGGCTTCATTACTTTATTATGGCCTTTGAATGGCAGATACTTGGTAGGCTCTGATCAACCAGAGGGTCCCAATAAGGTGAAGAGGAAGAAAAGAAATTTGATGATCCTCCAGATTTCAAAAAAGCAACAGGTACAAATTGCTAGGTGTCAAGAATCTGAACAGGTAGCCCTCTCTTCGCATATCTCACCTGTCTCACAATGGCTTGTGAAGACACATGTGTAAACAAAGGAACACAGACTTCTGGGGGAAAGTACAAACTGGTGCTGCTGTCATTTGAAACCAACTAGAACATAGCTGGCAGCCATTTGTCACTTTTCCTTTCTCTCACTGGCTTCAATTTTAAGACTTAAAGTTAGAGGAAAGGATAGAGGAGGAGGCATTACATTTTAAAGTGTTCCAATCCTAACTTCCCATGGAGAATTTCACAGTACCACACATATTCCCAAATTCTTCCAGTACTAAATGAGAAATGGGCAACCTTTTTTTTTTTAAACCACAGATAAAAAATAGTGGCTGACATTTATTGAGTATTTGCTAAGGCCAGACCCTGTTC
Source organism: Cynocephalus volans (assembly GCF_027409185.1). NCBI lineage: Eukaryota > Metazoa > Chordata > Mammalia > Dermoptera > Cynocephalidae > Cynocephalus > Cynocephalus volans. The sequence continues at coordinate 117,105,257 of NC_084463.1, forward strand.
TTAGTGTTTTATGAATTTTCATCGCTGAGAAATTTGAGGAACAGAGAGGAAAATAACTTGCCCAATGTCACACGGCTACTAAATAGTAGAGCTGGGATCCAAACCTGGGACTGACTGCATAGACCATGCTCTTTTAACCCCACAATTCCCCCAACAGGCTAAGGAGATTTTAACAGCTATGAAAGGCCATTAAAAAGTAGTTCTGTTCCTCTTTCCTTCCCTTCTGCTGGGTATTATACCACACAATTTAAAAGTTGAGGTCTCTACCCCTGCAAGATTACTACCTAAGGCAAATAACACTGTCATAGAGAAATGACACTCAGAACATTAAATGTGTAAATGATGAAAGGATGTGAAGTTTTTTAGAAGGAATAGGAAGTGTTTGCCTTGTAATTGATTCAGGGAAAAAAAATGTAGTGAACCCCTACTTTCTATATGTCAGGCACTGTGCTCTGTGTTGGGATACAGTGGTGAACAAGACAAGGTGTCTCTGCCCTCATACAGTTTAGAGTCCCCACAGGGAGACAAACATTAAACACCTAATTAAACAATCACTTAATCTTAATTGTAAGTAGTATGAAGGAAAAGCACAGTGTTCTTTGATTTAGAATAGAAGGCAGGAAGGCCTTCCCTGAGGAAGTAACATCCAGCTGAGATCTAAAGGAGGAGTAGAAATTGAGTGAGGATGGGGGGAACCATACCAGGCAGAGGCAACAGTGTGTGCAAAGACACCGAGGGAGGAAGGAGCATTGTTCAGCTGAGGAACTGAAAGGCTGGTGGTGGAGTACGGGGAACAAGGGGGAAATGATTTTAGACATCATAGAAGCAGATCATGCCAGTCCTGGGAGGCTGTATTAAGAATATAATATAAAGCTGACTGAGCCAGGATTCCTGTCCTTGGAGACACTCAAGTGGGGGAGAATGACATAGAAGCATGAACAATATACTGTGCTACAAGCATTACTGGAGATATGATAATGAGATATACATCCAAATATCATTGGAAGCTCAGGGGAAAGATAGAGGAAAGACGGGAGGTTTATTTTCTACTGCTACATATCAACATACCCTAAACTTAGCAGCTTAAAGTGATACTACCTCACAATTTCAGTGGGTCAGGAATGCAGGCATGGCTTAGGTGGGTGCTTCTGCCTCAAGGTCTCTCATGAGGCTACAGTCAAGCTGTTAGATGCCAGCTTCATCTAAAGGCTTGAATGAGGGGAGATGTACTTCCATACTCACTCACATGATTGTTAGAAGGCCTTCATCTCTCCCAACGTGGGCCTCGCCATAGGGCTGCCTCACAATATGGCAGCTGGCTTCTCCTGACATGAACAACTAAGAAAGAGAGTAAGAGAACAGAGTGTGTGAGAGAAAGCACCTCTGGACCACAGTCTTTTGTTACCTAATCTCAGAAATAATATCCTATCACTTCTGTCATACTCTATTCATTATAAGTGAGTCAGTAAGTCCAGACCACTTTCAAGGGAAGGGGATGCACCAAGATGTGAATGCCAGGAGGTGAGGATCATTGGGATTCATCCTAGTGGCTGCCTACCATGGAAGTTTTCACAGAGAGACAGCACTTGAAGTAGTTGTTTTGGAGTTTTTCAGGGGCACTTCAGGAGGAGGGACATTCCAGGCAACACAAAGGGCGTGTGCAAAGATACAGAGGCATGAAAGAACTTCATGTATTCAGGGGTCTACTGTTGGCCATTCCATGACTAAGTGAGAGGAGCTTGGGGAATAACATTAATTCAGTTGAGTAAACTTTGAAGAGAAAGTAAAATGTCATTGGTTAAAAGATGATAATTTTACTTCTTTGCACTCTACTTGCATCTTTGTGAAAAAAATATACATACAAGGATATTCATTGAAACATCATTGTATTAGTTTGCTAGGGCTGTCAGAACAAAGCACCACAAAATGGATAGCTTAAACAACAGATTTATTGTCTCATTCTGGAGGCTAGAAGTCTGATACCAAGGTGCCAGCAGGGTTGGTTCCTTCTGAGGAACCAGCTTCTGAGGGCTGTGAGGGAAATATCAGTTCCAGGCCTCTCTGCTTGGCATGTAGATGGCTGTCTTCTTGTGTCTTTAGATCAGCTTCCCTCCTTAAGTGTTTCTGTCTAAACTCCCTCTTTTTATAAGGACATCAGTCATACTGGATTAGGGCCCATGCTAATGATGTCATTTTACCTTGATTACCTCTTTACCTTGACCCCATCTCCAGATAAGGTCACATTCTGAGATATTAAGGATTAGGACTTCATGATATGAATTTGATGGGGGGAGAGGGGTACGATTCAACCTATAGAAAATCATATGGTAGAAAAAGAGCAAAAATAACCTAAATGTCTATCTATAGGAAATGGGTTAAATAGGTTGTAGTATGACATAAAATGGAATACTATACAGCTGTTAAAAAGACGTGCTGATAAGGAAATGTTTCCAATATGGGATAACCTCCAATATATTCTGTTAAAGGGAAAAGCCAATTTGCCAAATAATCTGTGGCATGCTAGAACTTATATTTTAAAAAATGGAGTGTGTTGTAATAGCATAGGATACCTCTGGAAGAATACGCAAGAAACTAGTAATAGTGTCTGTGTCTATAAAGAGGACTTGGGATGCTGCAGGTCAGCAAAAGGAAGGAGCCTTCCTTTTTACTATGCTCCTTTTATACATGTTGACTTTGTTACCATTACTTTCGAATTAAAAAAGAAAGAAGTGTAAGAGAGCTTAGTAATTTTGGCATAAAGTATATTTAGACTATACTGAATGCTAATATGTTTTGATTAGAGGCTGAATAATGAAAAAAAAAGAGAAGAAAATAAAATACAAGATTATTTGGAAGTGATGTAAAACAGCTGAGGAAGTATATGGAATTGTGCAGACTCAGAGGGTCTGATGAAAGATGGGATCCTGATGTGTAGTTCTCATGTTATAAACCTGTTATAAGGTTGTAGTGGAATGTTTAAGTTATCAGTCCTATGGGAGAAAATATTTGCAAACTATACATCTAACAAGGGATTAATATCCAGAACATACAAAGAAGTCAAACAACTATACAGTAAAAAAACCAAATAATCCAATCAAAAATGGGCAAAGGAGATGAATAGACATTTTTCAAAGGAAGACATACAAATGGCCAAAGACACATGAAAAAATGCTCAGCTTCACTAGTCATCAGAGAAATGCAAATCAAAATCACATTGAGATATCATCTCACCCCAGTTAGACTGGCCATTATTAAAAACACCAAGAATAACAAATGCTGGTGAGGATGCAGGGAAAGGGAACTCTTCTACACTGTTGGTGGGACTGTAAATTAGTACAGCCATTATGGAAAACAGTATGGAGGTTTCTCACACAACTACAGATAGAGCTACAATATGATCCAGCAATCCCTCTACTGGGTATATATCCAAAGGAATGGAAATCATCATGTTGAAGGGATACCTGCACTCCCATGTTCATTGCAGCTCTATTTACAAGAGCCAAAATATAGAACCAACATAAGTGTCTATCAACAGATGACTGGATAAAGAAAATGTGGTGTGTATATATATATATATATATATATATATATATATATATATATATATATATATATACACAATGGAATACTACTCACCCATAAAAAAGAATGAAATTCTGCCATTTGCAGCAACATGGATGAGTCTGGACAAAATTATGTTAAGTGAAATAAGCCAGACAAAGAAACAGAAATACCACATGTTCTCATTCATAACTGGCTGCTATGAAAGGAGGAGGGAGGGAAGGAGGGAAGAAGGAAGGAATGAAGGAAAGAAAGGACAGACCACAACAATACATTGAAATTTCAGAAGGAGAGAACAAACCTAAGGATACTAGAGATGTGGGGAGGGAGGGAGGAGGTTTGCAAAGTGATAGGTTGGGCAAAAGGCCTGAAGAAATATCACAATTTGTAAGAATGAATATGCTAATAATAAATAAAAAAATTTACATTAAAAAAGTTATCTGTCCTTCAAGGACTTGTGTCTAGGACTTTCTAGCATAGTTCTAATATTAGATTCAGTTGAGTTCAATATACATTGATTGAGATCAATAAAGAGCTGGGCTGGATGCAAGGGAAACAAAGATGCATACAATCTTGACCCTGCCCTTGTAAAGCTTACAGTCTATGCATCACAAAAACAGATCAGAAAAACACAAAAGGTGCACAAACAAAAAATGTCAATACACTGTGGTAAAAGCTATGGTAAAATTGTGCACCAGATGACAATAGAGGAGGAGCAACCAACCTGACTGTAAGGGAGGGTGGGACAAGGGAGACTTCCCAGAGGAAGTAGCCTGTTAAATGAGTAGGAGTTAGCCAAGTAAAGGTGGAGAATGGTGCTTCAGGCAGAGGGAAGAGCCTGAGCAAGGGTACAGAGAACTTAAAATGGCTCAGAGTATTTGGGGATACATGAAATTTAAATATTTCCAATAAAGGCAATAGTTTAAGTAGATGGTTGTGAGTTATTTAAATCTGTAGAGCTTTGCACATTTTTTCACATGAATATATTAACAGATTTCTCCTGTGATATTAGCCCTTTGTCCTGTGATGGGTCCTAATTTTTTTTTTTTTTTTGTCTTTTTCGTGACCGGCACTCAGCCAGTGAGTGCACTGGCCAGTCCTATATAGGATTCGAACCCGCGGCGGGAGCGACGCCCGATGGGTCCTAATTTTTAACGGAGAACTATGGTCACTGTGTTGACAGTAATCTCTTTATTTTCTGAAATCCTAACATCTAATTACTTACTCAGTTTAATTCTAATTGCCTCCTATCTTAGAGTGTCTTCAAATCATTTTGTAATAATAGCTTCCTTCCACCTATTGAATTCTTACTAAGTGTCCTTTTGCTCAGCATTTCATACACTGTTTTATTTAATCCAAAGCCTAAATTTTTTTACCACTACTATCCTCAATTTCTCCCAGACAAGATCATAACTTCTGTGATGGTGGATACCAAAGTTTATATCTATATTTTCCCTTCTCACAGCTTCCCTACCCAGCTTCTCTCCATTTAACCTCCCTACACACATAACTTCCCACTCTCTCTTGACCTTATACCCTCTCCAGCTTCTGCTTCCTTCTCTGCTTCCTAATATAACAGAAATCAAAGGAACTGCCTATACTTGCTGACTCTACTTTCTCATCCCATTGGGCTTTCATCTCTTCTATATACTTAAATGTCTCTTATCAAGTCGCTAATGACTACATCTTGCCAAAGTCAAGGCAACTCTCTGTCCTCATGTTTCTGGACCACTCAGCAGCTTTTGACTTAAGTGACCACTCCCTGCTGGAAGTGTTTTGATCTCTAGGCTGCCTAGTTCCACCTAGGTCCACCTAGTTTTCCTTCTGCCCCCTGCTTACTTGTTAGTCTCTTGTCACCTCCTTTCCATTTATCAGACCTCAAAAGCTAGGAGAACACCAGGTCTTAGTCTTCAACTTTTTTTTCCCTTTTATACTGTTTAACCAGGAGAGCTCATCAAGTCCCATGGTTTAAGTACCATTTCTAGGTCAATAATTCTCAAATTTATATCTCCAGACCCTGACTTCTCTGAACTCTAGACTTGTCTGCTAGATATCTCTATTTGGATATTTGATAGGCAACTCAAAACTAAGATAAGCACAAATTGAGAATTCTCAATTTATCACCTCACATCTGTTCTTCACTTCCCCATCCTTATCCTCCAAGATTTATCCATCTCAATAATTGGCACCATCAGGCCAGTTAGGCCAGAAAGTAAAGAAGTCATTTGCATTAGCTTTTGCCTCTGGGAATGCTGTTCCCATGAGTTTTCCCAGCTCCTTTTTGTCCTTCAGATGTCTGCTTCAATGTCATCTCCTGAAAACTTCCGTGACCACCCAATCTAAAATAACCACGTGGTTCCTATGTATATAACATCACTTTAATGCCCTGTAAAATACTGACCACCTCCTGATACTTTTCTTGTTTATTTTCATTGTTTAACTTCCCACACTAGAATGTAAGCTCAGTGACAGCAGGGACTTTGTCTTGTTCATCACTAATTTCTCTGCATTTAGAGCAGTGCCTGTTGCACAGCAGGAACTTAATAATTGTTGAGTGAATAAATGAAATTACTTCCATTATATTTAATACCTTCTCTCCCTCAGTTAAAATGACATAGGCAAGACTCACCTCTTGAGGAGTTTAGAAATGAGCATGAATTATGAAAGACTAATATTATTTCAGTGGAAGCCCTGCTTCATAAACCAGCAGTGAGGTGCATTTGTATTGCCACTGAAGTATTAAAAAAAAAATTCAATTGAGAGTTACTATTTAAAACAAAATTAAGTTGGAAAAATTTCAAGAAAGAACTATCAACTGTTTCTTTTCTTTTCTTTTCTTTTTTGGTGGCTGGCTGGTATGGGGATCCAAACCAACTCTTCCTTTCATATGCCTTTAAAAAGGATATCTATTTTGTGCATCATAAAAGTATTATGTAGGGCTGGCTGGTTAGCTCACATGATTAGAGCAGTGGTGCTGATAACATCAAAGTCAAGGGTTCAGATCCCCATATCAGCCAGCAGCCAAAATTAAAAAAAAAAAAAAAAGTAATATGTGTAGGCTGTGACTCAAAAGAGGAACAGGCAACCTACTCCCTTCTCTCCTCCTCTCCCCTCCCCAGAAATATCATAAAGAAACAGCTGTGACAGGTAAATGGAAGAACAGCTAACATTTGTTGAGAACTTACTATGTGCCAGACACTAAAAGGTTTCATGGATTTACTCATTTAATCTTTATGCCAACCTTATGAGGAACAATTATAATTCCCATTTTACAGATATGAGGTACAGAGAGGTTAAGTAACTTGCCTGGGTCACACAGTTAATAACTGGTAGAGGAGGGCAAGCTGACTCCAGTACCTAAGCTCTTAATCATCTTATTGTGCTCTCCTAGGGAATGGCATTTTAATGAGTCTTAATGTTTGTCACCACTTTAGGCCTTTAGGTCTACAGAGGAGGGTAAATAAGAAAAAATACATGGGGGTGTGGAGGCACGTGTCAAATCCAATAACCCAGAGCTTCTTCTTTTATTGCACCATGGACCCTTTTGGTAGTACATACAAAGCTAAAATACAGTTGGAAACCAATTATATTGAAATATAGTTCTCAAAATATTGAATCAGCATGTGGTATGTAATATACATGCTTCTTTATTAATATATTAAAAATAAAAGATCTAATGGCTAACATAATATCATAGAAGTATGAGCATAAATGACATTTCAAGATATTTTTAACTACTATAACATAACAGAAATGTCTGGGATATCTATCAGTGACAAAGTCACAAATACTGCTAATACTACTAGGACTTGTTGCCTACATTTGTAATGGAAGGAATTGCTAAATTTCTGTTAGAGGTCAGTAAAAGTAAAGATGTGATTTTTTTATTCCTATGCAAATTAATAGGCCTCCTAAATTCCATCCATGGATTTCTTTGGAGGAGAAGGGCTGGGAAAAGAGAATTCTGCCAGCCAAACCTGAAAAGCAGTTTCTGGATGTACTGTAGTAATCCGGTGTATGGACAAGAAATAGGTAAAGAAGAGACCCAGACAACTGACCAGAAATTCCTGGGAAGAGGGATTCAGTGAGGTGGACTGATCACCTCTTCTCATAAGCCTGATGGGACAAAGAACAATAGAAAAAGAAATGAACTAAAATTTGTTTCTGTGATATTTGAGAATAATTCTTTAAATGTGTTTATAACATTTCCCCAAATGCAGTGAATTATTACACAAATTTTTAAAGTTCAAGCAAATTTGGAAAAACCTGGATACAAGTGGATTGGAATCTATTTTGGCATCTTGGGCGTCTGTAGCTTTGGCACAAATGAGATGCAGGATCTCTGGGCAGGATCAGTACACTCATGGTGGCAAACCCTCCTCTTTCTACCACCTCCCACTCTCCAGCAGCTTCCAAAATGGTTGGCAGACAACTATATGGAGTCAGAGAAGAACAATTTCAGAGCATGTGTGAGAAAACCCAAGGTGCCCAAAAATGTACTGAAGCCCTACAGTGATAGAGGCATGGATCAGCACAGTGCATTTAGTAACATAAGTGTGACGTCATTTGTAACTAGAGCCTGACTAGTCAAAAAAATTTTGGTTATATTTATATAGAACCCACATTTCAATACTACGAGGAAGGCTTGTAATAAGAACAATGATAGGTTTGACGAGTTAGCTTAGTTGGTTGGAGCATGGTGTTGATAATACCAAGGTCCATGGTTTGATCCCTATTACTGGCCAGCTGCCAAAAAATAATAATAATAACAATAATAGCTGTAATGGATTGAATTATGTCCCCCCAAAACTCATTGAAGCTTGAATTGTGTCTCCCAAGTTTTATGCATTAGAAATTTAGCCCCCACTGTGACTGTTAAGAGGGTGGGAATCCTATTATGGTAATTGAAAGGTGGAGACTTGAAGAGGTGATTGGATTGAAGGACCCTGCAGTAGTGAATGGATTAAAAATGGTGATCAGGGGTGTGGTTCTGAGGGCTTTAAAAGAAGAGGAGAGTCTTCCTTTCTCTCTTGTTCTCTTTGCTCTCTCTGCTTCCACCATCTTGCAATGTGTGACCCCTGGGTCACTGTTGCCACCACCACATGGACTTTGGACTTCCCAGCCTCAGAAACTGTAAGCAATAATTTCTTTATAAATTACCTGGTTCCAGGTATTTTGTTATAAGCAACAAGAACAGACTAATATGGTAGCTAACATGAATTGAATATTTACTATGTGCCAGGCACTTTTTGAAGCACTTTATATGCATTAATATGGTTAATTCTTAGTGCAAACTTTATGAAGTAGGTGCTAATAAAATCTTCATTTTACAAGCAAGGAAATAAGTACAGAGAGATACATACATACATACATACATACATATGTATATATATATATATTTGTGTGTGTGTGTGTGTGTGTGTGTGTGTGTGTGTGGCTGGCCAGTACAGGGATCCAAATCTTTGACCTTGGTGTTATAATGTATATTTTTGACTGTATTAGATAAGTGCCATATTGACTGTATGCTAGCTACTGTAACAATAAACTTTGAAATCTCAGTGGTTCGATACAATAGAAGTTTCTCTCACCTAAGCCCAATAAGAGGTTGGGTGTTGAGAGACCCAAGCTGGTGAAAAGGTCTGCTGTCTTCAGTACATCCAGGCTCACTCTGTGCCAGGCCTGAAGGTGAAATACATCCAATTCCACTAGCCAGAACTCATTTGACCACACCTGACTACAAGGTAGGCTAGGAAAAATATACTTGAACTGTGGGCTAACAGGAAAAGAAAAATGGTTTGGGTAACCAGGAGCCAGTCTCTGTCATGCCAACAGATCAGATAACTCTGTCGGTTCAAGCAGAAAGCTTCTCTTTTAAAACGTGCTCTTTAATGAACTGAAACCACTTTTAGATGAGCTTAGTTCATGGTCTTTTGTTGAAAAGGGAAAGATAATTATTTGTCTTTTCATTGTGGATATGATGTTATAACCACTCAGCAGGCACTGAGTCCTACTATTTAATTATTGTCAGAAAACATGGCTTGAAATAGACTCTTCTTATAGTCAAATATTGTTTTTGATGACTGTCCTCCAACATTTAATTGATTTATTTCCAAAATATTTATACAGCACATAAACTATGCAGTTATCTGGAAAGTAAATTTCTTAACTAATTTATTAATTAAAAGGTATTCTGCTAACTACTGGGGGCTGGAATGATCTGATCTTGACTACACATGTGTGGAAGAACTTTGGGGGCTGTGTCATCATCTCTCCAGGTGTTTACTGGAGAGATGATGACACAGGCCACATTTTTTTTTTTCTGAGAAAAGTCTTGTCTCTGCACATATAAACTTTTTTTTTTTTTTTTTTTTTTTTGCAGCTGGCTAGTACAGGGATTAAACTCTAGACCTTGGTGTTATCAGCAACACACTCTAATAGCCAATTGAGCTAACCAGCCAGCCCTGTACATACAAACTTTTTAGGCCCATTTCCAGATGGTTATAGGATGGCCTTCTTTTCATGCTATCACCCTGACTCTTTACTGCTCTGAAAAGATGTCAGTCCTGCCTTCAGGTCCATTGGTTATCAAAACAGCTATTATCTCAGCAAAGATCATTTCCATTCTAGTTTCCTGCCAAAGAAATACTGTAACTTCTGCTACAATATTCTTTCTACTAGACTTTTTTCTTCAAAATTTCAGGTGAAAGAAATATTATTCATTGAGGATAAGTAATCCATCTATTTCTCTAGACATTCTAAATGTTATCCCTGACTTATAGCTGCTAGAATAAGCTGAATTGCGTCTGGTGCCTTGTAGAATTGATGTTACTGAGCTGCATTTTGGCATTATGCACTGAAGTTAGTTATAAGAGATGGCCATAGGAATCTTGCTGTTGTATTGATTGTAAGGCTATGAGGACTTTAACCACTATGTCACAGAGTGACTCATAATTGGGGAAAATTTCTCTTGCATCTTATTACTGGGAAGTCATATTTCTCTTAAGAACTACTTTATTTTTATCATAGGAACACTTAATATTATCGTTGATTTCCGTATTGCTTTCTCCCTGGAAGCTCAGAATCATACATAAAGCCCAAATGTAGTTATTGTTTAGGATTGTATAATACGCACTTTTGTATGCCATTATAACAATTAGCTTTAGCTTATTTTCCTTCTCCTCTTTGCCTCTACTTCTCACCTCCACCCCAATTACTCAATCCATTAATTTATTTCATGTTATATTTCTATAGATTGCTTTGAATCACTTAGAAATATATAAACTATATATTTGTGCATGTATTTGCCTGTCTATGTTTATATATGAAGTAATGCTCAAGTATTTGGAATAACAAGAAAAAAAAAAAAAGATGTTGAGCCACATGTTTCCTTAAATACTATTATGGAATTTTTTTTTATGACAACAAGTTTTGCATTGGGATTCATGTTTGTTCCTTTCCTTATACTATACTGCTTCTAACATTTGTCCTCCAACCCATGCTGCAAACCCCTCCCCACCCTTGCTTTTTCTTAAGCTGTTCCCCATTCCTTCTGCTTCTCATTGCCAAATCTTCCTCTAAGGGCCTCAGAACTCACTGTTCTCTCAGACTGGACGTTCTTCCCTGACAGGCTCCTTCTCATCAGCTCCTTTTTGACGGCTCCTCAGAGAGGCTTCCTAACCCCTGTTCTCTCTAAAGCTGACACTGGTCTCCTGCCCACCCCACCTCATTATCCTCTCTCACAGCACCCTGTTTATTTTCTTCATAGCACCACATTCTGTCATTATTTCATTAATTCTCTTGCTAGTCATCTGTCTCCCCTACTCAGTGGTGAACTCCATGAGGGCAAGTACCAAGTTGTTTGCTTCATCCAGGTCTTAGGATGCACAAATAAATGGTCCAGCCAAAGAACTGCAGAAAATCTCTTCTGACTCTTCTACACCCTAAGGAAAGTTCCCTTTTCTGGAGCTCCTGAATTTACTCCAGTCTGACCACAATTACTCAGCACATTCAAAGCCTTTGATTCCTCTTTGTTTCATGTTTCAAGATGGATTTCCTCAATTACACTTGTAAATTTTTAATTATTTGGATAATGGGTTAGAGGAATACTGAAGGTACAGGCAGTAGAATCTGGATTTCAGCAAGGGATTAAAATGGTCTCTTGATATTCATGATATTTGAAATCCCAGAGTTAGTATAGATCTTTTAAGCAGAAGACATTTGAAATTCAACAGATACTGAAAGAAGCCTTCTCAGAACTTCCTTTATCTGACTAAAAGCAGCAACTTCCGGAAAATGAGGCTACCATGAGTCTTCTTCCCAGAGGAGATTTATGGCTCTGAAGAAGATGGAAAGATCACTTATACCTATACGTACAAACATTATCACACACTTTCCTATCTCCCATTTGTTCTCCTAAAAACTCACGTGTCTTCCCTAAAAAACCTACTTTTCCTTCCCATAGGGGTCTTTTCTTCCCCCTCCCTTTCCCCTGCTAAATTAGGTATGTAAGCCCCAAATTCTAATCCCCCCTTTGAGTTACTCATTGCTGAGCATTCCCGCATGTATGCACATTGCATGCATAAATAAACTCTTTCTTCCTCTCTTGTTAATTTGTCTTCTGTCAATTTAATTTGCAGACCTCCAGTAACTGAACAGAAAAGAATAGAAGAAAAGTTTTTCTTCCCCTAGAAGGGCAATGATGACAGAGGGCAAGAAGGGGAGGCAGAAAGGGAGCTTACATTTATTGAGAACCTGATAGATTAGGCAAAACAAAAACCAGTGAACATAAGTCAGGAGGAGGTGTATTTCGGCTCACTTTTTTAACAACGAGAGAGCCAAGAGTAGAATGAGCTTTCTTGAGAGGATCATTCACTCAACAAAAATGTACTGAGCATGTTTCACGTGCCAGGTATTATCCTAAGAAGTAGGGATGGAGAGTGAATAAGACCTGGTCCCTGTTCTCATGTTATTGACAATCTAGTGGAGGCTAAGAGGAATCCATCTCAAAAAACATTCTTTCAGGCCTAGAATCAGAAATTCTAGTCCCAGACAGAAGCCAGACTTAGCGGTGGGAAAAGGAAGTGAGTGAACATTTGTCGAGGGCTTACTATACGTCAGACACCATGCTAAGCACTGTGCACAGCCTCCACATTCCCTTAAGACCTTCAGAGCCTTGAAGAGAGGAACACTGTAGTACTCTTTGGTTCCCCAGGGCCCTGAATACTGCTGTACACATAGATATATTCAGTACTCAATTACTGATATAATTCACGTGATTCAATGGTAATGAGAAGCTAGTAGCATTCTTAAGCCCATAACACAGACAGGAAAATAAAAATTAATAAAACAAACAGAAAGCTAAATTATTTGCCAAAGGCCACTTTTCGCAGTTGTCGTCAGAACTAGATTTATACTCAGGATTTCCTGGCCTGTAGTCATGGACTTAGATTTTAAAGCCTCACCTCTCCCTCCATGTGGTAATACATGTGGTAACTGTAATTGTTATGTAGTCAGTCATTACAGGAATGCTGGAATGGCATAGCTTCAACCACGCTGTCTGTAATAAGAATCTGGATGAAAGCTCTAGATACTATTTTAAATATGCCACAAGTTTTGTTACCCTGCCATTATATTAATGAATTGATTTAAAAACTTTTAAAATATTTTTTCTTTTTTTTCATTGTACATGTTTATGGGGTACAGTTTATTGTTTCAATACATGCATATATTATATAATAATCCAATCAGAACAGTTAGCATATCTATCACCTAAACATCTATCATTTCATTGTGGTTATAACATTTAAGATCCTCTTTTCTGGCTATCTTGAAATTTTCAATACAATATTATTAGTTACTGTTACTCTAGAGCACCAGAACTGATTCTTCCTATCTAACTGTTACTTTGTAACTCTGTACTGATCTACCAACCTTTCCCTATTCCCTCCACCCCCACTCCTTTTCCCTGCCCCTGGTAACCACTATAATGGTTGTAAAGCAGCATTTTACTGTAGATCCAGCAGGGGGAGCCAGGTCCATGTTGATTAAAGGCAAAACAAAAACCCCGAAAACACTAAGGAAAAAAAAAAAAAAAAAAAAAGCGGAGGGAGGGGAGGAGGAGGCATTACTTTTTTTTTTTTCTAAGAAAATGTCTTCTAAATTCCAAAGTATTGTGTTTTCACTTTCCTTTAGTGTCCTTGAACAGCATTTTCCTCTCTCAGTTTTTAGGGCATAAATATGAAGTTGAAACAAGTTGTAACAGAAAACTTTCACTTTTTTGAGTCCCTTTGAAGGCAAAAAATGTCAGTATTATATTTACCCATTTATCCATTCGACAAGCATTTGTTCTTACCTACCCTGCCTATTGGGTGGGATGGGAGGGGAGACAGCCAGAGCAGGAAAGGGCCAGACTAGAGATGGGAGATGGGTCGGCTAAGAGAAGCCAACTTCAGGGAAGAAGAGACCTTTGAATTGGATCTTGAAGGACAGCCAGCATTCCTCAGTCAATGATGGTTGAAACTGGCATTCCAGACTGTGAGAATAATACAAACAAATTACAGGTACAGTGTATTCGTACAATTACAGATAGTATAGGAACATGGTTGAAAGTACGTAAGATAATTCTGAAAAGATAACCTGATGAAGTGGGGTTTATTTCAAGAACACTGATGTTATAACAGTATTAACTAATATTTGTATTAAACAAATAACTAGTATTTAACAAACTTACTATGTCCTACGTGTTGTTATAAGCACGTTACAAGTATTAACTAATTTAATCCTCACACAATCTGATTATTACCCCCATTTTCCAAATGAGGAAACTGAGGAAAATGAGGTTGGATAACCTACCCAAGATCACACAACTTGAGAGGGGTGGGGCCAGGATTTGAGTCCTGACAGTCTGGCTGCAGAGTCTCTGCTACTGAGCAAAATACTTGACCGGCATTAGCTCCTTTAATTCTCACAATAACTCTCTGAAGTTGATAGTATCATTATACCCATTGTGTAGAAGAGGAAAGACACAAGGTTAAGTGAGGTCACACAACTAGCAAGTGATGGATAAAGGTTTAAACCCAAGCAGTCTGACACCAGAGCCCATGGTTTTGTTATTGGTTTGTTTGCTTGTTTTTTTTTTGATAATCCATTCAAAATAATTCAAAATTCAAAAGGTCTAAGAGTGTATAGTGAATAGCCTTTTCCCGTTTCTGTTGCTAGACAACTATTTCTTTCCAAGAAAACCAACATTATTGGTTTCTTAGGTATTCTTCTATACCAATGAAAACATATATTATCTTCTCCTACTATCACACAAACTGTTTTATACTATACACGCTGGTCTTCATATGCTTTTAAATCTAGTGATATATCTTCTCAATGGCTGCATAGTATTTCTGTGTATGTACCATATTTTGCTAACCAGTCCCTTACTGTTATGTTGGTTTCCAATCTTTTTCTTTTTCTTCTTAATTGAATCATAATTGATTATACATATTTTTGGGATTCAATGCTGACATATGTTGATCAAATCAATATTACTAGTATATATATTGTTACAAATTATACTTATTCTTTATGCCCCTTGTCCTATCTCTCCCTGTCCCCTTTCCCTCCCCCCTCCCACCACTGATAACTTTAGATTTCTTCTCTCCCTCTGAAAGAGTATTGATTACTCTGTTGATTTGTTGCCTAGATGATCTGTCCAATGCTGAGAGGTGTATTCAGGTCCCCTAATATTATCATAGAGCAGATGCTTCTTCTGTCACTCTGGAATGGGCTTTTTGGAGAGAGACATCCTCTTCTTTTCTTTGGTCTCTGCTGGAGACTCTCCTTGTGTCAATGCACTGCAGTGGCTGGTGGACCATCTGCATGGTGGTTGTGACATGTAGCCACTTTCACGGCAGCTGTGGTTACTGTGGTAGCTGTGGTGGGCCACCCACATGGAGGTGATGTTTTTGGCATGCTCCTTGGCGCTGGTGGTGTGCCTGGTTGTGGGGGTGGTCCATACCCCAGGACCCCTGGGGGGGGCCCTGAGGTGTTGGTGTTGCGCCTGGTTGTAGATGGGGGGGATCCAGTCCCTGACTCTATGCCCTGAGCCCCGGGTGTGGCCCCAAGGCACTGGTGTTGTGCCTGGGCCAGAACTAATTTGTGTCCTTTGCTTACTTCTAAAACAGGGGAACTTCCTGTGGGAACAAGTACTTGAGTGTGTGGTTGAGGTAAATTCCTGCTTTGCTGCTGTTTCCCTAAGGAAGGCTTTTTGTGCAGCTCAAGGGTTTAATGGTTGACCCTGTAGGTACTGCCAGCTTTCCAGAGACCCGGTTCATGTGGGTTGTGTAAAACTCTGATCCAGGCCTTAGTTTTTTCATCAAACTGCACCCCATGCAATTCTGCATTCCCGACCAGTCTCCTCTCAGTGGCCCTGTGCTGATTGGGGGCAGATCAGCTGTCCTTGCTGTGCCCCCATGTTCTCTACGTGGGCTCATCTCCCCCACTGCCCGTGCTCCAAACACTTCCCATGGGACTGGCCATGCACCAGTCCCTGGTGATGACTCACCAGTCTCTAAATGGCTCCCCTTTTCAGCTGTTCTGGCTCCTCTCTCCTGCATGGGTCCATGGGAATCCTATTAGGGGTCTTGCTGTCCTGGGGGCCACCAAGGCCCTCTTCTCCCCGGCCACCTCCAGGTAACTCCATCCAAAAGGCACAGCTGCGGCTCCTGCTGGCTCCTGCTGGCTCCTGCTGGCTCCTGCTGCATGTGCTCAGCAGCTTCAGCAATAAAGCGGCTGCAGCCTGAAATGCTCAGAGCAGTTTTTTCTTTCTCTCTTCGTGGCTTCTCCCACCTTCATGAACTCCGTAGGTCTCTCCTCCTCTTCCCCTGAGCTCCAGTGGCTCTAGCTTGGTTGTTGTTACATTTTTATAGTTGTAAATTGGTTGATTTGTGGGAGAGAGTGATGCTGGGGACTGTCTATTCCGCCATCTTGACCAGAACTCCTCCCAGTCTTTTTCTGTTATAAGCAATGAACGGCAATGAATAAAGACCCTAGTGTATATGTTATTTCCCACATGTGTGAGCCTATCTCTAGGATAAATTTCTAGAATGTATTTGCTGGTCAGAAATATCTGAGTCTGTGAAAAATGCAAATTCTCGTTTCAAGATGGCGGCGGCTGCGGCGGCTGGTGCGGAGTAGCTGAGGTGGAAAAGGTGGCCACTGGGCCTCAGGCAGCCGGGAAACTTGTGGACCTTCCTCTGGCCATCTCTTAAGGGAGGACTGCTGCTGCTGGCCGGTCGTGGGGGCTCAACGCCACTTTGCCCCCGGCAGGAGAGGCTGCCTCATTTACAGGCAACAGCTTTGAAGTGTGGAGCAGGAAAAGAACTGATTCTTAGCTGCAAAAGCGAGTCTTGAAACAGGGAACATGGCGCCAGGGCTGCTGTGGATGCAGCCAGGATCCCGGAGGCTGGGGCCGCACTGAAGGCGGCCAGCTGCCCTATTCAGGATTCGAGGTTTCAGGCCGGCATTAAAGAAGATTCCTGGGAGCGCCCGAGCCGCGTCGCGACTGAACAGCCCGAGGCGGCAGCGCCGAGAACACGGAAGGCAACAAACCAGAGACAGAGCGAGCGCCCGACCTGGCACAGCACTGTGAGTGATCCCTGGCACAGCTCTGTTCGGGGGGTGGATGCCCACGCGGCTCCCGCCTGCACCACCAGGCCACTCACTGCCCCGGAGCTGCCTCCATTTTCCCAGGTGCGGGCAGCTCCGCCCTGCTCGGCCATCACTGAGCCCATTTGCTTGGCCTGGCGCGGGGCTTTCCGGACCCTGCGGGCCGGCCTCCTCTCCCACTCCCTCCGCGGTTCTCTGGCGGGGCTGGGGGTGTGGGGCGTCCCCGACCAGTGTTGGGAGGGCTAGGAAGTACGGGCGGGCCGACTGTCACTCCACCACACCTTGGACTCCGGCCCCGATAAACTTCCTGTTACTGGGAGGCAGATACCATCTCTGCGACCACCAGTTTGGAAAAAAGCCTAACGAATTTCTGGTTGGGAATAGTGTGGTAGGAGAGTTCCCAGGTCCGCTTGAACCTGCCGGAGAGCAGGCTGCAGGCGGGCACTAGACTCGGTTTATACCGGGGGGATACAAAGGTGAACAAGACCCGAGAAAGATCTACACAGTGCTACAAAGGCACCCAGAGAGACCGGTCGTCTGTGCCTAGCAGAAACCTGGTAGACTTCCTGGGCGAGGCGGTGCTGAGCAGGGTCTTGAAGGCCCAGCTGATAGACGAGGGGTGCAGAAGACACTCCCCAGCCCAGCACAGTGTGCACAGAGGGGGGAGACGTGCGGCCAGGGAGGCGGAGACTCGACAGAAACCACACACCCGGTGGGGTCGCCACTGCACGATCTAACAGCCTGGGCCAGAGCACACGGAACGGGGAGAAGTCCTGTACAGGAAGTGAAAGCTCAACAGAGATCACACACCCTGTGGTACGTGATCCACCAGCCCAGCAGAGTCCAAGCTGACCAGAAAGGTGGATCCCCGGAGAAGCCCAAGACCCGAGGCAACCACACACACAAGACACTAGAGGCCAACTGAGCAGTCACGGTGGGAGCCATACCAAATTGGCAACCACAGCAACATCCTAGTTAGTCATTAGTCTCAAACCGGTGGACTGTGAAACCCCCTGCCACAATGAATAAACACCAAAAAAAAAGACACCAGAAATACAAAAAATCAAGAAAGTACACCACCAAAAGTTAATAAATCTCATACTCTAGATCCTATAGAACAAGAAGCCCTTGAAATAACTGACAAGGAATTTCGAGTGATAATTCTAAGGAAACTGAATGAGATACAAGAAAACTCAGCTAGACATCATGATGAAATGAGGAAAAGTATACAGGATCTGAAAGAGGAAATATACAAGGAAATCAATGTCCTGAAAAAAAATGTAGCAGAACTTGCTGAACTGAAGAAGTTATTCAGTGAAATAAAAAACACAATGGAGAGTTTAACCAGCAGGCTTGTCGAAGTTGAAGAGAGAACCTCTGAACTTGAAGATGGGCTGTTTGAAATAACACAAGCAGACAAAAAGAAAGAAAAAAGAATCAAGGACATGGAAGAAAATCTGAGAGAGCTATCAGACAACCTCAAGCGCTCAAATATCCGAGTCATGGGTATTCCAGAAGGGGAGGAAAATGGAGATTCCATTGAAAACATATTCAACAAAATAGTGGCAGAAAACTTCCCAGGTATAGGAAAAATCACAGATCTTCAGATCCAGGAAGCTCAACGATCTCCAAACGTATTCAACCCAAAAAGGCCTTCTCCAAGACATGTCATAGTCAAATTGGCAAAACTCAGAGACAAAGAGAGAATCTTAAAAGCTGCAAGAGAGAAGCGTCAAATCACCTATAAGGGAGCCCCAATCAGGTTAACATCAGACTTTTCATCACAAACCCTAAAAGCTAGAAAGGAATGGGATGATATTTTCAAAATACTAAAAGACAAAGATTGCCAGCCAAGAATACTCTACCCTGCAAGGCTATCCTTCTGAAATGAGGGGCAAATAGTATATTTCTCAGACAAACAAAAACTGCGGGAGTTCACTACCACACGACCACCCTTACAAGAAATCCTCAAGGGAGTATTGGGTTTGGTTCCTGAAAAATAACTACCACTGCCATAAAAACCTAAGAAAAATCTAAACCCGCTAGTACAATAAAAATGGCATTCATGAAGAGAAAACAAGCTAACAAAAACACTATCTACAACCTAAGGAACCAACAAACAAAGAAACCAAACAGTAAATCAGAAAGCAAGGAACAAAAGACACCTAAGACAACCAAACAACCAATAAAATGCTAGGAATAAATCAACACCTTTCAATAACAACTCTTAATGTTAAAGGCTTAAATTCCCCAATTAAAAGACACAGACTGGCTGACTGGATCAAAAAGCAGGACCCAACTATATGCTGCCTACAAGAGACCCACCTCACCCATAAAGATTCACACAGACTAAGAGTGAAAGGATGGAAAAAGATTTACCATGCAAACAGAAAAGAAAAACGAGCTGGAGTGGCTATTCTTATATCTGACAAAATAGACTTTAAACTAAAAACCATAAAAAGAGACAATGAGGGACACTACTTAATGATAAAAGGACTGATCCATCAAGAAGACATAACAATCATAAATATGTACGCACCCAATGTTGGAGCAGCCAGATTTATAAAACAAACTCTATTAGACCTAAAGAAGGAAATAGACACTAATACCATAATAGCAGGGGACCTGAACACTCCACTGTCAATATTAGACAGATCATCTAGGCAAAGAATCAGTAGAGAAACACAAGATCTAAACAAGACTCTAGACCAATTGGAATTGGCAGATATCTACAGAACATTCCACCCAACAACCTCAGAATATTCATTCTTCTCATCAGCACATGGATCATTCTCCAGGATAGATCACATATTAGGTCACAAATCAAGTCTCAATAAATTCAAAAAAATTGGAATTATCCCATGTATCTTCTCAGACCACAATGGATTAAAACTAGAAATTAATAACAAACAAAACTCTGGAAACTATACAAACACATGGAAATTAAACAGCATTCTACTTAATGACATATGGGTCCAAGAAGAAATCAAGCAGGAAATCAAAAAGTTTATTGAAACTAATGAAAACAATGATACATCATACCAAAACCTGTGGGATACTGCAAAAGCAGTATTGAGGGGAAAATTTATTGCATTAAATGCTCACTTCAGAAGAATGGAAAGATGGCAAGTGAACAACCTAACACTTCACCTTAAAGAACTAGAAAAACAAGAACAATCCAATCCTAAAGTTAGCAGACGGAAAGAAATCATTAAGATCAGAGCAGAACTGAATGAAATTGAAAACCAAAAAACAATTCAAAAGATCAACGAATCAAAAAGTTGGTTTTTTGAAAAGATAAATAAAATTGACAAACCATTAGCATGGCTAACAAAAAAAAGAAGAGAGAAGACTCAAATAACAAAAATTAGAAATGAAAAAGGCGATATTACAACTGATTCATCTGAAATACAAGGAATCATTCGAGACTACTATAAACAACTATACGCCAACAAATTTGAAAATCTGGAGGAAATGGATAAATTTCTGGACACACACAAGCTCCCAAAACTGAACCGTGAAGACGTAGAAAATTTGAACAGACCAATAACAATAAAGGAGATTGAAGCTGTTATCAGAAGACTCCCAACAAAGAAAAGCCCAGGACCAGATGGATTCACAGCAGAATTTTACCAAACATTCAAAGAGGAATTGACACCGATTCTTTACAAACTATTCCAAAAGATTGAAACGGACGCAAATCTCCCAAACTCATTCTATGAAGCAAACATCATCCTGATACCAAAACCAGGTAAAGATATAACCAAAAAAGAAAACTACAGGCCGATATCCTTGATGAATATAGATGCAAAAATCCTCACTAAAATACTAGCAAACAGAATACAGCAACACATACGAAAAATTATTCATCACGATCAAGTGGGATTCATCCCAGGGATGCAAGGTTGGTTCAACATACGCAAATCAATAAATGTGATACACCATATTAATAAACTCAAACACAAGGACCATATGATCATCTCTATAGATGCTGAAAAAGCATTTGATAAAGTTCAGCACTCATTCATGACAAAGACCCTCTATAAGTTAGGTATAGAGGGAAAGTATCTCAACATAATTAAAGCCATATATGACAAACCCACTGCCAATATCATCCTGAATGGGGAAAAGCTGAAAGCTTTTCCTTTAAGAACAGGCACTAGACAAGGATGCCCACTCTCACCACTCCTATTCAACATAGTGTTGGAAGTACTAGCCAGAGCAATCAGAGAAGAGAAGGAAATAAAGGGCATCCAGATTGGAAAAGATGAAGTCAAACTGTCCCTGTTTGCAGATGACATGATCCTATATATCGAACAGCCTAAAACCTCTACAAAAAAACTCTTGGAATTGATAAATGATTTCAGCACAGTAGCAGGATACAAAATCAACACACAAAAATCAGTAGCATTTCTTTTCTCCAATAGTGAACATGCAGAAGGAGAAATCAAGAAAGCCTGCCCATTTACTATAGCCACCAAAAAAATAAAATACTTAGGAATTGAGTTAACCAAGGAGGTGAAAAATCTCTATAATGAGAACTACAAACCACTGCTGAGAGAAATTAGAGAGGATACAAGAAGATGGAAAGATATTCCATGCTCTTGGATTGGAAGAATCAACATAGTGAAAATGTCCATACTACCCAAAGTGATATACAAATTCAATGCAATCCCCATCAAAATTCCAGACATTTTTCTCAGAAATGGAAAAAACTATTCAGACATTTATATGGAACAATAAAAGACCACGAATAGCCAAAGCAATGCTCAGCAAAAAAAATAAAGCTGGAGGCATAACACTACCTGACTTTAAGCTATACTACAAAGCTATAATAACCAAAACAGTATGGTACTGGCATAAAAACAGACACACTGACCAATGGAATAGAATAGAGAATCCAGAAATCAACCCACACACTTACTGCCATCTGATCTTTGGCAAAGGCACCAATCCTATTCACTGGGGAAGGGACTGCCTCTTCAGCAAGTGGTGCTGGGATAACTGGATATCGATATGCAGGAGAATGAAACTAGATCCATACCTCTCACCATATACTAAAATCAACTCAAAATGGATTAAGGATTTAAATATACACCCTGAGACAATAAAACTTCTTAAAGAAAACATAGGAGAAACACTTCAGGAAATAGGACTGGGCACAGACTTCATGAATACGACCCCAAAAGCACGGGCAACCAAAGGAAAAATAAACAAATGGGATTATATCAAACTAAAAAGCTTCTGCACAGCAAAAGAAACAATTAACAGAGTTAAAAGACAACCAACAGAGTGGGAGAAAATATTTGCAAAATATACATCTGACAAAGGATTAATATCCAGAATATATAAGGAACTCAAACAACTTTACAAGAAGAAAACAAGCAACCCAATTAAAAAATGGGCAAAAGAGCTAAGTAGGCATTTCTCTAAGGAAGATATACAAATGGCCAACAGACATATGAAAAAATGCTCAACATCACTCAGCATCCGGGAAATGCAAATCAAAACCACATTGAGATACCATCTAACCCCAGTTAGGATGGCTAAAATCCAAAAGACTATGAACGATAAATGCTGGCGAGGCTGCGGAGAAAAAGGAACTCTCATACATTGTTGGTGGGACTGCAAAATGGTGCAGCCTCTATGGAAAATGGTATGGAGGTTCCTTAAACAATTGCAAATAGATCTACCATACGACCCAGCCATCCCACTGTTGGGAATATACCCAGAGGAATGGAAATCATCAAGTCGAAGGTATACCTGTTCCCCAATGTTCATCGCAGCACTCTTTACAATAGCCAAGAGTTGGAACCAGCCCAAATGCCCATCATCAGATGAGTGGATACGGAAAATGTGGTACATCTACACAATGGAATACTACTCAGCTATAAAAACGAATGAAATACTGCCATTTGCAACAACATGGATGGACCTTGAGAGAATTATATTAAGTGAAACAAGTCAGGCACAGAAAGAGAAATACCACATGTTCTCACTTATTGGAGGGAGCTAAAAATTAATATGTAAATTCACACACACACATACACACACACACACACAAACCGGGGGGGGGGGGGAGAAGATATAACAACCACAATTATTTGAAGTTGATACAACAAGCAAACAGAAAGGACATTGTTGGGGGGGAGGGGGGAGGGAGAAGGGAGGGAGGTTTTGGTGATGGGGAGCAATAATCAGCTACAATGTATATCGACAAAATAAAATTAAAAAAAAAAATAAAAAAAATAAAAATAAAAATAAAAAAAAGAAATATCTGAGTCTGTGGTTTTAATAGAAGTTGTCAAATTGTTCTCTGTAGAGGCAATATATACATGTATGTATATATATAGAGAGGGTATATATTTGGAGGTAGTGTGTATGTGTGTGTGTGTACATATATATACCCTCCTATAATATGAGTATCTATTTTCCAATGTCTTCTCCATCACATAGTGTTAAATGAAAAATTAATATCCCAGTGCACGTTTAACGTGCATTTCTCTTATTCTAAGTAAGATTGAACATCATTCCATGTGTTTAAGAATCATTTACATTTCTTCTTCTATGGACCATGTGATTGTAACCTTTGACCATTTTCCTACTGGATTATTCATATATATATATATGCATACACACACACACACACACACACACACACACACACACACATTCATGTATACATATGAATAAGGAGTCCAGCTCCTGGCCAAAACCTGTGCGTGATTTCCTGGCCTGACCATAGGCAATGACAAAGGCTTTACCTGGCAGGCCATGGTCTTAAGCTTATCTGCATTCCTAGACCAGGAACCTTCACTCAGAGGTGTCTTTATCCAGCGCTTTCTTCAGGGGTCTTTGTGGAGGCCTCCTTATTGGCAGGGATGTGGGAAGGGGAGAACTTGAAGACATTTTTCTCCACTCTGACTTGGTACTGAGTACTTCACCACTCTGACTCAGTACTTAGTACTTTTTCACTCCTAGCCCTCCCTTCTGGGGTCCATAAAACTGCAGGAACCTTTTGTTTAGGGATCCCTTGGCAGTGATACAACCAGACCCCCACAACTTCCATGTCTGTGATGATCCTCTGACCCCCATATTCCGGGAGGAATGGAACAGGAGGAAGTCAGCGTTTTATCTGATTTTAGCCTCTTGCTTATACTATCACAGTAAGTGATTAAAGGCTTGACTGGTATTTTCTTTCTTTCTTTCTTTTTTTTTTTCGTTACTTTCATTTTTGGCTTGTTACATTAATTGGCTACTCTGACACCTGGCAGCTCAGTGCTCTCCAGCTCAGCTGAGCCCTTGTGTGTGCGTGCATAAGCACATGGAAACCAGGTTTGCCGAGGACTTTCTCAGTTTTAAAACTGAACATTTCATGTCCTGAGAACCCCCTCAGTCCTGGGGCAAACTGAGACAGTTAATTACCCTACCTGAGATTATACACCTGGAGTGAGCACATCAACCCCTGACCTCTGCATTCAGGTGGGAATATGGAAAAGGAGACTCAGAAAACCATAAAGCAGAAAAGTGTGATGAAAATGCATAAACAAAGGGCTATGGGAATTCAAGAGGAACAAGGGGTGGGAACAACAAGGAAAAGTGATGGAAGCAAAAAGTGTCAAGCAGAAAGATATTAAAGTAGAGATATAGTTTGAAAGATGGCACATACTTAGATCCACGTTCTTCACTAAGACAAACTCATTCTGTGCTGACTGGAAAAAATATCGTGCACATTTAGGACACTTACTTCATAAAGTAACAATTTTATAGTTTGACACCTAATGAAAAACACATATGGTTCCCCAGGCTGGTGTGCACCTTCGTGGAGACAAGGTAGGTAAAACTGGCATAGTGTTCGGTACCTCGAAGGCACTAAGACCCTGCTCTTCCTGACTCAACCCCTTTTTCTTCTTCAGTTTGGCCCTTGAATTAAAAGGCAGTTTCAGTGTCCAGTGCAGTGCCTGGCACCTGGTCAGTGCTCTACTAACATTTGTTGAATGAACCTCGACTGCATATGTCAGTTAATGGGGCATTGATTTTAGCTTAATGCCAAGCCGGTGTCTAGAGATCAGTGTCACAGCTCCAATTCACTCTTAAAGATGACCAAGAACTACCTCCTTTATATTCTAAATTTGATCAGATGTTGTAAGCAGTATTCACCTCTTAATCTTAAATGCGAAAGTACATTACATCCTCTTGGGCTATGTTACTGTTTCCTGATATCTGAAAATGTACACTTGCATTGCTGAGCTTAGCCAAGGATTATGAGTCTCCACAAGAGAGAAAAATAGGAGAGCATGTATTATAATCATATGCAGTTTGAATTCCAGATACTTTAGTTAATTAGAAATTGTTTTTAAGTTGTAATAAAATTGGGCTGGTGGGTTAACTCAGTGGGTTAGAGTGTCGTGCTAACACCAAGGTTCAGGGTTCGATCCCTGTACTGGCCAGCACCAAATAAAAAAAAAGAAACAAATTATGACAAAATATAAGTAATATAAAATTTACTATCTTAACCGTGGCATTATGTACATTTACCTTGCAACCAATCTCCAGAATTCTTTATTAAAATCTTGTAAAACTGAAACTCTACACCCATTAAACAACTCCCATCTCCCCACCCCCATCTCACCCAGCCTCTGGACCCCACCTCTGTACTTTCTGTCTCTATAAATTTGACTACTCTGGGTACTTCATATAAATGGAATCATACAGTGTTTGCTTTTTTGCAACTGGTTCATTTCACTTAGCATAATGTCCTCAAGTTTCATCCATGTTGTAGCATGTGTCAGAATATCTTTCCTTTTTAATGCTGAATAATATTCCATTGTATATAATACACCATATTTTGTTTATCCATTCACCCACTGATGGGCATTTGGTTTGCTTCCACCTTTTGGCTATTGTGAATGAGGCTGTGTCTGGCTATGACAAGGGCTACTGCGAGGCTAATGTCTGGAATCCTCACAGCGCCAATTGTCTAGCTCTTAGTCCTCTTCGTGACGCCAGTTGTAAAGCTAGGCGACCACACTAGTTTTCGCGGCTCTTTTACCTGCTGGTAATCCTGCACTGACTGGGCTGATGGTTGAGCTAGGGCTGGGTCTGGAGCTCCCAGACCCCTCAAGCCCATTCACAGACTGGGTCACAAACCCTTCACATGCCAGGCTGGGTCACCAGACCCCTTCATGCAGGCCTATAAGCTAGGTAACCGGCCACAAGGTCCTTGGAAGCTGCAGGTCTGGAAAAGCATGGCCACGCAGGGTGGGTGCCCGAGGCAGTAAAAACCAGCCAAAGTGATGCCACAGTGCAAGCGCAATTACTCCACCCACACACATACAATGTTTACTGAACCACTCTGAACCGGCTCTGAGGTGAGGGGAGCCTGACCAAATTGTTCCATTTTCCCAACATGCCGCTATGAACAAAGGTATACAAACATATCTTTGAGACCCTGTTTTCAATTTTAGGGGGGGTATATACCCACAAGTAGAATTGCTGAATCAGATGGTAATTCTATTTTTAAATTTTTGAGGAACTGCTATGTTGTTTTCCATAGCGGTTACACCATTTTACACTCCCAGAGCAGTGCACAAGGATTCCAATTTCTCCACATCCTTGACAAAACATATTTTCTGTTTTTATAGTAGTCAGCCTAATGGGTGTGAAGTGATATCTCATTGTGGCTTTGTGGTTATTTTTTAAAAATCAAAGTGAAACTGCATGAGGTTAAAAAGTCAAATAATGCAGTTCTAAAAGGTTTGTAATGTTCTCAGCCCTCTTTGTTCCCCCATCCTGCTCCCCAGACAACCATTTTCAACTCTTTTTTTTTTTTTTTTTGTCTTTTTTTTCGTGACCGGCACTCAGCCAGTGAGTGCACCGGCCATTCCTATATAGGATCCGAACCCGCGGCGGGAGCGTCGCCGCGCTGCTAGCGCAGCACGCTACCGAGTGCGCCACGGGCTCGGCCCATTTTCAACTCTTTTAGTTGTTCTTCTAGTCCTTGAGCATATTCTTAGATAGTATGCTAATCATGTTATTTCTTAATTTATCTACTTCAGTCATTATTATTTTGTAATTATGGCAGACAAAGATTTAGCACCCTTCAGTCACTCAGTTCTTCCACTCCTCCCATTCTCCAAACCCATAGTTATGTAAACATGTTTGGTTAATTCAATATGACTAAGTATCATTTACTACTGAGCCACGTGTTATACATAAATCATGTTTCCTTTCTTATATACATTTTTTGTTTTTTTCCAGATATAATAATTGCCCCATTTTTTTAACTCATTAGATTTTCTATATACCTGTTGTTAATTCTTCCCATATGCTGCAACATCTTCTTATTACAGGTTTATTTTATTTTATTTATTTATTTTTTTAAAGATGACTGGTAAGGGGATCTTAACCCTTGACTTGGTGTTGTCAGCACCACGCTCAGCCAGTGAGTGAACCGGCCATCCGTATATGGGATCCGAACCCGGGGCCTTGGTGTTATCAGCACCGCACTCTCCCGAGTGAGCCACGGGCCGGCCCTTATTACAGGTTTTTATAGAGTCAAACATATCAGACAATTCATGATCTCCATGTTTTCCTGGAAATGCTCCTCTTGGATCTCTCTGTCCTCATATTACCCCAATTTAGATGGGTTGTTTTTTTTTTTTTTTTTTTTTTAACCTTTTTTTAAAAATTTTATTTTGTCGACACACATTGTGGCTGATTATTGCTCCCCATCACCAAAACCTCCCTCCCTTCTCCCTCCCCCCCTCCCCCCCAACAATGTCCTTTCTGTTTGCTTGTCTTATCAACTTCAAGTAATTGTGGTTGTTATATCTTCTTCCCCCCCCCCGGTTTTGTGTGTGTGTGTGTGTGTGTGTGTGTGTGTGTGTGTGTGTGTGTGTGTGTGTGTGTGAATTTATATATTAATTTTTAGCTCCCACCAATAAGTGAGAACATGTGGTATTTTTCTTTCTGTGCCTGACTTGTTTCACTTAATATAATTCTCTCGAGGTCCATCCATGTTGTTGCAAATGGCAGTATTTCATTCGTTTTTATAGCTGAGTAGTATTCCATTGTGTAGATGTACCACATTTTCCGTATCCACTCATCTGATGATGGACATTTGGGCTGTTTCCAACTCTTGGCTATTGTAAAGAGTGCTGCGATGAACATTGGGGAACAGGTATACCTTCGACTTGATGATTTCCATTCCTCTGGGTATATTCCCAGCAGTGGGATAGCTGGGTCATATGGTAGATCTATCTGCAATTGTTTGAGGAACCTCCATACCATTTTCCATAGAGGCTGCACCATTTTGCAGTCCCACCAACAATGTATGAGAGTTCTTTTTTCTCCACAACCTCGCCAGCATTTATCGTTCAGGGTCTTTTGGATTTTAGCCATCCTAACTGGGGTTAGATGGTATCTCAATGTGGTTTTGATTTGCATTTCCCGGATGCTGAGTGATGTTGAGCATTTTTTCATATGTCTGTTGGCCATTTGGATATCTTCCTTAGAGAAATGCCTACTTAAGATGGGTTGTTTTCTAAGCCTGCTACCTAGTTGTTGTCTAGGGACTGCCCTTCCAATTCCCTTAAGGAAGTTGGGATTCCAGTAATTTTTTACAAATTCTAAGCAAATTAAAATTTCATGTAAAGGGCCAGCCTGTGGCTCACTCGGGAGAGTGTGGTGCTGATAACACCAAGGCTGTGGGTTCAGATTCCATATAGGGATGGCCGGTTCGCTCACTGGCTGAGCGTGCTGCTGACAACACCAAGCCAAGGGTTAAGATCCCCTTACCAGTCATCTTTAAAAAAAAAAAAATTTTTTTTTTCATGTAAAAGCACTGTCTGACATTAGTTAGCTTTGAGCAAATCCTAATTGAGTTCTTAGATGGTGAGTTCTGGCCTCTTTTCCTTTGGTATTATAGTTGTCCCTCCATAGCACAGCTGCTCTTCATGAGGGCACTATTGCCCAGGATTCTAAGAGTTACATAGGAGAATAAAAACAGATGAAGAAACATCAACAGGACAATATACAGTATGCTCAATAGAAAAAAGTTAGAAAAAACCCAAAAATGTGGGAAGAATGAGAAGAAATAACCACAACTTCTCATATTCCCACAACTAAAGACAACCCTTATTAACATTTTTACCTATTTCCTTCCCCTCTTTTTTTCTAAGCCTAGATTTTTTTGTGTTTTTGTTGTAGTCCCATATTGTATGTTCAACTTTATATGTTGCATTTTTAATAACAATGTTTTATTGTTTTTCTAAGAGTTTATAAATTATTCAGAAACATTTTTTAAATGGCTGTATAGTAGCACATACAGTAGAAGTACCATAATTAATAGAACTTCTGTTAGGTTTAAGTTGTTATAAATTTTCCACCATTACAAATGTTTTGGTAAATACTTTGTTGCCAAACTTGTTACATATTTGGGATTCTTTCCTTCAGATAGAATTTTATGAAGTCAAAGGATATGAACATTTTTAAGGCTGAAATATAATTTTCCCTCAAGGATGCATATTCAGAGACTGAAACATTCATACCTAAATGACCATAATGCATCGTACACTCTCTATTGGCTACATTTGAATGCAGCTAGCCATCTGTGACAGGAAATGAGGATTAGATCTCTAGCCATTATGATAGGAAGAGAAAGCCTCTTCAGTGAACTGTCCCTGTTTCTCCAAAATGAAAAGTCTTAGAAGATGCCCAGGACAAAATGGCTCAGAAATACTACAGGTAGGATTGAATATATGTTTATCAGTCCTCACAGCTCAAAAATGCTCTGTCCTCCAGCACATCACAAAGAAAACAGCCTATGCTCTGGGCTTGTCTTTATCCTCTCTCTCCTATCCCCCCACCCCTCTCTCTTTTAACAATAAATTATTATAACAGCACATTGTGGAACTTCTAATAGCCGTAGAACCTTGAAGGTATGCTAAGATGTTCTTGATCAGAATCCTGAATCCATCAGTTCCCTGGATCTGAAACCTTTCACTTTTCAGGCTGCATTGCTGACTCTAACAAAGGGCTGGAATCCTTCTTGTGCAAAAAAAGTTTCCCTCCTGGTTGCACCCCACTAAGTGAACAGTAAGCTTCCTGAAGGTAGAAACTATTGCTTATTCATCTTTGTTTTCCCAACATAGAGCATAAAGCTGAACAGCATACAATGAATAAACTCTCATACAACTGGATGAAATCTAACAGACTCTTATAGGACAGGATTTGTTTTTATATCCTACCCCAGGAGAAACAACTCATCTGATGCAGGAAGTCTAATCCCTATGGAGATAAACCGTTTATTGAGCATGCACTATGTTCATGTACCGTGTTAGACTCTTTACAAACATTATCTCATTTAAGTCTTGTTTGTTTTTTCTATTTTTTATTTTCATTTAAGTCTTATAATAATCCTATACAGTATTATCATTATTATCTCCAGTTTGCAGTTGAGGTAACTGAGGTATAAGAGGTTAAGTTACTTGTGTGAAAACTCATAGTGACAGGCATAGATGAGATCTGAGAAAGTAAAAGTCTGCCCTGCCATTCATCAGTCTGGTAGGACAGACACAGATAAAGCTAGTTGCAAACTTGGCCAAGTACTAATGGGTCTCTTAAGGACATGCTGCAGCTACAGAGTGTCATAATGATCCTTCTTTGAATGACTACTCACTTTGAGTTCTTACTCACTGAGAACCAAATCATAGGCTATCAGAAAGTTTATTTGAAATTATATCAGTAAAAAGGAAATGTCCTACTTTCGCCTAGGGGTTCTAGGTCACTTTGATGTAAGAAGATGCCTTGATTTCCAACCTAGGTACAGAGTTTCAGATAACTTCTGCACACAACATTTCATATCTAAACTTTGCAGTATCCAAGGAAATAGGACCTTCAGTCAGTTAGCAGTCCAAATCTACGTTAACCTGTTTACAAATAGCCCTGCTTCACTTTGAACCTACCAAATCACTACTTCCCTCAATTACACCTAAATTCTACCCTTTCCCTAAGAGTTCATAGGAAGGAGTCAATTAACTTGACGTTGTCACCCATCAGCTTGTCCCTGGTGGTCTTAGGCTGATTAGGCTAGGACAGATAAGAATCCAGGATTTCCTGTAGCAGAGTCTAATGTTTAAATGCCAGGTTAAACTGGCAATTGTCTAACCTGTATATTATATATGTATTGTCAATACTGTTCAGCCAAAGACCCCCAGGAACACTCCTATAGTTGAACAAGTTTGGTTTATTACTCATTGCAGCAGGAGAGAACACATACCATGGGGAATCATGGGGCTCTCAGTAACACTCCCTTGCTAAAAGACTTATTTAGGACTTGAGCTTTGGTTGGGTGATTTGGGGAAGGAAACAAAGAAGAGTAGGTTCACTCTGGATTAGGTACTGCAAGAAAGCAAGAACAATTCTATGATTGGGTATCTCAGTAAATCTTACCCATAGGGAAGGCAGACTAAAGTGAGGCTATGATCAGTAAAGCAGCATTGGTCACCCGTATTAGGCAGGAGAGGAGGATGTTTGGTATTTTGTTGCTTGGACAGTGTTCATGTTTTGTCTGTAGTCAGACATGATTATGGGGTCGTCTTGTTTTCTCCTTGATCTGCCATGGTCATGACATAGGAATTGCTCAGTTTCCCTGGGTTCAGGTTTTAGGACATGTGTCTGGATTTCAAGCCACTCCCTGAGGTCGCAGGCCCCTCCTCTGGGCTCTCCCCTGGAGGAATGTTACTGTTGCACGTTAGACCTATTTTCAGCACCAACAGGGGAAAATAAGAAAAGGGTCTGGCTTATGCAAATCCAGTGGCTGGGCATGCTCAATAGAGAGCACAGAATATTTTTGAATATGCCTGGTGCATGTGATTGGGTCTGACCAATGAACATACTCCAGGAAGAGACTGCTTATGTGCAAGACTAAATGTTACATAACTGGGAGCCACCCCTTAATTGAATAGTCTTTAGGTAGAGAAACTATAAAAGCTGAATCCCAGCAGAAGGGAGGGTTGTTGCTCACTTTCCTGGAGGCAGCTGTCTTTTGCTGGCTGAGACTGTATATTTTCTCTGTATCACACTTACTTTCAGCAAGTGACTGCTCATTCTCTTGAGCCAGCCTGCACTTTGTACTCAACTTTAAGTGTGTTCTTCTTGGTTTTGTGTTAGACTTGATGTCTGTACTGAACTTACTTTTGTGTTAAACTTGGTGTTGGCCCTGCTCAGTCTCCGGAGCTATGGAGCACTCCCTTTGTGGAACCTGTATTTCTTATCTGTTATATTAAACTTGTTCTCACTTTCCACTGTGACTCTGCCCTTAAATTCTTTCCTGTCAAGGGAAGTCAAGAACATGGTAAAAGGATTGGGTGGGTTGAGGCCGACTGTCAGGGCCCCCAGACCCTACCTCTGACATCAGTCACAGAGCGGCCTTGTCTGATGTGGATGTCTTATGAATTAGCTTATGTTCAACACAGGAACATCAAGACCTAGCTGTGAGTGCCAAGCCAGCTGACAGCAACACCAGAGCCCAGCAGGTGACATTACCAGGCCAGCTCCTGGATGTCAAAGGATGCTTTATTCTTTTTCAATACCTACATATATGTATGTTTGTGTGCACATTTGTATATATGTATACATGTGTATCTCTATTAAAATCATTAAAATTCCAACAAATGCAAACTGATATTAGGAATGTTTTCTGTTTAATTAAGAGTGGAATACACATTTATGGCTTGGGCATGGGCTATGTTTTGTTTTGTTGTGTATGTTTATATTTACTTTATTAAATATGTAAAATATTCACACGGTTTAAAAAATTTTTTTAAAGAATATAGAGAAAGTATCTTTTTTTTTTTTTTTTTTTTTTTTTTTTTGGTGGTTGGCTGGTATGGGGATCCAAACCCCATACCTTGGTGACTTTGGTGTTATAAGGCTATGCAAAAGTATCCCTTTTATTCCTGTCTCTAATCTGTTCAATTGCCACACTCTCCCAAGAGGTAACTACTATTACTAATTTCTTGTGTATCTTTCCAGAGATATTCTTTACATAGATAATACATAGGAATGTGAATAGATTCTCCTTCCTGTTTTTCTTTTTAAACTTTAAGAGACCATAGATCAGTTGGTTAGAGCATGGTGTTACACCACCAAGGTCAAGGGTTTGAATCCTTGTACAGGTCAGCCACCAAAATAAATAAATAAATAAGCAAATAAACAAAGAGAACAGGTAAACACACAGTTTTGCATCTAACTTTTCTATTAATACATCTAGGAGATCTTTCCATATCAGTACATAATTCGCTTCCGCATTCTCAGGGAAGTTTTGTTTGAACTGTAATTTATTTAAAGGATGTACATTTTATCTGTTTTCACTCTTTTGCTACCACAAAAATATTGTAATGATTAGTTTTGTACATGATTCATTTCAAACATAAGGGAGCATATCCTTAGAATAAGTACCCCAAAATAAAACGGTTGTTTCAAAAGCATATATTTTTGTAATTTTGAAACGTGTTACCAAATTGTCCTCCAGTGAGGTTACAGAAATTTACCATCTTATCAGTGGAGTAAACAAAATGTCTGTTTTCCCATGGCCTCACCAACAGTGTGTTACTAAACTTTGCTTTTTTTGCTGATCAGAGGGTAGAAGATACTATTTCAGTGGTTTTAATGTGCATGTCTATTATTATGTATTAGGATGAGTATTTCTTTTTTCAAATAGACTTTCTTTTTAAGAGCAGTTTTAGGTTCACAGCAAAATTGAGCAGAAAGTACAGAGAGTTCTATACTCCCTCCTGTCCTCACACATGCATAGTCTCCCCCATCAAAATCCTGCAACAGAGTGGTACATTTGTTACAACTGGTGAACCTACACTGACACACCATTATCACCCAAAGTCCTTAGTTTACATTAAAGTTCACTTTTGGTGTTGTACATTTTATGGGTTTGGACAAATGTATAATCACATGTATCCACCATTATAGTATCATACAGCGCATTTTCACTGCCCTAAAAATCCTCTGTGCTCTGCCTGTCCATCCCTTGGCAACCTCTGATATTTTCACTGTCTCCAAAGTTTAACCTTTTTCAGAATGTCATATATTTGGAATTACACAGGATATAGGCTTTTCAGATTGGCTTCTTTCACTTAATAATATACATTCAAGATTTTGCCATGTCTTTTCATGGCTTGATAGCTCATTTCTTTTTAGTGTTGAATAATATTTCATTATCTATTTATCCATTCACTTACTCATGGACACCTTGGTTGTTTCCAAGTTTTTGAAATTATGAATAAAGATGCTATAAACATCCATGTGCAGTTTTTTGTGTGAACGTGTTTTTAAATTCATTTGAGTAAATACCAAATTCGGATTTTTGCCTTACTGTTAGGTGTGTAGTGGTATTACATTGTTGTTTTAATTTGCAATTCCCTAATGACATTTGGTATTGACCATCTTTTCACATGCTTGTTTGCCATCTGTATATCTTTGGTGAGCTGTCTGTCAGGTCTTTTGCCTATTTTTTAACTGGACGTTTGAGTTTTAACAGTTCTTTGTAAATTTTGGGTAGCAGTCCTTTATCAGACATATCTTTTGCAGATATTTTCTCCCAGTTTATGGCTTGTCCTCATTCTTTTAAAGAGTGAGTCTTTTTGTCATATGATGAAGAATTATTTTTAGTTCTTTTCTACAAAGTGTCCTAATCTCTTGATGGGCTGCATTTTAGAGCCATTTGGTTGTTATATTTGAGGAGAAATTACCTCTCTCTAAAGTCATTCATGTCTCTACTCACAAATCCCTCCAAACCGGAGTCTCAGTCCAACACATCATTTTGTATTTATGATTCCTGGGAAGCTAGTTCTTCATGAAATGGAATCTATTGGTAAAACTGTCTGCTGCAAATTCTTAATTTTTAAGCCAATAATGTTTGCTGACAGTACCCACTTACTTTTCACTATTACTTTAACTAATAGAGAGCAAACTAAACTTTCAGCTTTTACCTTTATGCTGTGCACCAGCTCACAAGAGTTGATTGTTCAACTTTCAAGAATTTTGTAAGCCGGTTGTTAAACAGTGTCAGTATTAAAAATTAATTTATATAAACTTAATATGAAATAAATGATATTAAGAACAAAGGCAAAAACAGTGATCACAGGGCCGGCCTGTGGCTCACTCGGGAGAGTGTGGTGCTGATAACACTAAGGCCGCGGGTTCAGATCCCTACATAGGGATGGCCGGTTAGCTCACTTGGGAGAGCGTGGTGCTGACAACACCAAGTCAAGGGTTAAGATCCCCTTACCAGTCATCTTTTTACAAAAAACCAAAAAACAAAAAACAAACAAACAAACAAAAAACCCCAGTGATTACAACTCATCATTTCCTAATTATTTTGCTATATTTACTATTATCTATGTTCTTGAGGTTATTTATATCTACTGTATCGGTAGAGTGGAAATCCTACATAACGGCAGTGTGTAGGATTTCTTTCACATCACCTCCCAGTTCTGCACTCAGTGACATGGCAAAATTGGCGATGGTGAAAGTATTTACGGTTGCAAATGCTACAAATCAGGACTTCCGCCTGTCTCGCTCCCAGAAAGCCTGTTGTTAACTTGAACCAGCACTTCATGCATTGCTGATGCATCAGTTAGACAGCAGACTGAACATATCATTCAATTGAAAAGTAAGAGCTCAGCGTTCAGTCAACCTGACTCTAAATTTGCCTCAGTTTGTTAATTTAGAGAAAAATACAGCTGAAGCTTAGGCAAATCCTTTCTTCAAAACTGACTTCAAAGTAGCCAGTGGTGGGTATGCATCTCAGAGAAGTCGTTGAACTCAGCAGTAAGCAAATCAATAGATTTCAAAGGACTTGCTGTTTTCACAGCCTGGGCCTTCATGATTTCCATCTCCCTGCTTGGGATTTCTTACACAGCTTCGCTGAGAGAATGTGTCAAAAAGATGATCACAGGAGTGCTGGGGCTGACAGTTTCAGCACTCTAAGATTCAGCAACTCCCCAGGAAATCTCCTGGCCCTCAATTATTCCAGTCTGCTTATAGTTCTGATGCAGGCAACAAGTGACTACCCTTTGATTGCTCTCTAGAAATAAGCAATTTCTTTTTTTCCCCACTATTTAAAAATCTTACTTTCCTACTTGATAGTAAAAAAAACAAATAATCTGATTGAAAAATGGACACAGTTGGTTAGAGCGTGGTGTGGGTAACACCAAGGACAAGGGTTCAGATCCCTGTATCATCCAGCCACAAAAAAATAAAAATAAAAAAATTAAAAATTAAACGAGTAAAGGAGCTAAATAGACATTTCTCAAAAGAAGACAAGCTCTGTACCTCTATTGAAAATTGGGACATTACTGTCTTGTGATTCCCCCCTACTCTGCCCCATCACAGCACATTAAACAATAAAATTTGTTATGCCTTTTCTTCATATTGATCTTAATTTGTCAGTGATTTTTATTAATGAAGCTTCAGCGGTGAAGAGGAAGTTTTCCTTCAGCTCCTACAGTGCTTTATCAAGGGGAGAGAGTCCAGAGATTTAAATAGCTTCTCACAGGGGTTGTGGGGGATGTTGAGCACCCTTTCGCCTCTGGGAAATATACATATTTTCTTGATCTAGCTTTGTACTGTTAAATAAAAATTATAAGAAGCCATTGTTTTGTACTAAGTTCCTGCACTAAGCCCAGTAGACCAGACTAAAAAATAAAAATAGTCACCCCAGCTAAAGTTCTTGGTGACTAAGCCCAAATTAATTTGTCTGGCCTTCTGGAAAAAATAAGGGGAGAGAGAGATAACAACCAATTTCCCAAACAGGCCAGTTTAAATATTTCATAGGCATGATAATAAAATTCCCTCTGCTTTAATCCTTACACAAAAAGGATAGCCTTAAGTAACCTGATGTTAAATAATCAGTTAGTTTTCTTTTGTTCTCTCTGTCCTCACCTTACAAGGAGAGTAATTTTGAAATGACCAATCCACTTTTTGTTCTTCGTTTCTGCTTTCTTCAGCCCCTTTCTTTTCTGTTTATAAAGTCAACCTTGAGCTGGCGGGTTAGCTTTGTTGGTTAGAGCACAGCCTTGTAACACGAAGGTCATGGGTTTGGATCCCCTTACCAGCCAGCCCAGACACACACACACACACAAAAAGGTCAACCCTCTTTGCTCAGATGATTGGAAAACTTATTCTATTTTATGGAATGATGTGTCGCCCAATTCTAGAATTGCAATAAATCCTATTGAGATCTTTAAATTTGTTGTAACTTTGTCCTTAATTGTACCAATACTCTTTAATGGCCTCAAGGGTGTTATTTTGTTTCTCCAACTTTTAGGGCAAATACTTTTAAATGATGGGCAGAAGGAATAAAAGGAAAAATAAACAAATTAAAGATAAAATAAAAGACGCACTTCAGATGATGCTTGGTAGATTTGTTTTTTTTTTTTTTTTTTTTTAATTAATAAGTTTTGATTTATTGGTCATATAAGCATTATGAGAATATTTAGAGGAATGTTAATAACTGAATAAAGATTAATAAATTGGACATCAAAGTACAAAAAATAATGAGTATACCTCTGTATACCCAGCAGTTCCTGAGA
Source organism: Cynocephalus volans (assembly GCF_027409185.1). Lineage (NCBI taxonomy): Eukaryota > Metazoa > Chordata > Mammalia > Dermoptera > Cynocephalidae > Cynocephalus > Cynocephalus volans. The sequence goes on from NC_084463.1 coordinate 117,143,086, forward strand.
TGTTAAAGAATTTATCATCCTGAACTTCCCATCTCTGATTTCTCTGTCTTCAGTTGGTTCTCATTCTTTTTTTTTTTTTTTTTTAATTTTATTTTGTCGATATACATTGTAGCTGATTAATGCTCCCCATCACCAAAACCTCCCTCCCTTCTCCCTCCCCCCCTCCCCCCCAACAATGTCCTTTCTGTTTGCTTGTTGTATCAACTTCAAATAATTGTGGTTGTTATATCTTCTTCCCTCCCCCCCCCGATTTGTGTGTGTGTGTGTGTATGTGTGTGTGTGAATTTATATATTAATGTTTAGCTCCCTCCAATAAGTGAGAACATGTGGTATTTCTCTTTCTGTGCCTGACTTGTTTCACTTAATATAATTCTCTCAAGGTCCATCCATGTTGTTGCAAATGGCAGTATTTCATTCGTTTTTATAGCTGAGTAGTATTCCATTGTGTAGATGTACCACATTTTCCGTATCCACTCATCTGATGATGGGCATTTGGGCTGGTTCCAACTCTTGGCTATTGTAAAGAGTGCTGCGATGAACATTGGGGAACAGGTATACCTTCGACTTGATGATTTCCATTCCTCTGGGTATATTCCCAACAGTGGGATGGCTGGGTCGTATGGTAGATCTATTTGCAATTGTTTAAGGAACCTCCATACCATTTTCCATAGAGGCTGCACCATTTTGCAGTCCCACCAACAATGTATGAGAGTTCCTTTTTCTCCGCAGCCTCGCCAGCATTTATCGTTCATAGTCTTTTGGATTTTAGCCATCCTAACTGGGGTTAGATGGTATCTCAATGTGGTTTTGATTTGCATTTCCCGGATGCTGAGTGATGTTGAGCATTTTTTCATATGTCTATTGGCCATTTGGATATCTTCCTTAGAGAAATGCCTACTTAGCTCTTTTGCCCATTTTTTAATTGGGTTGCTTGTTTTCTTCTTGTAAAGTTGTTTGAGTTCCTTATATATTCTGGATATTAATCCTTTGTCAGATGTATATTTTGCAAATATTTTCTCCCACTCTGTTGGTTGTCTTTTAACTCTTTTAATTGTTTCTTTTGCTGTGCAGAAGCTTTTTAGTTTGATATAATCCCATTTGTTTATTTTTCCTTTGGTTGCCCGTGCTTTTGGGGTCGTATTCATGAAGTCTGTGCCCAGTCCTATTTCCTGAAGTGTTTCCCCTATGTTTTCCTTAAGAAGTTTTATTGTCTCAGGGTGTATATTTAAATCCTTAATCCATTTTGAGTTGATTTTAGTATACGGTGAGAGGTATGGATCTAGTTTCATTCTCCTGCATATCGATATCCAGTTATCCCAGCACCACTTGCTGAAGAGGCAGTCCCTTCCCCAGTGAATAGGCTTGGTGCCTTTGTCAAAGATCAGATGGCAGTAAGTGTGTGGGTTGATTTCTGGATTCTCTATTCTATTCCATTGGTCAGTGTGTCTGTTTTTATGCCAGTACCATACTGTTTTGGTTATTATAGCTTTGTAGTATAGCTTAAAGTCAGGTAGTGTTATGCCTCCAGCTTTATTTTTTTTGCTGAGCATTGCTTTGGCTATTCGTGGTCTTTTATTGTTCCATATAAATGTCTGAATAGTTTTTTCCATTTCTGAGAAAAATGTCTTTGGAATTTTTATGGGGATTGCATTGAATTTGTATATCACTTTGGGTAGTATGGACATTTTCACTATGTTGATTCTTCCAATCCAAGAGCATGGAATATCTTTCCATCTTCTTGTATCCTCTCTAATTTCTCTCAGCAGTGGTTTGTAGTTCTCATTATAGAGATTTTTCACCTCCTTGGTTAACTCAATTCCTAAGTATTTTATTTTTTTGGTGGCTATTGTAAATGGGCAGGCTTTCTTGATTTCTCCTTCTGCATATTCACTATTGGAGAAAAGAAATGCTACTGATTTTTGTGTGTTGATTTTGTATCCTGCTACTGTGCTGAAATCATTTATCAATTCCAACAGTTTTTTTGTAGAGGTTTTAGGCTGTTCGATATATAGGATCATGTCATCTGCAAACAGGGACAGTTTGACTTCATCTTTTCCAATCGGAAAGCCCTTTATTTCCTTCTCTTCTCTGATTGCTCTGGCTAGTACTTCCAACACTATGTTGAATAGGAGTGGTGAGAGTGGGCATCCTTGTCTAGTGCCTGTTCTTAAAGGAAAAGCTTTCAGCTTTTCCCCATTCAGGATGATATTGGCAGTGGGTTTGTCATATATGGCTTTAATTATGTTGAGATACTTTCCCTCTATACCTAACTTATAGAGGGTCTTTGTCATGAATGAGTGCTGAACTTTATCAAATGCTTTTTCAGCATCTATAGAGATGATCATATGGTCCTTGTGTTTGAGTTTATTAATATGGTGTATCACATTTATTGATTTGCGTATGTTGAACCAACCTTGCATCCCTGGGATGAATCCCACTTGATCGTGATGAATAATTTTTCGTATGTGTTGCTGTATTCTGTTTGCTAGTATTTTAGTGAGGATTTTTGCATCTATATTCATCAAGGATATCGGCCTGTAGTTTTCTTTTTTGGTTATATCTTTACCTGGTTTTGGTATCAGGATGATGTTTGCTTCATAGAATGAGTTTGGGAGATTTGCGTCCGTTTCAATCTTTTGGAATAGTTTGTAAAGAATCGGTGTCAATTCCTCTTTGAATGTTTGGTAAAATTCTGCTGTGAATCCATCTGGTCCTGGGCTTTTCTTTGTTGGGAGCCTTCTGATAACAGCTTCAATCTCCTTTATTGTTATTGGTCTGTTCAAATTTTCTACGTCTTCATGGTTCAGTTTTGGGAGCTTGTGTGTGTCCAGAAATTTATCCATTTCCTCCAGATTTTCAAATTTGTTGGCGTATAGTTGTTTATAGTAGTCTCGAATGATTCCTTGTATTTCAGATGAATCAGTTGTAATATCGCCTTTTTCATTTCTAATTTTTGTTATTTGAGTCTTCTCTCTTCTTTTCTTTGTTAGCCATGCTAATGGTTTGTCAATTTTATTTATCTTTTCAAAAAACCAACTTTTTGATTCGTTGATCTTTTGAATTGTTTTTTGGTTTTCAATTTCATTCAGTTCTGCTCTGATCTTAATGATTTCTTTCCGTCTGCTAACTTTAGGATTGGATTGTTCTTGTTTTTCTAGTTCTTTAAGGTGAAGTGTTAGGTTGTTCACTTGCCATCTTTCCATTCTTCTGAAGTGAGCATTTAATGCAATAAATTTTCCCCTCAATACTGCTTTTGCAGTATCCCACAGGTTTTGGTATGATGTATCATTGTTTTCATTAGTTTCAATAAATTTTTTGATTTCCTGCTTGATTTCTTCTTGGACCCATATGTCATTAAGTAGAATGCTGTTTAATTTCCATGTGTTTGTATAGTTTCCAGAGTTTTGTTTGTTATTAATTTCTAGTTTTAATCCATTGTGGTCTGAGAAGATACATGGGATAATTCCAATTTTTTTGAATTTATTGAGACTTGATTTGTGACCTAATATGTGATCTATCCTGGAGAATGATCCATGTGCTGATGAGAAGAATGAATATTCTGAGGTTGTTGGGTGGAATGTTCTGTAGATATCTGCCAATTCCAATTGGTCTAGAGTCTTGTTTAGATCTTGTGTTTCTCTACTGATTCTTTGCCTAGATGATCTGTCTAACATTGACAGTGGAGTGTTCAGGTCCCCTGCTATTATGGTATTAGTGTCTATTTCCTTCTTTAGGTCTAATAGAGTTTGTTTTATAAATCTGGCTGCTCCAACATTGGGTGTGTACATATTTATGATTGTTATGTCTTCTTGATGGATCAGTCCTTTTATCATTAAGTAGTGTCCCTCATTGTCTCTTTTTATGGTTTTTAGTTTAAAGTCTATTTTGTCAGATATAAGAATAGCCACTCCAGCTCGTTTTTCTTTTCTGTTTGCATGGTAAATCTTTTTCCATCCTTTCACTCTTAGTCTGTGTGAATCTTTATGGGTGAGGTGGGTCTCTTGTAGGCAGCATATAGTTGGGTCCTGCTTTTTGATCCAGTCAGCCAGTCTGTGTCTTTTAATTGGGGAATTTAAGCCTTTAACATTAAGAGTTGTTATTGAAAGGTGTTGATTTATTCCTAGCATTTTATTGGTTGTTTGGTTGTCTTAGGTGTCTTTTGTTCCTTGCTTTCTGATTTACTGTTTGATTTCTTTGTTTGTTGGTTCCTTAGGTTGTAGATAGTGTTTTTGTTAGCTTGTTTTCTCTTCATGAATGCCATTTTTATTGTACTAGCGGGTTTAGATTTTTCTTAGGTTTTTATGGCAGTGGTAGTTATTTTTCAGGAACCAAACCCAGTACTCCCTTGAGGATTTCTTGTAAGGGTGGTCTTGTGGTAGTGAACTCCCGCAGTTTTTGTTTGTCTGAGAAATATACTATTTGCCCCTCATTTCGGAAGGATAGCCTTGCAGGGTAGAGTATTCTTGGCTGGCAATCTTTGTCTTTTAGTATTTTGAAAATATCATCCCATTCCTTTCAGCTTTTAGGGTTTGTGATGAGAAGTCTGATGTTAACCTAATTGGGGCTCCCTTATAGGTGATTTGACGCTTCTCTCTTGCAGCTTTTACGATTCTCTCTTTGTCTCTGAGTTTTGCCAATTTGACTATGACATGTCTTGGAGAAGGCCTTTTTGGGTTGAATACGTTTGGAGATCGTTGTGCTTCCTGGATCTGAAGATTTGTGATTTTTCCTATACCTGGGAAGTTTTCTGCCACTATTTTGTTGAATATGTTTTCAATGGAATCTCCATTTTCCTCCCCTTCTGGAATACCCATGACTCGGATATTTGAGCGCTTGAGGTTGTCTGATATCTCTCTCAGATTTTCTTCCATGTCCTTGATTCTTTTTTCTTTCTTTTTGTCTGCTTGTGTTATTTCAAACAGCCCATCTTCAAGTTCAGAGGTTCTCTCTTCAACTTCGACAAGCCTGCTGGTTAAACTCTCCGTTGTGTTTTTTATTTCGCTGAATAACTTCTTCAGTTCAGCAAGTTCTGCTACATTTTTTTTCAGGACATTGATTTCCTTGTATATTTCCTCTTTCAGATCCTGTATACTTTTCCTCATTTCATCATGATGTCTAGCTGAGTTTTCTTGTATCTCATTCAGTTTCCTTAGAATTATCACTCGAAATTCCTTGTCAGTTATTTCAAGGGCTTCTTGTTCTATAGGATCTAGAGTATGAGATTTATTAACTTTTGGTGGTGTACTTTCTTGATTTTTTGTATTTCTGGTGTCTTTTTTTTGGTGTTTATTCATTGTGGCAGGGGGTTTCACAGTCCACCGGTTTGAGACTAATGACTAACTAGGATGTTGCTGTGGTTGCCAATTTGGTATGGCTCCCGCCGTGACTGCTCAGTTGGCCTCTAGTGTCTTGTGTGTGTGGTTGCCTCAGGTCTTGGGCTTCTCTGGGGATCCACCTTTCTGGTCAGCTTGTACTCTGCTGGGCTGGTGGATCACGTACCACAGGGTGTGTGATCTCTGTTGAGCTTTCACTTCCTGTACAGGACTTCTCCCCGTTCCGTGTGCTCTGGCCCAGGCTGTTAGATCGTGCAGTGGCGACCCCACTGGGTGTGTGGTTTCTGTCGAGTCTCCGCCTCCCTGGCCGCACGTCTCCCCCCTCTGTGCACACTGTGCTGGGCTGGGGAGTGTCTTCTGCACCCCTCGTCTATCAGCTGGGCCTTCAAGACCCTGCTCAGCACCGCCTCGCCCAGGAAGTCTACCAGGTTTCTGCTAGGCACAGACGACCGGTCTCTCTGGGTGCCTTTGTAGCACTGTGTAGATCTTTGTCTGGTCTTGTTCACCTTTGTATCCCCCCAGTATAAACCGAGTCTAGTGCCCGCCTGCAGCCATCTCTCCGGCAGGTTCAAGCGGACCTGGGAACTCTCCTACCACACTATTCCCAACCAGAAATTCGTTAGGCTTTTTTCCAAACTGGTGGTCGCAGAGATGGTATCTGCCTCCCAGTAACAGGAAGTTTACCGGGGCCGGAGTCCAGGGTGTGGTGGAGTGACAGTCGGCCCGCCCGTACTTCCTAGCCCTCCCAACACTGGTCGGGACGCCCCACACCCCCAGCCCCGCCAGAGAACCGCGGAGGGAGTGGGAGAGGAGGCCGGCCCGCAGGGTCCGGAAAGCCCCGCGCCAGGCCAAGCAAATGGGCTCAGTGATGGCCGAGCAGGGCGGAGCTGCCCGCACCTGGGAAAATGGAGGCAGCACTGGGGCAGTGAGTGGCCTGGTGGTGCAGGCAGGAGCCGCATGGGCATCCACCCCCCGAACAGAGCTGTGCCAGGGATCACTCACAGTGCTGTGCCAGGTCGGGCGCTCGCTCTGTCTCTGGTTTGTTGCCTTCCGTGTTCTCGGCGCTGCCGCCTCGGGCTGTTCAGTCGCGGCGCCGCTCGGGCGCTCCCAGGAATCTTCTTTAATGCCGGCCTGAAACCTCGAATCCTGAATAGGGCAGCTGGCCGCCTTCAGTGCGGCCCCAGCCTCCGGGATCCTGGCTGCATCCACAGCAGCCCTGGCGCCGTGTTCCCTGTTTCAAGACTCGCTTTTGCAGCTAAGAATCAGTTCTTTTCCTGCTCCACACTTCAAAGCTGTTGCCTGTAAATGAGGCAGCCTCTCCTGCCGGGGGCAAAGTGGCGTTGAGCCCCCACGACCGGCCAGCAGCAGCAGTCCTCCCTTAAGAGATGGCCAGAGGAAGGTCCACAAGTTTCCCGGCTGCCTGAGGCCCAGTGGCCACGTTTTCCACCTCAGCTACTCCGCGCCAGCCGCCGCAGCCGCCGCCATCTTGAAACTCGATGCTTGGTAGATTTGGAACACGAAAAATGGTAGGTATTATTGAAAATTACTCAAATGTTTATTTTATCACGTGAGTAACAATGTACCACGGGCTCCGAAGGCCAGCTAAGGTTTGAATCCTGGCTTTGGCTAATGGGGATAATAACAATACCTAGTTCATGGAACTCTCTTGTTTTTTGCTAATATTATACATGTGTATTTTTCTTGGTGGCTGGCCAGTTCTGGGATCCGAATCTGTGACCTTGGTATTGCAAGTCTGTGTTCTTACCAACTGAGCTAACCGGCTAGCCATAGTCGTTTTCTTTTTGTGTGTGTGTTTATGTATGGCTGGTGGGTATGGGGATCTGAACGCTTGACTTTGGTGTTACAAGGCTGTGCTCTAACCAGCCACCTGGCCAGTCCCTCAACTCATGGAACTCTGTGATAATTAAATGAGATAATGTAAGTAGAGTGTAGAGTGTTCTGAATGGCATCTGGCACACACATAGTAAATGCTTAAAAAATGTTAGCTATTCAGATTAAAGCACTTTCACCTACATTTTTAAATACAAAGATCCATGAGGGATTTTTTTCATTTTTAATTGAAAATTTTCAAATTAAAAAAAAAAAAAAAAAGAAAATTTTCAAATTTATAGAAAAGTAGAGAGGACAGCATAATGAATCACTGTGTACCTATCACCCAACTTCAACAAGTATCAGTACATAGTCTTGTTTCCACTACATGCTCATCCACTTTTCCCCTATACTTGAATTATTTTGAAGCAAATGTTGGCCATCATATTTAAAAACCAAAAATTACTTTAAGAGTTTATTAAACCTAGGGTTTGATCCCTGTACAGGCCAGTGCCAAAAAAAAAAAAAAAAGATAAATAAAAATAATTAACCCATTTTAATAGGAAGATTAATTGAGTCTCAGAGATGTTAAATAGCATTCCCAAAGGCTGGCCAGTTAGCTCAGTTGGTTAGAGCATAGCCTTTAAACACCAAAGTCATGGGTTCTGATACCCATACTGGCCAGCTGCCAAACAAAAAAATAACATTCTCAAAGTGATCTAGCTGCTAAGTGTATTACTCAAAATGCAAATCAAGGCTATCTGACTTTCTTTACACTGTCTTTACTGACTGATATAAATAGCCACAATCCAAAGCTTAGGCGGAAGGTCACCAAGGGTTTGGATCCCTGTACTGGCCAGCTGCAAAAAAAGAAAAGGAAAGAAACAACAACAACAACAACAAAGTTTAGGCAGCAAAACTCTAAATTTCAATAACAGATCTTAGCATTTTAAAATTTAAAAGGAAGTCAGAATAGAATAAAAGCATAGGCATTCAACACTGAGCAGTAGTAGTAGAACCACAGATGAAGTTCCTCTGGATTTATTTTTATTCTAGCTGAAAGGATTTATCTTGATTGTTGAAGGCATCAAGCATAAAGTGTGAAAGCAGAGCTTCCATTGTTCAGATTTTGTGCATGGTTAATAACTGAGCAAAATGTTTTCCCCACAGCTTCTAGCACTAAAACAAATGCCTCAGCGCTGCTTGTGGTTTGTCACACGTTCAAAAGGAAATACTATATTCCTAGCAATGTGATTATTTGAAGAAAGAGTATGCAAGCAGAAACTGCATGTAGGGAATTAAAATTAAATCGCCTGACACCACGAGAGCTTTCAACAAATGTTAATTAATGATGATGAAAATTATTGTAATCATAATGGTGAGGTTGTCACATGACATATAAACCACATGCAGGAGGAGGAAAACGGGTCAGTCACACGCCTGCAAATAACGGCTTGCCAAGCAGATTTGGAGCTTGCCCGAGGAAAAGACAAGAGATAGTGTATATTTTACAGGACCTAAAACCACAGGCTTTGGAGCTGGGTCAGTCTCTGACCTCTTACTACCAAATGTGTGACTAAACAAGTTATTTAACATCTCTGAGCCTCAGTTTCCTCATTTATAAAATGGGATAATAGTATTTATTGCATAGTGTTGTTCTGTGCATTAAATAAGATCGTGTGACTGGTCTATGATTATAGCACATGATTGATTTGTGGGTTACCTGGAGATGCTCCCTAGCCTTGAGAAAATGAAAAAAGTAAGATTTCTTTTCAGAAGCAGAGGAAGGAGACTGAAGGTTTTCCAGACTGGTAATACTCCAACACCATAAATTGCATTAAGGCATCTAGAGAAATACTGGGTCACTTAGGAGGAGGATAGACATTTCAGGTTCAATTGGTAGCTTGAGGGGGATTCTAGTCTCCTAGGTAAGTCAACAGAGAGAAATTAGGGCATCTAGACTTCAAGTATGTAAATCCTGTGACAGTGATGTCTCTCTGTCAATGACTGGATTAGCATTTGGCATTTGGGTCCTCTGCATTTTGGGCAGCTCAAGTCTGTCTCTCAGGCCCTGGTCACTGTGAGGCCTTTCAAAGGAAAGGACAGATCAAAAGGACAGATCAAGCCAGACTTACCTTAGACAATGTTATGGGCAGAATTGTGCCCACCCCCCACCCCCAATTCACATGTTGAAACCCTAACTCCCAGCACCTCAGAATGTGGCTATATTTGGAGATAGGGCCATTAAATAAGTGATTAAATTAAAATGAGGCTGTTAGGAGGCCCTAATCTAATCTGACTGATGTCCTCATAAGAAGAGGAGATTAGGACACACAGAGAGACAGCAGAGATGCACACACACACAGATAGGGCTATGTGAAGACACAGTGAGAAGGCAGCATCTGCAAGTCAAGGAAGAGGGCTCAGAAGAAACTAAACTTGCTGGCACCTTGATCTTGGACTTCCAGCCTCTGAAACATGACAAAATAAATTTCTGTTGTTTAAGCCACCCAGTTTGTAGGCAGACTAATGCAGACAATGTGCACACAAATCATGAGGAGCATCTTACCAAAACGTAGATTTCAATTTGGATTTATTAGGTCTAGGATGAGGCCTGAGATTCTGAATTTCTAACTAGCTCCCAGGTGATACTAATTCTGCTGGTCCACAGACCACACTCTGAGCAAAAAAGCAGCAGACAACAATCACCACTTATTTACAGTTACACCTCGACTTTCAGTAAGGGTTCATCAATTATATTTATGGTCCTCTCTCTCTTTCCAGGGTATAGGGAAAATTTAGGAAAATGGCCAGGATCCCTCAGGGGTTTGATATCTTGCTGAGCATTTGATGTAAATATGCACGTGTGCCCAGGTGTTCCTTGGTTATTGTCTAATGTAATTGCACATGTGTGCCCAGGTGTTCTTTGGTTGTCTGACTCGCACCTAGGTGTTCCTGGGTTATCAGACTTAAGTATAAAGGATGAGTGGCTCTGATCCAAAGTGCTCCCCGACCCCTAGGGGGTGGAGCATGGGGAGACTGCTACTGCTGGAGACTGTGGCTGTCAAGGCCCCTCCAGGAGGCCACTGCTGCCAGCTGCTGTAAGCTGCTGCTGAGGAAGCTGAGGACTGAGCTCACGTTGGAATGAACCTGTCAACTCTGTCAACAGCTCCCAGGATCTTTCCCAATACCTAGCTCACAGCTTGCACGTAAGGGGTCTGGTGACTCAGTCTGTACAACAGTTTTGAAGGGTCTGTGAGCCATAGCCTGCCACAGGGTCACAAATTTCCAATTCAGAACCTAATGCTTGCTGTCCAAGCACTCTATATCTAAGCCTTTGACTTGCCTCCTTTGTCTTTGTCCCTTTATACGTAGACAGGTATCAGGATAGGGCAGTAATTAGTGTGCAAATCTCTCTCCAGTCCAGAGTAGGTCCAGCAGGGGCACTGGCTAAATGACTGTTTAAGCTGGATATCCTGTCTGAAGCTGAGAGAGAAAGGAGTAGTTGAGCACAGGTTCTAGGGGAAGCCCAAAGGCAAAGCAGGGAAAGCTGACTTGAGACTGGCTGGTTGGGCTGGTCTGTTAGCTCAGTTGGTTAGAGCAAGGTGCTGATAACAACAAGGTCAAGGGTTCAGATCCTCACACTGCAGCTTCCCCCATCCCCCACCAAAATAAAGGAGTTGGGTGAGTGGCAGGGAGAGCCTGAGAAGCTGGTGGATGATTGTTTTGGAGCTGGGAGACCTCAGCTGATTTGGTTTAGAAATAGGGTCTAGTAGACCCTGAATTGGTGGCAACATGCTGATAGCACTTGTTACAGGTGAGGCTAAATTTGAATTAAAGGATGCTTATAAGCCATATTCAGACTTGGGTTTACTGAAATAAGGAGCAAGCAAAACAAGCTTTTAAAGCTTGTTTTAAAATGTTGATTTATCTGAAAAATGAAAATGTTGATTTATCTGAAAAAAGAAAAAGTATTATGTGAAACTTAATAATGGACAAGATTAAAATTCATCTACAATCTTTAGATGAATGGTGTTATACAAGAATAAACAGTCTGGCCAGTTAGTTCAGGTGGTTAGAGCACAGTGTTTTAACACTTGGAAAGCTGGGGCTTACAGACTCCTCAGGTCTGTTGCAAAGATTGGGTTACAAACCCTCCACACAAGTCTGTGAGCTAGGTAATAGAAAAAAAGGTTCTGGGAGCCGTGGGTATAGAAAAATGAATGGGTTTTAATCAGGTCTAGGAGCAACTGTCCTAGTAGTGTCTCAGAGTTCTGAGAAGCACTGTGGATCAGAGCTATTAGTCTTTTATACTTAAGTCCACAACCCTGGCCACCTGGGTGCCCATACGCAACTTACATTAAGCAGTAACAAGGAACACCTGAGGACATTTACAGCAAATGCTCAGCAAGACTCTGAACATCCCAGGGGTCCTGACATTTTCCTATTTTTCCCAACAACACTAAAGTCAAGGGTTCCAATCCCCGTACTGGCCAGCCGCCTAAAAATTAAAAATGTGCAATATGTCAGAGGAACTTTAATTACCACTGTTTTAATAAACCATCACTTAATTATCAAAAACAAACAGCAAAACACTTTAGGTCCTGAACATGTCCCTGTGGTTTTTCTCTCACAAGGGAAATCCTGTGATAATTAATTCAAATAAAGGCATTTTAATATCCCCTTTTTCTCATGCTAAGTGTTTTTTTGAGTTATAAAATTAGAAAATTTTCATCTTTCAGAAAGATTTACTCAATTTTTTTGTATCCCACAAGCAATGTTTAAAGCTGTTCAAATTTTAATTATTACAACCAAGTTAAGATAAAAGCTTGTAATCCCTCAAAGCAAATCACAACAAATACAAAGACTTTATTTTCTTCAAAGGGAACTATCTAAATAAAGGAGGAAAACTGTATTAAGCTAAGCACAATATTATTTGCTGCTACATAATAACAAACAGGCACACAACAGCTAGGGGTCTAGCAAAGAACAGAGCGTAATTCTCCTTCACACAGTCTTGATTTTTGATCTCAGCTAGATTTCTGACCTTGGTAAACCATTTTATCACCATTAGCCTGTTTTCTCCTCTGTGAAATGAGGGATAGGACTAGATGATATCCTGTCCCAATGTTCCATTGACTTAGTAGAAACCTGCTTTTGATTGTGAGAGCATCAAAAAGTATTTTCCATCAAAAAAAGAACATTGAAAAGTAAGTGAGGACCCAGAGAGGTGAAGCAAGACACCCCGTGTCACAGGAGCAGAGCTAGGATTAAACTCCAAGAGGTCTTGCTTCTAGCTAGAGACACCGTCCGCAATGTCATGCAGCTTAAAATTCTCTCCCGAGATGAACTTCCCTGCTGCAAATACGAAAATGTACCAGAATGCCCCTTAAGACATTGAGCTAACATAACTTCCTCTTAGGAAATGGTCGTTTTTCTGGGTGGCTTAATATAAGTGATAACTGATTGTGGTCGGAGTTGTGGATGTAATTATGCTGGAGAACCACATGAAAGCAGGTTGAGTTCTCATATGCAGCAAAAATGGCTGGTATCAAAATCACACAGTACTGATCCTCTTGGTGAGTGAGTGACCCCAAGGGCAGAGGCCATGCCTAGCTCATCCATGTGGTCAGCAATGCAGGTGTTCTGCACTGAGGAGACCTTCCCACTAGTGCCCGGCCTGGGAGAAGGACTGAAGCAAAGGTGCAGACCAGCAGTATCAGGGAGGGGAACTGAATGGAAGGGCATCACAGGAGGACAAGGCAGGACATGAAAGGAGATCTTACAATGGTACCAAAACATGAATCAGTTCTCTGCACAGGCACATGAATAGAGATGTCAGATGTCCTCAACAAAAGCTCCACATGTGAAACTTGTCAGAATCAAAATGGATTCACATGTGTTAAAAACCCTGACAGATCTGGGGAAAGTCATGAAGGGAGGGTTCTCATGCACAAATGCCTGATACCAAGAACTATCACAAAGGACTCTGCAAAACCACAGCCTTGCACAGAGGCCATCACAACCTTTCACAAAAAAATACTGTGAGGACATCTGCCCAGCAGCTGCCTGTCCAACCTCAGGCTGGTGTTACCCTTGTTATAATCTTTATAGCCAAAGATAATTATCCCCAAACAATTAATGTAATTCTCCATCGTTTTTCCTTTTAAACCTTTTGTCTTCCTTTATCTCTCTGAATACGAACATAGGTTATTACTCCCATTGCAATGCCCTATTCCTGATTAAACTCATTATTCTTTTAGAGAGCCTCTCTCTGTTGTTATTTAGATTGACACACACAAGTAGGGGATGTGGAAGGGGATGGTGTTGAAAAAAAAAACACCCTATCTTTAAAAACCCAATCTGTGATTTGTAAATATACCTAGTTCTTCCCCATGCTTCTTCCTGCAGGAAAATTTTAAAGTTTTATATATTTAATATTAGAGTATCTAAACATATTACTTGAAAACAGATAAACTAGGTGGCAAAATTATTCATATTAAAAAATTCCCATGATTTATATATTTATGTAATATTTATATAACATTTAATATGTGCCAGGCACTTTTTGTTTTTTAGTAAAAGATCTCATATTGGCTTTATTGCAATTCTAAAATTGGGCAATGTGTCATTCCATAGAATAGAATAAGTGTTCCCCAGGCAGTCTGCTCCTGAGTCCATGCTCCTAACTACCAAACTTTGCTTTTTTCTTGAGAAAGATCCACAAAGTAGTGGTGAGAGAGTGGACATTTGTCCTTATTTTGGTTGCTCAGCTTCTAAGCTCCCTTTTTAGGTTAGGAGAAACTTAGTAAGACCTGAGAGAGGCAGAGTCATTTCCCATTCAGAGAGCTGAAAATGGCAGATACTCATTTTCCCAGCACATGCCCAGGATCAGCCATGCACATGCACTGAACAGTTTGAATGACAATGAACAGCTAATGATAAAAGGAGAGCCCAGAAGATCCTCTCTGGAGGCAGTAGTAGCTGCAGCAGCCATGGTGCTGGGACTGGTTTAGGCAACACAGAGTCGAGTGCAGTGGTCAAAAGGTGGGCTTTGGAGGCAGACAGCCTGGCTTTCAATCCAGCTCTAACACTTAAGCAAGATGCCCAACCTCTTTGTGTTTCAAATTTATCATCTGTAAAATAGGGTGCTTAAGATGACAATTGCAGACCTTTACTGAGAGATGACTTTGTTCCAGGTGCTGTGTTTTACCTCTGTTGTCCTGGATAATCCTCACTACAGTCTAAGAGATACCTGTACTACTTTTATTATTTTCATTTTACAGATGAGGAAATTGATGCCCAGAGAGGGTAACTGTGCAAGAACATGCTGCTATAAAGTGAGGAAGTTTAAGAAGACGAAATTCAATAAATTGTAACAACTATCTAAAGATCGTTCACTATCTCAGGTATTTGAGTGTCTTGACTTTAGCAAGTTGGCTAGCAAAGGCTTTCATGGTCTAGTTGGTTGAGTTAGCCTGGTCTCTGTGTGTCACATTATAAGGAACTAATCTATCAATCAAAATGTAATAAAGGGCTAGTCGGTTTGCTCACTTGGTTAGAGCATGGTGCTGATAACACCAAGATCAAGGGTTTGGATGATCCCCATACCAACTGCCAAAACAACAACAAAAATGTAAATAAAAGTTGAAAGAATACAGAATTTTAAAAAATCTTTAAATTTATCTCTCCCTATCCCTAGCACACTCAGTACCCTTTACCTTTATGGCAGCTGCTCCATGACTTCTCCCTCACTCTCAATTTTGAACACAAAACCACCCAAACCTAGTTTGTAAAGCTGAAGAACTCTTCTGCCCCTAGCCTTTCCTTCGGTCTCTCTTCAATATTCTCTCCAGCAAGAAAACTTCAGTCTTTTAAACAGATTCCTCATCCTCCATCTGACTCTCTACTCTTTGCTTTGGTTCTGCAACACAAAAGCCTAGGAACCAACTTGGAAAAACCGAACTCTCATTACAGGAGAAGGTTTTGAACTACTACATTAATAATTTTTGTAGTCATCACTCAGGAAGGATACATGTAGCACAAGGGGGAGAGAGTTTCACAGAAATCTAAGACAAACCATCCTTCAGAATGCAAGGTTATTTTATTATCCTGTGTTATTTTTACCTCATTAATGGTATTTTACTTCACTCTTTGTTTCTCTATGTGTGTCTTTTCATGTCTGCCCCTGTTGCCAATTGGTGAATCTTTCAATATTTTCCCAAATCTGAAATTTTAGACACAGCCAGATTATCTTAACTTTCATCATGCCCATTGGTCAGAGCTCTGACCACTCAGCCACCTCATAAGTACCAGCCAGTTTGAGTTGTGGTTCTTGTGTCAGGTCCTATGGCTTGTCCAACTGCAGCCACCTCTGTTTATGCAATAGTCTTGGCTTCCACTTCTTCCCTTAGAGGGATGTGGGTGAGGCAGCTTCCCTAGAAAAAGACAGTGAAGCTAGGGATGTAAAGAAGCAGGGGCTGTGTGTAATCTTTTCTAGTGAGGTGGCTTCAGGGACCACAGCTCCATCCAGTCCCAGAGGTATCAGTAGCAGCACATCCGTGTCAGTACTGGGTGATGTAAGCTGCCATGTCTGGGCTAAGTGGCACCTGTGCTGTTTTCATCGGATTGGCTCCAGGATGCAATTTTGGGCTTTGCTCCTGGATGTAGAATCTCCCATCCTAGTGTAGGGGATGAGGGGAAAACTTCCTCTTCACCCCTGAAGGTTTATTAATAAAAATCACCAACAAATTTATCAATATGAAGAAAAGGCACAACAAGTTTTATTATTTTAATGTGCTGGGAGAGGGCAAAGCAAAGGGGATCATAAGAGAGTAAAATTCCAACTTTCTACTGGGGTAGAGAGCCTAAATATCCATCTCTATAGGGAAAGGGGAGATGGGGGTGTAGGAGTAAGTGATTCTTAGGGTGATGCAATTGGCCTGAAGAATGGGCCTGGGACAAAGTCTATTTGGCCTGCATAGCAGACAATGACTGGGAAATGATTCTCTTCAAAATACTGAATGGGACTGAAATTGAAGATAACAGTCTATGACAAAAGTTACTCCAGGTGTGTAGACAGACTCCAGTCTTCCTTCTTGTGATATGAGTTAAGTTAATGAAAACTTGGGGAAAGGACAGAGGTAATTGTCTTCTTTGGTGGGTCTGGACTTTAGGCAGATAAAGGAACAGCCTCATCCTGTGCTTTGGAGAGTGACAGAGAATTGAGAGATGGGGGTGGGGGAGTTTCAGAGAGACCTTGGGACTGCTTCTTCATTCCAGCATGTCAAAGCACCATATTTTGGGGTAACAGCTTTCTGCACCTCAGCACTGGTTTCCCAGCCCTTTTAGAGATTCTGTGAACTACGAATATCCTTTTAATTAAGTTCTTTTCTGCTTAGCTTAGTTTGTTACTGTTGCTTTTAAGTGAAAACACTGGTTGATTCAGGGAATATGTTACAGAAAGAATACAAAGGTCAACCTACAGGTTGGCTGGCCTTGTCTGTGGTGTTCCCATACCCCTCCCAAGTCCATGAATCTAAGTAACTTTCCCAAGTTCACCAGATGGTGGCATAGCCATTGCTAAAACCTTGCAGCAGACCTCTGCAGCAGACCTCCTGATCTCCTTGTGAAAAAGCTTGTGGACCTCTACCCCTGCCTTACACTTGGAAGTCAACTCACAGTTTCCTTAACTTGTACTTTGTGCTTGCCTATAATTCTCAGTTTCTTGAATTTATGCAATCTCAAATTCCATTTAATGGGTCTGAAATCCAACCAGTTAGGTGAGAGGTGGTGGGAGCCATTACACAAATGGAGGAGTTGGCCTTAGATGGGAGCTTGAATGAAGTATCCACTGTTAATAGGGAAGACAGAGTATATAGAAAGACAGAGAGGCAGGTCAGTTAGTAGATTCTATTGATGAGAGGATGTGGAAATTCTCTTTGGTTCCTTCAGTTTTCTCAGTGAAATAAAAACCAATGTCATCAGCTGAGAGTGGGGGTAGGGAATGGGTGTTAGAGGCTGAGAAGGAGGAGACGTTGTGAAACGGGATGCTAGGGTAGTGGGAGAGTGAATTTGACCAGGGAAATTAGTAGGGTTGGCTGGATACCATTGAGGGCCTACTTGAGGATTATGGTCATACATTTAAAATGAGATCATCATGCTTGTATATTTTTTTCTAGCCATGTTCATACAAGATAACTATAATTCAAGAGATTAAGAAACTGAGAAACTAAGGTGCTGAATGGACCATCTGTGTGTATGTATATGTTATCCACAAATAGGAACATATTATATATACTTTTCTGCTTTTTTCATCTACAAATATATATTGGAGATTATTACATATCAGATCTGCCTTATACTTTTATTGTCTGCAGAGGAATAAGGGAGGAATTGTCCTGGGAGGAAATGGAGGCCTAGTGGGGAACAGAATTAATTGGTAATGTCTTAACTTACTTTTTTCTCACACAATACAGAGTGACTAGCATAGGGATTAACACGTAGTAAGTGCTCATATCTTTTTAAAATCCTCGACACACATATTTACCTAACCCTTCTGGGGATCATGACTTGGAAGTCCAAGACAGAATCTGATCTCATAGAAAGCCATAGCTTGGTGTCCTTCAGATTAAGGGTTTTCCCAGTCCTTGCCAAGAATTCCAAAGTCACTCACTCTTGCAAAATGGGAGCTTTCCCAGGCTCACAAATGGAGCTTTGTCCTTCCCTCCAAAGATAAAGGAAGGTCCTAGGAACCTAGGCCTATACTCCAGCTGCTGCCTTTCTTGATCATAGGAACTTACATTAACCCAAAGACTATGGATTCTCTTACTAACACAAGAAAAATGAAAAGTCAGGAACTATAGAACTTTCACAATTTTAAGGAACAAAGTTTTCTGCGCTGACACAGACTTGCTACCCACCAACTTACCTGACTCCAGGGACGTGTTCCAAGTCTGGGTACCAAGAATTGCTTAGGCACAAACCTTCTGGCTAAATGACTGCTAAATCTTCAGGAACGTGAGTTATTGAATGTCTAGGAAGTGGTGGCAGCATCCAAGTGGTCCCTTGAAGGCGATACTCTCCCCACTGGCCAATTTACACCATGCTACAGCCCTGACCAGGGCTCACTAGGGTATCTGCCGGGACAGACCTCAATGTCTGTGACCCTCAATGACCCTGTGGAAGTCCATGTGTGTTCTTGACTTGCCTGTTTCCTTGCCAGATGAGTGTGGTGAACACTAAAAATAGTGCAAATACTGACAGAGAAGTGAGGAAGGACCAGGCATTGTCCGTAAATAAGTCTGCTCAGCCCAAGGAGATCACTGGAGAATCCCTATTTAGGTGACGGGAGGTAGGGGAGGAGACAGGAGAAAAGGTCAGGGAGGAAGGAAGAAATTCAGAACACCCTATTAGGGAAACCAAGGGAGGAGAGCATGCCAAGGGCAGGCTGCCCAACAGTATAACATGTTGCCAAGAGGCCAAGAAGGATAAGAATTGCACAAAGGCTGGATTTGATAAAGGAGAGGTTATCAAAAGCAATACAGAGGAGGGCTTTGGGATAGGTCAATCAAAGAAGACTTCCTGCCAAGGCCTAATTCAACCTTGACGAATGTAAAGAACGTGAATTGTAGAAGAGGGAGAGGATCTTAAGCAAAAGCATAGGTTTAGGGAAAGAGAAGGAAGACTGAGAAAACTTGTCATGTAAGTGCAAGACTTTACTACAGAGGACAGTGGTTGGGACAATAAGAAAAACAAGGGAGCTGGTGAGATTGGGAAGGGAGGCGGCAGCTATTAGAAAATTTCCAAGGCTCTCATAAACAGTTTGTTCTAGTGTCTAGGTGTTTTGAAGTCACTGTAGAACTCTTTTGGGTTTCTAATTACAGGGACAAAATAACTACTGATGTAGAACAATTAAGGCCCGTAGGCACAAGAATTAAACTAGACCTGGTGTAACAAGAAGGAAATGTTTTCTATTACTTAAATCAGTGTAGTATAATTCTGAAGGTGCAGCCAAGCATTGTATATAGGAAAACATTTATGAAAGACTGAAATGGGGGCTGGCTGGTTAGCAGAGCTGGTTAGAGCTCAGTGTTATAACACCAAAGTCAAGGGTTTGGATCCCCATAACACCAGCCACCAAAAAAACCAAAAACAAACAAACAGACTGAAACAGATCAAAAAGATTACTGGTGTCTTCAATGGAAAGCTATGCCTTGTCTAAATACCCTTCCAGGTCATCTGATTCCATGGGGTCTCTAAGCTTTGCTTATTTACAAGTCTGTAAATTGTACATAACTGATAGCAATGCAAATGATTCTTGTCCATAAACATGCAAATGAACCTTGTTTGGGGGAGGTTTAGCTGATTTCCCTCACCTACTGTGCAAGAAGTCAATTTTGAATCTACTAAGCAGTGTTTTCAGTATTCCTTATGGTTTACATGTGTATCCGCTCTTTGGATTCTCTTTTGAACCAGTTGGATCACTTACAGAACCTGTCAGAAGACAAAGCAGAGTTTATTGCTTACCACAGTAAGAGAGAATACCACCTGGTAAAGCTTTGGCAGTATTTTGGGGGAAGAAGGCGAAGACAGAATGTATTGAGAATTGGAGCTTTGATTTAAGGTGAGTCTTCTAAAGCAAGGACTTGGTTAGGATTGGGTAAGGATCATGATACAATAGTCCAGGATTGGTAGAAACAGCAAGAGAAGGATTTTGAGGGGAGGGATTTGAAGAATCTTAAGGGGCCAACTTTAATGTTTCCATTGAAGTGTTGATGCTTCTTTTAGGACGTTCCTGTAATGAACAATCAAACCATTTGCCTGCGCTGGAGACTCCTAGAAAAATTAAATCATGCCAATGAAGACAGAAGAATAACAAAATCGTGCTAATGAAGAAGAGCACAAAGTCATGTTAATGTAGACAGTAAGGTGTGGTTTCTTTTCTCAGTGTCCAGGCTGAGTGTGGGGGTAGCTGGGTAGCTGGTTTAGGTTCTCACGGTTGTATTCTTTTGCTCCACTGTAACTACAAATGGTGACATGCAGCAAACTTGAACTGAGAAGTTTGTAATTATCAAGAGATTCAGACCCCTCAGAGATAAAGATGGTTGTACCACCAGGTAAGCCACAAAGACCTGCTGAGGTGGCAGCTGAGTGTGAGGGGAATTTAGAATGGATGGTGGAGGAGGGACACGAGGAGTGCCAGGTGAGGCCTTGAGATCACCTGCAGCAGTGGGTGCTATAGTTCTTCCTGCTAATCTCTCAAGAGGAGAGCTTCATGGGCACTCTGAGGACATAGGGGAAAAAAACAAACCAAAGTGTTTTTCCTATTCTCTCATTCAACAATCAACACAGAATACCTTTGTGACCAGATGTGTGGAGGTTCTTACCCACACACACATCAAGCAATCTATCAATTCTGCAGCAAACACCAGCTAGGTGTCTCTCAGTTCAGTTCTGCCAGATCCCACAGGTTGAGAGCTCAATCCCACAAGACTGCTTCCCACTTCTGATGTCAGTTGCAAGCCCCAGGTCATTTTTTTTTTTTTAAAGATGACTGACAAGGGGATCTTAACCCTTGACTTGGTGTTGTCAGCACCACAATCCCCCAGGTCATTTTGCCTCTGCTTCTGACTGGCTAAAAATCGGTGTTTCCGTGACCCCCTCGATGGGTACGACTAATCTGCTAGAGCTGCTCACAGAACTCAGGGAAACACTTATTTACATTTACCAATTTGTTATACAGGATGTGACAAAGGATACAGATGAAGAGATGCATAGTGCAAGGTATGAGGGAAGGGGTGCCCTGCCCTGCAGGAATCTCCATGTGTTCAGCTATCTGGAAGCTTTCTGGATCCTGTCCTATTGGGTTTTTATGGAGGCTTCATTATGTAGGCATGATTAATTAAATCATTGGCCACTAGTGATCAACTTAACATTCAGCTCCTTCTTCCCTTCCCAGAGTTTGGGGAGTGGGGCTGAAACTCCCAACCCTCTAATCCTGCCTTGGTTTTTCTGGTGACCAGCAACCCCATCCTGAAGCTACATAGGAGTTGCCAGCCATCAGTGAACTCATTAGCATATAAAAAGACACTTATCACTTTGAAGATTCCAAGGATTTTAGGAGTTCTATGCCAGGACACCTACAAAGACGAAATATATATTTCGCAATATCACAGGCACCACTGGGAAGTGCTCCCTGAACCTATGCAGCATATAGAGAAGTAGATCTGCATGGTACAAGAGGTGGACTATGGCAGCTCTAAGAAAATGCCTCTTAGGTCTCTGACTATGTGGAGTATAATTGACCACGGGCCCCAGCTGCTGTGCTGAATTCATCCTTATGTTTGTGCCAAGGCCGTGCTTCTCATGGGCTTCCCCCATCAATGACTGATCACAGCAGGAATACTAAGATAAGCCCCTTCCTGAAGACTTGGTGCTTCTCTTATGGAGATTTCAGCTGGAGGGCTACCTGATGGCCTGGCAAACTTTCCTTAGAACTGCATGGCGATCTAAGCCCTCTGTCTAATCTTCCTTCTTTCTGTCTCTCCTTCACTCAGGGTCCAACTTGCATTGCAATCTGACAACTTCCCTAGTCTTCTCTGTCTCTTTACCCATTTTTTCTCCCATGGACATATCCCTTAATAAATTCCTTACATATTTAATTCTGTCTTAATGTCTGCTTTTCAGAGGACCCAGACAACTAATTAACCATCCATCCATTTCTATAAAACCATGAATTCATACTGATTCCTCCAATTCCAATCCAATACATTACAATTCATTCTAGCCTTCATCCTTTCCATATTTTTACTCTTTTCTGACAGTGAGAAATCTGGAAATTGTCCACATATATTTACTAATTTTCTCCATCTTAGAATAAACAAAAGGTAGTTCAGAATTACTAACATGTTTCTTGGCAAAATCCAAAACAACTAAATAGAGTTTATTATTTATTTATAGTTCTTTTAGTCTTTAGCCCAAGTGTATGTATGTTAAGGTACTATTTTTAAAAGTTACTTAGGTTAGTTCTTTTATCCTCGAATTGTGGCCATATTCTGTGGTTTGACCTAGTTCAAGACTGTAGTTAAGGACTAATTCCAAAGTCAAGAAAAATGCCAAACCAGTCTACAGCTCAAACTGGAACCCATATTTAAGATAACATCTGTTAAGATCAGTCCAAGCTTATCAGCTCAGTTCAGATCAGTATCATTCGGAAACCAGTTTGAGGGCTGGCCCGTGGCTCTCTTGGGAGAGTGTGGTGCCGATAACACCAAGGCCATGGGTTCGGACCCCTACATAGGATGGCTGGTTAGCTCACTTGGGAGAGCGTGGTGCTGACAATTCCAAGTCAAGGGTTAAGATCCCTTTACCGGTCATCTTTTAAGAAGAAGAAGAAGAAAAAAAAAAAAGAAACCAGTTTGCAGTCCAGTCAGAATCCCACCCAGTACCACTTCAATACAATGTGGCACCCAGAGTTGTATCAACATAGACAGCTACGCTTGACCTCAACTAAGAGATTGGCCCAACACAGAATGTACTTTTATGCAGTCCATACCCAGATCAGAATCTAACACTGGTTTAGGATGGCCCAGATCCCAGAATATGCCAGCTCATTCCCAGACTCACTCAGTCATTAATTTACTCATCAAGTATTTAAAGTAGGCCTACTATGTTCCAGGCACTGTGGTAATTGCTGAGGCTTACAGGACCCAGTACCTCTTCCTGTTGTAGTCAATACTTTCAGGTTAGTGTCATCAGAGCTCTTACAGTTTTGTCTCATGACATCATATTTTGCTTCATCCCCTTATGGCAACTTTTTATTAATAATTGCATGTCCTATGATGGCCCTGGTTGATTTCTATACCTGCTTATGACCATTCACTCAATAAGTATTTACTAAATGTTACTCTCTGGTTTCTCTTCAGATCGTATAAATCTTTCGCCTTTTACTAAATGTCTTAAGGTTGTCAGGACTCAGAGACACGAAAATACTGCTTTTAAGTAACTCACAATCTTTAATTCTACTAAAGGAGGTTGATTAAAAACAGACAGACAAATAAACAAACAAAAAAAGCAAAACCTACTGCAATGTGATAAATTCTATAATAAAGTTACCTTCAACGTTCTGTGGGAGCCTAATGGAGGAGTTGTTTCTTAATGCTAGGAGGGTATGGTTAGGAGAAATGATTTCTCTCTGTTCTTTGAAGAATAACTAGGAGTTTAGTGCAAGAAGACATTCCAAGAAAAGAAGCAGGCCAAGCAGGGCATGCAGGTAGTAAGGGGAACAGGATGCTTCAGGGACAAATAGTTGGTGGTATTATGGATCTTTTGGAGATATCATGGTTTATATCACTTGGGAGTAATCAGTTTTGTTCTAAACCTGACCCCAAAATATTTAACAAACATAAGAATTATGCCAGTTTTGATGAGTGTTGGGGAAAATAGAATAGTTTAATCAGGACCCCTTGCCTTGGGCCCGGGTGGGGGTGGTGTGGTGCATTCTTTGTAAGCAAAGTGTGTGTGTGTGTGTGTGTGTGTGTGTGTGTGTGTGTGTGTGTGTGTGTGTGTGTGTGTGTGTGTGTGTGTGTGTGTGTGTGTGTGTGGAGTTGGTGTGCATGTGCAGCGCAGCAACTTGGCTGGCATCTGCCTTGGGTGTCCACTCTGCCTGGCCATGCTCTCCAGCCAATGGCTTCCAAGGACCTGTTTGCCAGTTACCTAGCTTATAGACCTGCATGTGAGGGGTCTGGTGACCCAGCCTGGCATGTGAAGGGTTTGTGACTCAGTCTGTGAATGGGATAGAGGGGTCTGTGAGCTCCAGACCCAGCCCTAGCTCGACAATTGGCCCAGTTGGCAAGATTATGGGCACGTAAAAGAGCACTACAGTGAGTTTTCTTTCTTTCTTTCTTTTTTTTTTGGTGGCTGGCCAGTATGGAGATCCAAACCTTTGACCTTGGTGTTATCAGTATCATTTTAGTGAGTTTTCTTGGAAAATATTTTATGAATCAAATTCCATTGATCCAGTTTAATTTTTTGATTAATGCATGTATTGCAAAGCCCTTTGGATACATTGTAGTGACAGCAAACTCCATCCTCCATCCTCTTAGGGTCCTGACTGGGCCCTGGAATTAAATGGACATAAGACAGATTAACAGGAGAAAAGCATACAAATTTATTTAATAGGAGTTTTATATGGCACAGGACCCCCATAAGGAAATTAAGACCCCAAAAAGCAGTTAGAATCAATGTCACTTATATACTGAATTGATAAAGAGTAGTAAACTGTGAAAATGTGATGTGGCAAAGGGGCTTGGACTAGGATAGTTAATTGGGTAGAGAAATGATTAGAAGATAAGGGTTAGTTTAACAAAGTTTGTTTATACAGACTACTTTTTCTGTTCTTGATAGTAAGTATGTTGCTTTATAAGAACAACATCTTTCACATGGGAATTCTTAAAAGTCTACTGCTTTTAAGAAACAGAATGAAGGTGAGAGTGATCTTGCTGATCTTAACCTGCTGGGTTTTTTTGGTTTTTTTTTAAGTGCCTTTAATTCAATAGTCAATATGGCAGAGCAGCACATTTTGGGGTGACATATTCTTTTTTTTTATGTAGATGTCTGGTAAGGGGATCTTAACTCTTGACTTGGTGTTGTCAGCACCACGCTCTCCCAAGTGAGCTAACCGGCCATCCCTATATAGGGCTCCGAACCCATGGCCATGGTGTTATCAGTACTACACTGTGGAATATACTATAAGGCAAACGTACTTCACAGGGCCTGGTTTTCCAAAGCCTTGTAGTTTCAAATATTGACCTTGTAAAGGACAGGAAATTTTCCTCGGGCTATAAATCTCTGTGTAAGATAAAGAATTCCAACACAGCAAGGTTGCTGGCTCAAAGACAGACTAGTTGCTGATTGATATGTAAAGATACTGGGAAATTGCTGCAAGAAGGAATGTTTGCTAAGATCAAGCTTTTGTTGGTGGACCACTTAATTGCCTTAATGGAATGTCATCTGACTTGTCTTTACTGAATGTTACCAGCTTCCATTCTTAAACTTGTTAAAACTTTAATCCCACCTATGTCTCTTACTGTAACTTCCTGGGCTAAAGAATAAATGCAGGAAGAAAACCCCAATTCAGGGTTAATTTCCCAAGGAAGGAATGCCTCTTGCTTGAGGGTTCTGGGGAAGTTAACCACTTTGGGGCTTCTCACTGCTCAGAAGAGATGGGCTTTGAGTAATCCTCTGTGGCTCTGTCACCCAGGGGAAGTGGGGTGACAAATCCGTGGGGGGCAAAGCAACACTACAGTCTCCCAAGTGAGCCATGGGCTGGCCCAAGGGGTGACATATTCTTAACTCCTTCAACATAATGGAGCAAAATGCTCTGAGGTCAGAGTGGCAAGATCAGAATATGCTTGGGCTTAAAATGGCAGGACATCAATATCCTACTGCTTCTATCCTTGTCATAACAAATTTTCCAAGGTCTGCATACCTTCTTATGTCATAGATTACCTTCCCCTCCTACAGCATATTTCCCAACATTGCCTCACCACTTTGTTATATGGAATTCCCCAAACCAGAGTCACAAACTTAAATGTCTACATGTGCTAGTTGGCTAATGAGTAAAGCTGGCTAAGCAGGGACTGTGGTTAACTAAGAGCATCTGCCTCATCCAAAGAAGGAAGCTGTTACTTTGCTTCAGGCAGCTGTTACCATGTAGGAATGCAGGGTAAGGTTGTCAGAATTCCAACATTTTCAGGAAGCCAAAAATCCTGAATTTTATTATGGAAATTCCAAATTTCATAACTAATTGGGAGGGAAAAAACCAAAAAACTATTGTTTGTGCAGGCCAACAGACATGTCTATAGGCCATATTCTACCCTAGACAGCAGTCTGTGATCTTCGTCCTAAAATTTTGCACTTTTCTATGTTTTTATACTCAAAGGAATGCATAATTGTCCCATTCCCTTTGATATCACTGATCACTGACTTTTCAAATATGGACCCAACTCCCTTCCTGGTGTGAATCACCCACTGGTGATTTCAGCCCTTTAAGACATCAAGTTTTACCCCTCTCCTTGTGATATCATGAACTATAGTAACAAACTTCTCCACTCATTTTTTTTTTTTAAGCTGCTCACTACAGGGATCAAACCCCAGGCTTTGGTGTACCCCTCCGCTCTTAAAGGTTTCCTGTCCACACCCTTTATGCATCATGAATTGCCTTAACAACTTGGCAACTCTTTCCTCTATACAGCCGCAATCCTTTGCACATCTCTTTGTATCACCTCCCTGTGACATGTGTTAAACCAGAACTGCAACCTGGGATGGGGAGCAGAAAGGTACAATCTGTATGGCATCATGAAAGGATGAGGTTGTTTGGGCAAGTTCATGATGTCACAAGAAAATGTCTGCATTAATAAAGCTTTAAAAAAGAATCATAAGGGCTGAGCCCGTGGCGCACTCGGTAGCGCGCTGCGCTAGCAACGCGGTGACGCTCCTGCCGCCGCGGGTTCGGATCCTATATAAGAATGACCGGTGCACTCCCTGGCTGAGCGCCGGTCACGGAAAAAAAAAAAAAAAAAAGAATCATAAAAGAGAAGGATGTTTAAATATGTGATTTTAGATCACTTTAGAGTAAAAGGTGTATACTCAGTTTTCTAAGTATTTCAGGTCAACTTTTTCTTTTTTATTTTGCTGGCGTACAAGGATCAAACCCTGGACCTTGGTGTTATCAGCACCACTCTCTAACGAACTGAGCTAATGGCCAGTCCTTCAGGACAAATTTTATCATAGTGAAAATTTATAGGAGTTCTCTGAAGAGACTACTCAGTAGGTATACTGTCTATTCCTTGAGGATAGTGAGAGGTTGTCTTTTTCTTTTAACTTCGTGGAGTAAAAATCCAAAGATTAAGAAACAAGATTTATGTAACTGATCATTGCACATTCTTTCTGAGGTCTTTTCTTGGAAGAAAACAAAAATTATGGATGCAGCACACAATATTTATTTGATAATGTTCCTTACTGCAGCATGACTGAAATTTAATCTCACTAAATTCTTGTAATCCATGGAATATATCCTTTAGATTTCTTCCTGTATTGTTTCTAGTTTATTATTCTTTTTCTTTTCTTTCTTTCTTTTTTTTTTTTTTTTTGTAAGATTGCTAGAGGGAGTAGGATTATTGTCCTTAGGATATTATAAAACTTTTTGGATAAGGGTAGTCTAATTTTTAAGTAAGGGACTCTTGAAATTATGGATTTTGACATGGATTTTGATATTACAACTTACTGTTATTAATACTTATCTCCTATATGTTACTGTAATATCATCAGGCACAGGATACAGTTTCCATTCTCTTTCTAAAGAAAAAAAACAAAAACAAAAATAAAATCCCTTTGCCAAAACACTATAAGAAAAAAAACTCCCAACAATATAAGTACCTAAGATAATTAGGTGATTTTCTTTCATTTATTCATTCAATAAATATGTATCAATTGCTTGCTATATGCATCAGATGCTGTGCTAGGCTCTGGGTAATAAACCAAACATGGTCTATATATTCTCATGGATCTTATGGTCTAGACAGACAAAAACCAATTAGATTGAGTGGTCACAGTGGGTTTTCTGAGGCGGTGGCACTTGAATTCTAATGAATGAGGAGGATTTAGCCATGCAAAGTATAAGTGGAATAGTTGTCTACTGAAGTGGGCACAGCTTAGGCAAAGACCTTAGGTGCAAATGATTTTAAAGAACAGAAAAACCAACATGGATAAAGTATAGTGATTGGGAAGCAGGGTAGTGAGAAATGAGGCTGGACAGAAAGACAGGAGACATCATGCAGAGCCTTGACAGACACAGGAAGTAGTTTAGATTACAAGCTATTGTTTTCAAGTAGAGTAGTGCTACGTTTTAAAGAATTGCCCCAACTGCTGTGTGGAGAATGGATTTCAGGGGGCCAAAGTGGGAGGAGGATGTTACTTTGGAGGCTATCTGCAGTATTCCATTGAGAAATGATGATGAGTTGGACTGGTGTGTGTGGGTGTGGGGGGGGACAGAGAGCAGTGTGGAGGGAGAGAGAGAGAGTGAGAGAGAGAGAGAAGGTGGCTTATGTATTCTAGAGGTAAAACCAACAGAACCTGCTGGATTAGATATGTAGTATGAAAAAAAACAAAGATGACTCATGGTTTTAGCTTGAGCAACTGGGTGCATACTATTTACTGAAATGAGAAGGACAGAGAGTGGACACAGTGTGCTGAACAGGTTGTCTGGGAAGCAGAGGCTGAGAGAGAATCAGGTGTGCAAAAGGTTTATCAGGATATATTACCTATAAATGGAAAAAACACAGAAGAAGAATTGTGTAGGAGGAGTTCACAGATAATATGAACCTGAAAGAGTCTCTGCCAGCCCAAAGGAGATGCTCCAAAGCAAAACTTGCCAGTTAGAGGAGTTCTGAGTTAGATAGACCCATGTACTACTACCTTGCTCATTCACTGGCTGAAAGCCTCCCCAGGAAGAGTACGACTTAATCTACACCCCAAGAAGAGTGTGACTTTGGCTGTAAACCTGAGGTGAACCCTGAAGCAGGTAACAGCTGAGCTGTGAGCTAACCACACTCCTTACAGCTGGGCAGCCAGTCCTTTCTTGAAGGGGGATTTGAGCAGCCCATCTCCCTGCCTCTCACAGGAAACAACAGTCAGAAAGAGATCAAGAATTTAGTTTTGGGCATGAGAGGGGCTAAGATAGTAAGATCATTCATTCATCTAATATCTATCGAGCTTCCACAATAGGCCATCAAAATGGAAATGTAGTTAGAGGCAGTCTAAATTACATGAGAGGGCTGGCTGGTCAGCTCAGTTGGTTAGAGCATGGTGTTATAACACCAAGGTCAAGAGTTTGGATCCCCACACTAGCCAGCCACCAATAAATAAATAAATAAACAAACAAACACACAAATAAATAAGAGGTGTTTGGGCCAGAGATATTTGAGAATTAGCATACATATGGTATTTGAGAGTCTAGATGATTCTTAACCTGGAGAAGTATCACTTCTCTGTGGATTGTTTGAAGGCAATTTGGGTTGTCACGTTGGCTGGGGGGACAAAGGGTCACTACTGGACCCCTTTCAGGAGACTGAAAAGGAGTATCTAGAAAGGCAGAAAGAACTAGAAGAGTGGTGTCAAAAGTGTTTCAAGGAGAGACAAGTCAGCAGCAAACAGTGTTGCTGAACAGTTAGTTGAGTAGGCTGAAGACAGAGACTTGTCCATTGAAGGTGACCAGTCCCAGAGGAGATGGAAGCCAGACTGGCATAAAAGGAGAGTAAAAGAGAGGTGAGCAAGTAGAGAAAGGAACTTTTTCAATGAATTTCAACAATAAGCAGGGAAACAATTTGGAGGTTGATTTGGGGTCAAGGGAGAGATTTTATTTCCAACATTACATGATGAAAGTTTTAAACATAAAGTTGAAAAAATTTTGCAGTAAAATTACTAAGTCTATAATTAGTATCGTACGTGCCTTGCTTTTTCACATCTCTTTATCCATATGGAAGGGATTTTTAAAAGATGGAAGATATTCCTACAGCATGTTTATATGCCTGAAGTGTGATTCTACAGCCAGGAAAAGATTAATTTTATAGGAAAGAAAGGGAATAGCCAAATGAAGTAATGAAGCCCTTAAGAGATGAGGAGAATGGAATTCCGAGTACAAAAAGACTGCCTTTTTTGTTACAGAAGGGAGGAAAGAGTAAACAGATACAGAATCATGTGTGTGGATTTTATAATGAGAAGATGTGGCAAACACTGTGCTATTGCCTAACTAACAGTTAGAGCCTCTTCTTTCTTGTTAATAGAACTCAAAGTTTTGTGTAGGGGTAGCGACATGCCCAGATCCAGGGTATTAAACATGATTGGTCTAAGCTTAGACCAGTCACAACTGCTGCATTCACCTTGGCCAGGCACTAACTTTCCCATCACACCTCGTAGCTAAGAGAATGGTCATATAACCTACTTCTGGTCAATGGAACTTAAGGGTTGTTTGCTGGGGCCCGTGGTGGTTGTGGTGGTGGAGCTTCTGGAAAGTTTCTTCTTTGCTGACAAAAGGAGAGGGAAGTTCTCACATAAAAGTCCTTTTGCTGCCTGCTCCCCAGCCCCCGTTGCCCTTGTGAGTTTCCTATTTTTGAATGTGGTCATGGTTCATGATGTCAGGAGGTATGATAGCCATCTTTCAACCTGCATCACTGAGCTTAAAAGATGAAAAGCCAGAGCTGAAGAATGAAAGAGGCTGTGATGAAACTGCTTAGCAGCTGAACCAGTGCCAACAAGAGCCTACCTCCAGACTTACTTTTATCACTGAAAAGTAAACTCCAATTTATTGAAGACTCTGTAGTCAGGTTTTATGTCGCTTTAGCTGAATACAGATACAGAATATGGGGGAATTGTGATGGCTGTTCCTTTTTTCTGCTGAACATCTCTTCCTAACTTGATTCTGGTTACAGACTCTATTACCCAGGCCATAGGAGAGAATACCTGACCTAAACAGGACTTAGATTCTTCCTACTGAGAATTTGAAACTTAATTAGAAATACCCAAAGACAAAAGTAACTTAATGACAACTTCTAGAAAGAAGGCCCAAGATCTTCTGCTCCTGGGATTCTTATCCTACTCGAAGTCTGTCTATGGATTACTCTATTATCCTCTCAATATATCCCCTTTTTCTTTAACTTAGGTGGAATCGGTTTCTGTTGCTTTAAACCAGTGGTTCCCAGCTAGGGGAGATTTTACTCCTCCATGGATATCTGGCAATGTCTGGAGATGTTTTTGGTTGACACAACTGCTGAGAGGAGTTAGTGGCATCTGATGGGTAGAAACAAGGGATGCTGCTAACATCCTATAATGCACAGGACAATTCCCACAACAGACTTATTTTGCCCCAAATGTCAATAGTGCTGCTCTTAAGACATGCTGCTTTAAAACAAGAGTTACTTAACTGACACAAGGAGGTTCTCAACAAAGCTGACTCAGGGTCACCTGCTGAAAATGAGAAGGAAGGAAGGATAGGAGATTTGAGGAGCTAGGAGAGGTACGGAGCTGTCGTTGAGGGTATAGGAGAGGCAATGACAGGGAAATGCTGGAAGATTGCTGGGCTGTGGTTAGAACCTGTATGAAGTTGGTGACCACGAATTTAGAGACATGGGTCTAATAATTTTTCTCCTGCAATGCAGAGGTGCATTGGTACAGCCAAGGAGAAAGTGTATGTTTGGTTCATCCAAGGCTGGGTTTTTGTCAGGTGAGAGCAACAGAGGAAAAGAAAGGCAAGAGAGTTGATGTTCGAATGGGAGTGGTTCTACTGATGAACCAGAGAAGTTAAGCTGAATAATGAGGGAGGAAATAACAGGAGATAGTTGATAATAAAAACTAATAGGATCAAATTAATCCAGGACCAGCAGTATCGATACACCCCAGAGCTTGTCAGAAATACAGAATCTCAGACTTCCTTGTAGACCTACTGAATCACAATGTGTATCTTGGTAAGATCTTCAAGCGATTTGTAGGCACGTGAAAGACTGAGAAGCAATGGATTAGAGGATTTGATGAAAGTGAAGAATTTTTTGCACTGAGGGTACTGAAAATATGATTCTGGGTGATTATCTAGATCAGAGGTTAGTAATATTTTTAGGTTTTTTTTTTTTTTTCATAAAAAGCCAAGTAGTAAATATTTTTGGCTTTGAGACCCATACAGTCTCTCACAACTATTCAACTCTGCCATTGTAGCACAAAAGCAGAAGAGATCATACACAAAACAAATACATGATGTGTGTGGCTGTTGGGTGTGGCTGTGTTCCAATGAAACTACCTACAAAAACAGGCAGTGGGTTGATTTGGCCTGAGGGCCATAGTTTGCTGACCCCTGGTATAGACCTTAATAAAATCAGTAGGTATGGCTCCCACGTAGAGTTTGCCATTGAATTTTCTCATTTACAACTACTTATTGTCTCTCCAGAGTAAATATTCTGCCTCCCTCTCCCCTGTTTTGAATGAAGAACTTGCCTTCTTAACTGATTGGCCAGTTGATGTTTTGTGGGATCCTAGAAGATGAAGTAAGAAGGCGACAAAGTGAAGTATTGAAAAATCCAATCTCCTTGACATCATTTTTTTCCCCTGGAGTACCAAGACATGGAATATGGGCCAGAGTTCACATCAGCTGGTTCTCTGGGGTTGTTTCCCTTTTAGTTTCTCCCGATTTCCAGTGAACTCATTTTGAGTTTTTCAGCTGAGTCAAAGGAAATCAAAGAATTTCCTTGGAATCAAGGAATCAATTGCTTAGCCCAAGTGAGCAATAGCCCATTGAAGGCAGTGGCAGCAGTGATCAGGCAGGGTTTCCAAGGTAACAGGGCTGAATTGGGGGGGGGGGTTGCTTTGTGTTGCTTTGCCCCCCACAGATTTGTCACCCCACTTCCCCTGGGTGACAGAGACACAGAGGATTACTTAAAGCTCATCTCTTCTGAGCAGTGAGAGACCCCGAAGTGGTTAATCTTCCTGGGAACCTCCAGCAAGAGGCATCCCTTCCTTGGGAAATTAACCCCGAAGTGGGGTTCTCTTCCTGCATTTATTTTCCAGACCAGGAAGTTACAGGAAGAGAACATAGGTGGGATTATAGTTTAACAATTAGGCTGGTAACTTTCAGTGAAACAAGCCAGATGACATTCCAGTAGACAATTAAGTGGTCCTATCAACAACAGCTTGATCTTAGCAAACACTCCTTCTCCCTCCAGCAATTTTCCAGTATGTACACATATCAAGCAGTAACCTGTCTGTCCTTGAGCTAGCAACCTTACTATGCCACAAATCTTTACCTTACACCAGAGACTTTATAGCCTGAGGAAAATTTCCAGTCCTCTGCAACGTCAATATTTGAAACTTCACGGCTTTGGAAAACCAGGCCCTGTGAAGTACATATGCTTTATAGTATATTCCACAGTGGGGGCAGGAGAGAAAAATCTACTGAGAATTTCCTCTCTAGCACTTTACATACGTCATTTGAATCCTTATAGTGAGTTCATTATAATGATCCCCAGGTACAGATGTAGAAACTAAGACCAGTATTTTATTAAACATTAATACTGCACTTTGTGCCAGGCGCCCTCTAACTGCTTCACAAATATGAACTCATTTAATCCTCATAACAATCCTATGAGGTTGGAACTATTATGGCTGTGCTGAGAGTGGTTAAGCAACTTGCTGTAGGATATTAGTTAAATGGTTGGAGCTGGGTTTTTAATCCAGACAGACTGGCTTCATTGATCATGTTCTTAAACACTAAATGTTACCTCTCAGAAAGGTTCACTTATTAGATACTTGTTGAACAATTAATCTGCCAGAAAATGCACCAGGCCTAGAGTTAGGTTACTTACTCAGGACCAGGCATATGTAATAAGCAGTGAGGCCAGGTTTGGGCCCAATTTTAACTCCAAAACCTGTGTTCTTTGTCTTGTACAATGAATGTAGTGACTATGTTCTTTAGCCCTCCTTCCCATCTGAAGATTCTTCATTAATGCCATAAGCCAGGTTTTGGGCTTTACTTATCAAGTAAAGTGACATTTCCTTATAAGTCCCTCAGACAATAGGATATTTCCAGGACTTACTATAAACATTGCTATTTTTCCCTACCACAAAACAATTTTTATAAGAGCTGCTGTTCTCTGCTTTACGGCACATGACATTCTGAAATATTTTCCTTAGTTCTTTCTTCTAATCCTGTATCTTGTTTAATCATTGTTTGCCCTGTCTTCCTTGTCTTTTTCCTCCACCACAGGATCTTGCTAAGAATAATGTCATCATTTCAGTCACCAAGCTAGTGTTCATTATCCTTTTCATTATGTTTTTGGACTAATCCAATCTTCTCATTTTTCAGATTTTATTTATCTCCTTTGGATCACTCTGAGTAATCCAGATTGATTATTACCAGGTCTTTCAGGGCCTACCCTTAAAGGGTCTATCCCCAATTTTTTTTTTTTGGCGGCTGGCAATCCCAAATTTTAGTACCTGATTCAGGCACTGTGTGTTTGTCCCTGTGCTAGATAATAGGTAATAGAAATGTGCAAGGTAGTTGCTGTCTTCAATGTGTTCCTAATCTAGTATTTTCTATAGTATCGGGACGTGGTACTACTTCCTGTTCTGACACTAATAATGGTTATTTACGATATATAATCAATACTTAGGTAATATTTTTGACATTTTTCAAATTGAAATTTAGTGCTCCTATACCATAACCTCCCAAATATCCTGCCTATCTCTAGTGCCTTTACTCTTCAATGTATCAGAGGTGAATATGACTATTTTCCTTACATCTGCCTTTGCTATCTATAAGGTAGATAGGTGAGATCTTGACTTAAAGAAAATGGACAAGTATCCACTTCTCTTGAACCTAAAAAGGAGCTTAACCTTGAGGTACTGGTGTAAGTATTTGGATGAGAGGTATTTAAGAGTAGACAACTGGTCTTGGAATCCAAAGACCTGAGTTATAGTCCTAGTTCAGCCACTAGCCTGAGAATGACTAACGTTTATTGAACACTTAGAATGTACCAGTCACATTTTTGTTAATTTGCTATGCTATAAGTACGAGGGTACTATTATTATCCCCATTTTACAGACTAGTAAACCGAGGCCCAGAGCGCTTAAATAACTTGCCCTGAGTCATGGGTTAGTTAGGGGCAAGTAGAATCCAATTTTGCAACAGAATCAGTCTGGCTCCTTGTCGGTGCACTTCCTGATAACAGAAGCTTCCATTACTAACATACTATTCAGCAGATTCTGTATGGGTTTTTTTGGGGGGGAATGTTGTCTTATCTAATATTCATTAACAACCTAAGATAGATACAATGTCAATTTTTCAGGTGAAAAAACTACAGCTCGGAGAGGAGCTACTAATCGGCAGATTCAAGCTTCGAAACCAGCCAGCCTCAAGGCTCCAAAAGCTTCTCTATCCCGTGAGTCACGTACATCTTTGAGCCTCAGTAACCTCATCTTTAAAATGAGGGGTTTGGAGTAGATGTCCCAGTTCTATGAGGGAGTATGCAGAGAAAAGAGGCATGTCTGCAGATGGGCGTGAGAGAAGGTGGGGTAAATGTAATGAAGCCCGAGTGACTGAGGGCCCAGCATAACGGGGGTGCGGTGCAGTTATAAACACGAGCAAGATTCCTTCCGAAGAGGAGGGACGGGGTGTAAGATCCGAGCGAGGCCTGTGAGCGAGAACGGGCCTGATAGCCCTTTTCCGACCCGTGTGGGCGCTGCAAGCGCGGGCCAGAGGCCAAGAAGGAGGCAATCCCTGGGGTTCTGTCTGGGTCCCGGAACCGTACCTCGCACGCCCAAGCCCTGCTCCACAGGCTTCTCCAGGAAAGCTAGGGAAGGAAGAGGTGCGGCCTCGGTGCCCGCGTCGCAGAGCGCCACGTCCCTCCTGGCTCAACCTCCACTAAACTCCTTCGCGTTGGCGCCCGGCATTGCCCGCCTCTTAGTTCGTCGGCACGGCCTCGTCCCCGCCTCCACCAATCGGCGCCCTCCGCGATCCCGACCCGAACCAATTAGCGGCTTCCGGGGGCGGGGGCTGTCGCCATGGCAGCGGGGAGGCGGGCGCGCGCTGTGAGCCGAGGGACCCAGCAAAGCCGTGGGCCAGGGGCTGGAGAAACAGGTCTGTGCGCTACAGGCATTCTGCAGGCGGAGCCTCGCGCACCGAGACCCGGCGAGGGAAAGCCGGTGGCCTTGAGGTGGGTGCGGAGGCTAAGGCGGGTCCTGGGGTAAGGGCAAGGACGATGGCAGGGGCCGCACAGTGGGCGGGTACGGGTGGGGAGGAGGATCCCGGCTCGAGCCTGAGGCTAGGGGTCCCTCCTCCGCTCTACTAGCTGCCGGGTACCCAGGCTTTTTTCGGGGGCGATGAGGGAGGCGGACTTTTGGCGGGGAGTAGGCATGGGTAGGTGCAGGACCGAGACGCGGGCGGTGTCCAGCTCGGTCTTGGCGGGTCGGTGGGCGAGGGAGGGCCCACTGCCGAGGAGGGTACACCCATCAATTTTGGGTTGACGCTCACCTCCCCCAGCACCGCGGAGCAAAGCTAGGCCTGTGAATCCTGCCCTTCTGCCAGTTCTGTTAAGCCAGCAACCTCTGACACTTAGGAGAAAGTTCGTGCTAGTCGTGGTATCGTTTTCCCTTAATTGACAAATTAGGTACGAGATGAGCCCTTTCGGTTTTAGGGGGCGAGAAAGATAGTACTTCCTTGTTGCACCTGCTAAGTGGTAACTCTGAGCAAATGTGGTTATTGTGGTTGGTGCTGGCAACGGTCTTAGATGACAATTATTTTACAATATCATGGGGTGGGGAGAGAATTAATCTTTATTATGACTTTTAGGGGAAAGAAGCTCTTAATTCTCAGCGTTCACCAAACTCCTAAATTGGATAATATACATTTTACACAATGAATAAGTGCTACCATTTGTACTTTTTATTAAGGTTGTTAAATTCATGGATTTAACACTAATGGATGGTTAACATCATGGATGAACATTAAACAATATATTGCCTTGGTTAAAAAGGGGCGGAGGGGATTAATTGCAAATGTTTATGATAGTCAATATTTGAAGGAGATTGTGGACTTTCCCTATAGGAAAGTTTAAAGAATTGATGAAATAGTTGCATTAAGGAATTAGCTAAAAGTGGTATGACTAGATTTGAAACAGATAATCTATACAATCTTTTACTATCTATTATTTGTTTATTTGTGGGGTTTTTTTTTTTTTTCTTTTTCTTTTTCTTTTTGGTGGTTGCTAGGTACAGGGATCGAATATTAGTTTCTTAAGGCCTTTTCTGCTGGATTTTGTTAAATAATTGGATTCCGGTAATATCCAGTTTCTTGCATCTTGTTCCTTATAGAAATTGCCTCAGGATTTATCCTGATTTAAGGTGAATGCGAGTTCTAGTTTTATAAAACTTGAACAAGTTCAACAAATGTTGAGCAAACAAATGTTTCAACGAATGTTCCTCAGTCAATAGCGTCAAAATTAAAGCCACGGAAGTTTAGATTAGGAACAAAGGGCTGGCTGGTTAGCTCTGTTGGTTGAAGTGCAGCCTTATAACACCGAGATCTGTGGGTTCAGATCCCTGTACTGGCCAGCTGCCAAAAAAAGAGAAAAAAACCCCACAGTATGGTGAAAAATATACTTAACTAGAATTACATGGCCAGATTCTAATTCAGACTCTACCAAATGATCTTGGCAAAATCAGCTAACTTCCTTGTGATTTTATAAACTTTTGTAGAAGTAGGGACTGAACTAGATCACCTCTGAAGATCATTTTTGGTTTCAGAATTCTCTAATTCCAAAATTCTAAAGCAACCTAATGGAAATAGAGAGAGCAGTTGCATGCTTTTATTTTTGGCAGAGCTTTTTGACATATTGTATTTTAGTTATCTGAACTACAGTATGTGTAAATAATGAAGATAATGTACTGTACTTTTAATAAGTATGTTTATTGATTGATACAGATGAGAAAGTGTCTGTTTTTCCTAAGCCTATTATCAAGGATACTGCAAACCATTGTTAGGATTGGAAAAAAAGAATATGTATAATGGTTTCCTTGATTGGCATCCTTTTCTAAAGATATGCACATCAGCAACACTAAATCTGTACTGATGTCTTGATGAGGGAAGTGTTGGAGTCCAGCTCAGCTGGTCATACACCTGATTTTCTTTTTTTCTTCTTTGGCAGCTGGCTGATATGGGGATCCAAACCATTGACCTTGGTGTTACCAGTGTCAGGCTCTTCCAAGTGAGCTAAGCAGCCAGCCCTTATATTTTATTTTTCACCTCACTTTCTGTTTGACTCTCATATTTGAAGGGGAAAATGGAGGTGAGCACTATGTTACCTGTTGCCCTTGTCACTGCTGCCATTGAGAAACTGAGAAGCCATTTATTTTTCTCCACCCACCCCTTTTCACTGTCAGAATTATGACATTGACAGTAAGAAGTAACTCAGGTTGGCTCAGGGGCAGTGCCTTGGAAAAAGAAACCTGGATATTCTGCTGCAGTTCTGTTTTAATGACTGGGAGGAAGAGATTATGTTCCTTTCTTGTTGGATGTATTCCTCTCATTGACCTGTAGCTACATCAGGGCTTTGGCTTTGGCAGTGCTCAGAGGAGCGCTCTAATGTGGACATTCAAAAATGACTTTTTAAAAAAATTTATTCCTCAAAAACAACTTTTAAAAGTTGTGTGTCATACTGGTCTCACATTTTATGATCCATAACTTTGGGTGTTTACAGAACGGATTTTCATATATATACTTATATTTCGTTTTCAAGACAAGAGGGGCATTAATATTTATTGAGCATTTAATATTGTCATGCACTATGCTAGTTACTTTGTATTCATTCTTATTTTCATCCCATCAACAAACCTATGAAGAAGAATTTGTTCAATTTTATAGGTATGAAAATCAAAACTCAGAGAGGCAAGTAGCTTGCAGATAAATGGGAGAAATTAGGATTCAATCTGAGGTTTTGCTGTTTATTTTTTCCCATGTTGTGTTATAAAAGTCATATACCTTTCCAAAATAGAACATGCAGTGATCACTCTTCTGCATTGATGACTTTATGTTAAATATACCATAAAAAAAAGAAATATGTGTGTTTTTAAAATTTGAAAATATTTGCTTATTTTCTTTACAGACTACTTTGAAATAATTTATTATGCTCACCAATGAGTTTGAACACGAGCTAATTGCCTTGCATCTTTACAGTTAGGTAGTGGGATTTTAAAAAAGAATTTGAGATGTTTCATCTTACTCCTGATCATTATGACAGACTGGGAACAAGGTTAATTTTGTTTTTTTAAGTGGTGGTAAGAATAAAGAAAGATTCTAGTTAAAGATTTAATAGGAAAAATTATGGTATATCTTGAAATCTCACTGCTGACAAAAATAAAATTTTAATCTGAATTCTTCTTAGTTATTTAGGTGGGGAGCAATATGGTAAAACTTGGGCATAATAAATTAATGTTTTTGTTTATTCTGGTCTTTGATTCTGTTTATTTTGTATATCTCTCTCCCTTATCTACTGGAATATGATATAATTTAGTCTCCTTCCACATCATAAAAATTTGATACTTTTTCTTTTCGTACTATGACAAATGCATACACTATCATGTGCCATTACCACTATAATAAAGCTAACGT
The DNA here is from genome assembly GCF_027409185.1 of Cynocephalus volans. Classification (NCBI taxonomy): domain Eukaryota; kingdom Metazoa; phylum Chordata; class Mammalia; order Dermoptera; family Cynocephalidae; genus Cynocephalus; species Cynocephalus volans. The sequence continues at coordinate 117,182,455 of NC_084463.1, forward strand.
TGTTTATATTTAATGTATCTTTTTATTTCATTTTTTTACGTTTAGAACCTGATAAGAGTAAGGTTTTAGTAAAAAAATCACTGGGCCAGGAGCCAAGACCCACCTCTTCACTAATTTGATATTGTGCAAGCCATCTTACCTCTCTGGATCTCAGCTGCTTCATCTGTAAAAAGGAGAGAAAAATTCTTTACCTGTCTGAAGGTAAGTGCTCAGTTAAGACTTGCATTTGGTTGCAAAAAAAAAAAAAGAGAGAGAGAACAAAAACTAATTCCACAACCACCATTAACAAAGCACACACACAAAAAAACCCAACAAAAACAGACTTCATAGTGTGTTAAACACACAATATTTATTTTCTCATATAAAATAATTCTTGAATTAGGCAGTCTAGTACAGGTATAGTGGCTTCATAAAATCATTAGAGACCTTAGTTTCTTCCAATTCTATGATCTGCCATGCCAAAGGTGTGGCCTTTGTTCTCATAGTCCAAGATAGCTGCTAGAGCTCTAACCATCACAGCCAAGTTCCATGCAGCAAGTAAAGGCAAAGATGCATCCTTTCCCTTTAAGTAGACTTCCTGAACCAAAGCTCAGGCTACAAGGAAGCAGGGAAATGTAGCTGGATACATGGTTACCCTCAAAATCAGGCTTTTGTTACTGAGGAGGAAAAAAATATTTGGATATTGGCAGGCAAATAAAAGTGTCTGCCACAGTATGGATCATTACATCTTTCATCTCTGAGATCTGTAAGCCAATGATAATCACTTGTAGAAACTTCAGTAACTTGCCATGGCAGAGCTTTAAGCCTGACCATTGCCTACAGAAGGAAATAGCCTTCATCTAATAAATTGTGTTTCTGTCTTTACTTTTATTCCATGATTCATTATAGAAGCCTTTCTATCTTCTTTTTTTTTTTTTGGCAGCTGGCCAGTATGGAGATCTGAATCCTTGACCTTGGGGTTATCAGCACCACCCTCTAACTAAGTGGGCTATATGGCTAGCGCAGTACAAATTATTTGTATTTTTATAAGTTTTTGCATTTTTCTTGATCATATAAGCACAAAGTATGGTAATTATTTTGTACTAGTGTTACAATTTATTTTTTTCCAATCTGGAACCACCAACTCCAAGTAAAGTAATCAGGACTATAAAAAGTCTAATTTTGTTTTTAAGAGATGTTTAACATTCTAAGTCACCTGATTGAAAATGTCTAATTGCTGAGTACCATTTTAATGTCTTTAAAATTTTTTTAACTAATAGAAAAATGATCATGCTGTGCATTGTATTGTAAGCAGATTTTTTCAAATTGCAATTGCTTATTTCATAGCCTGCCTTCCTCACTAGATTGAAATTCTGTGAGGGTGGGGACCATGTCCATCTCACCTACTTTTGTCTTCCAGCATAATATCTGGTATGTAGTGGGTACTTAATGCATAAATATTTGTTTACTCGATAAATACATACAACAGATTAAAGAAAACATTCCTTAAGTTGAGAAAGAAGAGGAGCAAAAGAAGAGAGTTGAGGGAGGGAGAAAATGATAAATGAGGGAGGAACAGTGACTATTTACAAGGAAAGAGAGAGACTAATTTCAGTTTTCTCTACTCTTTTTATCCCTCTTACCTAAGAACATTCTTTTTAACCACTTCCAGGGTATCTTACTCCACAACCAACACAAAACCATTACACACACGTGCAACAAGTACACAATATGCATAACTACTGGTATGAATCAATAGCTAAGAAATCTGCCTCTGTGTATGAACGGGAACTTTGACTTGGTGGAAACAAGGAAAGAAAGATAAGCTTCTTTTTAGGATTTGGAAATTAGGGAAATTATTTTGTATCTACTGAATATTTGGAGAAGCTGAAGGACTCTGCTTACTTTGTAATTTTGCCTGAGGCTCTGATATCTTTGTGATCAATGCTTTCCATGCTGATTAGCAAGATGACTTCCTGATTTAGAATTTCACATCATCCTGCTTTAGAGAGTAAATTATTAGCCTGTCCTGGTTTGGATCAGTCTACTATTTCAGCCTAGGGTTTCCTCTTTAGGTCTGTAGCTTTCTTACAGAAGAAGAGGGTGATAAAGGAAAGGAGAAGGTCATTATTACCGACCTGATAATGGAAGAAAAGTAGGTTAGTCCTCCGTTCTTCCCATCACCTCTCCTTGTCACTCATCTCTCTTTCGTTTGGATATTTGTATATTTTCCAGTCAATGAAAATCTGTAAACCTATTTCTGATGCATTTGACATTATCTTGGTACTTAAAGAGATTTTCGTGTTATTACTTTTCTACCTAATGTGCTAGAACACTTCCCATTTCTTTTGTGATGATAACACTTGGCATTTATCAAAGCCTTGTTAAGGAGTAGAGTAAATGTTTATGTTAATTGTCCTAGTTATGTCTGGAATAAACACTAAAAGATTAGAAACTAGTAGAGGGGAAAAAGTATATTTAAGATGTTCTCCATCAATTAAAAACAAATTTAAAAAAGGCAGGAAAGGAGAGGAAGTACATATTAAAGAGGCAGGATATATAGAAAGTCCTAAAGAAAGTGGTAGATTTAAAACTCAAGACATGAGTTGACTGTATTTCATGGAGTATAAGACACACCATTGTATGCCATATAGAAAAGTGCTGCCAGGTAAGCAAGATACTGTGCTTTGTCACATACAATCCATTTTATGTTTACCGGAAGAACTTTTTTAGATTAATTTAGACAAAGACTTTTCTCATATTATTTTTGTGTACACCTAAAGAAATTAAAAGTGAAATAAATTGGTTAAGGTATTTCTAAGACTTCACATTCATAGTCTGAATCTTTTGAAACACTTTCTTAATTGTCAATGTCCTTGTTTTCCCACACAACATTCTCTCTACTGGGGAGAGGGAGGGTGATTTTCTTGAAGCCCCTTTGCTTAGGATTTTCTTCCAAGCTCTGACACTCATTTTATAATCTTTTGTTTTGTTTTTCACCTTGGTGTTACCAGCACCACACCCTAGCCAAGTGAGCTAATCAGCCACAGTCTCAGAATGCATCGGGAACTAAACTAATGTGCTTGGCAGTTTATATAGGGCTCTTCAACATTCAAATCACATTTAGCTACCCTTCCACCATCCACCCTCTCCTCTGTTTTAACAAATGCATACAATAACATCTTTGGGAAATCATTTTGTAGTTTAAAATTTAATATGGCAGCAACTCTTGGCCATAGGCATTTACAGTAGTGTTGCAATGATATGCTAATTTCTAACGTTCTCTTATATCAATTTCTTTAGAACTTTTAGCATTAATGTATATTTTGAGGCATATAAAAGAACGTTAGGATTTTGTATTTCTTATTGACTAACATCAGCTTTGTTCTTCCCTAAGTTACACATTGCTAAAATTTATGTAGTTGTTGTTCAGTATTAGTAGGAAGTTTCTGAAAAATTGATACTGGCCTTAATAACGCATGAATTTGTCAAATCAGCCTCATATTCCTTGAAATTTTTTTGTTTATTGTAGGCATTGTCAGTTTACGCTGCTTTCATTTGCATTGTTTGGCTGCTGATAGGTAATTGTGTTCCTTCTTAGTAACAAAATGGTTCTGTCTACTTGCAAGTATCTTCTTGTCTAAAGTCAGGTGAAGCACTTAGTTTTTCCTTTATAAGAAAAAGTAAAGTTGCTATTATATCTCTAACATCAAATATTTGCTTTGCTAGTATCAGCTGCTTCATTTCTATGCTTACAAAATAACTTTTCATTTTAATGCCAAATCATAGCTTAATCTTTTTGAAGATATTTAAATTAATAAGTACCAACAATACAAAAACTCAATCTAAAGTGATGACAGTAAGAATAAGTATAACAAAGTTGCAAGGTGCTGATAGTACCAAATGTCTGGGTTCCATCCCTGTACCAGCCAGCAAAAAAAAAAAAAAAAAAAAAAAGAAAAAGAATAAATATAATAAAGTTCGTGCATGTGCAGGTAGTAAAGACTGTGTTGCTGTTGCCACTTGTCCAATCACAATTTAGTATTCCATTAATTGAAAGACACTCCCTGATTTCTGAATTGTTCATCTTAGAATTGATTAAGTGCAGTAGCAATAATTTAATTAAATGTAAACAGAGAAAATACTCCAGTTAGAAGACTGAGTTTGTCAGTCTTGAGAAAAAAACAATATGTATGTGTGTGCGTATACATGTATATGTATATTCACACCCTAATCAAGAGAAAATTCATTTAGCTATATTAGTACCAAAAGAAATAGACCTTCAGGCCAGTTGTAATATAAAAGTCACTCAAATGTGATAAAAGATTAAATCTACCAGAAATCTAGAAATTCTTAAATTTATATACACTAATATTTAAATAAAAATTGACAGACTTACAAGGAAAAAATCATAATGTAAGATTTTCACATATTTTTCTAGTAATGGTAGAACAAGCAGACAAAAATCATTAAGAATATAGAAAATTGGATAATTATGAAAAATTATAAAGCATGGCTAGTGTAGAAGATTAATGATGGTTTGTAAATTATATTTGTTCTCTTTTTTCATCCTCACATTTTATTTTGTAACCTTGGATTTATTGCTCTATTTTTATTCCTTTTTTAAAGATTGAAATATTCACATATCATAAAGTTCACCTTTTAAGAATGTATAATTCCCTGGTTTTTAGTATATTCATAGAGTTCTGCAACCATCTCCACTATCTAATTTTAGAATATTTTCATCACTCTCAAAAGAAATCCTGTATCCATTAGCACTTATTTCTCATTTTCCTTTCCCCCTACCAATAGCCCTAGGTGACCACTAATCTACTTTCTTTCTCTATGGACTTAACTATTTTAGACACACCATGTAAATTGAATCATATTATATGTGTCCTTGTCCTCTTGATTCTGGTTGTATTTTTTAATCAGTTCTATTGTATAGTTATCCTTTGGTATCCGTGGAGGATTGGTTCCAGGACGTCTTGGTGATACCAAAATTCATGGATGCTCAAGTCCCTGATATAAAATGGCATAGTATTTGTATATAACCTCTGAACATTGTCCCATATATTTTAAATCATCTTTAGATTACTTATAATACCTAATATAGAGTAACTATTCAATAGTTGTTACACTCTCTTATACTCAATTTAGGGAATAATGAAAAGATAAAAAGTCTGTACATATTCAGTACAAACACAAATTATCTTTTTTTGCAGATTTTTAAAAATTTTATTTTTATTTTTTTAAAAGATGACCAGTAAGGGGTTCTTAACCCTTGGCTTGATGTCGTTAGCACCACGCTCTCCCAAGTGAGCTAACCGGCCATCCCTATACAGGGATCCGAACCCGTGGCCTTGGTGTTGTCAGCACCACACTCTCGTGAGTGAGCCACAGGCTGGCCCTTTTTTGCAGATAGTTTTGATTAACAGTTGATTAAATCCACAGACGTGGGGCCCATGGAGGGCTGACAAGGAGTTTTCAAAAAGTTCATGGAGAGATTAGTATTATCTCTTTTTTCCACAAACTTTTTGAAGTACCCTTGTATTTGATTAAAAAACATTTTAAAAAATTATTTATTTATTTTTTTTGGTGGTTGGCCAGTAAGGGGATTGGAACCTTTGACCTTGGTGTTACCAGCACCATGCTTTAACCAAGTGAGCTAACTGGCTAGCCCTTGTATTTGATTTTAAAACGAACAGGTTTTTCTTTAAAAGTCTCAGTCTTTGTCCTCTAAAATTATCAAAAAGTGAAACAGTTTTAGGTTTTAAAATGGTATTTGAAAGAAAGTGAGCTGAAACGCTGGGTACCGATCAAGCTTTATTAAAGGAAAAGAATCTGCTGGGCTGCACTCAAAATGGAGAGCAGCAGCCGGTGTCGGGGTGGGAAGGCTTATATAGGCTGTAAGGAAGGCTGCCGTAATCAGGGAGGGGTTTAGTGCTGGTGGGGAAAGTAAGGCTGGATGATGCAATCAGGTGGAAGGTTGCCCCCATGCAGAAGTAGAGGAGTTTCTATTTCTCAGAAACCACGAGATTTCTCCTAAGGGAAAGGCTGGCAACCATTTTGTGCGAAGTATGTGTAAAATGGCATCAGTCATGTCCAAGATGGTGCCGGTTATGTCCAAGATCTATCATTCCTGCCTTTTAAGTATAAGGGAGAAGGGAAAGGGGGCAAAGGTCTCATTCTTCTGAAGGTACTTCCTGCTGGAGATGGGTGAAGATATGAAAAAAATAAAACAATTAGGTGGCAGGGTATTGGTTTTGTGTGGGGAAGCTGTATTCTTCTGGGGAAGGGTCAACGTTTCTCAGGGGCTGATGTCCTCCTCCCAGGAACAATTTGGCGACCTTTTGGTTGGTGAAGGCCTGCATACATTCCTGTAAGAAATTAGAGAAACACTGAAAGAGGCAGGGACCAAGAAGAAGGATAAGTCCCATCATGGTTAGGGGTCCGATGTGTTTTGTCCTGAAGTCCTCTCTCATTGCTATAGTCTAGGTGAGTGGTTTGGGTGAAGCAGAAATGTTTTTGTGGGCGAGTGGGGGGGGGAGGACTGGACTCCAGCAGAATCCCTTTGGAAAGAGCTATCCGGTAGCTTTTACCCCCATAAGAATATGATGTGGCAGTTGTCAGTCACAGCATGTTGTGGGAACATATGTCAGGGACGTGAATGTGTCCTGTAGGGTTTCCCCAAGGATTCGGGGTGGCTGACCTGGGAGGTTGGAAAGTGTCCTTCCACCCATCAAGACCTTCGTTATACATTGTGAACAGGGTGTGGCATATGTCTCTGTTAGGAAAAGAAGCAGGAGGAAGAGAAAAGGCAAGTGTTCAGGGGCTGAGAGGTTGAGAGGGTGCGTAGTAGGAAGGAGTAGAGGGTAACCTCATCAGGGGTATGATCGCAGAGGGTGACCTGCCAGGCTAATTCAGTTACCCATTCAAGGATGTCTTCAACACTGGAGGTGACAGGTCGGGACCAGTCTTGGAGCAGCTCCTGTGTGAAGGACATGAAGCGGGCCTGCAGGAGTGAGAGGATAATCGCCAGGGGAAAGATTATCCTTCTTCTGGGATTGGGGGAAGAGTGGAGGTCCTAGAGATTTTCAGTTTTATGAATCCTAAAATGGACGACGTGTGAGGAGATGTTGGGTTGGGGGTTGAGCAGAGGGACCCCTCTGGCTTGGTGTTACAGATTCTTTGGGTAAAGTCTCAGGTGCTAGTTTACCAAGGATAAGTGATACCAAGGGGCCTTTCCTAGTACCTTTACTGCCGTGGGGGTGGTGAGAAGTACTGTATAAGGCCCTTCCCAACATGGTGAGAGGGGCTTTGGGATTCGGGTTTTAATATACATTTGCTGTTCCAGGCTCAGTTTAAAGTCTGAGGGTGTGGTGGGGAAGGGATGAGGTAATAGGAGGTTGGCCTGTTCCCGAAGAAGATCCCTAATAAGTAAGAGAATAGGGAGATACTGGCCTAAAGGCGATGAGCTGGAAGGGAGAGGTGTGAGAGTGAAGGGTCTACCAGACATAAGTTTGAAGAGGCTGAGGCCAGTGGGTTTGCGGGGGCAGCTCGCAGGTGAGTGAGTGCTAGAGGGAGAAGTTGGGTCCAAGGGAGGTGAAGTTCCATGGACAGCTTGATGAGGGGTGTTTCTATGAGGTGATTGGCTTTTCATACTTTGCCTGATGACTGAGGCCGGTATGGTATATGTAAGTCCCATTTGATATGTAAGGCCTGTGCTGTGAATTGTGTAATCTTTGAAATGAATGCCGGGCTGTTATCAGACTGGAGGCTGGTGGGCAAGCCAAAACGAGGGTTGATTTCTGAGGTGAGAGCATGCGTTACTGCTGTAGCATCCTTCTAAGTGCAGGGAAAAGCCTCAATCCAACCTGAAAAGGTATCTACTAAGGTTAGAAGATAGCATGGCCTTTTGTAGGAAGGCATGTGAGTAAAGTCAATTTGCCAGTCCTGGCCAGGAGTGTATCCTCTGGCCTGGTGGTGGGAAAGGACTGAACTTGGAGGCCAACTTGACTGGAGCAATGAGTACACAAAGGACAATTTTGAGTGATTTGTTTAAGTAACTTGGCCATGTGGGGAGAGTAATATAAGGGCTAAAGAAGGCGTAGTAGGTGTTCATAGCCTATGTGAACTGAATTATGGAAATCTAAAAGGATTTGCTCCGTTTGTGTGGTAGGGAGGACATCAGTGAAGGTAAGGTGGATAAGTTGTAGGCGGGAAGGGGAGAGAATTGACATGGCCTCATGGCTGAGAAGGTCTTGAAGATGATGGGGGGAACAAATGGTTGTTTGTTGTCCAAAAGTTAGTTTAGAGCTCTCTCGTGCTCAAAGGGCAGCTGCCACCAAGGCCTGTAAACAGGGAGCCCATCCTTGATCTGTGGTGTCCAATTGTTTGGAAAGGTATGCAACAGGGGAGAAGATATCTCCTGCCTCTTGTTCCAAAACCCCAACTGCCAATCCCTGGGTTTTACTGATGTATAAGACAAATGGATAGGATAAGTTGGAAGAGAAAGAGCTGGGGCTGTAAGGAAAGCGGCTTTCAGCCACTGGAAAGAGGAATGAACAGGCTTTGTGGGGTCTAAGGGAATTGTGGGGTCCCCCTTAGCTGCCTCATAAAGTGGTTTTGCTAACACACCAAAGTTGGGAATCCACATGTGGAGATATCCTGCAAGCCCCAGGAAAGAGAGAATTTCACTCTTTGTGGTAGGAGTTGGTAGTTCAGAAGTTAAACTTTTGCGATCTACCATTATCTCCCTTGTTATGGGGTGAGGTGGACTCCCATATAGGTGACTGAAGGTGAGGCAATTTGGGCCTTGTTGGGGAATACTTGATATTCCCTGGAGGCCAGGAAATTAAGGAAAGTAACAGTATGAGCCTGTGAATCCTCATAGGAGGGGCTACAAAGAAGGAGATCATCTGCATATTGTATTAAAGTGCTACAGGTTGGAGGAAGTTCAGATAAGTCTTGAGCTAAGGCCTGGCCAAAGAAGTAGGGGCTATCCCGAAACCCCTGAGGTAGTACTGTCCAGGTGAGTTGTTGGGAACAATGCGTATCAGGATCAGTCCAAGTGAAGGCGAACAGGTTTTGACAGAAAGGGTGTAAGGGGATAGAAAAAAAGGCATCTTTGAGGTCAAGTACAGAGAAGAAGTGGGTTGTTGTTGGGATTGTGGATAGAAGAGTATAGGGGTTAGAAACAATTGGGGTTATGGGTAAAACGGCTGCATGAATGGCCCTGAGATCTTGAACTAAACGCTATGAGCCATTAGGATTATAAACCGGAAGGATGGGTGTATTAAAAGGCGAGTGAGTAGGCTGTAAGAGATGAGAAGAAAGGAGTTTGTGTATGATGGGTTTTAAGCCTATAAGGTGTTGTTTGTTAGTGATGGGGTATTGTGGGACATTAGGGAACAAAGAGGGGTTCCTCAACTTAACAAGGATAGGGAAATGGTGCATAGCAATGGAGGGAGAAGAAGCGTCCCATACTACGGGATTAACCTTGTCTGAGGGGAAGAGGAAGGTGGAAGCCTCAGGGGCCAGGTCTGGGTGCAGCCTGTAACAGGAGTATTGTAGCTGGAGTTAAAGTGTTTGGGGTAAGGGTAGCTTTGAATTTGGAAAGGATGTCCTGTCCCAGTAAGGGGGCTGGGCATTGAAGCATTATTAAAAATTTGTGTGCAAATTGGATGTGATGTAGGGAGCAGGAAAGGGTTTGAGTGATCCATGGATGGTATTCTGATCCCATGACCCCTGTTATAGTGATAGAGGATGGGGTTGTTGGTCCTCCATATTCAGAAAGGATAGAGTAAGTGGCCCCTGTATCAATGACAAAAGAGATCGATTTACCTGCTACGAGGAGAGTTACCCTGGGCTCACGCATGGTGATCTCCATGGGGGCCTCAGGACCTGGGCATCATCAGTCCTCCACTTGGGAGAATCCAAGACGTAACAGTAAGGATGGCCGTGAAGCCAAAGGCTGAGGGTTAGGGACTGGGCCACTCCTTCTCTGGCAAATGGAACAGTCAACCCCCCAGTGATCTGGCTGTTTGCAGTGAGGACAGGGCCCATACCCAGTGGCCCGGTTGACCACATTTGAAGCAGTTCCTGGGTGGCTTGCCCACAGAGGCAGCCAGCTTTGGAGTGTGTGATCCCCAGATAGCATTAGCCAGGAGCTGATATTTGGCCTGATCTCTTTTGTATCTATCCTTCTTCTCCTCCTCCTCCCTGTTGTTAAAAACCTTGAAAGCTGCGTTGAGGAGTTCTTGTTGGGTTGTATTTGGACCATCCTCAAGTTTTTTTAGTTTTTTTCAAATATCAGGGGATGATTGGGTAATGAAATGAGAGTGTAAGAGGGCCATACCTGCAGGGGAGTTTGGGTCTGTACATGTATATTCATGTAAAGCCTCAGAGAGGCGGGTTAGGAACTTTCTGGGATTTTCAGTGGATCTCTGTGTGATTTCTCTAAGCTTGTCATAGTTGACTGACTTGTGAGTAGCCTTTTGGAGGCCATGAAGTAGGTGTGTGATCATATCTCAGAGATCCTGGTCCCTGTGGCCAGCCTGGTAGTCCCAATTTGGGTCTGTGAGAGGGATGGCAATGGCTCCCACAGGCCACCTATTATTTTGAGCATGTACCGCATCTGCCTGTTGTTGGGCTATTATCCAGACCTCCCTGTCCTCGGGGGACAAAATAGTAGTGAGAATCATAAAAATATCATGCCAGGTGAGATCATAAGACTGGGTGAGAGATCTGAATTCCTTAAGATATGTTTCCAGGTTGGACAGGAAAGATCCCAGTCATTTTTCAATTTGGGAGAGATTGGAAAGAGAAAAGGGGATATGGACCCGTACAATTCCTTTGTCCCTGCCACTTCATGGAAGGGGTATAAAGGAGCTGGAGCTGAGACGGGGTTGTCACCCAACGAAGGGGAAGAAGGAGAGGGGTTAGGTGGCTGAGGACAGAGAGGGAAAAAGTGAAGGGGCTGGTGGAGCATCTGGAGCGTAAGGAGATGGTCGGGGAGCAGAGTGGTCTGATGGATCAAAAGATTGATCTGAGTCTGGAGGGGGAGGTCAGGCATGAGCTAGGAGAATTTGAGATATAGGACAGTTTTGACAGAGAGAAGGATGCGATAGGAGATAGAAGAAGGCTTGAACATAAGGAATCTCCTTGGTTTTGCTGCTTCACTGACAAAAATTGTCTGAGTCTCTGAGAGTATCCAAATCGAAAGTGCCATTTTCTGGCCACTGGGATCCTTTGTCTAGTTTGTATTTAGGCCAAAACTGATTGCAGTAGAAAATGAGGCATTTGTGTTTAATATTTCCCTGGAGGCCAAGAGATTGTAGACAGCCCAGAGGCATAGAGCGTGGAGGAAATTGGCCAGGAGACAGCCCTGAGGCATAGAGCATGGAGGTTTGAATTGTGAGGATCCCATTTAGAGGGTGAAAAAGGAGGTGATCAGTCCCAGTAGAAGAATGGTAACACCAAGGAGTGTCCTTGTTGATGTGCACCTTCTTTTCAAGAGAGGAGCCACTGACTGGCTAGAGGACCATCCTCCAATACCTGGGGGGCACGAGAGGGGTTCCCTCGGCCAGGCGCCTGGTCTTGGGGAAGTAGAGAGTAGTTGGGGGAACCTGTAGAAATAGGACAGACCCACTGACTCACCCTGAATTGAGGCTGATGTTGGATGCGTTGGACTGAAACGGTAAAAGGAGAGAGTCCCAGAAGTACCCAGTTTGGCAGGTCTGGGAAGGGTGGCTGGGGGACCAATCAACCCAAGAGAGGGGATCCTCTGAAGGTCCCGGCCAGGACCCTTCCTGGGTTTCGGCACCAAAATGAAAGAAAGTGAGCCGAAACTCTGGCTACTGATCGAGCTTTATTAAAGGAAAAGAATCTGCTGGGCTGCACTCAAAATGGAGCAGCAGCCAGTGTCGGGGTGGGAGGGCTTATTATATAGGCTGTAAGGAAGGCTGATGTAATCAGGGAAGGGTTTGGTGCTGGTGTGGAAGGTAAGGCTGGCTAATGCAATCCGGTGGAAGGTTGCACCCATGCAGAAGTAGAGGAGTTTCTATTTCTTAGAAACCCCGAGGTTTCTCCTAAGGGAAAGGCTGGCAGCCATTTTGTGCTGAGTGTGTGTAAAATGGTGCCAGTCACGTCCAAGATGACCCAGGTCATGTCCAAGATCCATCAGTATTGACGATTTATTGTCTCTTTCCTGCAAAAAGTTAAAAATAAATCCAGCTTGAATGAAATGCATGTCTGATAATCTCTAAATTTAAAATCAAGGAGGAGTGTTGTTGCTGCTTCCACAAAAGCAAGGCCTGAGTTTAACTAGCATAATGTTTCACACCCTGTTTCCAGAGTGTGAAACTTTTCTGGCTTTACTTCATTTTTGGGGGTCGTGGGGGAGTATTCATTTATTTGTTTATTCTTTATTTTTATGGCAGTTTTAGTTTTACAGAGTTTACCCCATTTTATTGCGTCTAGATAGGAACTTTCTTTGGTGCTTGATTTTTGTTGTTGTTACTGTTAATCTTTGTATTTTGGCACCCAGACCTGCTATTTGCTCTACCAATGTAATTTTAAGCTGACTGAATAAGCAATATTTTGTTTAAAGGCATTTGTAAGTTGTATAACTTAAATTGGAGTGAGTACAAGCAATTTTATTAGTATTTCTTATTAGGTAACAGAAAAGATCTATGCATGAATGAAAAGAATAAGTAGATAATAGAACTTAAGTGCTTAAAGTATACTGAGGTCGAGCTAAATTCCCTTATTTTTAAAAAAAATTCTTTTATTTTTAGGTTTTTTTTTTTTTTTTTGAGACTGGCAGGTATGAGGAGCCAAACCCTTGATCTTGGTGTTAGCAGCACCACGGTCTACTGAGTGAGTGAGCTAACCAGCCAGCTCTCCTTTATTTTTATAAATGAAAAAACTGAAGTGGAGAATGTTAATCGACTGACTTGTGATCACATAGCAAGTGAGTGGTACAGCTGGAATTAGAATATAGACCTAAATTTAATTCTGCCTTATTCTTAGGTATAAAACCCATTTTTTTACTCCCAAGGATCCAAATTTACTTTTTCTTTTTTTTTTTGGCTGGCTGTTATGGGGATATGAACCCTTGACCTTGGTGTAATAACACCGCACTATAACCAACTGGGCCAACTGGCCAGCCCCAAATTTACTTTTCAGGTAGGCATTCTCTTGTCTCTTCTTGTAGATGAGATTGCTATGTAATAATGCAAAGTGAGTCAGTATGTTCGAGGGTGGTGGTTTTCAAACTTTAGCATTCATCAGAATCATCTGTAGGGCTTGTTAAAACAGATTGTGGGGGACCCCATCTCCAGAGTCTCTGATTTGGAAGGTCTGGAGTAGGCCTTGAAAATCTGCATTTCTGACCAATTCCCAGGTGATGCTGATGCTGCTGGCCAGGGGACCACACTTTGAGAACCACTACTTAAAAGCAGACATAGGCTTTGGAGTTGGTCACTCTCAGTTCTGAACCCTAGCTCTGTGACTTATTGCTGTGTGACCTAGATCAAGCTTTTTAAGTGATGTGTCTCACTTTCCTGTACTTTAAAATGAGCATAATAATATTTATTTCACAGGGTCATCATGAGACTTAAGTGATTTAATATAAAAAAAAAATGCTTAGCATACTGCTTGATACATTACAGACATTTGCTAGATCGTTTCTGTTGTTATTTATAATAAGGCTGGAGATCAATTAAATGTTTAAGAACCTTCAATTCAGTCAGTATTTTAAAGTATGTTCCCAAAGGCTTTTTGTGACTTTGTCACTTTGAGATGTAGTCAGGACATACACACATTCATATGTACAAACACATTCCTCTCTTGACTTATTTATGGTAGACTTGGCAGAAGAGTGAGAGAGCAGCAGAAGTGACAGTAACACATGGGAGAATGTGAGAAATAAGAACCCTCATGTATTGCTGGTGGGAACGTAAAATGGTACAGCTGCTTTGAAAAACAGTTCGGAGTTCCTTGAAAAGTTAAATGTAGAGTTACCAAATTGACCCAGCAATTCTACTCCTGGGCGTATAACCAAAAGAACTGAAAACATTAACACATTAACTTGAACACAAATATTCACTGCAGCATTATTCATAACAGCCTGAAAGTAGAAAAAACCCAAATGTCCATCAACTTATGAATGGATAAACAAACGTGATATAGCCATACAGTGGAATAAATATCTACTTAGCTGTGAAAAGGAGTGAAGTATTGATACGTTATAACATGGCTGAACCTTGAAAACATACTGCTAAGTAAAAAAAGCCAGACACAAAAGTCTACATATTGTATGATTCCATTTATATGAAATGTCCAGAATAGGCTAATGTATACAGACAAAGAGTAGATTAGTGGTTTCCAGGGGATGGGGGAAAAGGGGAATGGTGAGTAACTGCTAATGGGTAGAGGATTTCTTTCTGGGGTGATGAAAATGTTCTAAAATTAAATAATGATGATGATTGCACAGCCTTGTGAATACACTGAAAAACAATAGATTGTACCATTTAAAAGGGGAAATTTTATGACATGAATTAGAACTCAAAAAACAAAACACACACCTACATGTGTGTGTGGGCATGAAGCATGAATAAGAAATAAACCTTTGTTATAAAAAATAACTGTAGGGCTGGCTGGTTAGCTCAGTAGGTTAGAGTCAACGATTTAGATCCCCGTTGACCACACACACACATGCACGCACGCACGCACGCACAAATTGTGGGAAAGAGAAGCTGATTTATAGTGGAAAGACAATTTATGGAAAAATAAACCATCCTATTAGAGATTCACAATGTGCAGTAGCCCATCAATAGTTCTGAATGTCTTGCAAAAATGAAAACCTATTTAGTGTCACTGAGCCAACATCTCTCAAACATTTCATCATTTACTCACAACAGTCATGTTTGAGGAACCAGTATCCTGGAGAAGAGTGGATCTCAGGCTTGAATACACATAAGAATCACTGGAAAGTTTTGAAACAGATTCCTGGGCCCCAACCCAGAGGTCTTGGGTACAGCCTGAGAATTTGCTTTTCTGACAAGCTCCCAGGTGATTTGATCTTGCATATTTGAGAACTAAAGTTTGAGTAGCATCTTTACAGATTAGACAAATCCTATACCTTAAATGGGTGAATTTTATGGCATGTAAAGTATATTTTAATAAAGATGCTGAAAAACTGGTATGGAAATAGCACCGAAATTTGAATTTTAGTGGTTTTGTTGATGACAAAACAATGCTCTGTAAGGAATTGGTTTAATTATTTATTTCTTCATTTGTAAAATACGTCACTGCCCTATGTATAACCTATGGTTGTGGTGAAAATGAGGTTATGTATTCTTTTACAAATTATTTTCTGTGGGTAAAAACATTTTATCTTGGAAAAAAAAAAGTCCATGGCTAGCTAAGTTTGAGAGACTCCAAGTTAAATAATGCACATTACAGATGGATTGTCAAGCCATTATTTTTGACTTGAACCCTACCAAAAAGTCTGTATGTGTAAAATCAATTAAATATGAGATTTTTATTCATTCTAATTCTTGTAGTAAACCTTCTGAAACTACTAAGATCCTTATGGAGTGGAAAATGTTTGAATAAACAAAATTTGAGCAATGCTGTGAGACCAACAGTATCAGTTCCTCTTTTGTTTCAACCCCATTAGTATCCTATTTGATATTTCATTGACCTATTTATTTGAAAACTTATTGACCAACAAGATCTTTAGCAACTGGCTATTGGCTATAATACAATAATAAAGTTAAGAGAATATTTGTAGCTAGTTATTTGTCTTTTAGTTAACTGGTGTTCGTAGAGCAATTTATTTTCAAGATTAGATTGAAGCTGAATAAAATATATACAGTAATAATTTTGGCTCCCTACTACTGTAATTGAGAAAAAATATAGTTTTTTCATACTTTCTCCTTTCCTAATCTTGGCTATTTAAAAAAATTTTGGGGGGAGTCCCTCAATACCATCTTTATTTGAAACTTTTGTAATTATCCAAATGTTTTCTGGTACTATACAAGCAACAAATTTTAAAATTTTGTTTCCCGTCTTTTTAATTTTGACTGAAAAACATTTCTTCCCTGATTTTTTTTTTAGTGATCTGTTTTAAGCATTGTTTTTGATAAGTTATAATCTACTTTTACTACTTTCCTAGAATTTTTTTGTTGTATTAAACCTCTTGAGATTAAATATATTTTTAATGTGACATTGGGGATGCATGTGTATAGTTTTAAAACATCTTTTCAGGACTTTACTATAACTTTTCCTTTATTTCAGATGAGGTGGAAGACCATCCTACTACAATATTGTTTTCTCTTGGTTACATGTGTACTTACTGCTCTTGAAGCTGTGCCTATAGACATAGACAAGACAAAAGTACAAAATATCCAGCCTGTGGAAAGTGCAAAGATAGAAGCACCAGTAAGTGAAATGGGAGGAATTATAACGAAAATATTGCTAATATTTACTACTTATAAAATTGGACATTTAAGAACTATTTCTGAAATAGCAGTGAAAGAAGTATTGAACAAGCATATACTGTTAAAACATTAGACAATGTTTATTTTATTTTATTTTTTTTTTTTTTAGACAATGTTTATTTAATGTAGTTAGTATATTAGATAGTAGATAGAAGAATTAATAATTTCCAATGTAGAGATAACCAGCCAAGAAAACACTTGTGTTATATTCAAAGGAGAACAGATGACAATGGGGAGAAACAAATTAATATTATTGGTTAAATCTTCATTATCTGAACTGTATAGGAAACCTAACTTTATGTAACAGTAAAACATGGTATTGGTTCTGATATAAAAGTATTTGAGAAATATAACTTTTTCACTTCGAAACTGTCAAAGTAGATATATCTCAATACTATTTTATTAGAAATTGTTTTTCAGTATTGAGATCTTTGGATTCAGATAAGAAAGAACTTTCAGAAGCTTTACTGTTTGTTTCTTAATTTGAAGGATACCGGACTTTATTATGATGAATATCTCAAGCAAGTGATTGATGTGCTGGAAACAGACAAACATTTCAGAGAAAAGCTCCAGAAAGCAGATATAGAAGAAATAAAGGTAAATGTAATTAAATAATTATTTGAGAAACATTTGAGCATGCCAGACACTGAGCTAACTACTGGGGATACAAAAATGAGACTTATTCCCAGCCCTTAAGGAACCCTCAAGGGAAAATCATACCAAAATAGATTACTATGATGGATATATGATGAATGTATAATTATTGTAGAGCTATAGAGGACAGACACATAATCCAGTGTGCAAGGAGGGGATTAAAGTATAATGCCTTCCAAATTGAGAAGTACTTTGAGACCAAAGAAGGAAGTGGACAGGTCCATTCAGAGATATACAAAGATATTTATTAATGGGGGTGACTTAACACACAGGAAAGTTGCATGCAACAAAGAATCAGACGCTAGCAGATGAGAGCTTTAGCTCTCTGCATTTAGAGAAAGTTGTTTTATAGCAAAAGCTCTGTTACTAAAAGTAACTTTAATGAAACACGTTAAGAAAAATAAGTTGATGTTATCATTTACCAGGTGTCTTATGATCCATAAGGCAGGGGATTTTAGTGCTAAGACCACTGATGCCACCTGCTGTAATAAATCATCCACTGCCTGAGTCCTATATTACTTTTACAGCTTGCCCTAACATTAAGGTGTAATTATCCAGTGAAGAAGAGGAATGAGGTTAAATAGAAGTCAATATGACAGGTAGGGCACAAAATGGCATTAGTTTTGTTCACCCTTTTATATCCAGTATGAAGCAGGGGGGAAAGATGGGAAGTCATTCTTCCTGGGAAAGATTATGCCAGAGCTTAAATATGTAACTGAGAGGAAAGGGACTAGGAAGCATCGTAGGCAGTGGGACAAGGGTACAGAGACAAGAGGTATATAGGAAGCCAGAAATAATAACTGTTGCTGGAACCCAGAGTGGGAAGTGGATACCATTAGTGGCCAAAAGATGAGCTTGGTGAGTCATGGACTAGATGACAGAGGGCCTTATATGTCATGTTAAGGGGCTTGGATCATGATCTGAGGACAGCAGGAAGCTATTCAAAGGTTTAGAATAGGTTAGGTTCTGGTACTTTAATCAGATTCAGATTAACAGAAGAGGTAATGGGCTCTATCTTATATCAGTAAGGGAGGTTTAACCATCTGCCTCTGTCCTAAGAACCCTATTAGACATAGTGCTAGCCCTAGACAGCTCCCTAGTATTCATAATAAGAAATGGAGTTGTGAAGATCTGACATGAGAGATTCTTTCAAAGCCTTTCCTTGAAGGGAAGTGAATCAGTTTAGTTGGGTTTATCTTAGACTCAGTGAGTAAAAAAATTTCCAATTAATTTTAAACTTTCAGTTACGCCTCCTAGGATAGTTTTATTTGCTTATGTTAATTTTTGTATATTTGTTTTTAACTTTCTAAAAAATTATCTTGCTTGTTTCTAGAATCAGAATTAGAGAACTGTGTTTGGAGGAATCATTCTAGGTCTAATATCCCCCATCCCTAGTATTGGCTCCTTTGAAAGAGCAACTCACATCAGGTGTGGGATCTATTGGAGCTTGTGAATGGCTTTTATTTCACAACTCTCCACTTGGAAGATATGCACTGTTCTGGGAAAAAGATAACAGTGTTATGCCAAGTGCCCCAAATTGTCTTTGAGGATAATCTTGCTCTTCCTCTGAAGGATTAATTTGACCTGTGGAACTGATTTTTTAGGGTGAATGATATTTAATGTAGAACTCTCAATGTCTCCTATCCAGCTGAAATTAGGACTAAGAGCATTGTATTTGCGGATAACATAGAAAACGTGGATCATGGGAGGTACTATATAGAGATATCCAGGGAAAAGTAGACAGTAAGCTTCCTGATTTGGTGCAGGGAATACTTTTATAACTGTCCTCCTTTCATAATCAATTCCTTTACCCTGTGAAGAGGTTAAAAAAAAAAAAACCAAGCAAACCAAAATGAAGTTAAACAGTTATTCAATGAACAAGAAATGAGTTAAAATAGACAGTAAAACCCAAACCAACAGTATCATCACAAATAGTCAAGCAAAGACTCTTGCCTAGGCAAAAAATGAAAAAAAAAAAAAAAAAAAAAAAAGAATGCAAGGGGAATCATACTACATTTTTTCATTTCCCTAACATTCCCTACCTGAAAGATTATGCCTTTGCCCTCACTGCTCAAGTTAATATACTTTCATGGAGAGTGACATTGACTTCTCAATTGCCAAATCCAGTGAGTATCAGAACACCTTTTATTCCTCCTCTTATTGGACTCCTTTATTTTATCTCAGTAGTTCTCAGATTTTATGGCTTGTTAAAAACACAGATTTCTGGACCCCACCTCCAGAGTTTCTGATTCAGTAAGTGTAGGGCCTGCATTTCTAAAGTTCTCAGGTGATGCTGGTACTTCCAGTTAGGGACCACACTTTGGCAACCAGTGTTTTATCTGTTAATGATTGTTCTCTCCTTCAAATATACTGCTTTTTAAAATAACAGTATATTCTCCTAGTTCTCCTGCTAATCACCCATCTATGAAAAAAAGCAATCAAAGGAAACTACCTAAAAAAGATGAATTTTGAAAAGCTGTTTATATATGGAATGACTAATGCTTAGAGAGGCCACGTTACTTTTTTTTAAAAAAAGTAACTTCTGTGATATAATTAATATGCTCCACTTTTATGGAATATGGATTATATTATAATTATAATATATTATATGTAATTATAATCCATAATACATATAATTACATAATATATTACATTTATATTATATATTTTAATTATATATTATAATATTATAAAATTCACCCTCTTAAAGCGTACAATTCAGTGGTTTTTAGTATCTTCACAGAGTTGTGCAATCATCATGCTAATTTTAGAACATTTTCATTGCCCCCAAGAGAAATCCTGTACCCATTAAGTGTTCACTTCCAATTTCCCTCTCTCCCCAGCCATAACTAATCTACTTTCTATCTCTATGGATTTGCCTTTTTTGGATATTTCATATAAATGGAATCATACAATATGTCTTTTGTGTCTTGCTTTTTTCATTTAGCGTAATGTTTTTAAGGTTCATCTGTGTTGTAGAATATGTCAGGATTTTGTTCCTTTTTATGGCCAAATAATATTCCATTGTATGCATATATTATATTTTGTTTATCCATTCATCAGTTGATGGACATCTGGGTTGTTTCTACTTTTTTGGCTAGTATGAGTAATACTGCTATGAACATTCATGTTCAAGTTATTGTGTTGACATGTGTTCAATTCTCTTAGGTAATATCTAGGAATGGAATTGCTGGTCATATGGTAACTCTATGTTTAACTTTTTAAGGAACTGCCAAAACTGATTTTCAAAGGGGTTGTGTCATTTTACAATTCAACTTTTTGAGTTTCCCCTTCGTGCTTTGATTATGTTTTTCTAAATTATATGGTTTTTATTTTAAAATTACAAACTGAATCTCTTTTGAAATAAATACTTTTTATAATATTAAATTTATCTAAATTAGTCAAAAGCATTTATCACTAGTTTGTTATAGCCCTATTTTTAATATGTTACATCTGGTCAAAATGGAATGTAATAGATAAAACTAATTTATTAATTTTGTAAACAGAGTGGGAGGCTCAGCAAAGAGCTGGATTTAGTAAGTCACCATGTGAGGACAAAACTTGATGAACTGAAAAGGCAAGAAGTAGGAAGGTTAAGAATGCTAATTAAAGCTAAATTGGATACCCTTCAAGGTAAGTGCTAAAGAAAAGGTAGGAAAATTTCAATATTTGGTTGTTAAGATCACTATATTAGCACATGACATGTTGTAATCAAAATTTTATGTTAGTATTGATTTGGCTTCTTTTCATTTTTAAAATTTAATTTAAAGTTTTGAAGAGGCAATATATTTACATCATTTAAAAACCTTAAATAATTATATCAGTGAAAAGGAAGAATAAAAAGTAATGAATTAAGCAACAGATTTAAAAGAGAAAAAATAACATCAAGGGAAACCAAGAGAAAGCAGAGAAAGAAAATGTAGTTAGAATAATTTCCATACATGGAATAGAAAAATTTTCAGAAAGCTTGCCCCACAAAAAACAACAGGTCCAGACAATTTCATAAGATAATTCTATCAAACCATTAATTATAAACCAATATACTGTAAATTCTGTTTAAACTATTCCAGAGCATAGAAAAGAAGGAAAGCTTCCACATTTTTGTTATGTATTTATGCCAAAACCAAAATTGTTGTATTCCAAAAGAATACTATCTCATAGCAAGTGGACTCATTTCAGGAATGCAAGATTGACTTAGTATTAGAAAATCTAATACTATAAATCATCATATGAATAGACCTAAGAAGAAAAAAACTTTAAAAGTTTGGTGCAGCAGAATATGTCATACACAAAGTCAAAGGACAAATGATAAATTGAAATAGATATTTGAATCCTGTATTCTTTAATTTACAACTGTGAGAAGATTAAAGAGCTATGAAGTAGAATTTTTGAAATTCAAAGAAAGTTATCTCATAGCCTATATGATTATCTCCATATATATATAGAAAATGCGTTTGATAAATTTAACACTCATTCTTAATTTTGAAAAGTAATAAAATAGTAATCACCAGATACTTCTATAACATGATCAGCTATATCCAACTCAGCTATATCATATTTAGTAGGGAAACACAAGTATTTATTCTGACTAAAATCAGAAACAAGACAATGATGCCCACTATAAATACTACTAACTAACATAGCATTGAAGGTACTAGCTAAAACAATTATACAAATGAAAAAAATTGGAGATAATTGGAAAGAAGGCGATAAAACCATCTTTATTTGCAGATGACATGATTATATATTTGGAACACCTAAAATAATCAACTGAGGAACTTATAAACAGTAGGAAAATTCAGCAAGGAAAACTTAATCTATAGAAATTAATATTTTTTTATATGTACAAACAACAGCAGTTAGAAGTTATAATGGAAAAGACTTCACTTACAATAGCAGCAAAGAAAAAGTATCTAGAATAAACCAACTAAGAAATGTGCAACACTTACAGACAAAAACTTTTAAAACTCCTGAAGGACACAAAAGTAGAGTTGAACAAATGGTAAGACATAACATCTTTTTGATACAAAGACTGAACATTATAAACATATTAGTTCTCTCCAGGTTAATTTATAAATTTAACATGATCCAAAAATATATATATATATATATATATTTTTTTTTTTCTGGTACTATTCAAGTTAATTCTGAAGTTCATATGAAAAAGGAAACAAGCAAGAAGAACTAGATACCTCTGAAAAAGAATGATGAAAAAGGACTATGTATTAGATATTAAATTTTTGGTATTATATATTAAAATATGTCATTAAGCCTCAGTCACTAAAACTATATGGTTTTGGCATATAAGTAGAAAGACCAGAGGAACAAAATAGAAATTCCAGAATTGTAGAGTTAAATATGTAAGGAATTTAATTTAAAATAAAGGTGGTATCATTATTAATGGGATAAAGATAGATTTTTAAATAGTGTTTGTAGAACTGGCTAGCCATTTGGAAGAAGGTCTAGTTAGATTAATGTCTCATATCCTACATCAGAATAAGTGTACATAAATCAATATTTAAGTGTAGAAAATAAAATCATAAAAGTACTAGGTGACAACATAGGTAAATTTCCTTTATTATCTTGGAATGGCCTTTCTAATTGTGAATCAAAATCTAGGGGCCAGATATGGCAGTGGGAGACCCTTCAAGCTGGTTTTTGTGTCCTTGTGACATGCACCCATAGGCTGGTTATCTGGTTGTTTCATTGTCACTAATAAACATCTGAACATTTGCTCTTAGTGGAATAGTAGTTCTTTTTTTGTTTGTTTGCTTTTCGTTTTGGCAGATACAGGTATTGAACCCTGGATCTTGGCAGGTACAGGAATTGAACCCTAGATCTCTACACTGTAACCAAATGAACTAACCAGCCAGCCCAGGAATTACAGTTCTTTAACTTTAGATTACATAAGGATCACCTGGCAAGCTTGTTAAAGATGCAAATTACTGGATCTCGCCTCCAGAGATTCTGGTTTTGAGAATGTCATCTGCTTTTTAAAAATGCACTTTTGGTCAGTGCTTCATATTTGGAGAAATGCTTGTGTAGAGCATTAAGCCCCCTGCTGGTGAATAGTCTTAGAAAACGATTACCAAATACTCTTTATCCTGAAATTAAGGATGTCAGTAAGAGGTAAATGGAGCTCATGCCATATTATTTGAGGTAGTCAGACATACAAGGTAATTCCATCCTTAAAGCCAGGCCTAAGATGCTCGGAGATTTCTTTCCCCTCACCCAACCTCCATCCCCTCGATTTTCACAGTACAGTATTTTCTTTATTCCAAGATAGGTGCTGAATTTCATTATCTAAAGAAAACAGGCTGATATAACTTAAAAAACCTGTGAATATTTTCTCATTGACTCAGAATTTATGAATTGAAATTTCTGATAATTTGAAGAAGGGCTTAATGGGCCTTATTTTCTGTTGGTGTAACTTTTATAGTAGGCAATACATTCACATGGTTTAAAACTAGAAAGTAAAAGGAAGTATAGAGAAAAATCTACCTGATATTTTTGTACCCTCTCAGTTCCCAATGTCCTCTAACACCATCCTTCTTGAGTTTCTTATTCTTATACAGTGCAAGCAAATACAAATAAAAGTTCTTATTTTCCATCTCTTTGTTTACAAAGTATGGCATACAATACACATTTTCTGCATTGTGTTTTTCCTTTAATAATATATTTTGAAGGTCTTTCTGTATTAGTAAACAGACACCATCTTTATTTTTTTTATAGCTGCATAGAATTCTATTATATGGATATACCATAATTTATTTAACCAGGCCCTGCTGATGGACATTTGGGTTATTTCTAGTGGACAATCTTGTATGTATATCACTGTGTATCCATATAAGATTATCTGTAGGATGACTTCCCCTTGGTGAAATTGCTAAATCAAAAAATATATGCCTTTATAATTTTGATAGATATTGACACATTTACCTCCATAGTCATTGTATCACTATATGTACCAGCAATAATTCCTCACAGCCTTGCTAGCGTCATCAAACTTAAGAAGTTTTGCAATTCTGTTAGATGGTATAATAGTGCAGTTTCAATGTGTATTTCTTTTATATTGAATGAGATTAAGTCCCTTTTCATATATTTCACTGTCTGGTCATACCCTTTAGGGCTAAGTTTTATAACAGATCTTTTCTTCTTAATCAAAACTCCTAGTACAGTGCTATACTAAGAATTCAGTGAAAGCTTGGTTGAAGTAAATTTAGTAGTTCTTTACTTGCTGGCATAACAATATGTTCCAGGCTCATGTTAAAACTACCCTGCCCCAGCCCTGGAATCAGCCATTTCTCTGAGGAGACCTGGTTCTTTTTAGCGACAAATGATATTATAGATCAAGGGCTGGCACTAGGGTTGGTCCTTGCCTCTTGGCACTTTCACTGGACAGATCTAGGAAATATATACATTTATACATATACATACACATGCACATGCAAGTATATTTATACACATACATACACATGCACACACACGTACATATGTACAAATGCATATATACGTGAAACGTGCATATATATGTTACATGTACGTATTTTACAAATCCTGAGTTAACACACGTAGTGTTAATTCCCCTCTCTCACCACAGACTTCCACCATCACACACTTGTATATTCCTTCTTCCTAAGTGAAAATTATAATTTCTAACAACATTAACACATGTACCCATTTTGCTCAATTGTGTAATAAACAACTGAAATAATACAGAATCATTTCACCCATTCAACTATAGTAAATTGTAGCTTGTTTTTAAAATTTTTTTTCAAAGAAAAACAATTGATGTTTCTTTAAAAATAAATCATAATTCAAATGAATTTACCTGAATAAATGTTTATTGTTTCATAAAGGATTCATTGGAACAGCATACAAAGAATTCCTTCATGTAAATTTTAGATCAATTCTTTTTAGAAATTCTATGTAGACCTTTGATGAGGGCACTGTATTAGAGTTTATCTAATTAAAAGTAGGATATTTTATATTTTTAAGATAATGAAAAAAGGTTTTTGCTATTAATTATACTGATAGTCAACTAGTATTTCTAGATATAACATTAAAATGTTTATATTAAATTAAATTTCATTCTAGATTCAAGGACATTACCTTTGACTAGAATAACAATATGTGCAATATTCTAAAAGTCAATATGAGCCCTTATTCTAAAACTTTGAATTTTTTTATAAAATACTACAGGAATAACCATGAATTTTTTTCTCTTTTATCATTTATATTAATGTTTCTAGTCTAGTAATTTATCTTTTACAGTTTTCTCATTTTCTTTCAGATATAGGCATGGACCATCAAGCTCTTCTAAAGCAATTTGATCACCTGAATCACCTGAATCCTGACAAGTTTGAATCCACAGATTTAGATATGCTAATCAAAGCGGTAAGAATAATTCTGGAAGTGTTGTCTTTATTGTGCCTTTGAGGTTTTAAAATTTGACAGGCAAATGCAATGAAGCAGAAATATAACTTTCATATACTCTCTAGAATATCTTTAATGGAAGGTAGCTTAACTCTTATTAGTACAGATATTAATATAGATGTACAGGTCTACAATTCCTTGTTGACAATTTCAAAAAAAGCTGTAAAAACTGAAACCTGGCCTGAACTAACCAATTATAGTAATGCTGTTTATAGTTTAATTTAGCCTACTTAATGTGTTTATAGATTTTGCTAAAGAAATACTAATCTCTTTGATATGTATCATATTCTCTTTTTAAAATTTAGAAAATTCTGAAACACATCTGGCCTAAGGGATTTTAGATAATAGTTTGTTGACCTCTCATATTGAGAGGACCTCTCTAATGAATGGAGTTACCAGAGTAGATGTTCTGGCCTGGCAGTTATTAGATTCAGTTAAATTGTTAGAAACCATTCTAGTTTTTTATACTGTACAGATTTGATACAGTCTTATCCTTCTTTTTAAAATCGATTTATTTATTACTTGCTTATGGGGAACTTCATAAAGTCAAAGCTAGCTTTGAACTTTTAGTTTCTTTGAATACCTACACCTCTGGTAATAATGACTAAAATAAAATGTTAGAATTAAAAAAATGGTAGAGTTAAAAATGGTAGAATAAAAAAAATTTTTTTTGCCTTCTTGTATAGAGCGTGCTATATTCAAGAATGGCTTTGTTTATTTTTCAAACATATTTTTATTTATTATTTATTTTTTGTGGCTGCCTGGTATGGGGATCTGAACCCTTGACCTTGGTGTTACAAGGCTGCACTTAACCACCTGAGTAACCAGGCAGCCCTTTATTTAATTTAAATGCATTATTGCATTCTAGGCAACAAGTGATCTGGAACACTATGACAAGACTCGACATGAAGAGTTTAAAAGATATGAAATGATGAAGGAACACGAAAGGAGAGAATATTTAAAAACACTGAATGAAGAAAAGAGAAGAGAAGAAGAATCTAAATTTGAAGAAATGAAGAAAAAGCATGAAAATCACCCCAAAGTTAATCATCCAGTAAGGAGTGTGGCTTAATGAAACCATATTTAGGTGAAGATACTTCATTGCACCAGATAGCAGAATTTTATCATAAGTTATTAGTACTTAAATCTTAATTCTTAATTCTGCAAAGTTCCTCAAATTTGTATTTTATTTTGAGTCTATACACATAGATTATATTTTGTTTGAGCAATTGTTTAAAATTGGTTCACAGGGAAGCAAAGATCAACTAAAAGAGGTATGGGAAGAGACTGATGGATTGGATCCTAATGACTTTGACCCCAAGACATTTTTCATATTACATGGTAATAATTTGATACAAATATTAATATTTATATCTGCTATTTGAAAAAAGTTGTGTTTGCTTTACTTTTAATTGATTTCTGCTATTGAGTCCTGTTGACAGTAGATTTACAGCTATAAGGTGTAATATGATAGTCTTTATTGCTGATTTGCAGTATAAAATATTTTAGGTCAGTAGCTGTGCCTTTATACCTGCTGTTACTCTTGAATCATTATATGACTTATTGCAAGCCTTTCTGTAAACTGAAGGTAATTCTGTGACTAGCTAGGTTTTATCTAATAGGCCGTATACTTTTATACCATATTGCTTTACTTTATTTGGAAAAAATTGGTTAAGATGTGTTTTTCTAAGAAATAATTATGAATTATAAATACAGAATTGTTATCAGTTGGGCTGATCTGAAGCTCCATAGAAAAGAAGAAACCCTTTTCTGCAGCATGTTGATGCTTTATGTCAGTACTACTTTTGCAAACCATTTGTAAATAATTGTATGTTGATTACTTATTTTCTAAGGTATTAAAAATCAGTTTTGCATTTGTAACTTTTAAACTTTAGATGTCAATAATGATGGATTCCTGGATGAACAAGAATTAGAAGCCCTATTTACTAAAGAGGTAAATGAATTTATTGAGTACTCAGCATTCTTGTTCTTTCTCTTTTTTTTGCTTCTATTACCTTCTTTTCTTTCATGTCAGTTTCAAAATTTTCTTTTTAGTTGGAGAAAGTATATGACCCCAAAAATGAGGAGGATGATATGGTAGAAATGGAGGAAGAAAGGCTTAGAATGAGGGAACATGTAATGAATGAGGTATGTTTTAAAAGTTTATATGTTATTTCTATGGATTATTCAAATGCTTGCAGTAAATCTTACCATAAGATGGAAAATAAATATACAGAATAAGTAATTAGTAGATTGAGTATCTGATTAATTTAATTAGAATAAGTATTTAATTTTTAATCTAGAATGTTATACTAGATGCCTTTAGTATAAATAAAATAATTTTTAACTACTTTAAAATATTTTAAAAGATTAAAATGCTGCTACATATCACTATAAAACCTTTTTTTGGTAGTGAAAAATAATGAAGTTTGATATTTGATATTTTAAAACCCTATGTTAGCTTTTAATAAGAAAATTCCAAAACCGCAGTACTTTAATGGCATATAACAACAAATATTTATTTATTGTTCACATAACATGAGCTTTCAGGTTTGACTGCAGCTAGGTGTAGCAGGGCTGGGCTGGGTTGGGCTGGTTTGGCCATGGCTGGGCTTGGCTCTACATGTCTTTCCATTCCGGGGCAGGAGCAGTCTCTGTCAGGGACATAAGAGACCCCTGGCCAAACCATGTAATGGCTGTGGCAAGCTTCACGTCCATTTATATCCCATTGGCTGAAGTATGTCCCTGTCAAGTCCCAGATCGATGAGGAGGGGATGTATACCTGCCATAGAATGTTTCAGCAAGTCACGTGACACTGGGCAGGGTTGTAAAATTCTATTACAGGAGGGAGCAATAGTTGGGAATAATAACCCAAACTATCAGAATCCTAAAACTTTAATTTCTGTCCTTTTCAAAGCAGCTGACTATTTTTTTCAGTATGGTTTGTTCAACTAGTTTTTCTTCTCCTCTTAGATTCCAGGCAAATGATGATGCATATTACTAGTTAAATATGTAATAGATGAGGCCCTTTGCAAACAGAATGATGATTACCCAAGTACATTATTTGTACTAACTACTAAGTGCATACCCCTGTTGTATCCTGCTATATTGGAGCAGTGGAATGTGGCTGAAGATGAACATGGGAGCATGCTAACTGGTCTCTCGTAAGACTGGTAACTTCAGTCTTATGAGTACAAATCACTAGGAGGCCCTCTGCTTGGCAATTCTACTGTATTCCCCTGGTCCATTCATTTCCCCACTCCTGGACTCTGACAGTCTCACATATTCTCCCCTCTTCTTCAGCCTTCAAGACACTTCTCTTTCCTCCCTTTTATGTGCCCTTGCCTCTCATTTTACTGAGAAAATAGAAGTGATCGAGAGAATTACTTCATCTTCCCACTACCAAATCTACCAGTCAATATGCATCTGTATCCATTTACCTTGCCTTGCTTTCTGTTAACAGTGGCTAAACGGTTGCTGTTCCTTTTGAAGGCCTTCTCCTGCCCTTGAGCATTAGGTCCCATTCAGTTTCTCCTGGTGAAGGACTTCGTTCCTGCTGTTATTCCCACGCTCTCATGCATCACTTTTCCCCACTGTACTGGATCATTCCCATTAGGAGACAAACGTGATCTAATGTCTTCAACCTTAAAAACGAAACCAAACCTTTAGTTACTGCTGCATTTCTCTGCTCCCCTTCACAGCAAAACTGTTCTATAGAGTTGTCTATTCCTCCTCTTTCTGTTATTCCTCACCTTTCATTTTCTCTTTAATCTGTGTTGAACATGCAGTAGCCTCCACCATTTCACTGAAACTCCTTCTGTCAGATGACCTCTATCTTGTCACATTCCATGGTCTCATCTCACTTGACTTCTTAGCAGCATTTGATACAGTTGCTACCTCTCTCTTTCTTGAAATGCTTTCTTCACTTGGCTTGGAGAACCCACCTCCTTGGTTTCCTCATACTTCACTCATTCTTTCTTTTTAGTCTCTTCTGGCTGTTCTTCCTCTTCCTGTGTTCTAATGTTGCAGTGCCCTGGGCCTATCCCTTGGCCGTGTTCTCCTTTCTATCTTCATTCTTTCGTTAGGTGATATTTTGGAGTCCCATGTCTTTGTATATGCTCTATGTACTGGCAAATTCAAAATTTTTACCTCCAGCTCTCTCCTTTCCCTGAGAGCCAGGCTTGTATCTGTTCGACATTTCCCCTTGCATTTTTAATACACCTCTTGTCCAGATCCAGTCCATTCCCCCTCTCAGCCTTCTTCATTTCAGCCAGTGAGTCACGATTCATCTTGTTGTCCTGTTTGATCTACCTTTGAAACAAATCCAAAATTCAACCACTTCTACTACTACCAGTCGAGTCCAAGCACATCTCCTAACTGGTATCTCTGTTTCCACTCCTTACCTATTGTAGTCACTTCTCAATACAGCAGGCAGAGTAATCTCTTCAAAGCATCAATCAGGTCATATTGCTGTCTTGCTCAGAATACTTCAGTGGTGCTTGCCATTTCACTTAGAATATGATCCCAAATGCCTCCTATGTCCAAAAGACCATGACATGATTTAACCCTTGCCTTGCTCTTTGCCTCCATGTCCTGTGACTCTGTCTAACTCTACTCTGGCCATACTGGTCTTCTTGGTGTTTACCTTTCATCAAGCTTGTTCCCACTTTAGGGCATTTGAATTTAATGTTTTTTCTTCCCGAGAAACTCCTCCTTTAGATCATGGTCTCACTTCCACCAGGTCTGTGCTCACATGTCCACTCTTCAGAGAGATCTCCATGACCACCCTAATTGAAATACTTGCCTTTCTCTCCAGTCCTTGCCCTGCCCCTTCTCCCTCTAAGCAAAAAACTCAGATACAGACATCATGTGCAAGGTAACTGAAGCCTACTGACTTGCTTCAGTGATTTTCACCTGAATGTTTGCGCTGTTAATGCTGAGGTTGGATCTCTGTTGATTGCTGGCATCCCAAGTATCAACTGGATTTCTCTGGCCATTATAGAGTTCACCTTTCTAAATGAATTTGCCACAGTCTGTAAGAGGCTTTGAAGAGGATTTGGAGAGGTTGTCAACTTTAGTTCTGATTTATTTGTTTGTTTTTAAGAAAAAACGTTGAGAGCATTTTAATTTAAACTCCTTTACTCTTGGCTAAAACAATCCTATTTCTAGTATGATTATTTTTCTTGCCCAAGCACTTGGCTTCAAGTGGTATTGTACATAGTGTGGTGAGAAAGGAAGACAATACCAGCCGAACCAGTCAGCTCAGCTGACTCACACTTGGGGATCTTTGGAGCATTAGGTATATAGATATCTTGTATTTTCAAGTTTGAATTATGTAGAAGAGAAAGATATCTATTTTCTGATTTAGTATAAAGTTGAGTGTTTTGTGTTTCTTTTTTTTACCTCCAGTTTCTATGGATGTTAGGCTATTCCTAATTGCTGTGTGTGTATGTAGTAGCTAGCACCTGTTAGGAGACAGTTGTTAGTGTCTAAATAATATGAGAAAGATTTATTTTATATTTCATATACATTTTCTTTCAATTAGGTTGATACTAACAAAGACCGATTGGTAACTCTGGAGGAGTTTTTGAAAGCTACAGAAAAAAAAGAATTCTTGGAGCCAGATAGCTGGGAGGTAATAGAACCTACTTCAAATGGGATGTATGTTTCAAGAAATTCTACATCAATCTATTCTCCTTATTCCACATTATGATTGCATGTAGGGTCTTACCATCTTGGTTTTTTATATAAAATGTCACTCTAAAATAATGAACTTGATTTCTTGGAAAGTTTGTGGCAATTGATCTCATTTGTAATCACGCTGCATATAATTATAAGTCTTCTAAAATTTGCACTTTTTTAAAGTATAAAATAGCATTCATTATTGAAAATTAGAAATACAGACACATTTAAAGATTAAATTAGTAGTTACCTATAATTCTACCACCAGGGGGTAGACACTTAAATTATGCATTGGACTGTGTCAGTTTGGAATAGGATGCAGTTTATATATATGTATAGTATATACATATATAGCATATGGTATGTAAACAGTGTATTGTTTCATTTTTAATTTATGTATACATATATTCATATTTATGTATTTTTTAAAATGGCTTTATACTATGTAAATTACTTTGTATGCTCATGAAATACTGCTTTTTAATTTAGCAATATTTTATGAATGTTTTCCAATATCACTTCTTAACATGATTTAAAATTTTAAAATGATTACTTAACATGCAGTTGTATGGTTGTAACATAATTTATATAACCATTCCTCCAGATTTAGACATTTTGGATAAATTCCAACATTTTACTATAACAAGTTACACTATAATGACTATTGTTCATACATTTTTGGACAGTCTATGATGATTTCCCTGGAATTAATTCCCAGGAATAGAACTATTCTCAAGGTTTATGAACACTTTTTTAGTTTCTTAATATATCTTGCCAAGTTGCTCCCAAAAGGTAAACCAATTTATACCACAGCCAACTGTGTATAAATGAGTACATGCACAATTTTAAAAGAATAGTTGAGAAGTACCAACCAAAATAGATTGAAGAAAGAATATTGTCTTTTCCTACATTAAAAATAAAAAGATTACCATTTAAATTAGATTTTTAATTGTCCAGAAAATAGTTAGAGATAGGGTGACCAGCTGTTCTGTTTTACCTGGAACTGAAGGGTTTCCCAGGATGTGGAACTTTTCATTGGTAAAACTGGACAGTTTGGGGCAAATTCGGACAGTTGGTTGCTTTAGTTTGAGATCAGAGAAGTCAGCCTCTCTTTGTTCAGAGTTGTTGTCTAACGTTTGAAATATTTCTGGACTTTGGAGAATAAGAATGCTAAGATTATTTGAATATACATTCCCTTTAGTATATCTGGTAACCTAGAAGATCAATAGATAATTATACACTTTTAAAATTTCGACATGATTTCAGATTTACCAAAGAGTTGCAAGAATAGACAAGGAATTCCTGAATACCCTTCACTCAGATCTCCCATTTTACTACATTTGCTTTATCTTTCTTTCTTTTTTCCTTCTCTCTCTTTTTAATCTCTGTGTATGTGTATAACATATGTTATATATGTATATATATGTGTGAGGGTACTTGAAAAAGTTTGTCGAAAAATGGAATTGAAAGATCATATGAATCTTTCCATCAGCTTTTTGAAGACCCCTCATATATATAAATTTTTGAGTTGCTTAAGAGTAAATTGCATGTGATGCTATTTTAACCTTAGATACTTGAGTATGTATTTCTTTTCTTTTCTTTCTTTTTTTTTTTTTTTGGTTTTCTAACTTTATTTGACAATCAGCACTTAGTTCTCATCCACACTGCCTGCAGATTTTTGAAAGTGGTAACAGGTACATAGTTAACCTAAGTATAGAGCTTGTTTGGTGAATCTTCATCCTCATTACGTTTTCTGGACAACAAACGGCACATGGATATATGGTATGGGACGTTACTTATTCCTTTGGCCCAGACAGCTTTGCTGAGCCTGGTATCAATGCGCACATCTGGAGTCCCCATCTTCTTCATGGCATATTTCCGGATCTCTTTGAGTGCCTGAGGTGCATGCTTCTTGAAAACCACTCCATGGATATCCTTGTGAATATTGATGGTGTATTCTCGGGTCACCATCTCGTTGATGGCAGAATGGCCCTTTTTCTTCTTGCCACCCCTCTTTGCAGGAGCCATCCTGCAGGCCCAAGTTAAAAAGGAAGAGACTTGAGTATATATTTCTTGAAAACAGGATTTGTCTTACATAAATAATCACAGTACAGTTATCAATACAATACACACAGAACTCTTCTCCAACCTCTAGATTTTATTGAGATTTTGTCAATTTTCCCAATAATGTCCTTTATAACAAAAGAAAACCCAAGATCATACGTTGAATTCAGGTGTAATGTCTTTCTAGTCTTCTTTAATCTGAAACAATTCCTGAATCTTTGTTTGTGTTTCCTGGCATTGGCGTTTTTAAAGACTACAGACCAGTTATGTTGTAGAATGTCCCTTGAGTACCACAAGAGGGATGCTTAGTGTATCTTATCAGGAGACACATGCTATTGGTGGTTCCCAAAACTGGCAATGCTAACTCTGATCATTTGTTTAAGGTGGTGTCTACCAGATTTCCCCACTGTGAAGTTACTGTTTTACCTGTGTAATTTAAAAAGTATATTGTCTAATCCACCATACAGCCAGAATCAGAAGTCAGCTTTTTAAAAATTCACTATGAATCATCTAAAAAGTATTTCCACATATTTGTAAGCATTATTTTAATAGCTGTGGAGGTATGAAACCGTTTTCTCAGAGTTAGGCACTTAAATTATTTCCAGTCTTTTACTGTTATTTAAAAAAGAAAATGTTGCTATAAATATATTTTTATATAAAGCTTTTTATGTGTTTAGGGTTATTTTATAGGATAGATTCTCAGTGTGGCATTCCCGGGACCAAGGGAATATTTTTAAGGCACTTGATATATTTTGCAAAAGTGCTTTTCAAAAGAATTGTACCAGTTTACATTTCCACCAATAAAAAATGAATGCACTCTAAAAAAAAGTATCCTGTGGGTTATACATGTAAATGTCTCATTATCTACTAGTTTTAGCATCTGCTGATGTTTCTGGCCAGATTCATGTGGTGCTGTGATGTTTGACAAATGGTGATTCTCTAATCTCTCATCATTCCTCCTACATTTATTACTTGGCTTTCTACTGTAAGGAAAAGCTCTCTCTTCCCCCTACCTCTCTATTTATGTTAGTGTAGACTCATGGCTTTTTATTTTATTCAGTAAACTCTAATCCTTACTGTTATTATTTATGAGTATTCCATGCCCAAATTGTCCCAGACTTGGCCAGTGGGAGCTTCTTCAAACTGGCTTTTGTGCCCTTCTGATATGTCCCTATCATTTTAGGAGGACTTGCTTACTTTTAGTATAACCATTTTTCTGAGGAGCCCTGATTCCTTTAAGTGGGGACTGATGTTACAGACAAGATTTGGGCACTGGATGTGCTCCCTGCTACTGGAGTGTCACTATTTCCAAGGCCTTGTCAGATGACAGAGCTGGGGATTTAAAAAATACAGTATACATATATGTATACACACACACACACACACACACACACACACATAAAAATGCACACATACACACATACATATACACACCTATACACATTTATATTCATTTCTGTATATCTAGCTATCAATATGATGAATACTCATGAGTTTACACTATACCCTATTTCAATCCAGCACCTCCAATTTCAACACAACATTCTATCTTTTGCTCTTTCTGTATTTCATGTGAAACCTAAACCATTTTCCATAGAAATATTCCACTTATTTGCTCAATTCTAGAATGTAGAGTTTCAGAAATCTAATTGCTAATCCATGCCTCTGCAAAATAAGAGTTTAGTATTTGTTTAGATTTTTTTGTTGTTGTTTTTAACCCGAGGGCATGTAGTGTGATCAGAAGTTACTTGGGATAACTATTTTTCCCCCTTCTTCTTTCTGTGGGTTATCTTATTCATTTAAAATAAAAGTATTATTTATTTGCTTATGCTTTTGTGGTCAAGTTTTGGGGTTTTCCTGTCCTTGTGGATTTTATTTATTTTCTGTCTGTGAGTCTGTGAAACATTAACATGTTTCCAAAAATTGAATCTATAGAAGAAAGGTTTATTTCCAGAAGTTTTTTTCCCTTCCTATATTCTCTCTTTGTTCTTAGTAACTAATCTCATTAGTCTCTGGGTTTTCCTTCATGTTTTTCCTTTTGGTCAAATGAGTATATCAATATACATATATTTTTATTTGCCCTTTTTTCTTACCCAAAAGGTATAATATTATAGATACTCTTTTGTACTTTCTTAATTAGAGAATTTAAAAGTTTAAAAATTTAAAGCTCGTACCTTATTGTCATATTTCTTAGATTATTCTTTCCTGATTTTGTTTCTTTTAGACATTGGATCAGCAACAGTTCTTCACAGAGGAAGAACTAAGAGAATATGAAAATATTATCGCTTTACAAGAAAATGAACTTAAGAAGAAGGCAGATGAGCTTCAGAAACAGAAAGAAGAGCTACAACGTCAGCATGACCAACTTGAGGCTCAGAAGCTGGAGTATCATCAGGTAGTATTTCATAAAAAGATTATGGCATTAAAAAGGATCTTAGGTGCTTTGCTGAAAGTCTGTGTTTTTGTTGTATAATATTTCAAAGTATTATTAGCTATTAGCATTTTAAATGTTAGTATTTTTAAAACTGCTTTGTGGAATGTTAATCTAAATTTTAAGAGCTTGAATATCTTTGTTTTGGAAAACGATTTTCAGTCAGTTTTTTGTGCTTTGTCAAAGGTCACACATATGAGAGAAAATCAAATAATATAGTACTTTCTTTCAAGACTTTCTTTTTTCATTGACATGTTGTACAGCAGATGGAACAAAAAAAATTACAACAAGGAATTTCTCCATCAGGGCCAACTGGAGAGTTGAAGTTCGAGCCACGTATGTATTTTGTTTGTTTCTTTGTTTAGGGAAATAAACCATTGTACAAATTGAAATAGACATTTATTACAAGTATAATTTCAAATCATTAAGATTTATGTTATTTTCTATATAGTTGTAAAGACAGAGCAATTTGCATTATAGAAAAATGAAAAGGCCTCCAAAATTTTTAAGTATCAGCATATTTTAAATGCTGTATAACTCAATAACCATATTTATGTTGAAATGATTTATTTCAACATTATTCATAATTCTTTCTAATCAATTATATTGATCTTACCAGAGAACGTATTTTTTTTTAATCGTAATCTATGATTAGTTAAGCATATTTTAAAAACAAATGCTAGATATATCTGTATATAAAGGAACACTCAGAATAAAGGAAGATACCATTAGAATGAGAGGTGTTTTGGTTTTTTTTTTTGACAGACATTTAAAGCCTGAAGTTCACCAGAACTTGGAAGAAAACTGTTAACATCTATTTCATCTTTTTATCTCCCTTTCTTTTTCTCTGCTCAATAAATATTTTAAAGCATATTTGGAATAAAGGTAGATACCTTTAAAATGAGAACCTATTATTTTGGACACAGATATTTAAGGATTGAAGTCTACCAGAACCAGGAAGAAAACAAACTTACTATCTGCTCTCACATTCATATCTCCCTTCTTTTTTCTTTGCTCTCCTTTAGTGATTTAATTTAGTAGCCTTATGCCATAATTTAATGAAACTATCAGTAACTATTTAAGTGAGAAAGCTCTGCCTATTGCTTTTAAAATAAATTGCTCTTACTTACTCATAGTAATAGATACAATTTTATGGGTGCTTATCATCCCCTCTCTCAATAAATGCCTTTTAGATATTAACAATTCTTCTGAAAAGGCCAAAGTATTCCCCAGTGTTTCATGGTAACTTTTTCCTACTTTTTGCAACCTTAACTGCTAGAAATTCTTCTTCAACTGAATAGCTTTTTTTTTAAAAGATGACCGGTAAGGGGATCTTAACCCTTAACTTGGTGTTGTCATCACCACGCTCTCCCAAGTGAGCTAACCGGCCATCCCTATATAGGGATCTGAACCCGTGGCCTTGGTGTTATCAGCACCACACTCTCCCAAGTGAGCCACGGGCTGACCCTCGGTAAGGGGATCTTAACCCTTGACTTGGTGTTGTTGGCACCTGAGCTAACTGGCCATCCCTATATGGGATCCGAACCCGTGGCCTAGGTGTTATCAGCCACACTCTCCCAAGTGAGCCACAGGCTGGCCCAACTGAATAGCTTTTGTTACCACTTCAGGTCATTTTTCATTCATAGTTTTGCTCTATACTTTATCACTTAAGATTAGATTCTGCTACATATAACAGAAAAACCAAAGATAACAGTGTAAACCACTAACTAAATAGGAGTTTTTCCCTTTTATATAAAAGAAATCTAGAAGTAGGTGGTATCCAGATTTCTGTCTTTGTACTCTGCTATCTTCAGTGCATGATTTTTATCAAGTTACCTCACTCTCACTGTCTAAGATTGCTGCGGGAGGCAGTGGAGAAGGGCAAGAAAGATGACTTTCTCCAGTTGAATTAGATTCCTTGAAGCAATTTTTTAGAAGAACCAGCAACACTTGATCTAACTGGCCAGAACTGAATCACCTGGCTGTACCTAGCTGCACCATGCTGAGAAATGCATGGGGCAATAGGACCAGCTAAGGGTTAAGATTCTTTTTAATTAGCCAATACAGGGATTTGAACCCTTGACCTTGGCGTTATAATACCGTACGCTAACCACTTGAGCTAACCAGCCAGCCCCAAAGCTAGGATTCTTTTACTAAGGGAGAAGGGAAGTTGGAATGTTTGGTAGGCAACTTTCAGTTTTAACTCAAATCAGCCTTGTTGGCTACCTAAATCTCTATGTACATTCTTCTTATGAGACAGAAAGTACTCAAGTGCTTCTATCCCAAAGAAAAATCACCAAAAAATCTAATTCATTGTTGCATATGAGCTCAAAGACCATGATATCTGGGTATAGATTCCTCCATCAGGTCAGGATGTAGCTTCTTGTGTTCTGGCCACCTATAAACCAAAAGGCAAGTTTTCTGCCCCAAGAGCATCAGATGCATAATGCATAGGTGCAGGAAAACTGCAATAAAATTGAACTTTTAGGAAAATTGAGAATTGGAAACAGCACATGGTCACTGATCTATAGCAATAAAAAATACTGCTTGGCAAAAATAGTAATCTCTCTGCTATAGTCCATGAGTATATTCCTTGGCTTGCCCATCAGCCAATCCTTAATTCACCTTTCTTTTTTTTTTTTTTTTTTTTTTTTGTGATCGCGCTCAGCCAGTGAGTGAACCGGCCATCCCTATATAGGATCCGAACCCGCGGCAGGAGTGCCGCTGTGCTCCCAGCGCCGCACTCTCCCAAGTGAGCCACAGGGTCGGCCCCTTAATTCACCTTTCTGAGAGGAATTTCCTTATCTAATATCCTCAGGGGCCCTTGGCTTTGCCCTTTAGGAGGTTTTTATTGCCCACTAATTTTCAAGACACATCTGAATGGGCATTGGAGAGTATGCTCTTCTTGGATGCTGGACAACCTTAGCAGTTCACTTCCTGTTATTGTGGGCTTGGGCATTGTTTTAGATAGTTAACAGCTATAGGGTATTGCAGGCCAGGTTTGGGATTTTGTTTGTTTTTGTTTTGTTTTTTGGCCAAATGTTTCCCTAAAAACTGAGTAAATTTCTGGTCTGTTTTCTTTAATCATTCCCATGAGTGACCACAGTCAGAGACATTTGCTTGCTGGCCTCTGTGCTCACTTCATCTCCTTGGGTCTTAAATGAATGGTACCTACTTGAGACCCTTTCAAACTGTAGGCTCAGATGGGATGGCAACAATCTTAATCTGGTCTTTTCTCCTGGAATGGCTCATATTAGTTGACAGAAAAGAATTTAGGAAAGGTTCTTGAAGAAGGTTGAAGAAGCTTTAGCAGCTTCCTCAGAGCCTTTGCTTATAACTGTCTGTTTGGAGTACAGTAGCGGTTGACTTTCTCAGTTCTTCAGTGTTCCAGATTTGGGGCTTTGTCAATTTATGTTGTAGATAGAGAGCAATTTCATCAGCAGAGCTATTTCCTTTGCATCTCTGCGGACTTGTTAACCATAGCCTGAGTCACATTTTTCTTGTAGGTCTTTGCTGAAAGAGACAAGAGCAGCCAACACATGCTAGCATTCTGGAGTTCTACCACCACTTTCTCTGATATCTTAATTGTAGTTGGTGGGAGGTCTCACTGCCCAAAGCCCTACCTCTTCTACTGAGCCAAACCCGTATTTAGTTTTACTTGCTGCACCTTACTTCTAGCTACCAAATTTTGTATAGGTCAGGATTCTTGATTGTAGGTAACAGAATCTTTAGCTATTGAACAGAAAGGAATTGATTAAGGAGTATATATAGCTTACAGAATCTTTGGGAGGGCTGAAGAAACAGACCCAGGCTGAGCTTCAAAGAACTACATCACAAGAGGGGGCTGCCAAAGGAGCTGCTACTTTTGGAACAATCAGGAAGCTGCCTGCTGCAATAGGAAGCCGTAAACAGTTGCCAGCTCTAGAGCCACAGCACCTCTGCCATACTTTGTGCTGGCGAAAATGGATACCTCATGTCCTGCCTCTCTTTCCGTATAACTGAGTAAATGTCTCAGGTGAGTACATCTGACTGATCGGACCAATCATATCTGGAACCCTAGCTGCAAGGGAGGGTGGGAAATAGAGTGTTTAATTTTTCAACCTCTGTGTTACAGGAATGCATGTTAAAAGCTGTTGAGCGAACCAGTCCATCCTAGTACCTCATAATTTTATGTTGTTTCTCTTTACATTAATAATTTTTAAAACTTAGCCCTTATTTTATAAAATTTTAAAAATCACTGCATATTCCTTCAAACACACTTCAAAAAATTTTTTTTCCAGAGATCCCAAAGTTAAATAAAGCAATTTAGAAAAGTTTTCCTTATATACAGCTTAAAAAAAAAAAAAAAAAAAACTCACAGGAACCACTCAACACAGTGATAGTGCTATATTTCTTTAGAGATGGAGTAGAATTCCTATCTCTTGTTTAAATTGTAGGCACTGTAGAAAAATGGTTTGGAATATCCTTTTGTTGATGACTTCTGTGACCAGAAACCAATAAGATAGGCATTTTCTTAGGTAAACCTTTTTAGATGGTGAACTGGGGTTAAATCTGAAAGTAGTTAGAGGAGAACTTAGAGCAATTTCTTGAAAAGCTTTTTTAATCCAAATGGATGGATATTAATGTAGAAATATCTCACAGTTTTCAGCAAATTTATTATAATTTATATTATTCAAAAAAGAATTGTTAACCCTAAAATTAAAAGAGTACTTCAAAATGGTCATGGAAAGATTTGTATTATCTTTTAGTTCTATTTCTCCACAAACTTTTTGAAGTATCCTTGTATTTATGGACTCAAGGAATTCCAGTTCTTATGAGCACTGGGCATGTATGAGTGAATAATATTTCTGAGAAAGTTGCAAACAGTATTCATTTAAGCTCTCTTATGAAGTATTTATCCTGTTTTTAATTTATACCATTCTTCTTCATATTTCTTTAGATATTAAATTGTCTTTGGTTTAGCTGACTTAGTGGTATGTATTAATAATTTGGAGTTTTGTTTCACATACGAATTTTCATGAAGCATGTAAATTTTATAGTATGCTTTAGTATATAATTAAAATTAGATTTTAAATGATGATGGTTCTCTGGAATACTGAACTGTCATTAAAGAAAACTGCAATTTAGAAGTGGTAAAAAAATCCTCTGAGACATGGCTGTACATTTTTTTTTACCAAGATGTGTTTACAACAGCATTATTTTTATGCTAATTAAACAGATTTGCATTACTATAAGCCTAAATGCATATCTGTTTTTCACATAAGGAAAAATGTAAAGAAAATTTTAATGTTTTGTGATAATGTGATTTAAAAAATAGCCTAACTAATAAAAAAGGGGATAAGAAATCTATTTTCCTTAGGGTGAAATTTTGACAAGCTCAGTTCCAGTTAGTGCATAAGTTTTAATCTTTGTTTTACAGCTGTGCAGTGCCCTTAACAAGAAATTGAAGGAGAGCCAGAATTAAATGATGAGCTTCATCGTTTTCGTGCAAGATTTTTATCCTCTGAAGAAACTGCTAGAGAAGTCCACCTTCACCCTTAACCACTTGGTGCCTCAACTTAATGCTTTTTAAATTCATTTGTTTTTGTTGGAATTGGGAGAGTAAGGTGTATTAAGTAAAATACAAAGTTTACTTTTTCTTTTTTTTTTTCCTAATAATCCAAAATGCATTTTTATTTTTATTTTTTTTAAATCAATATTACTAGCATATATATTGTTACAAATTGTAATTATTCTTTATGCCCCTTGTCCGATCTCTCCCCTTCCCCCTTTCCCTCCCTCCTCCCCCCTCTAGTTACCCTAGATTACTTCTCTCCTTCTGAAAGAGTAATGGTTACTGTGTTAATTTGTTGCCTAGATGATCTCTCCAATGCCAAGAGGTGTGATCAAGTCCCCCAATATTATCATAGAGCAGATGCGTCTTCTGTCACTCTGAAATGGGCTTTGTGGAGAGAGACAACCTCTTCTTTTCTTTGTCTCTGCTGGTGACTCACCTTGTGTCAATGCACTCCAGTGGCTGGCAGACCATCTGTGTGGTGGTTGTGGCGTCTAGCTGCTTTCACGGTAGCCATGGTTATTGTGGTGGCTGTGGTGGGCCACCCACATGGAGGTGAAGTTTTTGGTGTGCTCCTTGGCACTGGCAGTGTGCCTGGTTGTGGGGTGTGTCTGGTCCCCTTCTCCATGCCTCTGGTCCCTGGGTGGGCCCTGAGGCGCTGGCTCCATGTGCCTGGTTGTGGGAGGAGGGTCCAGTCCCCTTCTCCATGCCCCGGGTCCCCAGGTGGGCCCCAAGGTGCTGGCTTGGTGTTCCAGGTTGTGGGAGGATGGTCTGGTCCCCTTCTCCATGTCCCAGGTCCTCAGGTGGGCCCCGAGGTGCTGGCTCGGTGTGCATGGTTGTGGGAGGGGGGGTCCATTCCCCTTCTCTATATCTTAGGTTTTTGGGCAGGCCCTGAGGCACTGGTGTGGTGTGCCTGGTTGTGGGAGAGAGGTCCGCTGGTGCGGTGTGCCTGGTTGTGGGAGAGAGGTCCGCTGGTGCGGTGTGCCTGGTTGTGGGAGAGAGGTCCAGTCCTCTTCTCCATGCCTTGGGTCCCCAGGTGGGCCCCAAGGTGCTGGCACAGTGTGCCTGGTAGTGGGAGAGAGGTCTGGTCCCCTTCTCCATGCCTTGGGTCACTGGCTGGACCCCAAGGCACTGGCGTGGTGTGCATGGTTGTGGGAGGAGGGTCCGGTCTCTGGCTCCATGCCTCAGGTCACTAGGAGGGACCCAAAGCACTGGCTTGGTGTGCCTTGTTGTGGGAGGGAGGTCCGGTCCCCTTCTCCATACCTCAGGTCCCTGGGCAGGCCCCAAGGCGCTGGAGCATTGTGCCTGGTTGTGGGAGAGTGGTCCTGTCCCCTTCTCCAAGCATTGGGTCCCCAGGTGGGCCTTGTGGCACTGGCATAGTGTGTCTGGTTGAGGGAGGGCGGTCTGGTCCCTTTCTCCATGCCTCGGTTCCCTGGGCAGGCTCCGAGGTGCTGGTGTGGTGTACCTGGTTTGGGGAGGGGGTCTGGTTCCTTTTCCATGCCTCGGGTCCCTGGGTGGGCCCCGAGGTGCTGGTGTGGTGTACCTGGTTGTGGGAGGAGGGTCCGGTCCCTAGTTCCATGCCTCAGGTCCCTGGCTCCATACCTCGGGTCCCGGGGTGGGATCCGAGGTGCTGGCTTGGTGTGCCTGGTTGTGGGAGGGAGGTCTGGTCTCCTTCTCCATGCTTTGGATCCCCGGGCAGGCCCCGAGGCACTGGTTCAGTTTGCGTGGAAGTGGGAATGGGGTCCAGTCCCCGGATCCAAGCCTCCATTTCCCAGGCAGGCCCCAAGGTGCTGGTGGTGTGCCTAGGCTGGAACTAATTTTTTGTCCTTGCTTACTTCTAACATGGGGGAACTTCCTGTGGGAACCAGTACTTGAGTGTGCGGTTGAGTTAAATTGCTGCTTTGCTGCTGTTTCCCTAGGGAAGGCTTTTTGTGCATCTCAGGGTTTAATGGTTGATCTTATAGGTACTTCTGGCTCTCCAGAGACAAGTGGATCTGTGTTCTGTGGAATCTCTGATCTGGGCCTGAGTTTTTTCATCAAACTGCACCCCATGCAATTCTGTATTCCTGACCAGTCTCCTCTGAGTGGTCCTGTGTTGATTGGGGTCAGATCAGCTGTCCTTGCTGTGTCCCAGTGTTCTCCTGGTGTTCCCATCTCGCCCACCGCCCATGCTCCAAACACTTCCCATGGGACCAGCCTGGTGCCATCCCTTGCAATCACTCACCAGCCTCTGAATGGCTCCCCTTTTTTCAGTTGTTCTGGCTCCTTGCTCCTGCGTGGGTCCATGTGAACCCTATTAGTGGTCTTGCTGTCCTGGGGGCCGCCAAGGCCCTCTTCTCTCCTGCTGCCTCCAAGTAACTTCATCTGAAGGGCACAGCTGTGGCTTCTGCCGGCTCCTGCTCCCTGTGCTCAGCAGCTCCAGCATTAAAGCAGCTGTGGCCTGAAGTGCTCAGAGCAGCTTTTTCTTTCTCTCATCGTGGTTTCTCCTACCTTCATAAACTCCGTAGGTCTCTCCTCCTCTTCCCCTGAACTCCCGTGGCCCCAGCTTGGCTGATGTTACATTTTAATAGTTGTAAACTGGTTGATTTGTGGGAGAGAGTGACGCTGGGAACTGTCTATTCCACCTTCTTTACCAGAACTCCCAAAGTTTACTTTTTCATTCCTTATGGTTGATATAAAGAGAAGACTATAATGACAACCTGTTTCCAGGTGTGAAATTTGAAGGAAATCAGACTATTTCCTTGCTTTTTAAAAAACACAATATTATTGGCAAGATTCTAATCTTTCTTCCCTACCCACTTTTTAATTTAGTTTTTAAATGAGTAGCTAGCTATGAATTAGTAACCGTTTTTTAGAGAATCCAAGAATTGAGCCAGAACAAGCAGTAGCAGCAGCAAATGGTAAAGACACCAAATTGAAAAATTTGTATTTATGGTTTCCAGCATTACCAACCTGCTTATTGAGACAAAAACAAAGAAAAGCAAAACCAGTGAAACTTTTGACTTCCTTTTAGGAATTTAAATTTTTTCAAGTATTGCCTAAAGAATTATGTAGAAAAACAACTACATTTCATGTTTATGGATGTTTACAGTTTTCACTGCAGAGCTTTTAGTGCGTACTTTAATTGATGTCAGTCATGCTCTTGATGATAATGAATGTTGTGTATTAGCTTGGCTATCAGCCAGCCCCTGACCATGTACTTCTCCATCCATGCTCACCCTTCCTATTGCCCTCTAAGCTCTGCATGCCTCTGTAAACAAGTTTGTTTTGTTTATAATTTGTTTATAATCTTTTGCAAGCTGTAGACTTGACTTTTGCTGTGCAAATTTACTTATCTCCTTTTATTTTATCTTCAGTGGTAAGTCTACTTTCCAGATTTGGCAATATATATCTCAAAATTAAAGTGTTCAAGTGTTTATTTTATAATTCTTATAATTTTGCTACTCCGTGGAATTTTAAAGTGAGTAATGGTTTATTTTCCACAAGATTTTAAAGTTATGACTTGTCTGAGTGATTTAAAAGTGATAGAGAAAAAATAAAATTCTACCTATTTCTCTTTGCCATCTACCATGAATCATTGTATAAAACATGTTATTTTTGTT
Organism: Cynocephalus volans; assembly: GCF_027409185.1. NCBI lineage: Eukaryota > Metazoa > Chordata > Mammalia > Dermoptera > Cynocephalidae > Cynocephalus > Cynocephalus volans. The sequence goes on from NC_084463.1 coordinate 117,227,368, forward strand.
TAATTTTAGTGTATTTTAAATGTTTATTTTTAGTGATGTCAGCATATGTGTCATTTAATTAAATCCCTGCCCTTGCTTTAGATTCCCTACGTATGGGGTATAAAACACATACACAGCCTGTGCCATGCTGTGTTGGTTAATACTGTTTTGTTTTACCTATTTTGCTGCCCACTATGGCCCTTCAGTTGTTAAAGTGATTTGGGTTTGTTTTACTTTAGAATTTTACACTTTCTCTTCTTGGTGTTACTATTTTCTAAATATTTCTTTATCAGAGTAATGATGTATAGGTTATTTCCTTTTTAGAACATATTTACCATGTCCTCTAATGTTTTAGACATGATAATGGTAATATTGAAGCATTTTGTCAAATGTGACCATTTAAAACCTCTATCATATTTGTGTAGTGATTCCTTCTTGTTCTACAGCATTGAGTAATATATCTTAGAATTTGTCTCAGTTTTTTTTCTGACTAAATCTCAGTTCTGATCCTGTATGTATTTCTTAATTCTCTTGATGTGTGTATTTTTATTTTTTTTTGATAATAATAGTACGTTTTATTGAGATTTAAGTTTGATTTTGGGGAAAAGAAAAGCACTTTTGCAGAAAAATCAGCTTTTCTAGAGCTACTCAGGCAAGCAGGCAGTCATTTCTAGAGTGGTTTTCTGGGCACTGTGGAGAGGGCAACTAATCCTGAAGAGTTTCATGACCCCTGACTCTTGATTCCTTCCCTTTGATAGAATGAACCAGCTTATAGGGCAAATACACAGCGGTCAGACCGTGATGAATGTTCTTTGTTCAATTCTATGCCTTTTTCATACTCTCCTTAAATAATAATAATAATTTAAAAAATAAGCTGAACCCCATATCCCAGCAGACATTTTCCATCTTACATTTAATAAGGGAAAAAATATTGTTTGGTATAGACAGACCAGGACATGAATTCGTCAATCTGTGATTAGAAGAGAAATAGCATAGTTTATTGTTTCTTCATTACTTCTGTCTGGATGATCTGAATTTTAACCAAGTTTCTTTCCTCTCTGTGCACTCTCCCATTTTCCCACTTTTGTATTGACTTTTTCTCTTTTATTTCTAACACACCTCTTTAATCATTGGGGAAAGCTTTGAGTGATGTAGGATGATAGAGGATTTTCAGTCTTAAAGTTTCATAGCCACCAGCTTCATGGGACTTATTATCAGGCCTTTCAAATAAATCCGTTACTTCCCTCACAATCCCAAGCTATCCCTCTTATTACTAATTAAGACGAGGTGACTTTATTAAAGTAGGGTTATTTTCTAAAAGATTTACATAAAAGATAAAACAGAGACTAAGCATTTTAAGGACAACAATTTGAAGCCAGTTAATGCTTAGTGACTGTTTCCTTCTTATGTGATGGCTCTGGTGACTTCCTGATAGCTCTGTTTGTACCTCTCTATCCAGTTGCAGGGCCCAATACTGGAAGAGCTCTGGAGGCTCAGTGAAGGCATTTCTTTTCCTGAGGTTGTTAGTCTATGAGTCAAATTTAACATCAAAGTTATAAGCCCTTGCAACTTTAAAAGTTGTATCAATGTGGCAAATGCTATCTATGTACCAATTTATATAGCCTCTAATTGAAAGATCATATTTTTGGATGGAATATGTGTGTGTGTTTATGTGTAAGCTTGTGCCTCAAATCGGTCTGGCTGGAAGACCATCCAGTGTCTTCTGAAAGAATTGTCTTCTGGAATTAAAGTATGAAAAACATTTTTTTCATTATTGCTTTTCCTTTTAATAAAGGAAACCCGTGCTGCATAATTAATTATTTTATCAACATTTATTATGTTTTAGAAACCATTTAATGATGTACATCCCTAAAATCAAGATTTTAAAGGCCTTTTATTTTATTTGTTATTACTAATTTGGGGGAGAATTTTGAAAATTTTTCAATTGAAATGTTGAATTTAAAATGTAACCTTTTAAAAATATGTGGCTGAAAATGTTCTGTTAATTTTAAATTTTGAAAAAAAATATACTAGCCTGAAGATTACTTAAATTTAATTCTTGGCTTATTTAGATATTTGGGCTATTTTTAAAACTACAAACAAATAATTGGAATTTAATTTGTTAGAGAATCAGAAAGACACAAAGACTGTACAATTTTTGTTATATTTGAATTTGTTTTATGAATATATATTGTAAAAATTCACCCAATGCAATATTGTTGGAAAATTTTATTCTAGTCATTGTTTGTATAGGTTCATTTCTAATTATATTAAATGTAAAATAAGAAAATGTGTAATATTTATTGTAATTTTCTGGGGAAAAAGACATTTGACAACTTTGAAAAAATGGATCATTTGCAAAATGCTAACATTACAGAGTCATAGAGCCTAAGGGTCTTATAGATCATCTACCAATGAAAGAACCCCTTCTCCTACTAGAATCCACTTAATTCCAAGAAGATACCAAGAAGATATCCAAGAAGATACTCTCTATAGTCAGAGAGTCCATGATGATGTTAGAGAGGGAAGTACTGGACTGGTGTCAGGACCCTAGCTATGTTACTCTCTGATTTTTTTTCCCCCTTTAGAGTCTGAAGGAAAAAGTTTAGAAGTTCTAGACTGTGAAGGATTAAAATTTTTAATTTTTCAATTTTAAATAATTTCAGACTTACAAAAAACTTGCAGAAATAGTACAAAGAATTCTCATGTGCCCTTCACCTAACTTCCACAAATATTATCATCTTATATAACTATGGTAAAAATTATTAAAATCAGGAAATTAACATTGGTACAATTCTGTGAACTAATCTGCATATTTTGCCAGTTATCCCACTTTTTCTGGGCTAGATCCAATCTGGGATCCCACATTGCATTTAGTTGTGTATGTGTGTGTTAATTTGAAAAAAAAAAATCAAATCTATCCAAAAAAGTTGCAAAAATAGTACAATGAATTCTAGTATGCCCTGTTCTCCCTCTCTCTCCATACAATTTTTTTTTTTTTTTTTTGCTGAAGCTTTTCAGAATTAAGTTGCAGACATTGTGATCCTTTACCCCAAATATGTGAGTGAACATCTCTTTAGAACAAGGACATTCTTTTGTAATAACCAACATATAATTATCAAATTTAAGAAATTTAACATTATTACAATATTATTGTTCTAATGTATGATCGATATTCAAATTTCACCATTGTCTCAATACTGTCCTTTATAGTAAATTTTTTCATGATCCAGGATTTAATCCAGGATCATTCTTTGCGTTTAGTTGTCATGTCTCTTTAATTCCTTTAATCTGGAATAGCTCCTCAGTCTTTATCTTTTTTTAAAAAAATATTTTATTATGGAAAACATAAAACTTTTTGTGTATGCAAAAGCAGACAGGAAAATAAACTCCCATGTACCCATGATTCAGCTATAATAATTATCATTTTACCAGAGGTGAGCAAATTATGGTCTAAAGGCCAAGTCCAGCCCGCTGCCTATTTTTGTAAATAAGATTTTATTGGACACTTTTTTTGGTAGCTGGCCTGTACAGGGATCCAAACCCTTGACCTTGGTGTTATCACACTCCTTTCTAACCAATGGAGCTAACTGAGCTAACTGGCAAGCTTATAATTTCTTTATATTTTGTCTGTGACTGCTTTTGCATTACAGTGGCAGAGTTGAGTAGTGGCCACAAAGACCTTGGTTCACAGTTACTATCTGGCCCTTTGATAAAGTTTGAATGTGTCATGCCCACCAAAACTCATGTGGAAATCTGATCCCCAATGTGGCAGTGCTGGAAGCTGTTTGAGTCATGGGGGTGGATACCTCATGAATGAATTAATGCTCTCCTCAGGGGAGGAGGGATTAATGAGTGAGATCTCGCCCCATTAGTTTCTGCAAGAGCTGGTTGTTTAAAAGACCCTAGCATCTCCTCTCACTTGCTAGCTTCCTCTCACCACATGATCTGCTTGGACCTGCCGGCTACTGCCACTTTCTGCCATGAGTAGAAGCAGCCTAAGGCCTGCGCCAGATGCAGCTGTCCCAGAATTGTAAGCCAAATAAACCTCTTTTCTTTATAAATTACCCAGTCTCAGGTATTTCTGTTACAGCAACACAAAATGGACTAAAACACCCTTTATAGAAAAAGTTTGTGACACCTGGTTTTGTACCTTATGACCAACGTTCCCCACTCCTGCCAACCCTACTCATGTTATTTTGAGGCAAATAATTATCACTATGTCATTTGACTGGTAAATATTTCTAAACCATAATGCCATTACCATTCCTAAAAAGAGATTTAGCAATAATTCCTTAATATCCTTAAATAGCCAATTTGTGTTCAAATTTCCAATTACCTCCAGATTACAACTCTTTTCAGTTTTCTTGTCTTTCCTTTTTGGTTTGTTTGTTTGAGTCAGGGTCCAAATATGTTCCACTTATTGTGATTGCTTGACATGTTCCTGAAGTCTCTTTTAATCTACAGGTTTTTCCTGAATTTCTCACTTTTTTCCTTTTTTTGTTGTTCCTTGAAAAAAAAATTTTTTTTTTCAAAGAAACCACGTTTTCCTGCAGAGTTTCCCACAGTCTAGATTCTGCTGACTGCATTCCTGTGGTGGTGTTTAATACATTCCTCTGTCCGTTGTATTTCCTGTAAATTGGTAATTGGATATAGAGGCATCCAGGCAAGCCCACTGCCACTGCTTGCAGAAGGTGACATGAAGACAGGATTGCTCACTCCCACTTTGTTCCTTTTATCATCATCAATCCCATCAGAAGTCTTGGAGAGCTGATGCCTCAGGTGCTCAAATCCCAAAGAGGCCCAAACATTCAGAGTTCCCTTAGGCTAGCAGCTAGATGACTCTTACGCTGTAGACAGTTCTATTTCAAAACTCAGGGCCTCTTCACCACTTCTCTGGAGGTCAGGGTAGGGCCAGGGATGCTCATAACCTGGGACTCTACACTTTTACTTTGCTTCCAGCCTAGGAGAAATTGTGGTGATCAGCAAAGGAGAGCCAGAGAAAGAGATGTGATGTCAGAAGCAGGGTCAGAGAGAGGCACAGAGCTGTCATTGAAGAAGGAGGAGGGGGCCATGAACCAAGCAATTGAGGCGGCCTCTAGAAGAGTTTTGGGAGCTGGGATGTTCAAAGTCCAGGGAACATATCTTGTGAGTAGTGACCCTACACAGTGACTCAGGGGCTCACATGGTGGATGGTGGAGATGAGAGACTTTTTTTGTCTTTCATGACATTGACATTTTTTTGTTTTTGCCTTTTTTGTACCACTACTTAAGTATGCATTAAAAATATATGTTTACATTTAAGAAGTGTGACACATTAAAGAAGTCCTCTGTAAACATAATCTTTTCTCAACATATTTTCCTGCATTGTTTCATACATAAATAACTTAATCTATAAAATCATAAATAAAATATCAACTCTTATGGCCTAGAAGTATATACAAATTTTTGAATTTGATAACTGTTCTCTTTATGATTTTATAAATAACAACATGCAGTATTTGCAGTGTTTATTATCAATCAAATGACTTTATCACAAGTTCTTATTGTCTACCAAACTGTTCTGCCAATAAATAACCTTCCCGTGCACTTGATAAAGATGCCAGGCATTTAAAAAATCAAAATGGTGAAAAGCCTAGATTTAAAAAACAAAAAACAAACAAACAAAAAAACAGCAGGGAAGATTGCTATAAAAATATTGCTAAGTCTTTTTAAAATCACCTCAGCTTGCCTGAAAAACAAAAAATTCTGCTAATGAGTTAATGCTTGTACCATCATTTAAATTGTACAGTATCTAACAAAATCTAAAATTTAAGGAATAAAATCAGATTCAGTCCATATTAGTCTTGCAAAAAAATTCCACTGAGGATCTGTTACAGGAACAGAATCAGTGCTATCCTAAATTTTCTAAAATTCATTTTTGAATCATCCATTGTTGGGTTAAAACTTTAAGGGTAAAAATAAAGACATACAACACCAAGGTCCAATGTTCGATCCCTGTACCAGCCAGCCACCCCCTCCAAAAAAATAGTAAAAATTAATGACACACAAAGTTATTTTAGAAAGTCATACTTACAATTCTTAACTTTTGGTGGTGTACTTTCTTGATTTTTTGTATTTCTGGTATCTTTTTTTGGTGTTTATTCATTGTGGCAGGGGGTTTCACAGTCCACCGGTTTGAGACTAATGACTAACTAGGATGTTGCTGTGGTTGCCAATTTGGTATGGCTCCCTCCGTGACTGCTCAGTTGGCCTCTAGTGTCTTGTGTGTGTGGTTGCCTCGGGTCTTGGGCTTCTCCGGGGATCCACCTTTCTGGTCAGGTTGGACTCTGCTGGGCTGGTGGATCACATACCACAGGGTGTGTGATCTCTGTTGAGCTTTCACTTCCTGTGCAGGACTTCTTCCCGTTCCGTGGGCTCTGGCCCAGGCTGTTAGATCGTGCAGTGGCGACCCCACCGGGTGTGTGGTTTCTGTCGAGTCTCCGCCTCCCTGGCCGCACGTTTCCCCCCTCTGTGAGCACTGTGCTGGGCTGGGGCATGTCTTCTGCACCCCTCGTCTATCAGCTGGGCCTTCAAGACCCTGCTCGGCACCGCCTCGCCCAGGAAGTCTACCAGGTTTCTGCTAGGCACAGACGACCGGTCTCTCTGGGTGCCTTTGTAGCACTGTGTAGATCTTTCTCGGGTCTTGTTCACCTTTGTATACCCCCGGTATAAACCGAGTCTAGCGCCTGCCTGCAGCCTGCTCTCTGGCAGGTTCAAGCGGACCTGGGAACTCTCCTACCACACTATTCCCAACCAGAAATTCGTTAGGCTTTTTTCCAAACTGGTGGCCGCAGAGATGGTATCTGCCTCCCAGTAACAGGAAGTTTACCGGGCCGGAGTCCAGGGTGTGGTGGAGTGACAGTCGGCCCGCCCGTACTTCCTTGCCCTCCCAACACTGGCCGGGGACGCCCCACGCCACCAGCCCCGCCAGAGAACCGCGGAGGGGATGGAAGCGGAGGCCGGTCTGCACGCTCCGGAAAGCCCCGCGCCAGGCCAAGCAAGTGGGAAGGCTCAGTGATGGCCGAGCAGGGCGGGGCTGCCCGCACCTGGGAAAATGGAGGCAGCACCCGGGCGGTGAGTGGCCTGGTGGTGCAGGCAGGAGCCGGGTGGGCATCCGCCCCCCCCCCCGAACAGAACTGGGCCAAGGGTCACTCACAGGGTTGTGCCAGGTCGGGTGTTCGCTCTCTGTCTCTGGTTTGTCGCCTTCCGTGTTCTCCGCGCTGCCGCCTCGGGCTGTTCAGTCGCGGCGCGGCTCGGGCGCTCCCAGGAATCTTCTTTAATGCCGGCCTGAAACCTCGAATCCTGAATAGGGCAGCTGGCCGCCTTCAGCGCAGCCCCGGCCTCCGGGATCCTGTCTGCATCCACAGTAGCCCTGGCGCCGTGTTCCCTGTTTCAAGACTCGCTTTTGCAGCTAAGAAACAGTTCTTTTCCTGCTCCACACTTCAAAGCTGTTGCCTGTAAATGAGGCAGCCTCTCCTGCCGGGGGCAAAATCATACTTACAATTCTTGATACAGAACATTTGATTATTTAGTTTTTGTTTAATAACTAGAAATCCTGACTTCTTCAGAAAATGATAAATATCCATTGCAACACACTATCTGTCTAATGATTTATTAAATAAATACTCAAGATTTATTAAGTAAGCACTCAAATTACTTTTATGCAATAAAAGTAAAAAGGAATTTTTCATGTTGGTTATGTTTCATTTTATACATTTTTTTTAGGTCTCTATTTATAGGGTATAAAACTTAGAAAAAAAAATATTCTCAACTAACATTCTCATTAGATGTAACTTGATGCAAACTACAAATAATACTAAGCTAAGCACTGTCCTTGAAATGTTTCTAAAAGTTTTATTTTTCAATCAATACAAAAACGATTTGGTTCACACTATTCACTTTAAAACAAGCTGTTTAAAAACCTAAATATTCTTTGTTAAATAGCAGATTACAAGAAATGTTTTGCATGCTCTTATGTTTTTTGTTGTTTTTCTTGGCGGCTGGCCAGTATCAAGTGAACCAACCAGCCAGCCCCTTCCATGCTTTTATTTTAAAAAATGAGATTCTGATATGAACAATGAGCCTAAATCAAAATTCACAAATGATAGCTGAAATCCTTTCAACTTTCAGCCCCGTACAACATAAATCCATAGTTATTATGCATCAACAATTCAAAATTAAATTTTATAAGAAAAATGTCAGTCATAACTACTGCACGTCGCTACTGATAGGTTCCGTTATACTTCACCCAGGCACAGCAGATGCGTACAACTGATAGGTGGACTGCTTAGAAAATTAAAGCTGTCAGAGCTATAAATAAGGAATACATAAATATGAACACGGCAATGCCAAAGCATTAGGGCCGTTAAAAAAATAAGTGGATGAGATGCGATGTAAGCACATTCGACAGTTCTCTCTGTAAGCCACTGTCAAAAAAAGCCATGGTTTTACAAAGCCATGGTTTTATGATTCTTTTAAAAAGAAAATTTTTTCTACACTGCTGTATGCCCTAATTTCATTGTACATTCTCGACCACAATGCAATCTTCAATCCTCTTGCAGAGCTTAATACATCTCATCAAAATTTCTTCAGAAAGTCAGCTTGTCATATTTTCAGCAGTTGTAAGTCTTCTGTTGTAGCCTTGTAAAGCTCCTTCATAACTGATGATAAAACTTCTGGGTTAATTCCTTGTGTTCTGACCTCTGCAGTTAAATAGATTTTCAAACTGGTCTGGAGGTAATAAAACATAATCAATCACTGAAGGAGCACTTCAGGATTTGTTCTAGAAGTCACAAACCACTTTCCGGTTAGTTAAGGGGATGGGAAAATAAGGGCCACCTTCAGACATTAAAGCGTCCTGGAGATTTATCTTTCGGTTAAGTAATTAAAAAAATTTTTTTCAGTAATATAAATTTACCACGCAATGGTAAGAGCTGGTCGCCCCGGACCCATGCGCTGCCCTCCCGCATTCACTAACTGCAGTCATTATCAGAGCCGCAGCCAGCGAAACTGATTCTGGCCTCAGTTTACTTAGCCAACAGAAAAGATGACCTTGATGAAGGAATGGAAGCGTAGTGGAAGCAAAGAATATTCCCACAAATGAGATCATGGTGATAGTAAGGACCAGTCAGACAAACATGATCATGGAAGGAGCCAAAGTATAGAATGAGACAGCCAAGAAAAACAACATAAAAGAGATGCAACTATGTGAAAATTTTTTGAAAAGGAGGATCACATTGAATCTTGTACATATTTGATTAAATCTGCTTCCCCCCAGCCCAAGTTGAGATTGTGCTGTAGTTACACACTCTTCAGGCTCTCTGTAGGCTGTGTTTTCATTTCCTCTTTTGTGTAGGGAATCGCCTTTGTAATCCCATTTATTGCATTGATGTTTTCACCCAATTGTTGAGTTTGATACATGATGCTCAGATTGTTCATTTTTATTGTTTAATTGTTTTTGGAATGTGCAGTCTGTACATATGTCTTCAAAATGTTTTAATTCCTTTGGCATGGTTGCCATGTGGTTAAATTTGTATAAGATAATCAACTGCCACTGTTTCTATTTTTGTTTCATAGGTGTGGGATGATGGTTTGTGTGGTGAAGTTAGCATGGCTGTGCATTTCATAATAAATGCTACAGACTTTGGAAAAAATAAAAATAAAAAATAAATACCTCAGAATGCTTGCCTGATAGGAGAGGGAAATGGAAATAAAAAAGAATAAATAGTAATTCTAAACATTTGCAATGAGCAATCTAAAAATAAAATTAAGAAAATTCCATTTACAATAGTATAAAAAGGAATAAATACTTACCAATAACTCTAACAAAAGAAACACAAAACATATACTCTGAAAACTATAAAACATTGTTGAAAGAAATTTAGAAAGATCTAAATAATTGAAATGGAAAAATCTTGTCTTGGTCTTGCTGGACTGCCAAAACAAACACCGTAGACTGGGTGGCTTAAACAGAAATTTATTTCTCACAGTTCTGGAGGCTGGGAAATCTAGCAGCTAATTCCATTTCTGGTGAGGGCCTATGCCTGTTTGCAGAAGGACACCTTCTTGCTGTATCTTCACATGGCAGGGGGAGAAAAAGAGAGAGAGAGAGAGAGAGAGAGAGAGAGAGAGAGAGAGATAGCTCATCTTTAAAAATTTTTTTGGGCAGCTGACTGGTACAAGGATCAAACCCTGAACCTTGGTATTATCAGCACAGTGCTCTAGCCAACTGAGCTAACCAGCCAGCCCCTTTGTCTTTCCTTACAAGGACTCTAATCCCGTTGTGAGGGCTCCACTCTGATGACCTAATCACCTTCCAACGGCCCTATATCTAGTACAATCGCATTGGGAATTAGGCCTCAACATATGAATTTTGGGAAGACACAAACATTCAGTCCATAGCACATCCCAGAAACATGTTCATGGGTTGGAAAACTTAACATTGTTAAGATGGCAGCACTCCCCAAATGGAACAGATTCAATGCAATTCCTGTCAGAATCTGATCTAACTTCTTTGTAGATGTTGATAAGTTGATTCTATAATTTATATGGAACTGCAAGAGACCCGTAATAGCCAAAATAATTTTGATAAAGAAGAAATGGGATGGAGGAATCTTATGTGAATTAATGAGGGGCCATAAACTAAGGGCCTCTGTACTGAGCCCTTCCCCCTCCTGCCAAAAGGTGTTTGTTTCCAATTAGATGGTAGTGTTTGGGAGTACCAGGCCTAAGCTTTTTCCAAGGATCTCCCATAACTGAGTTCTTGTATTGCCACAGGTTTTCAGGAAGTGCATATGGCAAGGAGGACTCAGATTGTGACCCTGAATGACAATGTCACCATCTTCTGCAGTATCTCTGGTACCCCACTCCTGGGCATCAAGATTATGGGTATCACCTGGTTTCAGAAAAGCCAGGTGACTGGAATAGAGATCAAGCTGTTTGAGTTTTTTGGAGATCACCAACTGGCATTCCAACATGGAGCCTTTGTGTCTCCATGGAGGCTGGAGAGGGGGGACGCCTCACTGCAACTGCGTGGGGTCCAGCTGGAGGAAGCAGGAGAATATCCATGTGAGGTGGTGGTCATCCCTTAGAAGGCAGAGGGAAAGGTCTGGCTAGAAGTTGTGGGTGAGTGCCTGAGGGCAGTGCCCTTAAGTTGCCATGTGTTAGGACTTGGGGTGCAGATGTAGATGCGCTACCAGGAGCATGGGCCTAGGAGTCAGACACAGATAGACAGACAGACAGACAGACAGACATGGGTTTGACAGCCCATGTCAGACAGCCCTCCACAGACAGTTGGACAGCCTTAGGCAAGTTAGTAATCACTCTGAACCTCAATGCTCTTCCCTCTAAACAAAGGTAACAGTGCCTGCATAAGAGCATTGTAGGGAAGATTCTATGAAAAATGTAGGTGAAATGCTTAGCATAGTGCTTGGTCCATTGTAAGTGTTTGGTCCATTGTAAGTGCTCAGTAAAATATATCCATAGTAATTATTATATAATCCACCTATTATGTGGACAGTCAGTCTTCACTGAAGAGGCACCTCTGAAAGGCAACTGAGAAAGGAGATGCTGGGCTCCAGCTCCACAGATCTGAATCCTATTCCAGCTTTGCTGCTTCCAAATTGAATGATTGGGCCAACCACTTAATGTATTTGGACCTGAATATTCCTATGTACAAAATGGGGTGAGAGCTCTGACCTGTCTCATAATAAGATGTGTTAAAATGCCCAGCTAAGTGCCTGTTATGATGTAGGTAGATTCTCAGTCGAGATTTGTAACAACACCCACCCCCCAAACATATCTTGGAGCTCCACTTTCCTCTATGATGAAATGGTCTGGTAACATGTGGATGAGCTTGGCGGATATATTAGTTTGCTAGGGCTGCCATAACACAATACCACTGATCTGGTGGCTTAACAGACATTTATTGTCTTACAATCCTGGAGGCTAGAAGTCTGAGATCAAGGCGTCAGCAGGGTTGGCTTCCTCTGAGACCTCTTTGCTTTGGCCACCCTCTCCCTGTGTCTTCACATGATCTTTCTTCTGTGCATATGTCTATGTCCTAATTTCCTCTTCTTTAGGAACACCAGTCCCATTCGACCTCAATTTAACTCAATAATCTCTTTAAAGACTTTATCTCCAAATATGGTCACATATTCAGAGATGCTGGGAATTTTGGGGGGGACATCTGAATTTTAGGGGGACACAATTCAGCTCATAACAGGGGAGCAGTGTCAATGAGCCCTCCATAATTTCACATAAGACTTTGAATGTTTTGTACCTATTAATTTTGATAGTGGGAAGATTTATTAGTTAGGATTAATTTCCTCTGCAACTAACAGAAAACCTGGAAGAACTGTGGCTTTAAAAACAATTACTACTCTTTATTTTTTAGGACAGTTTTATATTTATGGAAAAATTGTAAAGAGAGTTCCCATGTTGCTCCTACTCCTGCACACCATTTCCCCTATTATTAACATCTTGCATTAGTATGGTACATTTGGTATAATTAATGAACTAATATTAATATATTACAATTAATTAAAGTCCATTGTTTATTCCTTAAATAACCTCTTTCTGTTCCAGGATCCCATCTAGAATTCCACATTATATTTAATTGTTATGTGTCCTTAGGCTCTTCTTGGCTGTGACAGTTTCTCAGACGTTCCTTGTTTTTGATGTTTTTGAGAGTTTGAAGGAGTACTAGTCAGATATATTGTAGGGTGACACTCTATTGGAATTTGTCTACTGTTTTTCTCGTAATTAGACTGGGGTCATGGGTTGTCAGAGCACAATCACAGAGGTAAAGTGCATTTTCGTCACATCACATCAAATTGTTGATGTTGACCTTGATCACCTAGGTAAAGTAGTGTTTGTCTGGTTTCTCCACTGTAAAGTTACTCTTCACCCCTACTCCATACTGTACTCTTTGAAAGGAAGTCACTTTGTGCATCCCACACTTAAGGGGTGGGAAGTCATGCTCCTTATTCTTTGGGTGGAGCATCTGCAAAATTTACTTGGAATTCTTCTGCACAGGACATTTTTCTCTTTGCTCCCATTTATTAATTTATTCAATTATTTATATCAATAAGGACTCAAGGATATTTATTTTCTACTTTGGGTTATATTCTAATACCAGTTTATTTTGTTGCTCAAATTGTTTGGCCATTGGGAGCTCTTAAAATCGGCTCTTCTGTCTCTTTGACATACTCCAATCATTGTGGGGTTTTGTTTTATTTGTTTTACATACTTTTTACTTTCTGGCACTACGAGGGTACTTCAAAAAGTTCATGGAAAGATCGGATTAAAATATAATATGAATCTTTCCATGAACTTTTTGAAGTACCCTCATAAGATGTTCCAGGTTCATCTTGTATAGTTCCTGCTCCAGTCCTAGAATCAGCCAATCCTCCAAGGAACCTTGATTCCTTTTACTGGAAAATATTTGAAACCAAGATCTCAGTACTAGGTGTGTTGTTGCTACTGGGGTGTCATTGCTTCTAGGCCCTCTAAGCTGACACCGCAAAGAAATGTATGTACGTATACTAACCTGTGTATATATCCTTAAGTACATATCCATAAATATTGCTATGTGTAACTATTTGTATCTATATTCAATTAAACATCAGTTCTTGCTGTCTGCAGCTTTAATTCATTACCACATGGATCGTTCTAGTCTCCTTCCCCTTGCTTGTCTGTAAACGCCCATTCCACAGGTGAGAAACCTGGCTCCACCATCCTCCATCTATTTACTTAATTGTTTAATTCCAGTATACATATGTAGCGGTATCACCATTGTTAACCTGTTTCCCCTGTGAGAAACAGTTTCACTAACTACAGTACAGTGCTAATTTGCAATCCCTTTTGCCTTTAGTCTTTTAGACTCCATTCGTTTGCAGAGTTACTTACTTTTTCGTTTTGTTTTGTTTTTGGTGGCTGGCCAGTACAGGGATCCGAACCCTGGACCCAGGTGTTACACCACCACACTCTAACCAACTGAGCTAACCAGCCAGCCCCTTGCAAAGTAACTTTGGACAGCACCTTCCCAGCCCCCATCTCCTGTGGTGAGATTGTTTGATACATTTGTAATATAGTTAGGTTCGCTTGTTACAATCTGTATTCTTTCTTGGGATTTCTCCAACTCCTAAATGATTTTTTGAAAATGTGCATACCTTAAGGTTCATTCTGTGTTGTACAGTTCTATGGGTTTTGACAAATGTGTAATGTCGTGCATCCATCATTACAGTATCACAGGGAATAGTTTCACTGTCCTAAAATTGCTGTGCTTCACCTACTTGTCCTTCCCATTGAACCCCTCACACCACTGATCTTTTTATTATCTCTGTACTTTGGCCTTTTCCAGAATGTTATATAATTGGAATCATCTAGTATGTTAGCCTTTTCAGGCTGGCTTCTTTCACTTAGCAATGTACATTTAAGGTTTCTTCATGTATTTTCTTGGCTTCATATCTCATTTCTTTTTATTGCTCAGTAGTATTCCGTTGTGTAGATATACCACAGTTTGTTTATCCATTCACCTATTGAAGGACATCTTGATTGCTTCCAACTTTTGGCGATCATGAATAAAGCTGCTATAAACATTCATGTTCTAGTTTTTGTGTGGACGTAAGTTTTCAACTTAATTGGATAAATACCTAGGAGTGTGATTGCTGAATTATATGGTAAGAATGTGATTAGCTTTGTAAGAAACTGCCAACTGTCTTCCAAAGTGGCTATATCATTTTGTATTTCTACCAGCAATGAATGAGAGTTCTTGTTGTTCTGCATCCTTGTCAATATTTGGTATAGTTAATTTTGGGGATTTTAGCTACTCTAATAAGTGTATAAGGGTACTGCAAAAAGTTCATGGGAAGACTTGTATTTTCTTTTAATTCTATATTTCCACAAACTTTTTGAAGGATACTCATATAATGGATCTCATTTGTTGTTTTATTATTATTATTATTATTTTGGTGGCTGGCCAGAGCAAGGATCCAACCCTTGACCTTGATCCAACTGAGCTAACTGGCCAGCCCCTCATTTGTTATTTTAATTTGCAATTCCCTAATGATATACTATGTTGAGCATCTTTTATATGCTTATTTGCCATCTGTATGTCTTCTTTGGTGAGATGTATATTCAGATCTTTTGCCCATTTAAAAAATTGGGTTCATTGTTTTCTTATTGTTGAGGTTTAAGAGTCCTTTGTATATTGTGATTTGGATTGTGTTGAATCTATAGATCAACTTGGGAAGAATTGACATCTTAACAATATTGAGTCATTATATCCATGAACACAAAATATCTCTTCATTTATTTAGATGCTCTTTAATTTCTTTCTTCAGAGTTTCATAGTTTTCCTCATATAGATCCTGTACATACTTTGATCAACTTATATGTACATATTTCTTTTTTGCGGGGAGGAGTGTGCTAATATAAACGGTATTGTATTTTTATTTCAAATTCCAGTTGTTCATTGCTGGTATGTAGGCAAGTAATTGAGTTTTGTATATTAACTTTGTATGTTGCAACTTGCTATAATCACTTATTAATTCTAGGAGGCTTTTTTGGGGGGGGTCAAGTTTTTGGGATTTTTCTACATAAATCATGTGAACAGATAGTTTTATTTCTTCCTTCCAAATATGTATATCTTTTATTTCCTTTTCTTGCTCTGATATACTAGCTAGCACTTGTGTTGCAATGTTGAATAGGAATAGATAGAGGGGACATCTTCCCTGTTCCTGATCTCACTTTCTCACCATTAAGTATGACATTAGCTGTAGGCTTTTTTTGTAGATTTCTTTATCAAGTTGAGAATGTTCCCCTTTATTCCTAGTTTGCTGAGAGTTTTAATACAAATGGGTGTTAGATTTTGTCAAATGCTTTTTATGCATTAGTCGATATGATCATATAATTTTCTTCTTTAGCTTGTTGATGTGATGGATTATGTTAATTGATTTTTGAATGATGAACCAGCCTTACATACGTGGAATAAATCCAGCTTTGTTGTGGTGTATAATTCTTTTTATACATAACTGGATTAGATTTACTAATATTTTGTTGAGGATTTTTGCATCTATTTTAATGAGAGATATTGGTCTGTGGTTATCCTTTCTTATAATATTTTTATGTGGTTTTGATAGTAGGGTAATACTGGGCTCATAGAATGAGTTAGGATCTGTCCCCTCTGCTTCTACTTTCTGGAAGGAATTGTAAAAAACTGGTATCATTTCTTCCCTAAATGTTTGGTGGAATTCGCCAGTGAAACCAGTTGAGTCTGGTGCTTTCTTTCTTTCTTTCTTTTTTTTTTTTTTTTTAAGGTTGTTAGTTATTGATTCAATTATTAATTGTATGTAGCCCTGTTCAAATTATCTGTTTCTTCTTGTGTGAGTTTTGGTAGTTTGTGTATTTCAGGAATTTGTCCATTTCTTTTAAGTGATCAAATTTGTGAGCATAGAGTTGTTCATAGTATTCCTTTATTACCTTTTTAATGTCCACAGGATTAGTTGTGATCCCTCTTTCATTTCTGATATTAGTAATTTATCTTCTCTTTCTCTCTCTCTCTTTCTCTTTCATGATTAACTTACCTAGAAGCTAATTAAATTTATTGGTTTTTTTCAAAGAACCAGTTTTTGATTTCACTGATTTCTGGTTTAATTTTTGTTTCTTTCCTTTTATTTGCTTTAGGCTTAAATTTATCTTCTTTCTCTAGCTTCCTAAAGTAGAAGCTTGTTATTTAATATTGTTCATTTAACCTCATCTTTCCTCTTACATCTTTCCTCTTTTCTAATATATATATTAAATGCTATAAATTCCCCTCAAAGCTTTGCTTTTGCTACATCCCAGAATTTTGAGGACTTGTATTTTCATTTCATTCACAATATTTTAAAATTTCTCTTGAGACTTCTTTGATCCATGTATTATTTCAAAGTGTGTGGCTTATTCTTCAGGTAATTTGGGATTTTCTGGCTATCTTTCTGCTTATTGAACTCTGGGTTAATTCCATTGTGGCCTGAGAACATACTTCGCATGATTTCTATTCTTTTAAATATGTTAAGATGTATTTTATGACTCAGAATGTGACCTGTCTTCGTGAATGTTCTGTGTGAGCTTGAAAAGAATGTGCATTCTGTTGTTGAATAAAGTAGTCTATTAATATCAGTTAGATCCAGTTGATTGGTGGTGCTCTTCAGTTCAACTATATTCTTATTGCTTTTCTGCCTACTGGATTTACCAGTTAATGAAACACAGGGTTGAAGTCTCCAACTATTGTAGTGGATTTGTCTGTTTATCTTGCAGTTCTGTCAGTTTTGTCTCATGTATTTTGACAGTCTGTTTTGTGTACACATTAAGGATAGTTGTGTCTTCTTGGTGAATTGATTCCTTTATTATTAAGTAATGTCCTTCTTTATCCCTGATAATTTTCATTGTTCTGAAGGCTACTTTGTCTGAAGTTGATGAAGCTACTCTAGTTTTCTTTGGATTAGTGTTAGCATGATGTATCTTTCTCAGTCCCTTTGCTTTTATCTATTTGGGTCTTCATATATAAAGTGGGTTTCTTGTAGAAAACATATATTGGGGTTTTGCGTCTTTTTTAAAAATCCAGTCCTACAGTCACTGCCTTTTAATTGGTGCACTTAGACTGCTCACATTTAACATGACTGTGTATATAGTTGAATTAATATGTATCATGTTTCTATGTTTTCTATGTGATGTATTTGTCCTTTCTTTTTTTTTTATCTCTGCCTCTTTTTATACCATCTCTGGTTTTATTTCAGCATTTTATGATTCCATTTTCTCTCCTATCTTTGCGTATCAATTATACTTAAACATTTTTTTTAGTAGTTGCCCTAGAATTTGTGATGTACATTTACAACCAGTATAATTCCATTTTAAAATAACTCTCTACTGCTTCATAGATAGTGCAGGTACCTTGTAAAAGAGTATTCCCCATTTTCCCCTCCCATCCCTGTAACACTGTTGTCATTTATTTCACTTATCCACATACTATAATCACCCAATACATTGTTGCCATTATTTTGAGCAGTTATTTATTAAATCAATTAAGAATAAGAAAAATAATAGTTTTATTTTGCCTTTATTTATTACTTCTCTGCCACTCTCCCTTCCTTTGTGTAGATTCTAGTTTCTGACCAATATCATTTTCCTTCTGTCTGAAGAACTTCTTTTAACATTTCTTGCAAGGCAGGTTTACTGGTGACAAATTCCTTCAGTTTTTGTTTGTTTGAGAAAGGCTTTATTAATATTTCACTTTTGAAGGAAAATTTTTCTGGATATGGGATTCTAGGTTGGTGGCTTTTAAAAAAAATTTAAACTATTTCACTCCACTTTCTTCTTGCTTGCATTGCTTCTGACAAGAAGTCCAATGTCACTCTTATCCTTGTTCCTCTATAGGTAAGGTGTTTCTCCCCCACCCCCTGTGGCTTCTTTCGGGATCTTTTTTTGTCTTTGTCTTTCTGAAGTTTGAATATGATATCTCTAGGTATAGATTTTTTGGTATTTATCCTTCTTGGTATTCTGCACATTTCCTGCATCTGTAGCTTGGTGTCTATCATTAGTATTGGAAAATTCTCAGCCATTATTTTTTCAAAATATTTCTTCTGCTCCTTTTTCTTTCCTTTTGATATTCTCATTACATGTATGTTACACCTCTTGCAATTATCCTACAGTTTGTGGATATTCTGTTCTTTTAAACAAATTTATTATTTTCTCTTTGCATTTCAGTTTGGGAAGTTTCTACTGACATCTTCAAGCTCACTGATTCTTTCCTTGTCAATGTCAAGTCTACTGATGAATCCATCTAAGGCATTCTTCATTTATTTTATGGTGTTTTGATTTCTACCATTTCCTTTTGATTCTTTCTTAGAGTTTCCATCTCTCTGCTTATATTACCCATCTGTTCATGCATGTTATATGCTTTTTCCATTAGTGCTCTTAACATTTTAACATAGTTATTTAAAATTTCTGTTTCATTGTAAATTTTTGTTTAGGTTCAAAGGATTCATTGGTAAAAGAAACCACTCATCACATTAATAAACCAGTTTATGGTATTTATTAAGATACAGCAATAAGCAAGTAAGCAAAGAAAGCAAGATTATGCAGGCATATTTTTAAAAAAGAAGAAAAAAGAATTAAACAGTGTTTACATCACCAAATTGGGGCAACACTTACATCCAGATCTAAGCAGTGCTGGGAAGTCCCATGAACAGCGATCTGGCGTCCCAGTTGGGATTGTCCCGGGCAGTGTGTCCACTCCGCCGGTGAGACTTCAGAGAGTGGTTTGGGGAAATCCTGCTTATATCACCCAGCCGCAGACTGATAATATTAATCTGCATGCAAACATGCAGCTGTGGTTATTTTATTAACACTTGGATCTTTTCTCACAAGTCTTCAGGATATTCTTTGGCCCTGGGAACTGGCCAGGTTCTCAAGGTCCAAGAAGCTCCAGGACTTACTTTCCTTCTTATCTGATGCTTACCAAGCACTTATCCTTTAGGTCTGCACACAGTTGCTGAGAGTCTGGCACATAGCCTATGCAGGGTCATTCTTTGGTCAGAGGCCTAGCAATGCCTCTGAAGCCTGACTATAAATCTTAATTTTCCCCAAAATTAACTATCTGCTAATTGCAAAATCTGTATCATACCTGAGTCTGGTTCTGATGCTTGTTTCATCTTTTCATATTTTTCAGCATGCCTTGTAATTTTTGTTGAAAGCCAGATATTATGTATCAGGCTTTTAATGTGAGGTTTTATGTTAACTTGGCTAGGATCTGGGCTGTAATTAATGTTTGCTGTAGCTGTAGGTGCCAGAGGCTTCAGTTCTCCAGTGGTCTTTTACCCCCTTCCGCAGCGTCTTCGAGTTTCCCTTTTAAAACAGAGTCAGTGACTTACAGCTCTCTCAGTTGTATACTCCTGTTATTATACTGGAGCCCTGGGCCATGACCTTCAGAAGTGTTTCTAGCCTTTTTTTCCCCCCTCTTCTTAGGTGAGACAGGAAGGCTAGAGGGGGCTAGAGTTGGCTAATTGTCCTTCTCCCAGGTAGGATAAGGCTCTGGCAAAGTCTTTTTCCTAAGGAGTATTCTATGTTTGGAGAATGTTCTGGGTATATTTTTAAATGATTACTTTCCCCCTCCCCCTGCCAAAAGAGGAGGGAATTTTTCTTGGATTTTCAGTGTGAGATCCTTGTGGGGTTCCTGGAGGTAAAACCCATGAAAGTGTGGTAGCTTCCCTAAGACAGGGCCCCGAGGAGTTTTCTACTCAAGCTAGTCCACACTCATCCTTTAGCAATTTGTCAAAGTTGCTGTTTAAGTGCTTCTACCAGTTTATGTGATAGCAGCTTGAGCTTAGGGTAATTTGGCCTTGACTGTGATTCTCTGAATCTTTCTGTCTCTCCACTTTTCAGTGTGGCAATTTGCTTTGTCACCTCAGTTTCTTAGAAAAGTTGTGGAATTTCAGTTTGTTCAGCTTTTATTCTTGTTATGAAGATGGGAGTGATGACTTCCAAGGTCTTTATGTGTCAGAGGGGAACTGGAAGTCAACAGTGGCTTTTGAAAAAGGCGGTTTATTTTTCTTTTACCCAAATGTAGCCAGCCCAGGGCAGGTATGGCAATTCTGAGATCATCTGGGACCCAGGATCCTTTTATCTTGTCACTCTGCTGTCTTCAATATGTAGCGTCCACCTTATGTTTGGAAATGGCTTCTCCATCTCCAACCATCATGTGGTATTTCAGCCATTCTGCAGAAAGTATAAAGGGGATCTGGAGAGAAGGACACAGTTGTTTTCTTTAAGACACCCTTTTTATTTAAGGATACTTCCTGAAAGTTGCTCTTGCCACTTTTGATTATATTTAGAACTACTAGATCCTAAGTTCACGTGCTACGCCTGGCTGCTGTGGAGGTTGGGCAGTGTAGCTTCAACCTATGTCATGACCAACCAAAAAGGTGTAGAATGGAAATTGGGTAGCAATTAACAGTCTCTACCACAACAGTGTTCCAAGGATTTTCTCAGGTTCTGAAAGGTGTCTATGACACAAAATAGTTAAAGAAACTCTGCTTTACAAAATTGCTTTGAGAGTCAGGGTCATAGCATATCAGCACCTTGATGGCACTGGCACCAGCATACCCAGAATATTTAGCCTCATCAGAATCCCATTCAGTGCACTAACCCTTCCTGAAGGCTTGTCATGTGTCAGACATCAGGCTGATAAGCTATTCCCTACCCTCAAGGAGTTCCCAGTCTGGTATTATAAATCAGCAGGTCTCTAGCTCATGGCTGGGCATAGTTGCAGCATTACCTATACCCCAGAGTCCCCATCTTTTAAAGAAGTGGGCATCCTGTGTTTTTTGTCTTGTTTGGCCACAGTAGCAGGGATGCATCGGTTTGTAGTTTGGGAGAAGCCAGGTAGTATAAGCTCTAGGAGAAAGAAGGGTGGTTGTGTGCTGAGCCCAACTCTGTATGACTTCTTTTCCCTGGCAGCTTACCCAGCTGGCAGATTGTTTCCAGAGCAAGCCATGGTGAAAGTTAACGAAGAAAGACATATTATGTGTAAGTCAAGTGGGTTCTACCCAGAAGCCATTAACATAATGTGGGAAAATGGACACTGAAGATTCCTCATTACCTAAAAATTTCTGAGGGCGTCATCACTGATCCTACCAACAAGAATGAGGATGACATGTTTAATGTCACTGGCTCCTTGAAGCTGAAGCCTTCTCTGGACGACAGTGGGGCCACCTACCAGTGTGTGGTACGGCACATATCCTTGTCCACCTCCCTGAGGTTCACCTGCACCCTGACTGTGAGAGGTAAGAGTCTTTCTGGACATTTCCCCTACTCTTCACCTTGAGGACATGTAACATGAGAATTTGGTTCCCAGGCAGTCCAGGGTCTTCGCTGGGGAAGGAGAGAAAGCTTAGACTGGAGGGGCCAAGCTGTGGTGTGTTCTGGCTTAGTCCCAGAGTCAGCAGTCTAGATGAGGTCCCTGCACCAGGGCAGATGGTCTGGTAGGTAGAGAGTGGTGGTAGTAGTCGTCAGGTGGAAACAGAGCTACCTGTCAGCTCATGGAAGCTTTGGGTTCTGGATGGTCCATATGACACAGAGAGGGAAGATTGCCAGCTGCTAAGGGAATGGGGACAGGATCACGTCCACATCCTCTGAGGGTATCAGCCCTGCCAGCAGCCCTTCTAGTCAGGCTCCAGGTCCACTGTAAATGTTAACCGGTGGAGACTGAATCAGTAGTCCTGTCTTACGGGCTGTGTCCCAAGATGAGGAGGCCATAGTAGGGTGGTCCTGCAGATGCCCAGGGCTTTCCCAGGCACACAGGATCCTCAGGACAACACAACTCACTGCAGAACCTCTCCTGCTGGTGGGGTGGGTTTTTTTTTTTTTTTTAACTCATATCCTGGTTGCCCTGGTCATGGCTCTGTTCTTGGGTGGGGATGACCCTGCTGGCAAAATGCATCTTCCTGGAGCTAAGAGGAGTAAGGATGGCAAGGACTGACCAATGGGCCTTAGGAATTTGGCCTGGGCATGCCAGATAGGTCCTGGGATGGTCCTGGAGGGAGAGCGGAATTGTTCTTGGAAGTAAGGTCAAGGGGTGTGTATGGGTGGTGTGTGCAGGGGTGCGTGCAGGTTATGTGTGGGGCATGGGGAGTATGAAATATGCTTGTGTGCATGGTATGAGGGGTTTGTCTGGATGGTATGTACAGAATTGATATAAGATGGTGGAGTAGTTTGGGAGCTTTGAGGATGTGTGTGTCATATGTATGTGGTATGTGGTGTTTGATCTTTTTTCTGGCAAGTGCTAAGCACACTATTTGATGTGTGGAGATGTGTGAGGTAGAAATGGAAATGCTAAGACATGTGGCCGAGGTTTGGTAGTTAGATGTCTGACAGGGATGATGACACAAAACCACACAGATCCTAGCAGCAGTTGTGTGGTCTCTCAGGCCCTTGTTGGTAGGTTTCCTCTTAACATTCTTCTCTTTTTCTCTGCAGAACCTGAGAAAACAGATTTCTCATGGATTTATTTTTTACTCATCGGTTTTGGACTGATTTTATTGTTTTTCTTCTTTGGAAAAGGTAAGGGGCTCCAAAGCAATGTTTAGCCCTGTGTCTTGGAGTTGGCTCCAGGAGTTCAGATATCATAGCCAGTGGATGCTGTTGAGAGTTCTCAGGATTGATGCTGGGTTATTGTAAGTGTGGTGTGTGTTTGTGGTGTGTGGCTTTTTCTGGTATTGTGTTGGGGAAGAACTTTCCCATCTGATTTTCATGTGGTGGTTTGTGACTCTGGGAAGATGTATGCAAAGATTCTCCATACTGTATAAGTCACACTGTGAATTGAATCTGACCTTATTAGTTCAGACCAGGCCTTTGAACTGTGTGTGAGCTGATTTGTTGTTCTCACAGACATAGAAACCATGGCTCAGAGAGGGGAATTTGTTCCCCCAATTGCTCATATTTTGTTAATACCTTGGTAGAGTAACTTACCACCAGATTTCACTGGTTCAACCAAGAATTTATAACCTTCACTAGATATTTCTAAACTAAAACATGTTTGTCCCTGACTTTGGTCCAAATAGCAAATGAAACAGTTCAAGCTTTAGAAGCCCAAGAGACCAGCGTAAATGTGTTGGTTAAAATGGCCCTAGATAATAAAATTGCCCTCAATTATTTATGGGCCTGCCAAAGTGAAATCTGTGCAATAGCTAATACATCTCATTGTAAATGCTGTGGGAAAAGTAGAATAATCAATTAGTCAAGAAAAAAGGCTTTTTATCCAAATTCATCTAAGTAATTCATGTGTCTTACTTTCCTGGTTGGGTCTAGGCCAATGAGAACACTGGATGTAAACTGGTTTTCAAATGTTTCTTGTGATATTAATCATATTTCTTGCCTTTCTCTGGCTCTGGTATCCAGTTGCTAACATGATAACCCAATATCCAACAATAATACTTATTGAAAAAGAAACCAAAGCCTTTATGATTAGCCTGGATTCTGTTGTAGTTTGCAAAGGTGGCTCCAATTCTTGACCCTTCTGTGTCCATGTCTGTTGCCACATCACTTTCAAGTGCCCTTTGGTCATGGACTGTCCCTTGACATTGGGCTCAGTCATGTGACTTGCTTCAGCCAATATAATGAGATGGAAGTGGAGGCATGCCACTTCCTAGCCTAAGCCTTAAAAAGCCTTGTGAGTTTTCATTTGCTTTCTCTGTGCTTCTGACATTACTGAGAGAAGGACACATCCAGGGAGCCTGCTGGAGGATGAGAGACAGGAAGCAGAGCCAAGTCATCCTAGTGGCTCTAGTGGAGGCCAGCCTAGATCAGATGACAGTCACTCACTTCCACATGAGCAAATCTAGCTGAGATCAGCAGAGCTGACAGAGCCAATTCTCAAATTCGAGAGAGATGTTTATTTTTAAAAAGCCACCATTAGGCTGGCTTTTACACAGCAAAGCCCTACTGATATAGCTTCTCAGAAGGTGCACCTCAACGAGCAGGAGTGCGGTAGCTGTGGACATGTGCTGCTGAGACCCTCCACGAGAGCCTGCATGGGGAGTGCAGTCAGCTGACGTGCCCCAGATGCGGCTTCTCAGGGGTCTGCTGTCATGTTTGAGCTGAGGCCAGGGTCTCCCTGGACAGCTTCAGCCAATGACTGAGCAAGGCAGGAGCTCCCTGTTGGGGTGACTGAGACTTTCTCAGAGTTGTACTGTAGCCTGAGGCTTCTCCTACTCAATCCTGCCTCATTCCTCCTGCCTCTCCCTTCACAGTCAGCCTGCATTGTGGTCACAAGGCTCTCCCCTCCTACTTCCTCTCCCCTTTATCTTGCACAGGAATGACCTCTAATAACTCTTGTCATTCTAACTTCATCTAGAAAGCTGCTTTGCAGAAGACCCAAACCAACGCAAGGAGGGACTGAAGAATTATTATGAGGAAGATGATGCATTCCTGGCTTATTCAAGATGGAGGAACCACCCGAAGGACATTGGCAGTTCTTACACAGAGACCACAAGGTTTCTCGGAGAATGGATAAGCAGGTGGAATGACTTTTCCTCATGACCCTGCTCAAGAGCCGACTGTTCAAGCTGCCTTCCTTGAGGAAGAGTGATTTTCATTCTACTTCCAGGATGGATGGGAAACCAAGGACACAGTAGGAATTTAATAAAAACGAAAGTCACAGTCAGAACAGTATTGCATTTACTTCTCTCTGGGTTACCCTGAAGTTATACCTCCTCCCCAGTAATGATGGAATTATGAGAAAAGCTGGACTTGATCCGGTGAAAGTAAGGAGTGAACAGAGGCAGGGCTACCCAAAGTCTGGTTTGCTTCAGCTTGAGTGCTGATGGTCTGGGGAGGAGGAGTTTGGGGCATATTTGTGCTGCAAAGAAAAATATTTCATGAAAGGGAAGTATACAACTAACAGAAAAAGGTTAACTTGAGCCTGTGAGCTGAAGAAAACTTCTGAGTAGTGCTGACCTGTGCTATACACACGCACACTGTCACTTCTCCCAGTAAAGGAAATGAATTGTGGAGTTGCAAATGCACTTTGTATCACCCGTTCCACTCATTGGCATCAGTGCCCCGAAGGAACTGAGGTCAGGGGAAAGGCCAAAGTTCACACTACCATACCCAGGTTGGCCAGTCTAGGAAGTCTGCCCTTCATGTCACTCCAGAGTTGGGCCTGGCCAGAGTAGAAATAGAATAGGGTGTAGGTTACACCTGCTTCCCTTTCCATGCAGATAGACAACACCCTGTGCAGATGGGCCTGGCAGAGAGGCTGGCAGTAACCTAGATTCTAGTGCAACGAAACCTACCTCTAGTCCCAGTTCTGACTTTAATCCTCCCACTGTTCTTCCTTTCCCCAGATCTTTTCAAGTTGCAGTAGATCTGTTTTCTTCAGACCTGCCCCAGTTTGGGGTCAACATGACTTTGATGTGCAGAATTCATGTCTTCTTTTCCAAAGTCTTCTGCATGTCATCACATAACACCGAGTGTCTGATATCTGGGCATGGGGAGCCCGGAAACCTGTGGGGAGCCAGGGATACTCTCCTGTGATAGCAAGCTCCCTAGGAAAGTTCTCCCTAGAAAAAGATGTCAGGGAGGAGCTCAAGTGAGGGACAGAGCTGGAAGGATGCCACCTGTGGAGAGACAGTGGGTCCTATAGGCGCTGTAGGTGAGTCCTCTTCAGCAGAAAGGCCAGAGGTGCATGTTAGTGGGTCTGATGTGGCTGGAGATGTCAAATCCAAAGGCGTTAGACCTGGGCATGTATCCAGTATGGCTAGTGGGCTAGTTATTTCCAGACTAGCAAATAGTTTCACTACTGGAAAAGGGTGGCCTGGCTTTCCTCTCCTATAGAGCTCAGGACACATATCACACCATTGATATGAGCTGGGGACAGAGGGATGGCACATGAGCCCCATCAGGCTGCATTGCCACCTGACTGTTTGGCGGGAAGAATAGCCTTGAATGTAAGGACCCAGTCTTCCTGCAAGAAGGGGCATGATGGAAGGCTCACCATGTATAAGGTCAGAGAAGTGCCAGTGAGGTCCCTCTGACTCCATGGTGTTTTGGCCATAATCTAGGTTGTCACTTAAAACAGCTGAGCCCACTGTCAGTCTCGAATCTGGGACCTCAGGGAGGCCCAGGGGCTTCCTGGGTTACACTTTCCCTACTGTTCTTGGTCTGGCAGCAACTACCTCTTTGTGGTGAATTTGATACTTAGAGCATTGTGTAGTCCTACTAAAAGCTGGAGCTCAGGTCGCTGGGACTGTGTGGCAGGGGGAAGGAGCTAGGCTTGGGCATTAGACACACTCAGGTCCAAACCTTGGGCCTGCCACCTATTAGCTGTGAGATCTTAGCAAATCACCTCCTGTTATGAGATCTTAGCAGATTACCTCCTGCTATAGACTATTTGTGTCCCCCTAAAATTCGTATGTTAAATCCTAATGCCCAAGGTGATGGTATTTGGAATCGGGGCCTTTGGGAGGTGATTAGGTCATGAGGGCTGAGCCCTGATAAATTGGATTAGTGCCCTTATAAAAAAGACCCCACAGAGATCCCTCGCACCTTTTGCCACATGAAATTACAGTGAAAAGGCAGTCATCTAAGAAGCAGGCCCTCGCCCAGACACTGAATCTACTGGTACCTTGATCTTGGACTCCCCACCAGCCTCCCAAACTGCGAGAAATAAATTTTTGTTACTTATAAGCCACTCAGTTTATGGTATTTTGTTATAATGGACTAAGACACCTCCACTTCTTATTCTGTTCCCTCATCTGTGATCTTGGAGACCAGCACTTCTCCTGCAGTACTGGTGGACCACAGGCGACACATGGTACTTCCCTTCCCCTTTCCAGGGGGCCGGAAGTAGAGCCAGCTCTGCGCACAGGGTGTAGACTGGCTCGGACTGCTTCATCTGCTCTCATATGACGACTAATGAAGTCCTGAAGGGAGAACAACAGAAACAAAATTTCATAGAAGTTTCAGCTGGGCCGAGTAGAGCTCAGGGGAGTGTCGTTCCCCAGTTTAGGCCTGTGCCTTAAAGAAAGGGTGCCCCCAAGTGGAGGTAGCATCATCAGTGGGAAGAAACGCATGGGGTGTAGTGGCACGGAGGGCTTTGTCTAGCTGCCCCTCCATGGCTGGAACATTCTAGCTCCTCCCTAAGTTAAGCCTTAAGACTGGGTGGGGGTCTCTCTTAGAGATGGAGGAAAGCCTAGGACCAGTAGCCCAATTTTCTGGGATCAGGTACTTCTCTGTGGCCAGCAGGTGGCGCTGAGCCCCAGTTCTACAGTCTCCAGGCTCACTGTCCCCAGCAGCTTAAAGTCAGTGAGGGCTGGAAGGTTACTCTGGACGGGGCCCCAAGGGTGGTGCTGCCCAGAGGCACCTCATGAGTGAGTCTGGCCTCTCCCCTTGGCCTTAAGGACAGCCAAGCTGAGTCCCAAGAACCAGGCCCCTAAAACCCTGGGCTGACTCTGAGTAGCTCTTTACTCTTCTCTCTCTAAACCAGAAGTGGGTCAGCTCTGTAAGGAAGGGAATCAGTGCTGGGAGACTGCGTGGGTGCAGGGAGAGGGCAGCTTAGAGCTCAGACCAGCAGCAGCAACTCCCTGGCCCTGAAGGCCCTGCCTCTGGAGCAGCCTGCAACAGACCCTCATTGGTCTGGCTTAAGTCCTGTCTGCAGGCCTCATACATGTAGCGATAGCCCTGCCTTGTTGTACCATACTTCATCCATCTGTCCATCATTCGTTTGTTCATTCATTCAGCACCTACTCAGTGCCAAGCACAGTGCTGAGTCAGACACAGTCCTCCTGATCTCAAGAAGCCACAGGCTTGGGGATGGGGAGACAGACCCATAAACATAGGCAAAAAGAGAATGCCCATAGCATAGAGGAGGGAAGGGACCATCTCCTTCCAGAAAAATCAGAGAAGCCTTCAATGAGGCATCATTTGGCCTGAACTTTTATGGATTTCAAACAGATGTCAATGAGGCCTGGCCAGTCCAGGCAAAGGGAATAACATAAGCAAAGGCTTGGAGGTAGGGAGATCAATGTTATGGGCAAGGAAGGGATAGTGAGGCAGCCAGGGAAGCAGGTGGGTGGGTGTACTGAGTCCTGGCAAGAGAACTGAGGACTGTAAGGCTGGAGAGGCAGCCAAAGCCTGAAGTGGCTGGCTAAGAAGTCCAGCCTTGCCCCCGAAGCTGATGGGAAACTACTGAAGGTATTTCACAAAGGAGGAGAATTCCAACCCCTCTAAGACCACTCTGGTGGCTGCGTGACAGAGGGACTGCAGGAGGTGACATGGAGGCAAGCAGACCAGGTAACAGGTGTCACCACAGCCCCTGTAATCATGGTCTGAGCTGGGACGGACACTGTGAAGTAAGAAAGGCCAGGTGAAGAAACACATCACCGAGGGGAAATGTAAAAGCACCTTCTCTCAATGTTTGCTTGGTCAGTTTTTTCATGTGGCTAATTCAACAGCAATCACAATAGTTAACATTTATTGAGCACTTATTACAGACCGGGCACTTAAGCATTTTTCATGTTTTTCACTTACTCCCACAACAATTCTATGAGGTAGGTACTATTAATGCCCTCATTTTATAGATGAGGCAGCCAAGACATAGCTTGTTACCTGACCGTATTGTCCTATAGCTAGAGCCAAGATTTAAGCCCAGGCATTTGGCTTGAGAGCTCATGCCCCAATCCCTACACTAATGCCTACGACAGCCTTGCCCCTCTCCCTGAGCTCCCAGCTTTCCAGCAGAGCCCCAGGAATGGAGGCAGGGCGCAGGGCTGTAAAGCCTGCTGGGTGCCCAAAAGTTGAGATGGCTACAGATGCTGGCAGTGTTGGGCCACCTGAGGCAGAAGGGGAAGTGGCCAGCAGGTGGCGCTGAGCTGGGGAGAAGGAGCCAACAGCAGGTCCCTTTCCTGGCCTCCCTGCTAGGGTCCATGGCACCTCCTGAACGTGGGGTGGCAGCTGCCGGCCCCTGCCCTTCCTTTCCACCAGCGCGCTCGCTGCCTCCCCAGCAAAAACAGCCCAGAGTTTAGGTCGTGAAGGGGGAGGTTTTATTGACAACGGAGAAGGCAGAATTCTGGGCATGTACACGCAGCACCACTCCAGGAGTCCAGGCTCGAGTCAAGCTGTCAGGACAAAGGGCTTCTTCACTTCAGGGACCTTACCCACCCCCACCATCCTGAACTTTCCAATACCTCTTTTTCCAGCAACCCAAAGACTGTCCTTCCATCCCCCACAGCCACATTTTGGACAAAGTGAGTGGTAGCCACCGGTGAGGAGCCCAGACCAGAGTTTGGTCTCAGGTCCATCATGTGTGGTGGCCATAGGACCCCTCTCCTCAGCCTCTCTCTGCCTGGCATGTCAGTGTCTGCCCCAGCCCACCCCAGCCCCCCTCCGCTTCCCTGGCCTGAGCCTGCCCTGCGAAGGGGAGCCTGCAGCTCCAATCCTCCAGCTGGAATATGCTTTCTCATCAACTGCCCTCCCTGGCTGGCCAGGCCCTCCCCTTAGCCCATCACTTTTTCAGGGAGCAAGGGGGGCTGGGGCCTGACCACAGGCATTTCTTCGGGCCACAGAAACAGAGCAGCAGACCCCCAACTTGGGGATTATTCTTCCCTGGCCACCTGCCCAGCTTGTGGCCGGTCAATCATGGAGCCCAGGACTGGCTGGAGACCCAGGTTTAGGGCTCGGCACTTACCACAGCCTCACCTGCCTTGGATGGGGGTGTTGGGGAGGGAGATGGGCGAGCCAGTCCTGAGACGGGGCTGGGAGGAGGAGGGACAAAAATAACCTGGTACATGCTCCTGCCGAGGCCAGAAATAGCGTAGTGACAAGTGCCTTGTAACTCCCTGGGTGAGCAGCAGTGGGGAGCTGAGCTGAGGAGGGTCCAGCCTCACACCAGACTCTGGCCAGCCGAGGAGCACACACCCTACATACCATAGCACACTGCTGGTGTGCACACAGCACGTGTGGGGGCCCTGAGGGACCATGGCTTAGGACAGGGAATCTGGAGAGATGCTAAACTTGGCCTTGGCCTTGGCCATGGCCACGCTGCGTTTGCGCAGGGGCCCACGGGCTGAGGCAAGGGTCAGAGCATCCAGCAGGCTGCGGTCCTCATCAAGCTGGCGGGCTGTGCAGAGTGGTGTGGGCACTTTAACGGTGTTACCAAACTTGGAGTAGTCCACGGAGTAGCGTCCATCCTCCTCAGTCACAATAGGGACAAAGCGCTGACCCCACAGGATCTCGTCGGCCAGGTAGGAGGTGCGGGCCTGGGTAGTGATGCCTGTGGTTTCTACCACACCTTCCAGAATGACAATGATCTCGAGGTCCTGGTGGTGGTGCAGGTCGCTGGGTGCCAGGTCGTAGAGTGGGCTGTTGGTGTCGATGACATGGTAGATGATGAGGGGGGCCACCAGGAAGATGCTGTTGCCACCCACGCCATTCTCCATGGGGATGTCCACCTGGTGGAGGGGCACCACCTCGCCTTCAGGGCTGGTGGTCTTGCGCACCACCTGCATGTGGATGGTGGCGCTGATGATCATGCTCTTGCGGAGGTCGCCCACGCGCAGCATGAAGCAAAGGCGGCCGTGGCGCAAGGCAATGACAGCGTGCTTGCTGAAGATGAGAGTCTCCGCCCGCCGGTGGGCCTGGGCGGTCTTCATGAAGATGCAGCCCAGCATGATGGCGTTGACCATGAGCCCTACGATGTTCTGCACAATGAGGACCAGGATGGCCAGGGGGCACTCCTCCGTCACCATTCGCCCACCAAAACCAATGGTCACCTGGACCTCGATGGAGAAAAGGAAGGCAGATGAAAAGGAGTGGATGCTGGTGATGCAGGGCACAATGTCACTCTCCCCGGGGGCCAGGTCTCCGTGGGCAAAGGCGATAAGCCACCAGGCCATGGCGAAGAGGAGCCAGCTGCACAGGAAGGACATGGTGAAGATGAGCAGTGTGTGTGGCCACTTGAGGTCCACCAGCGTGGTGAACACGTCCTGCAGGAAGCGGCCCTGCTCCCGGATGTTCTTGTGGGCCACGTTGCAGTTGCCTTTCTTGGACACAAAGCGGGCCCTCCGCTCACGGGCACGGTACCTGGGCTCTGCAGGGTCCTCTGCCAGCCGTGTCAGCACGTACTCCTCAGGGATGATGCCCTTGCGGGACAGCATGGCTCCGGAGACCCCCAGGGAGGGGCTTCCCCCATGCGGGGCACCCCCTAAGCTGGCCTCTCACCCTGGGCCGCCCCCACCAGCCTTCTCCTCACCTCCACCTGGATCCTGCTTATATCAGCTGCCTCACACTTCAGCCCACCTGCCCATTGCTTGGCCAGCCCCCGACCCTGCCTGCTCTCCACCTGGCTCTGGGTCCCAGCCTTGCTGTCCTCCACCAGCTGACCACCCCTGGGCCTCCCTCTAAGACCTGTTCTCTCCACACAGCCTTCCTTCTCAACCCACCCCAGAACTATCCAGACCTCACACAACCTCCCCCCGTGTCTCCCGCCTCACCCTTTTCGGCCCCCAGCTCCCCTCCAAGCTCCAGCTTCACGTCCTGACCATTCCCAGCCTCCCCTCCAGGTATGCCCCCTATCTGTTACCCCACCCGGCCAGTAGCGTCCCCGCCGCTCTTCGGATCCCTCTCCAGCTCTCGTCCTCTCTGTCTCCTTGGGATCCTGCGCCCTCCGGAGTCACCAACCCACCCGGCTCAACTCCGAATCCCCTTGCCCCCCGCGCGACCTGGCCGGGCTCGCTCCAGTCTCGGCCTCCCGGCTCCGCGCCGGCCGCACGCGCCCCGGCGCCAAGGCCCCCGCCCGCCGCTCCGTCCCTGCCCCTCCCGCTCGTCGCTGCTGCACCTGCTCCTGCTCCTCAAGCCGCAGCCGTCGCCTCCCCGCCCCCTCCTGCCGCCCGGCTGCTCGCGGCTGGCGGTCCTCCGGTCCGTCCGTCGGACTGAGGGTCCGCGGAGACCGACCGGTGCAAGGTGGGGGTAGAAGACTGCGAGCGGGGGGCGCCCGAGGAGCGGAGTGGGGGCCCGGGGCCGCCAGGGGGAGCCCGACCTGTTCCTGAGCAGGACGGGGGAGGGCACAGGCGCAAACCCCGCCCCTCGCCGTCTCTTCTCGGCTCCCCCTTTCCTGCTTGGGACTCAGAGTCTGGCCTTGGTGGGTTGTCCAATCCGATGGACTCAAAGAGGTTCCTTCTGTGCTCACTCTGAAATTGGGACGGGGGGAGGGAGCCGGGACCTGCCCTCCCAGTCAAAGGGACCGAATCCCCTGTCGCCCTGCATCCCCTCCTCCATTTTTCCCATCCGCAGTTGGGGCAATATTAGCCTCTCGAGCAGCACTGGGATTTGCGGGTTCCCAGGGAAAGGAGGCACCAAGAGGCGCCGCCACCAATCCGAGGGTTAGGGGAGATTAGGTGGCCCGAGGACTTCTCAGCTGACCGCTTCTTCCCTTTGGGGGATGCTCTTAGTCCTTTCTCAGTCTTGGATCCTTTGAGAATATGCTGAAAGCTCAGACTTCTTTCCTATTTTTTTTTTTTTTAAGTACCGTAGTAGGTGTAGGAGCACAGTTTAACATCTACTGCAGAGAATGTTGGGTGCTGCAGCCCAGAAGCCTGGGCAGCTCCATCTACTCGGTCATGACCACCCTCAGCCCCACCTCTGCATTTTAAAGAGGGGCTGAGCTCCTGGCACCTGCTTTACACTTCCTCACACCTGTAGCCTGATTTCTTCCACCTCAGGTAATGGGAGGTATCTGGGTCTGAGTGGCTGTGTTAGGGCTGGTTTGGACACTGGGAGAGTCAGGCTCTTGGCCTGGATATGGGTGGTGTTTCTGTTGTAGGCATCAAACTAGGGTTGCTGTGTTGCTTGGCCCCCAAGTTCTCAGCTGGGATGGAAAGCCTGCTAGGTCTCTGTTATTGGAACAGGAATGGCTTCACCCCTTCTCTGGGGCTCAGATCCTTATGGAGGAACCCCTGATCCATATGTGGCCATTTGTTGGACTGGGGGCTTGAGGAAGGGACTGGAAAGATAGGATCAGTGGGGATGTAGGCCACAGTGGGGCGGGGCATGAATTCCATATTGAGTTTTCCTCTTTCTCTCGCATAACCACCTGTAGGCTGAGTGAACACTGCTACAAAGGGTACGTGTGATCTTGGGCCATATTAACAGAGGTACGGTGCCTATGGTGGGGCGGGGAAAACAGGATGACTAGAGTGGGAAGCTCAGGAAGACGGGATTTCATGGGAAACCTCTGAGGCAACTACAGCTGTTCAGCCATCAGAAAAGGACGCTTGAAGAACCCCCAGAAAATTTGGGTACCATTGCAGAAACCCCTGGGGATGAAGGAGGATGGACAAGTAGTTTTGCATAGCCCAAAGGCTAGAACCAGGACACTGAGAACAGAGGCAGGCTTTGATTTCACATATGAGAGTCAGTTCTGGTAACAATAACCTGAAATGACCCACATCTGTGTGGTATCCAAGTCCGGTCAGGGTTGGTGGACCATCAGGGATGCTATAGAGGGATTTGGGCCAGGATGGCCTTGGGCATCCCTGCAAGACTTCACTGTAGGCCCTGCCCTGCCCCTTCTGCTTCCCTTCAATCTCTTGGAGTGTGGTGGGCTTGTGGAGGGTGTGTGTGGGGGGGTAGAGTCCTCTTCTCTCACCCCTGGCTCTGCTCCTGGGAGACTCCACAGTGGAGAGAGATGCTGGACCTCCAGAGGCATCTCAGAGCTGGAAAGGCCAGTCTCTGCCTTAGTTATACCCTGCCCCTCCCTTCCAGGAGCATGAATACCCTACCCAAACGTCTCAGCCTCTTGCTCGGCTCTATCCTGTACTTGCTTATACTCATGTCTCCCAAACACTGCATTGTCAGGTCTCTTTCTTGCTCAAAAAGCTTCTCCACTTTCCTTTTACCCATAGGCTTATCCCACACTCCTTGTCCTGGTGTTTGAGGCTCTCTGATCTGATACCCTCCTTGCTGCCCTCATCTCCCTCCCCCTCCCTGACCAACCAACACTCCTAACTCACTTCCACTATCACTTTTTAGCTCCCACTGCCCCCTCACCGCACCTTTTTCTCTAACTCCCTGCCTGTTCAATTCCTACCCCTCCCATGCCCAGCTCAAATCCTGCCTTTCCCAGGCAGCCTGCCCAACTTCACAGAGCTCTCCCTTTATGAGTTTCTCTGGCTCCTGGAACATCCAGAAGGGTCTGTGCTGGGCTCCCCTCCAATTACTGGTGAGTTTCCCTTATGTTGTGTGGCTCTGACCCCCTTGCAGCCAAGAGTAACTGAGGCCCCAGACTCCTAGTTTGCACCATAGGGCCTGGTACAGCCAGTACTGCAAGCAATATGTAAATGATAATAAAATGACATGTAAATGAGCACCTGCCATTTCTTGGCTGATAGCAAGTGTGTACTCCTGTTTTGTGATGCAGATGGAGTCAGGACAGCTGTTGTTTTGATCACCCTGGTGTCTGGCCCCATCATCTCCCAGCCACCACCTGCCTGACTTGTGGCACATGCACTGTGCTTTCTCTCTGAAGGACCACGCTTCTCCCACTTCTAAATGCCTCTGCTTGGGGGACAGAGATGGTGACATGTGGTCCAGGCATAGCCACTCAGTACATTCCAGCCCTCTGACTACAGTGATTGGGTCGGGGTGGAGAAGTGATCCAGGTTGCTCCATGGAGATTTGCTCCTGAGATTTTTGCTGAAACTATTGGTCAGGAGCATCTCTTTTTCCTCTTGGGTTGCCCTGGGGCAGGATGTAAGCTGGAGCTGCTATTGGCCATCTGTCATCAGGAAGAGAGGAAAATGGAACCCAGAAATGGAGACCCTTCCCTGATGTCAAACACCTGGATCCAGCCATGCTTGAAGTAGTATACTTCTGGCCTTTTTAGTCACATACCACAATAAATTAAAGTTTTGGTTTAAACCACTTCGAGTTGGGTTCCTGTCATTTGCAACAGCAATAGTGCTAATCAAGAGTATCTAGGCCCCACAATTTAAATCAAGAATTAAAGTGAGAAGGAAGAGGACCAGGTTGTATGGAGATCTTATCTGATGAGGTCATCATGAAAGCACTATCACCCTTGTTATGGACTGACTTGTGTGTCTCCCCCCCCCCATTCACATGCTGAAGCCCTAACCCCCAATGTAACTGCATTTGGAGATAGGGCCTGTGAGGAGGTAATTAAAGCTCAGTGAAGGTATGAGGTGGAGCTCTAATCCAATATACTGGTGTTCTTATAAGAGTGTGGGGGGACACCAGGGATTCATGTGCATGGAGGGAAGACCATGTGAGGACACAGTGAGAAGGTAGTTGTCTATAAGCTGAGGAGAGAGGCCTCAGGAGAAACCAATCTTGCTAACACCTTAAGCTTGGACTCCAAGCCTCCAGAACTGTGAGTAATAAATGTCTGTTGTTAAAGCCTCCCAGTCTGTGGTATTTTGTTATGGCAGCCCAAGCTGACCACTACGGCCTTCATTTCATGGACAAGGAACATGCTTTTGCCCACGCTCACACAGCTTCTTCAGGAATGCCCAATGCCAAGGACAAGCTGGCGCCACTGCACCCACAGTCCACTGCCAGCCCCTGCCCACCAGACCCAGGCCCTCTGGTAGGAAATAATCTCTTTATTTACAAGTGATTTACAGTTAGAAAACCCAGGCAGGGGTAGGAGCCAGTGGGGATATGGGATGGCACTTGGGCTCTGGTAGGTCACTTGTCTGCATGGACGAAGGAGGCGAAGACACTGTCCTTCTGGCTGAGCAGCTTCTCTGGCTTGTCAAACTCAAGGATGGCACCTCGCTTCAGGACAATCACCAGGTCTGCACTCAGGATGGTGTGCACACGATGCTAGGCGGGGTGGAAGGGGCTGGTCAGGGAGGTGGGTGGGGAAGGGGTGGGGAAGCTGAGGGAGTCCCTCCTGCAGCTTGGAGGAGGAGGAGGTATGTGGTCAGAATGGCCTATCTCTGGTGATCATCTTTTCCTTAGGGTGACTGTGACTCCAAGCCCTCTGTCCTCTAATACTGCCCTTCTCTCCTCACCAAATCTCAGCTCTGCTTCTACTTCCAGGGTTTGAGACTTGGAGACCCCCTTCCCACCCCTTTACCACCCACTTCCTATGGAAAAGTAACCCCAGCCTTGCTCACAGGACTGTAGGACAGGGGTG
Source organism: Cynocephalus volans (assembly GCF_027409185.1). NCBI lineage: Eukaryota > Metazoa > Chordata > Mammalia > Dermoptera > Cynocephalidae > Cynocephalus > Cynocephalus volans. The sequence goes on from NC_084463.1 coordinate 117,264,076, forward strand.
GACCTTGGAACCTGGAGAAAGAGAAGGGAGGTCTGAGAGAAGTGCAGGTGCAAACCCCTCCCCCACCAAATCCTGCAACTCAGACTCCCTGCAAGTCCTCCAGACTCCTTGCCCTGTACTGCTCCAGTGTCCGTTCTTGATTATCAGGACCAGGCAAGCCTAGGGGCTGCCCACTGATGACAGCCCTAGGAGGCCAGCCCTCTCTCTGGATGTCCCCCCAGCACCCTATTAGTGGGCCCTTACCGCGATGGTGACCACAGTGCGGTCTGCAAAGGCCGTCATCACCACCTTCTGAAGGATGTTTTCCTGCCAGGTAGGAGCAGCAGCTGTTGGCTCACCTGTCCAGTGGATGGGGTCTGACCTGGCTTTGGGGATGTGGGGCCCAGGTTTGCGGCCCAGCTCCCATCTGACCCCAATCCTAGCCCCACCTCCACCCTCTCTCTGGCCCAGGTCCCCACAGGACTAGTCAGGTTCTTAGCTTTTGGGGGCTGGACTCAGCCTGTTGGGATCTCAGTCTGTGTATGTATGTATGTGTGCTGTGTGGTGGGCGATGGGTGCATGGGTCTGTGTGCAGCCTCTGTGTGTGTGTGTATGAATATTTCCTAAGACTAGATGGAGTCAGCGTCCCCCAGTCCTTTGCCTTTTCTGCCACACATAGCCCTTGATGTTTAATGCAGCTTGAGCCCCAGCACTGGTTTGTGCAAATTTCTCCCTAGCACCCCACTAAAACCCTCTGCAAGATTTCCATTCCGTGGATATGCCCAGGACTGACCGTGGCCATGTCGATGGAAGCTGTGGCCTCGTCCATGATGAAGATGCTGGTCTTCCTCACGAAGGCCCGAGCCAGGCAGAATAGCTGCCTCTGGCCCTGGCTGAAATTCTCCCCGCCTTCTGTGATGATGGCATCTGAAAACAGCCCCGGGGAGGGGGAGCTGGGCTGAGTTCATCCTGTGCTGGGAGTGGAGCAGATGGGATGGCTTGGGGGGCTGTCGGGAAACGTGTGTATGGGGGCAGATATGTGGGTGTGTATCAGTGAACACAGGTGTGTGCAGGATTGACTCACCTGACACACAACACAGATGCCATCTGCATGAACTGCAATGTGAAGGGCACCCCCTGGGGTTGTGCACTGCTGTGGCCTTGGGCAGTTCCTGGAGGGGAGCATGTGCACTGAGTGTGTGTGTGCTGCATGTATGTGGGCTTTGGTGAAATGATTCATTGAAGCCAAGGCCCGGCAAGCTCCCACTGCTCCAGGAGCTGCCACAAGTACACCAAGGCATTGCTGACCCCTGGGGTGGGGGCGGAGTCTTCCCCGTAGCCTGGATGAGTGACCCATGCCTAGGATTTCCCAGTCTGTCTTCTCCTCCTCCAGGCTAGAGCTGGGAAGGCAGCTGGATGGGGTTGGGCAGGGCTGAAGATACACCAGGGTATGGTGACTTGCAATGACCCTGACTGTCGCTCATGTGCCCTGACCAGTTGTGTGACCTGGGGCAAGTGACCTGACCTCTCTGGAGAGAGGTAGGACCAAATGGTCTCTGGGGTCCTGCTAAATCCCGGACTCCAAACTCAGGTGTGAGGCTTCTCTCCCCAGTCCTTACAGGGTCCTTTAGTTTCCAAGCAGGAGCAGGAGGAGTTACCGAGGCCTCCCGGAAGTGCCTTCACCACCGGCTTCAGCTGGGCTATCTCCAGGGCCTCCCACAGCATGCTGTCAGAGCACTTCTTCTCGGGGTCCAGGTTAAATCTGGAGAGTGACACAGAAAGCCCCAGTTGAGAGGGGAGCAGGGTCCTGCCTCCATCCCCAGGAGCCTCACAGAGGGCGAGGCAGGTGAAGAGGACGTGGGGGCAGTGGGGGGAGGACAGCCTCTCAGGCCTGTGGGCAGGGTCCCTACCAGTGCCTGCCTAGGCCTAATGGGAAGGAGAAGGGCACGAATGTGAAACTCCTCTGAAGATCCTGGCCTCTCCCACACCCCCTTCTTATGCAGCAGAGCTGGCCTCGAGCTGGGGCAGTCCTGGTGGGGTGGCAGGGGCTCACCGGATGGTGCCGCTGAAAAGGACAGGGTCCTGCAGGATGATGGAGAGGCGCGAGCGCAGGGTGTGCAGCGGCAGTTTGGCAATGTCGATGCCGTCAATGATGATGCGCCCTGCATGGACATGATGTCACAGGCGGGGTGCCACTGCGGCTGGGGCTGGTGCTGGGGATGGGTTCAGCCTGGGACGTGGGTCCCCATGAGGATGCAGGGGAAGGCAGTGACTGCAGGGCCTCCTGTGACATCTGACCATACTCCAGGACTGAGGTCCCATCTGGTGGCTGTGGATACACGTGGGGTGCCCATCATCCGACTCACCCTCGAACGTGTCCACCATGCGGAAGAAGGCGAGCGAGAAGGAGGACTTCCCACTGCCTGTGCGGCCGCAGATCCCAATCTGGAAAGAGAAAAGCAGGTATGTCGCTGAGGCTCAGGGACGCTGGGAGTAGCCCCTAGTGCCAGTGCTGGGGGTGTATGCAGGTGTCAGAGGTCACGGCATCTCTTCTTGCCCTGGCTTTCTGACAAGCTTCTCTTTGGCCAGTGCTGGGCCACAGGCTTGGGCTTGTTTCCTGCAGGGGGCCGAGAGGGGGACTCACGAGCAAAGTGTAAGGAGTAGATGTCCATTTGCCTGGACTGTGGTGTGGGTCTGGGTGTGCCCAGTACTTGGCTACAGGGGAGTTGTGGGCACTGGTGTGTCTCTACGTGCGTGGGTGTGGCAGAAGGACACGGGGGTGGCTGAGTGTGGTGTGCAAGGATGTGGCTGTGTGCCCCATCTTAAACTGGAGCCATTTCCTGGCCCTTGGGTACCAAGAGAAATTACAATAAGGGACTAATACGGAGACAGGGATAGTGACATAGAAGGACAAGAGAGGAAGGGACAGATAGGAGAAGACACAGGCAGGGACAGAGAAACAGCCAAAGGTCAGAGATAGTGAGACGGACAGCCACAGACCATGACTCGCGAGAGAGACAGAGGGGAGTGAAGAGGGATGTGAGGACAGAGTTGAGTGAGAGCGCCAGACAGTGGCTCTCCCTCCCAGGACAAGGGTGGCTCGCTCTCTGCCCCTAGGCCCCTGCTCTAAAGCTCAGGGGGGTGGGGAGAGCCCCTGACCACCTGTGGGGAGGGAGCCCTGACAAAGTCCTCTAAGCCAGCGGAGTCCAGGTGTCCTTTTCCTTGGCGGACGACTGAGGAGATGGGCTGAGGGCAGCAGGGGGTTGGGGAGGGAGAGAGGAAAGGTGGGCTGAACGCCCTGATGGACCTGTGGCCTGAGGCTGCGGGTCTGAATGGGTGAGAGGCCTGGAGGGGCTGTGGGGCAGCTGCGGTGACTCTGTGGAGCTGTCCAGCTCCATGCCTCCTGGCCCCTGCTCACTGCCCTTACTGCAGAGTTGGGGGCGCGGTCGGCCCTGCTGTCTGACCTTCTGTCCCGGGGAGATGAGGGCGTTGACGTGCTTTAGCACGGGCTTCAGGGAGCTGTCGTAGCGCACGCTCAGGTTCTGGATCTGGATCTTCCCTTGGTCCGGCCAGTTCTTCGGGATCAGCGATGGTGCTGGGGGCCAGGCTGGGGTCAGTCACCAGGCATGGGCCACAGCTGGAGCCCCTCCCCAGACTCCTCGTGGTTCCCCCAACCCAAACACACCCCTCCTCTGGGCCCTTCCCCCAGGAGTCCTCTTCCTGTGCCCCTCACCCAGCAGCCCCTCATAGCTCTCTGCCTCAGTTTTCAGTAGCCCGTGGATCCGTTTCACAGCCCCCAACTGGATCTCCATGTCCGCCAGGTTCCTCACCATCCAGTTGAGGTAGTTGGAGACCTGCAGGGAGTAAGCTCGTCATAGACACTCAGTGATCCCTTAGTTCTGTCCTTGGCTACCAGGATGGCCCTTCTTACAGCTGAGGAGGGGCCAGAGGCCCCCAGATGTCTTTTGCTGCCCACCAGCTGCTATTCAGACTGACTGGCTCTCTCTGGAGGAGGTGGCTCCTCACCCACCCCCTGTCTGGGGCTGAGGCCCTGGCCCTGGCAGTCCCTCTGGCATTAGACTCTAATTAGCTTGGGGTAAGGCCTGGGGGGTGATTCATGTCTCAGTTGGGGGAGGAGCCCTGGAATTCCTCGAGTGCCATGTCTGACCCTTCCCCTGCCCCAGCCCACCACCACTCACCATTAGGGCGTAGGTGAGGCCCAGGCCCACCAAGCCAGCAGAGAGCTCCCTATGCAGGGAGTTGGAGATGGAAGTCACGGCTGCGATGAGCACCACACAGGCACCGATATACTCCTGTGGAGAGAGAGCAGCTGGCCTGGGCCCTTGGTGGGTGGGGTGGAGCGGGGCAGGGGGATTGGAGCCACGTGTCCCCCAGCCCACCTCACTCCCTTCCAGGGCAGACAGGAGCTCAGCCAAGCCTCGACCCCAGCCCCACAGTTCATGTACACAGCGTCTGCCAGATGTGGGGCCTGTGAAGGTTGGGCCCAGAGGATGACATGTTGCCACAAGCTATGCTCCCCTATTCCCCAGTCACCCACGCACCTGAACACCCATGCCTCACCACGGCCCACACATGCACACAACACATATGTGTGTCATATGACTTCCTTCAGACACACACTCATCAGTTACACTCACAACTATTCTTGCTATTGGCACACACTACAGATCCACAAGTCCCCAGGCAGAGGTGTGGGGAAAAGGGGTGCAGGTTAGACGCTGGGAGGACCACCAGGGCTGGGAGACCAGGGGGCCCAGTGTCCACACAATCTGGCATCCTGTCCTCTTCCCACCCAGGTCCATGTTTGGCCCTTGCTCTGGCTCCACACCCCTATCAGAACCCCCTGTCCTGGGGCTGGAGGTAGGGGTGGGTGGCACTTGCCATGCGGACTTCTAGCCATCTGTTGGCAGCCGTGAGGAAGAGGGAGGCGATGTTGTTGGAGTCCGTGTATTCGAGAAGCTTCTGCTGGAACCGGGACTCATACCTGGAGGAAGGACAAAGAGGGTCTGAGGGAATAATTTTGGTCTGCATAGCTCCTGGGACTCCTACCTACAGAGGGGGCCACCTGGGCCTCAACAGACCCCAGACATGCCCTCTCTGGCACCTTATGTATGCTGCCCTCTCTGAAATGCCCTCCCAATTCCTTTCTACTTACTCGAAATTGTCAAGGGTCCCACCTCCTTCAAGCTCATTATTACCCCAAGACCTGTTCTCTTCAGGTCTTCCCCATTACAAGAAAGGGCACCTCCAGACACCCAGTTGCTCAGGCCATAAACCCAGAAATTATTTGGATTCACATCCAAACCCTCAGCAAGTCTTCTTATGTCTACCTCCAAAATAGTCCTTGCCTCTCTCCACCTCTCTCCTGCCTCCTGCCCGCTGCAAACACTCACCTGGATTACTGCATCGCTTCTTAATAGGTCTACCTGCTGTCTCCCTACTGTCCATGTACCACATAGCAGCCAACATAATCTTTCTAAATCACAAACTGCATCCTATCTCTTGTCTGCTTAGAATATCAATGACCTCCCATTGCTGTGTGAGCCAGCTCCTGCCAACTTCATCCTTTGCCACAGACCCCCTTGCTGCAGCAAGAGTTAGGTTTTTTTAAAGTTTTGTGACAATACCAAGTTATTCCTACCCCAGGGCCTTTGCACATGCTGTTCCCGTTGCTGGGAATGCTTTCTCCCTTACTTTTCACAAGGCTGACTCCTTCTCAACCTTCAGGCCTTTCTTCTGTCTTACCTAATGTAGGTTTCCCCTGCTATTCTCTATCTCTGTGGCCTGTTTGCCTCACAGTATCTGCTTGTACATTCATGTCTCTAGCTGTTTATGATCCATCTCCCTCTAAATTCCATGAGGATGGGGACCATGTCTGTTTTGTTCACCAACGTATCTCAGCACCTGTGCACTGTCAATAAATATTTGCTGAATGAATGAATGGAGCCTTCCTTGACTCTTTAAGGTAGAGGGGCTCTCTCTGTGCAAAGACCTTTCTTTCCAGCCCTCCATTTTCCCATCATGTTCTTCCTGAGTTACTGTGCATGCACCTGCCTCTGCTTTCTGATCAGCCTGGGCTTCTGATCAGCCTTGGCCACGTCCCTCAGAATTTGCTGGAGTGGGCTGGGCCCAGAGGAGGTGCAACAGCACTTGTTTGATGATGATGAATGAAGGAATGAATGAAAAGCTGTGTCAGCACAACTGGTCTGATAAAGACCAAACTCAGGGTACTCAAAAGGAGCCAAGATGTGCCTTGCTGGGCATTTGCTTTTCTCTGCTTGCAAGTGCTTGTTCAGCTTTGATTGTTTCTGGGTGGAGGGCATGTGTCTGAGGAGAGTGCAGTGCATCTCTGACGTGTGAGAGAACATGCAATTCCTCAGCCAAGCAGTTGTGTGTGCGGCGGCTGACATGTCTGCGGCAAGTGTGAAACCACGCGTCTGAGGAGTATAAGTGCACGTTGGAGCTGTGTGTGAGCACGGGTGCACCTATGCGTGACAGGAGTCTGAGGCGCCCAGTTGTACATGGGTCTGAGGGCCATGTGTGAGTGACAGGAGGGTCTGAGGGCAGGCATGTGTGAGATGGGAGTGCCTGCCATGGGTGTGTAACAGTGTGTCTGAGCACTGGGAAAGAGCCCGGCAGATTGGAGTCCTAATGTCATGACTTACTTGCTGTGTGTCAGGATCGAGACTCAGTTTCCTCATCAGTAAAACGGGGATAGTAATAGTTCCTACATGGACTAACAACCTCTGAGCCCAATGCTGGGCACTCTTGAAACTTTTATTGAAAAAAACAGGGTCTCTTGGTAAAGTCTTTTAGAAGGTCAGACAGGCCTAGGTTCCAAGCCCGGCACCAGCTGTCACAGTCTGTGTGACCTTGGATTGGTTACCCCACCTCTCTGGGTCTCGTTCTGCATCTGTAGAACATGGCTACTCATATCTGCATCATGAGGCTCTTGTGAGGATCATGTGCAATCAGGTCCATTTAACACTTAGCATAGTGCCTGGCACATGGTGCATGCACAATCCACACATGCTGGTTAGCTCTCAACAGGGCAGGCTGCTGGGCTAAAGCCAATGAATTCAACACATACAGGATGAATAAAGTCTTCCACTCAAATTTAAAGCTAATTTGTCACACAAGTGCAGGGGTGTGGGAGATCTCACTGGGCAGCAGTGCCTCTGGCTGACCATGGGTTTGGCCTGAGCCAGGGTACAGGATGCTAGAATCCTCTCACAAGAGGGTCTGGCCCACTTTAGGGAAGTCACAATCTCTCTCCATCCCAGGCCCAGCCTGGGGTCCTCTGCAACACCAACTATTAAGAGGGACATTGCCAAACTTAGAACAGAGGCTAAGCCCAGGGATGCTGAGGGACATGGAAGTTGAAAGAACTGGGGAAGTTCAGGCTTGAGGAGAGAAGAAGGCGGGGAGCCTCCACAGATCTTCTGTGTAGAAGAAATCGTAGGCTTGTACAGGGGCAGGGGTGCCCAGGGAGCAGAGCCAAGGTTGGGGGAGCTCCACTTTGCTCTGCTTTACTCAGGCGAGACCCCAAGGAGGTGACCTCCCACTGGCCCAGGTATGCCAGGGAGTGAACAGAGGCTGCAGTGCTGCACGAGGGGCTGGGCACCTCTCCTGGGCTGAAGCTGGACTTCGGGGCTTGGGCAGAAGGTGCAAGCCACTCTGGACCCTCACCTGGTCCTTGAGCCCTAGGGTTACTCCTGGACACAGGGCTCAGTGTCGCATGGTACTGTCACAGCTGTGCCATCCTAAAAATAACCTATTATTACTGTCTGGGTGAGGCTTAGAGACAAAAGCCCAACTATCTAGGTCAGGGGTCTCCGGCCTCTCTGGCTGGAGGAGAGTTGCCCTAATAGATCAGAAGGAGATTTGGGGGGTGGGGAGCAACAGCTCCCTCCTGTCCCCAGGCAGCCTCAGATGCTCCCGTCCAGCCTGACGTCACCACTCAGGGTAGTGACAGGATGATGGGTCACTGAAGTGTTCAGGAATTCCTCCAGCCTGCTGAAGTCCTACCCATCCTTTGAGTCCTAGCTCCGATGACACCTCCTCTAGGAAAGCTTTCATGACTGCCTCCCTTCCGTGCTCCCATGCCTTTGTCCCCATTCTTTAGACTACCTGTCACATGGGTTTGTCCAGGGCAGCAGCTCATCTGTAACTCTTCTTTTTAGTGCCTGACGTAGGGCTAAGCACATGGTGGGTACTCAGCAAATGTTTGTTGAATGAACAAGTAGGTTCAAGTCTGGGCTTTGGGAAACCTTACACAGAAAAGTTATATAACCTCTCTGTGCCTCAGTTTCCTTATCTGTGCAATGGGAATGATCGTGTTCATGACCTAGGGTTGCAGTGTTGGACAAACAAGATTGGAATGCAGAGGACTCAGCCTAGTGTTTGGCACACAGGAGATTCTTGGTAAAAGAAGGCCTCTGGGCTGGCCCACATGATCTGAGCCCCTTGCTAGCACTGACACATGAAGACTTGTCTCAGCCTTGTTTCTTTTCACGTTCTGCCTTGGTTCACAAAGGCCCTGAGCTTGTCTGCAGGGCTGGACTTTTCCTCCGTGATCATAGAGCTAGAGCCCACCCGGCCTGTCTCCTGTGGTGCACATCCCCCGCCTTGGGGCCTGAGGAAGGGTTGAGAGAGGTGTGTCCTGGGCCTTCTTAAGTGGACGCTGAGAATTGAATCTCACGACTTGTGACCCTGGCCCCACTTGCACTCCACTCCTACCTGGGGGGAAATCTGAACTCGTACCTGAAGGCCCGGATGGTGGTGAGGCCTTCCACAGTTTCAGCAAAGTGCGAGAGCAGAGGGAGCTGGGTGGTGTCGTCCAGCTGCTGCAGGTCCCTGTGCCAGGGGGATAGAACAGAGTGTTGAGAGGGCAGCTCAGGGCTCAGCCTGGGTCTGAATCTTTGCTCCACCCACTACTATAGTGTGGGCAAAAGGCTCCACCTCTCTAGGCTTCAGTTTCTCACCTGTAAAGAGGGAAGACAATGGTACCACCCCATTGAGCTGTTGTGAGCACTAAGCAAGATCATTTATGTGAAATTCCTAAACAGAGCCTGCTGGGCATAGGTGCTGCCTTCCCAGGCATCACTGTGTCAGCCTGGCACTGAGGCAAGGTGGGGTGGGCAGAGTTAGTTCCATCTTACAGGTCAACAGCCTGAACCTTGAGATCACTGGCCAGAGGAATGGAAAGATCAAACTCCTTCCCCAATGACCACAGTTTTGGCACACCATAGGCCTGGATCTAAAGTACTCCTTAAGGGGAAAAGGCCAGAGGTCTCCATAGCAACAGAAGTACCCCCTGCTCCCCACAGCTACACCTTGACAAGGGTGTTGGTGGCCAGAAGGCAGGAGGGTGGGGATGTAGGAGGTATCTTTCCTGGACAAACTGTCTCCAGGGCCAGAGTGAGTGCCAGAGGCACAGGGCAGTCTCTCTGGCAGAAGAAATGAACTTTGTAGAACAGCTTGTACAGTGTCTAAAAAGCCACTGTAATTTTTTGACCATCAACATGCTATGTTCCTTGTGGGTACCAGGGAAGACTGGATGATCCAAGCAAAAGTCAATTATACAAATATTCATCCTTTTGGGCAGGTATTTATGGCCAAATTGCAGCTAAATGTAATTATTATTATTACTAATCAGTATTTTGACTCTATTTTCTAACCAACTATGTGTACTTGGGAAAGGTACTTAACCTTTCTGACCATATTCACAGTAATAAATATATTTTATACCATAAATCAGTATATACATGTACATGACCAAACTAAAAGTTTCATGAAGCAAAGCTGTTGTTACTATACGAATAGAGGCTGGTATTTCCTGTTCTATTTTTTTGTTTAAAAAGCTGGATGTGATCCACAATATTGATTTCATGTTCATGTTTCATGTTCCATGGGTATAATCGGCAGTTTGAGAAACACAGTTTGAGAAACACTGGTTCTTTAAAGATTTCCCTACAATTCTTTGAATCTATGAGTTTAATAGGATCACTTTCAGAAAGAACTTTCTAGAGAATTTTCTTAGAAAATTTTGAGTAGGAGAGAGGTGTGCATAGCTCCAAGGCTCACGAGGGCAAATGGGATCCATGAGAACAGCTGGGAGAGGCTCCCTCAGGTCAAGGCTGCCAGCCACACACTGGACACACGTGGGCTGAGGGGAGTGATGGCTGTAACACCCCTCACATCAGGTGCCTTCTGATTTCACGCATCAGCAGTCGGCCTGAATCATCCAACCCTCCTGGGAAGCATTTTGGCAAAAAGAATGAAGGGCATAATCATGTGTACACCTGGGCCTAGCGATTCCATTCCTGACCACATCACCCACGAAAATAATTCAGATATTAACTGCAGTGTTTGTAAGCTGACAGATGGTTGTATTCGGAGCGTGGAATATGGATATTTCTATTCCCTTCATTTCTGTTTTTTCATTTCTATTTTCCTTTTTGGGGGAACATGAGTCTACTACTTTCATGATGATTCTAGTCAGTGTACCATATGGCCACGGCAAAGCACCTCCCCACCCCACGCCCCTGAGGCTGGCACAGGCTGCGTCACCTGGATGCCACCCGGAAGTACTTCTGGATGAAGTAGCACACAACGGCCAAGGGCAGGAGGGCCACGAGGAACACAGGCGTGACGTAGGAGATGACGGCCAGGGCTGAGACACAGAGCAGGGTAGAGCGGCTGAGGCACTCCAGCGTGGATGGGATGTGCTGAGGGGCGAGGGTGAGGTGGGTTTTGGTATTTGATTATGCTCAGGGTGTTCTGCTCTCTCACTTTAGAACAGGCACACACCCTATCTCTCCAGTGACACCGAAAGCTCCCTGAGGGCAGCAATCGGGACTTTGTTTTCTCACCACACAATGGCAAATAAAGAACACAAGCTGAGTCAAAATGAATAATCACCACACAGTCAACCACCTTGGTTCAGAATCTGCTGGAAACTTACTAGAATGAGCCAGTGGGGATCTGGTTTCCCTCAGCCTTATTATGAGGGTCTCCCCGGGGGACACCCCAGGCCCTGAGGCAGCTGGTTGTAATCAGCCAGGGGAGACTGGATCCCTCCCACGGGGCTTTGATCACTTGATCTGAGGAACCCAGCATCAGATGGGGCCTGGCTGCTCTCTGGACTGGGGGCAATGTGTCACAGTCCTCTGTACCTGGTCGATGGTGTTACAGTCAGATGAGAATCTGTTTAGGATGCTCCCAAGGGGTGTAGTCTCAAAAAACCTAAGAGGCAACCAGAAGAACAGTTACTCATTCATTTATTGATTTACTTCCTGTTTATTGAATGAGGGTAGCTATTTATTTCATTTAAGTGTCTCTTGAGTCATCTACGCGTCTGGCTTCCTGGGAGCGGTCACCTTTGCGGGTCTGCAGGCATCTGGCCTGTGTCCCTGAGAAATCCTTCAATGGCCCAAAGGGGTGCTGGCCTCTCCTTAGTTCCTCTGACTCTCAAGCTCACGCGTGACCACTGCCACCGTTCTCAGCTGCTCACTTGGCCTGACTCACTCAGCAGCTGTCCTCCTGGGACACAGAGTCCTTTCCAGAGGAACAAGCTGCTGGGGGGGAACAGGGCCTTGGGGATGGCCTGTTGGCTGGCCGACCCTGCGAGGCCCCTCTGGCTGTCAGCACTCTGGCTGTGACCTGGAGTCAGCCCAACCCCAACCAGAGAATTTCAGAACCACAGATCTGGGGCAAATAGAGGGTAAGTGAACTTGGAGGCCATGTCTGTGGGCCACGGAGAGCTCACAAGGCTGAAAAGTAAAAAGTGTAGTCAGATGGTGAGGTCTGACATCAACAAAGGACCAGATAACCTATTTGCCTGTTGTGTTTTTAAACTGAGTGGGCCTGCCCACCAATTAGGCAGTGACAACTTCAAACCTTTTTCATATCCCCTTATGGGAGATCAGAACGGCTACCCAATGTGTGTTGGGAACCTGCAGGCTGGCTGAGGGAAGAGGGAGAGGTGGGAGAGGAAGGAACTGAATTGGTGAGTGGAGATGGGTAGATGGTACCTGCCTAGGGAAGAGAAACTAACCTTTTCCCAGACCTATAGACATTCACTTTGAAAGGCTGTTGCAACGATCAGATGAGCTACCATGTAAAATGCCTACCATGATGTCTGGCTGAGTAAATGCCAGTTTCTCCCTGCTTTTTGCACGAAGAGGACACTTTTACAAACATTGTCTCCTTGAGTCACCCCCACAAGCCTGTGATAGAGGCCATATATCCTCATTTTACAGATGGGAGAACTGAGGCTCAGCACAGTGACTTGCCCACAGCCCTGGCATGGCAGGGAAGAGGGGTACCTCATGGGGGCCAGGATGATCCGGTTCAGCAGGCTGCGATGCAGCCTCTTGGCCACCTTCAGCCCTGTCCACTCCACAGTGACAGAGGTGACGAGGCACAGCACGATGCCCAGGCTGCAGAGCACCGTGAACACCATGGCGTAGACAGTCTGGTCGAGGGTACACTCCTGGATGGGCAGAGGGTGAGATGGGGCCCTGGGGGTGTTCTCGGGCTCAGCCCTCATCCCCACCCCCACCCTGGTCCTTGCTGTCGGGCTGCTGGCCACACCTGGCTGAGAGAGCAGTTCTTGGCCAAGGGGCTCAGGGTCAGAGCGCTGTCAGTCCACTTGGCAAGCCAGTAGTCGATGGCTACCAAGACCATGTGCTTGAGCAGCTGGGAGAGGACAAGCAGAGACAGCAGCAGGATGCCGGCAGAGGACAGGTACTTGGCGCAGGCCCGCCATGGGATCTTGGCTCGCTGGTGCAGCACTGACGACAGGTTGTCATCCTCTTCGCTCTCGGCTGCCTCCTCTGCAGGCCACAAGAACCCACCCTGTGGCTGCCCCCTTCACATCCCTCTGAGGGTAAACCAGTGGGTATTTTATCCCCACTTACATATGGGAAAACTGAGGCTCACACAGACGGGAAAAATTTAATCAAAGGCACACTATCTCACCACACGCAGAACCCCAAACCTTAGTCTCCCCATCAGACCAGGGGCCATTATTTCACTTCCAGTCCTATTGTTTGTACCTTCCTCCTCCTCCTCATCCTGCAGAAGGCCATTGCTTGAGGACAAGGCGTGGGGCAGGCCCTGGGGTGGCTCTGTGACTTTTCTCTCCATGACAGTCTCCTGAAAGACAGATGGGGCCTGGCCAATGTCCTCAGGGTGTGCAGGAAGGAGGTATGAAGGCAGGGGGCACCCACCCTGGTGATGACCAGTGTCAGGTTTCCAGGTTGTCCCTGCCTGGGAGTGGGTTCAGATGGACACATGTTCACTTTGCCAAGATTTACTCCTTCTCCTTCATCAGCTAACAGCACCCCATTATCCCTGTGGGAAATTGGGGTGCTGTTAGCTCCCCTATTCTTAGTTTCTGTGATTCAGGTCGGGCTGACCACTCTCTCTGGCTCCAGGCATGGGCGTGTGACCCAGAACTGGCCAATCCTCACATGCCACATGCCTGAGCACAGTGATTTGTTCAGGGGTAGGCACATGACCAAACTGGACCCATGAGAGTCAGCCATGGGACTTTTGCTGAACTATCATGAAAAAAGCACTCTCTTTTTGGCAGAGTTATTGAGCTGAGAGGGTGTAAGCCAGAGACTGCTGATGGCTCTTGCTGCTGCCATGGGAATGAAGCCAATTGCAGGGGAGCAGAGCTGAGAAACGGGGAGAAACAGGTTTCTGATGATATTGTTTGACCACCTGGATCCAGCTACACCTGAAGCTATGATACCCCTGGACTTTTTGGTTTTACAAGCCAGTAAATCCTTAACTTCCCTTCTTTCTTTGCTTAGCCAGTCTGAGTCGATTTTTTTCAAACTCTGCAACCAACTGGTATCTGACTATCTCCGGATAAGGGGAAGGTGCCCACATAATTCTTCCCTGGGCAGCTGGCACAGGTATTAACTCTGCTCAGCTCCCACACCTGTCCCTTGGGGGGCTACCTGGGACAGTGAGGGGGGAAAGCCTTTATGAGTTCAGGTTCTAAGAGAACCTTCCTCTCCAGTGGTGACTGCTTAGCCCTGGGTTGTACCCACCTTCTCCAGCTCTTGGTCCTGCCGGTTCATGAGGGTCTTCCAGTGCTCAAAGAGCTGGCACTCAGATCTCTGGAAGTCCTTTAGTGTGCCCTCCCTCTGGATGGTGCCATCCTTCATGGCGATGATCTGGAAAGGCAGAAAGAAACCTGGCCCAGGGGCTGGCTAGCGAGAGGCAGTGACAGTTACACTCCTGCCTGACCGTGGAGTCTGAGAAGAAGGTGCACATACCCCTTCCCCACTACAAATGGCCTCTGGCTCATCCACCGCAGTGGGCTGGTAGTGATAACCTACCCTTACCAAAGTATTTTGAGGACACAGAGTTCAGTACTTCTGGGGGGTAATGCTTAATGGTTGGGTTTGCAGAGCAAACTAATGCTTCCTGGTCGAGTTGGCTGGTTACCCACAAGGACTCCATCAGTGGCAGCTGTTTTCATATACTTGTCTGGCTAATTGCACAGTCCACATGTCTGGGCACAGTGATTACCCTTAGCTCCTCCCGATGGAAGATCTAATAGGTTTCATCAGTGTTGGTCTAAGTGTGTGTGGCCACGCCTCTTTGAAATCAATAGAACTTTTTCTTTGAAACACTCAGTGATGCCATCATGTACACTTCCCATTAACTCAGATGCCCACCCCTACTCCCTCACCCCACCCACCCCATGCTGGGATGTAGGGAGGAGTCCTCTTCACTGATACCTCAAGGAACCAGGCACCTCTGTGTTTGACTTCTTTGGACTCAGGATTGTCCTGAACTACCTTGCCAGGATCACCACAGAAATTTGGAAACAAACCTTCTGCACCTGTTTTAATAGCTTTTCAAAAAAAAAAAAATCAGGACATTTTTGAGTCTTTTTCATAGTGGGAGGAGGATCCCATCACATGTGGAAGGAAAATTTATTTGGGGGGAAATTAGCAGGGCCATTTGACATAGGCCTGGAGCTCAGGGAGAGCCTCGAATTTTGGCTGCTGTTCAGGGATAAATTTATAGAGGAGTCAGTCAATGCCCAGATTTCAAAAGTCACATGATCTCCATCTTAAAAATTAAGTCCTTTCCAATTAATTGAAAAGTAACCATTGTCTACCTACTGAAGAGTATGGGAATTTAGTTAATATGGGGTTTCACGATGTTGCGTTCTATTGATAATATTGAAGTTTTATCATCACTATTGTTTGCTTCCATATTTTCCATCTGATCCGAACTTGAATTCATTATCCCTGAAAGGCTGGAAGGAGGGATGATGGCTCACCAGGTGGGCACTCCCCAGGGCCAGGGGGTGGGTCATCAAACTAGGTAAGAACCAGGAGGTGGGAATTGAGGCTCTGCTTCTCTCTGAGGCTTCTCGGTGCTAGCCTTGTGTGTAACCCCGGGGGCCCTGTGCCAGGATGAAGAATGTCTGCGGGTCTGATACCAAAGCCCTGGTGTGTGCGGGGTCTTCCTGAGCTGCTTGGCCCACAATGAAGCCACCCAGTGCTGGTCTCTTATGCTTTGTGGTCTTCAGCAATTGCTGCTGAGACACTTGATTGACTTCTTCAAAGATGCCTGATTGCCTCCCCACCCCAGCCCTCCACAGCCTGACTCCCTTGTGGCCCCCTTACCCAATCTGCATGGGGCAGGTACTGTAGCTTGTGGGTCACTAGGACCACTGTCCTCTTGTCATCCCGGAGTAGCTCAAGAATCCCGGCCTGCATCAAGTGGTCACTTAGATGGACATCCAGAGCTGAGAAGGGATCATCCTGGGCAAAGGGGGAGAATGTGTGGCAGGTGTGGGGGGAGGTCACAGTGAGTATAAAAACCTCCAGAATTATATCAAGTCTGTTCTAGAGACTGATGCTAGTTAGCTCTGTGGCCTTGGACAACTCACCTACCCTCTCTGGGCCTGGATTGTCTCATCTTAAAATGTGACTGTTATCAGTCATCATTCTCAAACAGATCTAATCACTTCACTTTCTGACTCTAAACCTTCAACGGCTCCCTACCATCTACAAAGTCTAAACTTCTTAGCATGGTATTCCAGGCCCTTTACAGTCTGCTCAGTCTTCCTGTCTAGACCCACTTCACATCTGTCCTGTCCGAGCTCCCTACACTCCAGGTTTCCAGGGAGCTTGCCATTCCAGGCCTTTGCCCATGCTGTTTGCTCTGCCTGGAGTGCTGCTCTGCCTGGTGAACTCCTATTCATCCTTCACTCGCCCAAGCACTAGTCCTTCCTGTGCCCAGTCCTAACCCCCACGCCCACCCTTCCCTCCTCTTCATTCCATTGGTACCCTGCACAGAGCCAGATCCAGTAGTTATTTGTCCACTCCTGACTGTGAGGCCCCTGTGAACTGAAGATCCCTTGTGCCTGTGCCTCGTATGGAGAAGAAACTTAATAAAAGTTTGTGGAAATAAAATAAAATATCCACTTCACTTCTCTCTAGCAGGGTTGTTTAAGTCTTGTGGGATCATGAATGAGCTAGCACTTTGTAAAATGCTGTGCATGTGTCAGATGCTAACAAAGACTACGGATCTTTATATTATGAAGCGTCTTTAGTGAGGAGTGCTTGTGCATGTGTTGTGGGGAGAGGGGAAGGAAGAAAGCTGGAATTAGAGACCCAAGGTTCCTCCTTGTCCATTCTAACTCCTTGTCCAAATGGCCTTCCTCCTTCCGTCTGTTTTACTGACTCACTCCTCAACTCTCCTTCAGGAAGCCCTCCCTGATTACTCCAGCCCTTATCGTTGTCTCCCTGGACCAGGCCTGTGACATACAGTTTGCCTTTGAACTGTGCTGTGCCTCCTGAGTGTGGGTGAGCTCTGTCTCACTAATCAGACTCTGAATCTTTGAGATCAAGGGCTGGGTCTTAGAATTCTCCAGTATCAACTAGGGCACCCAGCATAGAGGTTGGCATGAAGTAGGGCAGGGATAGCTAATAAGTATTATCTCATGTTTGAGTGCTACTGCTTACTTGGAGTGCTGTGTTGAGAAGGATTCTGAGGCTAACTTAAGTTCCATGGGAAATAATTCTGTGATCAATTAACAATGTCTGCTCTGCGCATAAGACAGGAAGTGGCAGCACACATTCCATGTATTTGCCATTTTTATAGTCAGGCTGCAGAGGAGTTGATAGGTTGGGGCTGTCCTGCAACAGCCTATAACTATAACTTGCTTCCCGTTATGGCTACTGCAGAGCTCACTGTGAAATCTGCAATGGGTCATTTGTGTTGTCCTTGCTTGCCTCAGTTTACCTATCAGTAAGATGAATAGGCAATATCTCTGGCAGGAGAGGTTTTCTCCTAAAGAGAGAGGTTGTTGGGTGATGGTGTGTGTGTGTGTGTGTGTGTGTGTGTATGTGTATAGGCAGGAAGACAGGGAGGCAGTCAGAGAAAAGGGCCCCAAGGTAAGTGTAGCTGGTGCACTCACCAAGAAGACGACGTTGGTGTGCTGGTAGAGGGCTCGGGCCACACTGATTCGCTGGCGCTGACCACCAGACAGGTTGATACCCTGTCACCGGAGGGGAGGAACATATTATGCCTTTAGCCATTCAGGAGAGACTGTCCTGGCCCCTACTGGGACAGAAGCCTGGCTTTACCTACATCTTTGCCCCCTCCTTATCTTGCAAAGAGAAGGAACTTGTAATGTTTACTGAATTTGTTCAGAAGTGGGGAGCATGACCACCAAGTCTTTGAAGATTCATTAGGTAGATGCTAGGGACCATTTGACCACTGCAAACCAAGACAGAGGAAGTAGAGATTTAAATCACACACAGAGAAGGTGGCCATGGGAGAGGCCTATTTATCTAAGCTCATGGAGGAGGGGCCCCACCTGGGGAATAAACAGGAACAAAACAATGCTGGGCCTAGTGTAGTGTCATGTGGGCTCTCGGTATATACTTCGGGCATGAGTGAAGGTGTCAGGTCATCCCCAGTCTGGCAAGGACTGAGCTGACCTTGCTCACCAAGCAGGACTAAAAACCTGTCAAGGACAAACATCACCAAGGAAATCATGTTTGACCCCACTACAGGCAACTCTTCAGCCTCCACCCCTCTCCTATTTCCCAGTTACTCACTGTCCCTGAGAAGGATCTCAGGGCATAGTGGGGGTGGTGGGTGGGGAGCAGGGGAGGTTGGAGGTCCCGGCTTTGTGAAAACCCCTTGGAGGCTCCTACTAACCCGTTCCCCAATCTGGGTTTGGTCTCCATGGGGCAGGATGTCAATATCTGGCTGCAGGGAGCAGGCTTCCATGACCATCTTGTACCTGGAGTGGGGTGGGGGCGGGCAATGCAGCTGATCATCCTGGCCAGAGTTGGGCCTGAGCACTTGCAGAGGGTCATTAGTCTCTAGGTAGCTGTGTCCAGGGTGAGCAATGGCTTTAATGGGCCTCTCACTTGGGTGCAAACATCAAAAGAGCTGAGGTCAGCACCTCACATAGCCTTGGGGCAGGTTAAATATTTGAAGGATGAAATTGGATGGGAGCAAATATGCCAAGTAAATGATGAGAGGGGGCCCTTTGTCCCTGTGCAGTGAGAAAAGCTTCAGTCAGAGCCCATGTTCAGGCCACTGCTGAGGACAATTACTACTGCTGGTTGGCTTAGGCAGTAATGATGATGGCTGGTCAAATATTTGCCCAGTCTCCTCCTCCCATCCTTTCCTGGCATGCTCTTAGCCTGAGCAGGTGCCAGCCAGGGTTCACAAAGGCATCAGAGTGTTTGGTGACAAGCATGTATTTAGGTGCCAGGCTGCCTTAGATTTGAGACCCATTTCAGTCACTTACTGGCTGGGTAGCCTTGGGCAAGTTACTTAACCTTTCTGAGACTTCGTTTCCTCTTCTGTAAAATGGGTATCATAATAGCACCTGCCTACTGAGGTTGTTGGGAGCATTAGAGGCAGTCACATATATAAAGAGTTTGGCACTGCACCTGGTAAGAGCTCAATCGAGAATTATTATTATTAGAGGGAAAACAGTCATGAGCCTCTAAGCTGGGGGTGAGGAATCACGAGAATGGAGACTCATGGAGAGCTGGTCAGCCCTCCTGCCAGCCTCAAGAGGAGGCAGCAGGGCTCCCTCCCCACCCTCTCACTCACAGGAGCTGGACTTCCCCAGTGCCTGGGCACATCTGGATCCTTTCCAGATGGACCATATGGAGCAGGCTGGAGTCCAGATAAGCGGCCTGGAGAGCAGGACGGCCGGGTGTGGTGATCAATGGAGGGGCAGGCCACCTTGCTGGGGCCTGGGGCAGGCTGGTCAATGCTGCCAGAGACCAATTCCTCCCCTCCCCCAGCCTGCCTCCCTCCCAGAGGCTTCTACCGTTGTTTGTTGAAGGGACTCTCAAAGGTGATGTTCTCCTCCACAGTGGCATTTAGCAGCCATGGTTTCTGAGAAGCATAGGCTACAGGACCTCTCTTCCTAGAAAAAGCAGGGTGAGATTGGGGGTCTGGAGGGGCATTCTCAGGGGCTCATTCTCAGAGGCAGTTGTCAAGCTGATGGCTTAGACGGGGGCAAGAGGGTAGAGCAGCACTAAGGTGGGGAGGGGCAGTGGGCAGAAATGTGCTTTACCTGGCCTTGGCCCCTCCCTGCCCTCCACCAGCTGGCCCCAGCCCTGCAGTCCGTTCTCCTTCCTGAATCTCTACCCAGAGCCAGGGAGGAGCCTGAAGTGTGACCAGACCAAGTAAGCACTCAGCCCCTGATTCCCTCCCTCCCTGAGTAGCCCTTGAACCGCTGGACTTTGAAGTCAGCAGGTAATTCTCCAAATGGAATAACCCACATTTAGTGTGATGTGGTTTTTGAAAACAAAAACAAAAAGGAAAAGATGACTACCAGTGACCATTAGATGAAAACGATCTAGTGTGAAGGGAGTCAGCAGCTTGATGCACAGAAGCAGCCGCAGCTCCCAAAACCAGCTGGGGGAGCACAGAGCCCCTCCCCGGCATCCCCCAGCAGCTGGGCAGGGACCTAGGTGGTGCCCTCTGTCACTCTGAGGGTGACATGGCTCCCTCAGGCCTGAGAGCCCCCTAGGAGAGCCTGCCCTGGAGGGCAAGTGTTCCCAGGAGCTGGTACCTGTCGTCCGGGTCGGCCGCTGTCTCCCGCTCTGGGCTGCAGCAGGGGAGGAAAGACACACCTCAGACATTGCATGAGTGGACTGAGTCCTACGTAAAGATTTTGAGCTCCCTCAAACACACTATGAGTGTGGCTTTATAATCCCCAGGGCCAAGTCTACCACCACATATGCTGCACAGAGAGGTGTGGGGAGTGGGGCATGGCCATCCAAGGGGAGCCTCCACTGCCTGACCATGTGGGTGTGTGAGGAGTACCCCGGGACCAGGTTAGGAGCGAGGATGGGGAAAGGCACCATTGGTGCAGGCTCTTGGGGAAACTTCCCAGGCCAGCACCTGCGCTTTGTGGGTGGGAACCTACAGCTCATGGAGCTGAGAAGGCTCCAGGCATGATTTGCAGCCCTATGTGGTCCTGTCAGAAGACAGCCACAGAATCTGGGGGATCTGCCAGGGGAGTCACGTCAGCTACAGTGCCACGTGCCCTGGACTGCTCTGAGCTGTTCTGTTGTCATATATTCTGTCACTTTGTTCTCATCCACACACTCATACTTGTCACATGCCATGAGGTCTGTGTTTTTGGCTCAAGAACTATAGTCACCATGGTTAGAGAGGCAGGGCCTGTCATCACACCCTGGCACTTGGGGACAAGGTGAGAGAAAGTGCAGAGAAAATACGGGGAAGTGAAGCCTCTCTGGTGTTCTGAGCAAAGGCCAGAGGCTTCAACTTATTTGCAAAGTTGAGCCAACCTTCCCAGTCCCAACTTCACACCACCTCAAATGTCTTGAATGTTCTTGGGAGGGGTGAGAGCAGGGAGGGTTTTGAGGGTCTCAGAGCCTTATTAGTCTATTTTATTGGGATTTTAGAATTGTACATTGAACTTAAAGCAACAGGATTGAATTTTCTGTCTGGCCTGAGGGACACCCACCTCCTCTTCTTGCAGTCTTGTTTCTCAACCTTATTTTCTTCATTATCACTCCTATAGCCTTTTTAGACATATTTTTCTAGTTGCCTTTTCCCTGCCACATTTTCTTTTTTAATTCAGTGGGTTTTAGTACATTCACAGGGTCGTGCAACCATCACCACTATGTAATTCCAGAACATTTCCATCACCCCAAAAAGAAACCCCATATGCATCAGCAGTCACTCTTTCTTCCCTCTCTCTTCCACCAGCCCCTGGAAACTACTAATCTACTTTCTGACTCTATCCACCATGACGTTTTAGTACCACAGATATATTGATACCTGTTTATGTATTATGGCCCTTTGGACAACAACAAAGCATTGTAATATCTAAGTTTTGTCTCCTGCTAAGAATGAAATTTTGCCCTCGATGAGAATGCATGCCTTAGCCTCATGCTTCTGAAAGTAGGTAGACTGCCCACCCTTGAATCCATATTCAGCATTCCCCTCCCTCAAGCCTGCCACCCCCGCCCTGTCCTTTCCCTTCCAAATCAGTCGCAAGGCTGTACCTGAGGTCCTCTCCAGTCTCGCTGTCAGGAAGGCAGCTGGGGCACGAACGGGAAGAACATCAGTCATTTCCCACCACACTGCCTTCCCATCACGCTGCGGCTTCACGGAGAAGCAATCCCCACCCACCCCCAGGATCCCCAAAAGGCCTTCTTGGGGAAGAAATGGCTCTTCTCAATTTCTGTCCTTCCCACAGCACTGGTTGGGTACTCTCCAAATAGCATGGGTGATATCACTGTTCCTGGCATTGACACAGAGCAGCAGTGAGGCTGGCTGGGCACCAAGATCATTTTACAGTTGGGAAAACTAAAGGTCAGAGAGGGAAAATGACTTTCCCAAGGTCACAATCATTTCAAATAGTGTTTTTCAAACTGTGGATGGGGACCCAATAATTGGGTCAGAAATAAGTAGGCTGCAGCTGCATTAAAGGAAAAGAAAATAGAGAACATCATGTACACTGCATGTAGTCAAGATCTCTGTTTTGTAATTTTTTTCTTCTTATGTATCAATGCATGAACGCAACAAACTGTGATGTAAAATGCATTTCATACTGTGGATTATTGTAAAAAAATTTTTTTGAAAAACACTGAGTGAGGTGACCTGAACTGTGGTGCTAACTTTGCCAACGCTCTTTCCTCTGCTCCAGGCCACCTCTCAGTCTTCCAGAAGGCAGCCTCCTGCCAATGAAAGTGTACTTCTGAGATGTACATTTGGGAAAAAACAACCTGTTCTGTTTTTGTATAGACCTCACTTTAGTAATACTAAAAACAGCTAAAATTGGTTGAACTTTTATAAGTATGTGATAAGCACTGTAATATTATTACTCTTTTAAAGCTCAAAATAACCACAAGGAGAAAGTTTATTTTGATTGTCTCTACTTTACAGATAAAGAAAGTGAGGCTCAGAGAGGTCAAGTAACTTGCTAAAGTCACACAGCCAGCAAGTAGCAGAGATATTAGATCTGACGCCACAGGTTCATGCTCTAAACGTTCATGCTACATTACTTCACTGCAATTTCCCATGCCATCTCTCTGATAAATGACTTCTCATAAGGAAAACCATGATTGACAAAAACAGGAAGGAAGGAAAGATGCCTGATGAAATCTCCCTCTTGCTGAGGGGCAGGACTGAATGGAGACTCTAATGGATATATAATCACCAGTACCCTCTGTTCCTGTTCTCTGATCTTTGTGATCTTGTTTTTTTCTCCCAACCCAATAAAACCTCACATTCCCCAACCACCAGATTTCTGTAATTTACAATTTACAGACAAACTGGTAGTGTGAGACATATAAAAGCCGAAGCTTACAAATTCCAACTCTGAGGCCTCAGTCCAGATTAGCTTTTCTCTGGAGTCTTCCTGCCTTGACTGCTTCCTGCGAGCCCAGGCTGTTACCATGCACCTGCATCACCCCTGAGGACTCCAGCACACAGCAAGCTCTTCCAGTCCTAACTCCCTTTGCTTCATTGTCAGCCTGCTCCATTCACCTTCATAATGGACTGCCTAACTCTCTAATCAGCTCCTGAGTAAGGCTTTCATCCCCAGTGGGATTTTAAGACTGGAAGAGCATCTTTTTCAGCCCCCACGGTGCTTAGCACATGACAGATCTGTAATAACTGGAGGTTGTTAACCAACATATTAATCATTTGGGAAGAAGGAAGGGAGGGGACTAGCACTCATTGCAGGCCGTCTTCATGCACTGCACGAAGTTGTTTGCACTCACCATCTCATCCTTACAACAGTCCTGTAAACCCTATGCCCATTTTACAGATGGGGAAACTGAGGCTCAGAGTTTGCATAACATGCCCAACATGACATAGCCAGGAAGAGAAGGTAGGGTATGGATCCAGGTTCATCTCCTTTTTACAGTGTGGCCTCCAGCCTCCTAGAATGAGCCTCTCCAAGCCTTTGTGTGTATCTTTTTTAATCTGAAAAGTAAAGGATGGTACATCTGCCATGCACTTTGTCTCACTGATTGCTAGAGTCATAAATGAGTACTGGGGGCATTTGATTCCTCTTCTGCCTGCACTTTGGGGACCAAGCACTGAGCTGAAAGGATGATTCCCCCAGTTCTCCCAACCTACCTCCTTCCCTGCAGCCAGCTAGGAGCTGGGCACATGTGCACCAACCTGAATCAGGGCCCAGAGCCTGCCCTCCAGGGCTCACAGCCTGGTAGGAGAATCAGACAGGTACAGAAGTCAGGAAGTTATTAGGGCCAAAAGAAAATTAGGACCAACAAAGTGTTAGAGAACACAAATACACACGCAAATGCATAAAACTGGAAACTTCTGGTGATGGGATATTATGTGGTTTTTATCTTCTTCATACTTGTGTATCTTTTCTAATTTAATATACATTCTTTTAGAATCAGAGAAACATGCAATTTTTAAAAAGTAGTTTGGAGGAGGAAGAAATCTGTGAAAATGAGGAAAGTCTCATAGAAGAAGTCACAGCTGAGCCAAATCTCGAAGGGTGGGAAGGGCTGAGACAGCAGAGGTGGAGGGAGGAGGAGGACATAGCCTGTGGAAAGAATATGGGCTCTAAAGCTCGAATCCCAGGCAGCTTTCTATTTGCTGGGTATGAAATCTGAAAGCCCCTTTACCTAGAGAAGCCTCTGTTTCCTTCTCTATAAAATGGGGTGAAGGTACAGACCTCACAATGACACTGAGAGAAAGTATTATAAATACAGCTCCTAGCTGGTTGGAGGGAAGGACGTGGGGTTGTATCACTAGAGGGATTTGTCCTTCCAGCTCGGTGCTTGGTCCCCAAAGTGCAGGCAGAGGAGGAATCGAATGCCCCCAATACTCATTTAAAACCCCAGCAATAAATAAAAAGGGAAGAAGTAGACACTGAAATTGGAAGAGTAAATTAGGACTTTTGGGTCTCCACAGTCCATTTGTCCTGACCAGACAGGCCTGTTGCTGTCCTGAAATGTCACCTTTACCCCAACGCCCTCTCCAATTAATGTCATTGGGTGCCTATGCCAAATCTCTGAGAGAGGAAAGGCAGGGTTTTTCTTATTGTCTAGATGAGGAAACTGAATCTCAGAGAGGTGAAGAACCTGCCCAAGGTCACAGAGCTAGCAAGCGGCAAAGTCAGGACTACAACCAGAGGCCATCTGGTCCCAAGCCTGGCTCACCCCTTTCACATGGTTCCCCTTCTGACTGCTGACTGTCTAGCCTCCAGGAAACCTGGGTGCACCTGAGCCCCTAATCCCAACTCGCCAAAGGCTTAGGGAACTCTATGGGCAGATCAGACTACAGGGTAGTCCTGAGAGGAGCCTTTGTCTCACCTCCTGGAATCAGGGGTTTTGGCAGGCAGCTTTCACACCAGCAGGCCCAGGGCAAGGAGGGCCCAGGCCTCCTAAGTGGGCACAGACAGACATAACAAACAGTTCATAGGTGGAAAGCTCAGCAAGTGGAGGGGGCAGAGGCAGGAGCAGGGGCAGCTCCAGTGAGACTGGGTTTGCAGTTCCTCAGGAGGGAGGTGGGTTCACCTCCCCCACCCCAACACTTTCCTCAGGGCCCTATTTCCTGCTGGCTCCCTGGGGGCATTTAAAGTCATTCTACTGGGGATATTAATGGCCCTATTCTTTATTTCCAGAGAAAGAATTTCACTGGAGTGTATCTGCTAATATTGACTTTTTAGCAAAATGTTTTCCTCTTAAAGAGGGAATTTGCAGATTCTCAGGTTGGCAGTTCATTGAAAGGCAGACAGCCAGGCAGGGGCAGGTGACTCTTATTAAAGTGAATGTTTGGGAGCCACATGGTTCTCTCTGAGACAGGGAGCCAGGCTGTTCAGGGCTGCCACAGTAACTCTCCAGCCCTGTCTGCAGGACCTCAGCTTATGGACCTTCCATGCCCACCCTAGGGCTCTGTCTGCACGCCTCTGTCCACCAGGACTGGTGAGCTCTGAGGGCTGGGGCCAGGCCTATTCCTCTGCAGCCTATACAGAGCAGTTTGCAAAATACACATCCTGCACTGGACACCTAGGGTATAACATGGTATCATCCCCCAGACCTGTCCTCAAAGAGCTCAGTGTCATAAGGGAGACAGACAACCTTGCAAATAATCACAACCCAGTACAGGGGGAGGCATGTGCTAACAGAATTCGCTCGTTCCAAATGTTGATGGAGAAATCGTTTGGCAGAATTCTGGGTTAGGGGACAGCTTGGGAAAAGGCATGTGGGGAGGAGGAGAGAGATGTCAAGATGCATTTATAAGGGCAGTGTCTTAAAGGTCCTAAGTTGTCCCTGGTTCATTCATTTAGCAAATCAATTCATTTAGCAGAGGAACTATGGACACAGAGAGACAAATAAGATACAGTCCCTGTCCCCAGGGAGCTCATTACATTCTCTCCTGGGAGTTAGGCTGGAGTACAATTAAAGAGCAATAAGGGAATTTTATTCCTGGCAAGGAAGTACACTGTTGAATAATAATATTTATAATAATATTTATAGGGCACTGACATGCTAGGTTAATCTTCACATCAACCCCATGGGTAATAAGGGGAAACTGGTACAGAAAGGTTATGGAATTTTCCAAAGCACTGATTCCATATTTGATCCCAGGCAGTCTGGCTCCAGAGCCTTTGCCCCTATTGGCTCAGTCATAGTGCTCATTCAGCCATTGGAGGAATAAATGAAGAGTTGTACAAACAAACCAAACACCCATCTTCCTAGAACATTCTCTGTTCTGCACCTCTGAATCCCCCAACTCCCCTCCTTGTGGCTCCTGGAACTCTTTCTGGCTGCATGGTCACCAGGTCTTGACCCTGGTATGGGTGAAAAACATGGGAGTTGCTGACCTCACCCTCGCCTCAAGCTGCAGGCAGAGAGACTCTTGGGAGGGGCTGCCAGGTCAAAAGCTATTTTGCCCTTGGCTCACTTTGCAAGCACATTAGCTCCTTGCAGCCCTGGGATCCAATATTTGAGGCTGAAGTTCCTGCCAGAAATGGAGGGGGCCCCCAACGTACAGTCCCAAACCTAACTCACTGCCCAGGATAGGGGGGCCAGACAGAGCAGTGCACACGTCCAGGATTCTGAGAGACACACAGCAGATGAAGCCAACTGAGTCCTTTCTGCCCAGACTCCAATCTCTCCCAGCCACTGCACAGAGCTCCTAACTGGTCTCCCTCCTACAGCCTCTCTCTTTCTTTCTCTCTCTATGATCTATCATTCTTTATCACCAGCATGATTCGAGCTAAATCTTATTTCCCAGGCTAAATCTTATTTCCCAGGCCTGGTACATCTGATTGATCTAAGCCAAGTTCACTTCCTCGGTCCCACCTCCCACCATGGCACCCCACACACCCAGTACTCCAGGCACACAGAACCGTGTTCTTTAATATCAGCAAGCCTTTGCCCATATTGTTACCCCTGCTGGAACGCCTTCCTCTCCATCTGATGATATCACACTCGTCCTTCAAGGCTCAGATACCGCATCCACCATGAGCCTTCTGTCCCTGACCGCAGAGTCTGCTGCTGTTCCTCTGTGCTCTATGACAGCACTGATCTCCTTTCCCCTCCCTTAAAAGCAGGGCCATGTCTTAAACATCTTCGCATTCTTGTTGCTGTGCTCGAGGTCTGGCACACAGTAGGCACTCAATAAGCGTTGGGAGTGAACACATTAATGTGGAGAAACTGGAACATAAATTGAATTGAATGAATTCTCACGACTTCCTACGGTTGGCTGCAAGCTACCTGATGCACCTCCCTATGCTTCGGAGGGAAGCTGGACCCGGAGGACAGCAAAGTGGATCCGGGAGAAATGAGAACCTTTTCACTACCGGCCCCGTCCCCAGCCTTGAACAGAGCCAGGGGCTGTGGCCTGGGCTGCCTGTTGAGGAGAGGAAGAGTGGATGCAGACAGAGCCATGAGGACCCACGCAGTAGCTCTGCTGAGGAGGCAGGCGTGTGTGTGTCACAGCCACAGAGGCTGTCAGGCTAGCTGTCACTTCTTCATGATGCTCCCGTGCCCCTTCTCTTTCAGCACACAGCGGAAAGCCCATGCAATAGAGCGCCTAGGTGCAAATCCTACTTTCGCCATTTAAAAGCTGGGTGGCCTTGGGTGCTATGCTTTGAATGTTTGTCCTCTCCAAAGCTTGTGTTACTTCCCAATATGGTATTTGAAAGGTGGGGTCTTTAAGAGGTGATTGGATCCTAAGGACTATGCCCTCATGAATGGATTAATGGGTTAATGGTTTAATGGATTATTGGGGGGGCTTTATAAGGTGAAGAAATAAGCATATAGAAATGCTCTTGCTCAGCCTTTTCATGTAACATCCTGCATCACCACGGAACTCTATAGAGGATCCCCACCAAGAAGAAGGCCCTCACCAGCTGTGCGCCCTGGACCTCAGACTTCCCAGCCTCCAAAACTGTAAGAAATAAATTTTATTTTCTTATAAATTACCCAGTTTCAGGTATTCTATTATAAGCGACAGAAAATGGACTAACATATTGGGCAACTTGCTTCACCTCAGTTTCCTCATCTGTTAAATGGGGATAATAATAACACCTACTGTACACAGTATGATGAAGACTGACTAGTCAATGAGGTGTTTTGCACAGTGCCTGGAACATAAGAGATGCTCAGTGTTAACTGCCCTAGAGAGGCCCCTGTGTTCCCTGGGCTGGGGCACAGGTTTCCAGAGAGAGAGCGGGAAGCAGTCAGACCCTGGAGTTGGCACAGCTTGGAGAAGAGGTGGGGGCCGAGGCAGGGCAGGGCTCAGCCTGTATGCCTGCTGCCTCCGCAGAGGACAAGGAGAGGTGCTGATGCTCGCACAAGGGCACGTGAGGGCAAGAGTGGTGGGGGAGGAGGCAAAGAAAGCAGGGCGAAGGGACCAGGTTTGGGGCGTTTTGACTTTCATGCTGAGCAGGACAGAGATGGAGGATCCAGGGGCAACTCAAGTCTCTGAGCTCTGCAATCCCTTCTAGAAAACGCCTGCCCTTGGGGAGGGCCCAGTGCCAGCCTGCCCTCTGCATAGAACTTGGAGAATAACCACTAGGTCTAGGACCCAGGGCACCCAGGCAGTGTCCAGGTTTGAGGGAAAGAACCAGGGCATAGGGTTACTACTCCCCACGCTAACCAGTAAGTCACCCAACCTCTCTGAGCCTCAGTTCCTGCTTTTGTGAAGTGGAGTAGTAACACCCACCTCCTAGGCTTAGTGGGATCTTCAATGCACTCGGCAAATGGCCTGGCCCACAACAGGTGCCCAGTCAATATTGGTTGCCCTCTCCAGCTTACAGTTCACCTGGGCTCCTGTCTTCTTGTCACAGACATGCAGCCAACAGGCAAGCGCTCCTAACTCCAAAGGCTTGAGGGCAGTCGGTACAAGGAATTGGCAAAGTGACCTCAAATCCAATGCCTGGACCTTCCCAGTCAGGCTGTGTTGAGAAATTCCCAC
Organism: Cynocephalus volans; assembly: GCF_027409185.1. NCBI lineage: Eukaryota > Metazoa > Chordata > Mammalia > Dermoptera > Cynocephalidae > Cynocephalus > Cynocephalus volans. Next base: position 117,293,044 of record NC_084463.1, read on the forward strand.
AATAAGATGGAGAATGGAGGTGAGATCCCTCTGTCCCAAACTTATCACAGTTTCTAATGGATTTAAGTCTCAAGAGAGTGAGGCCGTAGGAAACCCAAGAGGATCCTCTGCCAGTCCACAGCCCCACTGAGGAGGGAAACTTGGCATCTGTTGGATGCACCACTCAGGGACATTTTGGAAAAGCAGGAAATGGGTGCATGCTGGCATTCAGACACTGGGCCCTGGGTCTTTCTCTCTGCTCAGCTATGCACTCATGCTTATGAAAAACTTGTTATCTTGAGTGATCATTTCCCCCCAGAAATGACTGGGAGGGAAAGCTTACCTTCTGATGAATTGGCCATAACTTTTATTCCTAAGTAAGAGCTACAAACCCTAAGCAGCTGCCCCTTCCCTTGACCACTGGAGGGCTCACAGCCAGGTCTCGTGTTGATTGCTGGAGCTATCCTCCACCTGGGTTTCTGAACACGTTTTACCCCTCTTCATTTTTTGGCTCATTTTTTCTTACTTTTTTAAAAGGTTGTATTTTACATGCATCTTTTATCAACTAGTTTCAAGTGTTTTTTGGAAGTAGGGGGGTATAAATAACAGGTTCTTGATTGACTCAGCCTGGGGTTCTGGCTCCTTAATTAAGATAGTGATCTTTGTCCACAAACCAACATTTTGGGTTATTTATATCCTCAAAACACCCACTGAGTGGTCTGTGTCATCTTTGCTGATGACCAAACCGGAAATCAGTGTTGGCGTTTGCAATCTCCTGCACGGGGTGGGGTGGTAGGGCAGCTGAATGAGCACAGGGTTAGGAGTCAAACAGAACTGAGTTCCAACCCCACTCTGCCACTTAACCGTAAGCTGTGTGAATAAGGGCAAATAGTTTAACTCTCATTTATGAAACAAGAATTAGTAACAGTACTTACTTTGCTGGTGGCCCTAAGGACTGAATGAAATAACAAATGCAAAGGACTCAGCAAAGAACCCAGCACATGGCTAGGGTTGAATAAATGCTAATGATGATGATGTTAATAACAATTAACAGCATTTATTGAGTACTCAATGAACACACCGGGGGCACTCAATAAATGCACGACGCATGTTCCACTGAGAAGGATGGGTGGGAGGGAGGGCTCCCCACTGACTAAGCCCTGGGATGCCTTTATTACCTGTTCCAGAAGACGGCTCCTGAGATCTTCTGCATCTCCCCCAGTGCAGCTAGGAGGAGCGAGGACTTGCCGCAGCCCACCTGCCCCACGATCATGGTCAGCTGGCCTGCAGGGAGGGAGGGAGGCAGATGAGAGTAGGGCCCGGGGGAGTCTGAACAACCATCACTCAGAAAAAAGACAGACAGATACACTCCGCCCTGGGGCCCCTGCTTTCTTTCTTCCTACTTAGAATCCCTATGAAGTCCTCTTCCCCTTTGAGCCTTTCTTTCTGGAAATCAACACCCTCCTCTGGCTCCCCAGGTCCTTCCTCCCCTCTGACCCTCTCCCACTCCCCACCCCGCCAAGCACACACTTTGCCCTTCCAATTCTCCCCAGTGTGAGCCCAGCTCCCATGGTACCAACAAAGGCCATCCTGGGTCCTACCCCCAACCCACTTCCATACTTTGCTCTTGGCACTGTCTCTGCCAGAATGTCCTTCCTGTCCCATGATTCGAGGGACCTTCTCGTTCTCAGAAACCCCACCTCTTCCATGTGCCTTTCTGGTCTACTGGAGTCCGATCTTCATGTGAACTGCCCACACTGTGTGCAACAGATGGTTTGACAGCAGGGCCCAGCCTCTCGCCCTGTCCTTGCTGCCACATGCCCATCTAGCACATGGACACCCCAAGGACACAACCCACCCCTCTCCAGCGTTCACACAGCAGGGTGCCCACAAAGAATAAGCAGAGATCAGGAACTCAATATGTGCTGATTTGTCTTTTTCTCTCATGTCATTCAGTGGGACATGAGGAGGGGGCATGTTGGAGGGGTAGGCTGGGCTGTACCTTGGGGGATACGGATGGTGATGTTGGACAGTGTGGGGACTCCATTGGGGGTCCACGTGAAGTAGCCTCCGATGATCTTCATTGGCCGCACCGCACCGCCCAGAAGAGAACAGAAAGGCACCTGGGTTCTCAGTGTGAATGTAGCCCCTTACCTCCCCTCCCCTATGAAAGCCAGAAGACACCGATTCCAGGCCCCAGATCACAGGGGTGGGGTGGGGGTGATGGCCTTCTCATGCTGACCCTTGCCTGAGGTACCCTTCTAAGAGGAAGGCAGGGGGTCCTCCCACTCAGTGGAAATGGAAGCATTGTCCCTGGTTTTGGGGGCTCCTGCAGGCAGGTGACTTCTGTGCAGAGGACTCAGCACCTGGGTCTCTGGCCTCCAGGTGCTGAACTCCCTCTGGAAATGGTGCCAGGTGGCCAGGCTGGGAGTGCAGGAGCTAGGACTCACCTGGACACAGCAGTTGTCAGCATCCCCATCGACGCTGGGGGCCAGCCTCTGCAGTGGGCCCGTGGGGCTCCAACAGTCCTCCCGGGCTGGACGCTTTCGATTCACAACCTTGAGGGGCTGGGATTGGTTAGGAGGTGAGGGCCGACAGGGCTGGTGGCAGGGAAGGAAGCCCCTCTTCCTGGGAGGAAAGGTGGAGGCCCAGTGCACCAGGACAGGAGCTTTAGGCCTTAGAGGAAAACTCTGGGAGTGGCAAGGGGAGGCCAGGCACTCACCACCCCCTGGTATTTGCTGGCTTGGCCCTGGGGCGTGGGCTCACAGGGAGCACACTGCTCCTCGCGGATCTCTGCACTGGACAGGAACTCGCTCAGCTTCTGCACGCTGCAGAGGAAGCACAGAGACACCCCCACCCCGCCCCTTGCCAGAGGCAGAAGGGAGGGAAGAGGAGGAGGGTGCAGCCTGAGAGAGCAGCTCTGACAAGGTTCCTGGTCCTGATGTGTGGCCCCCACAAAGCCCACACTGCAGGGGGACAGCCCAATGGGCATCCTCGTGGGGGTGGGCAATAGGTGTTACCCCCAGGGTTTGTTAGGGCTGACCAGTCAGCTGGAATAGGTTGGATCTGGATTAAAGGTGTGATTGGTTAGTTTTAGGGTTAGTTTAATGTTAAAGTTGGTTAGTCTGGTTTATTAGACTGAAGGATGGTTGGTATTTGGCTTTATTAATTACTCTTAGAGTTAAAATTGGTCATTGTTAAGATTAGTTAAGATTAGGATTGGTTATTAACAACAGCTAATGCTTTGTGAGCACATATTGTATGTCAGATGCTGTGTTAATTGCTTTATAAGCATTATATAATCTAATCCCCATAACGAGCTGCTGGGGGAGGGATTATTACTCATGGAGGAGAAGGCTATTCCCCCCACTCCCCTAGCATTTCCCTGTGGACCTGGAGGAGGCACCAGATGCTTCACTCTTCTAGTTCATTTTCTCCCATCCCTGGAGGTGTGAGAGCTGTCTGGGGAAGCTTGAGGATAGTTTTCATCCCTCTTTCTTCCCTTTTGCTAAATGTCCAACAGGCCTAGGGCCAGACAAGCTATTCTAACCCTCAAGGCAAGAACAGTCTGGGGTTGTAAATGAGCTGTAGCCTGGGGATCTTCTGTTCTGTGCACCCACCCCTTCGGAGGGGCAGACAGCCAGGCCTCTCCCTGCTTCCCCTGTCCGTCCTTCTACTCCAGCACGCTCCCAGCAGGAGCCTGGGAAGGGTGGAGCTGGCCCTCATCTCTTGGGGTAAAGCTTCACTTCATGTCGTGTCCTGCTCTTACCTTCTGTGGACACCTTCTGATATCTGTGGGGCTCTGATGCAGGGGAGGGATGGCGTTCATTCTGTGGGGCTCTCAGGGGCTGAACTAGGACCAGTGGTAGAATTTATGAGGATGTCAAGTTTGGTTCAACATCGATTTTTTTTTTTTTTTTTTATAGAGTTGTTGTGGAGGTGACAGCGAGTCCCCTTTCCTTAGAGGTATGTAAGCAAGTCCTTTCTCAGGGATGGCGTGCCATCCCTAGGAAGGTACTCATGGCCTTATGTCTCTCTAACCAACCACAAGCAGCCTCAGCAAGGCCCAGGTCAATGGGGAGGTGTGTCCTGGGACCAAATAGCTGTGGTTCCAGTGGTCCCTAGGCAAGCCCTGGGCTGACACTTGAGTGGCCTGTCCAGTGCCCTTGCCCCAACCCTCCTCTTACCTTACCAGAGCTTTGACTGTAGATCTGACCACACTGGACAGCAGGAACAGCGGCGTGACCAGGATGTGGAAGAGGGAGAGGGAAGCAAAGGCCACCGAGGGTGAGAAGTCGGCCTCTTTGAAGAAACTGACGTGGCCCACGAAGGTCTGCAGACAGAGACACAAAAGAGGCCGGGGCGGTCAGGGCGTGCGCCTTGCCACACTGGGAACACTCCACACCAGGAAGGAAAAGAGGTCTGGCGGGAGTGGGCACCTAAGGGGACCTCTCTGTTAGAGACGCCGTCATCAACCTCACAGGTGTCTGATGGGAATGTCCCCGGCAAGTTCAAGACTTCAGGCTAGAGGCAGTGGCTGCTCTGCTATGCTGCCCCCTCCTTGCCAGGAACGAGCAGAGAGGAGCCCCGAGTTGGGTCAGCACTGCCCCTCCTCAGACAGCAGCCCGAGGGCTCACTTCCCAGTCCTCAGTTGGGGAAAATGTGGGCACAGTAATTACAGAACCACCTCCTCCTGCCCCAGCTACCTGGCTGGCTCTATGGCCTATGTTACCCACAGTTCCCAAAAAAGTCAGGCCAGGAAGCAGCCCAATAAATCACTGCAAAAGTGAATTCCCAAGCGTGCCTGACAGGCTGTGAACTCAGCACAGCTCGGGACGGCAGCCCCAGGGGAAATAAATACATCTTTTTAAAGAACTGCAGCTGTCACAGAAGCCGGGGACGGAGGCTGGTAAGGGGCTGCCGGCTCGTCGGGGCTCGGGCCTTTCTGTAGGAGCACACCGCCTGCCCCCGCCGCCTAGCTCAGCGCAGCTTCTGCCAGAATTATGGGAGAAAACCACTGTCGTGATACTTAGTGACAGGGAGAACTGTGCGTGGCTTATTCTTAAATTTAAAAAAGCAGGTTACAAAACTGCATGTGTAGCACAATCCTATTTTTGTGGAAAAGACATATCATAGGCTTTAAAAAAAGACTGGAAAGAAACACATTAAAGATGTTACCAGTGGGATTTCGGGTGATTTTAATTCTCTTTGTGCTTTCCTTTCTGAATTTCCCATCATTTTTACAATAAACATGGTTCACTTTTATAGTTTAAAAATTTAATAGCTATTTTTTTAAAAAAGAAAGTTAGATTTCTCTAATACTAAGCCTCTGGTCTTCCAGGCCTGGAAGCAGAGGCCCCTGTCTGTCTGGAGTAGGGGAGGGACCCGCATTGTATATAGACTTTCGATCCATCACTATTTTCAGTCCTGCTGCTGAGCCCACCTTCTGACATCCCTGTGCAGAAAGGCCAAACCTGGGCGGCCTCTCACGACAGACGCCCTTCCCTCTCCCACCCCCAGGAGATGCAAAAGGGATCCACTTACGATGAGGACTGCTGCAATGGGGATGGCCGTGTTCATGAAAACTGCAGAGGAAGCACAAGGGTGAGTTAATGGGAGGACTGGGACAGCCACAGAGGAAGATGCCCAGGATGGCTGGGAGGCAGCACAGCCCAGCGAGACCTCTTCAGCCTGCGGGGCGGAGCTGGGGTGGGGCGGGGTAGAACCCTAGCCCTGTGGCACCTCTGCTCCTTACCTTGTTCCCCAAGGACTCTTGGTACTCAGGGTACTTGTCCTTTGTACCCTGGCTCCTGTCTCTGAGATGTAAGCTTTAAATAAAGGTATAAATGCTCTTATTCTGCTCCATGTAGACAGGGTGAAGGATGCTCCGGGGGAAAGTGGTGGGAGAAGGAATGGAGTGTTGGCTGCCCACACCCACCTGTGAGGTCAGCAGCATGTGTTTCTGGAGGCACCGAGTTGCTACTTCTTCCTCTGCCTTTGGCCCCTGCACCCTCCAAGCCAAACTATATGAGGTTTAGAGATTTCCTCATCTCCCATGGCTCTTGGGCAGGATTTCAATCTCATTCACACTGAGGTATTAGTGACTAAGGACAGCTTAAAACAGGGTCTCCCTTAGGTCTAAGGATTACAGTGCAAGCCCAGGTGGGGCAACTGGTTTACTGCAACAGAGGTCCCCTCCTTATTCTGTTAAAAGTGTGACCCTTGGATCCTTCATGGGAACTCCAGAAGGCAAAGAGAGCTGGAAGTACAGTCCAAGAAGGGTAGGGTCCCTGTTGCTTATAAGCTGTGCAACCTTGGGCTTGTCATTTACCTTCACTGTGCCTCAGTGTCCTCACCTGATTTTTGTAAATTTGTACTCACTTGTTCATACAACCCCACTCTTTTCAAGATCAGAGGAGATGATGTAGGGGACAGGCTCTGTGAGCCTTACGTGCTGCCTGAATATCACACCTCAGGGGCTACTAGCTTAGCCCTCTTCTACAGGTCACCTCTCCTCTGGCCAGGGGTGTGGGATGCCCGTGACAGCCCTGACCCCAGGCCTGAAATTCCAGAGACAGCATCCTCCCTGGAGTAAGAGGGAACCCTTCCAGCTGCCACCTTCCCATTGCATCCTCCTTCCTTCCAGGATCCTCTTCCAGGCCAGCCCAGAAAGGAGTCTGGTTCTGTAATTCACCACATTAAAGCACGAAGACCGGGAACCAGAAGCCAGGTGCCAGAGGTCAAGGGCTCAGCCAGTGCACATGGCCCCTGTCTAACAAATGATGAAGTCTTTGACACTTTGAAGAAGTCCAGATGGTCAACACCATTCCAAAGAGCTGACTGGCAACTTACTCCAAGAACTCTGCACCAGCTAGTACGTATGAAGTGTACAATGGAGATGTGGCCCCAACTTCAGGGAACCCCAACTGGGTGGAAGCACATGGCCCCTGCCCTTAGGGGGATCCCAGTCTGCAGAAGGAGACAGATACTATGCACCCAGGGAACCCCTGATATGATGGATAGACAGAGAACATGTCTATAGGAATTCCCAAGCACATAGGAAAGACGTCTTTGGGGATTTCCTAATCTGATGCGGGAGATAAGGCCCCTGCCATTGGAGAGCTCCTACTCATGGAAGATGTAAGGCTGGAGGCCTTGGGGCACTGCTAACCTCTCTGGCCATAAGTCTTTTTCAGTATCAGTATCATAAATGACTGTGCTTTAGCTGTCCTTCCTGCTGAAAGCTCGATGGTCTCCAGGTGCCCACCACAATGCCACAGTACTTCCTCATAGTTCCCAACAGGGGGCAGTATAAGCAATATTGATTTTTCCCACAGCATGAGGGACCCAGATTTGGGACATAGGACATAGCACAGCCATCATGGGCTGGGGAGAAGGAGAGAGAGGAGCACGCCCATCAGGCCCGGGCCTTTGACCATCACCAACTGTATACCTCTAACACGAGGTGGTCCTGCCCGGAGCACGCCCATCAGGCCCGGGCCTTTGACCATCACCAACTGTATACCTCTAACACGAGGTGGTCCTGCCCCTCCCCTCTAGGGCCAATTATTCCAAGGAGCTCTCTTCCAGTGGGGGTCTCTCTTCTGCTCCTCCCCTGCCCATCTCCATAAATTACCAATGAGGAGGAGCTCAAGCTACAGAAGGCACCTGTGGACTACCCCTGGGACCTCTGCCCCAGGCCAAGACCCCTCCCTCACATTCTGTGGCTCAACTCCCAGCTAAAGAATCGGCTGGGAGTAGGATTGTAAATTGGTACAGTTGGCTTAGAAATCAATCTGGTGCTTTGTAGATAGAGTCACACAGAAGTTCAGACCTTCTGATCCTATAATCCGTCTCCTGGGAATTCATCCTGAATAATCATTCAAGAGAAGCACAAAGCCATCAGCAAGATGGTGTTAGCTGCAGTACTATCTGTCACGGCAAAACAAAACCACAACCACAGCAACAAACCATCCCAAAGGAAATTGAACGGAAACATCCAACAGGAGAGGTTGTTTTAGTAAATGGTGCATCAATGCTTGGGTAGATTCTGCATTCAAAAGATGTCTGATAATTGACCTTTTATTCTACTGTGTGTTTTTCCTGGTCATAATTTTTTTTTTTGTATTTTTTTATTTTATTGTCTTTATTCTTGCAGCTGCTTGAACTCCTTTGAGGAATGAGACAAGCTATAAATAAATTGAAAACTGAACATTCCAAAGCTGATGCAGCAACATGGGGCAAACTTATGATAGAATTAGTTTCTGCCCTGTGCTGGCTGTTGTATGGAGACACAAAAGAATGAAAATGTGATTTTCCATTTCTCTCACCCTCTCCTGGAAGGATGGCATCTGGGCATCTGTGTAGGGAGTTTTGGGTGTCCTTTGGGGTGGGGGTTGGAGGAGTGGAATTGCCAGCTGCTCGTGTTTGGAAGGCCTCTCTGAAGATCGTCCCATGGGGCCTTGGGGTGGGGTGATTCCCTGGCTGGACCTGGGGACATCAGTGGGGGGAGACTGGGAGTTCTGGGGGTGCTACAGTCTCTGGCACCTCTCTGAGCACAGCAGACAGCCTGGTGCTCTAGCTGGGGGTGAGCAGGGAGGGCAGGGAGCTGGGCATCCAGCTGTCGTGGGCTGAAGACCTGAGGCCTTGCTCCCATTTTTCTGAACCACATAAAGCTCTATAAATTCTAAGGTGTTGAATGGGTGGGAAATATGACCAAGAATAGATTTCTCTCCAACTTTGGCATGGGATGGGCTGACTCACCTTGATTTGACTTAGAAAAAACAAAAGCAAAAAATAAAAAATGAAGAACATGACTATGCTCAAATCTTGAACGTTAGGAAGCAAGAAATACTGGTCAAGTGAAACAGGAGATTACAAAGCAATGTGTAAGTGTGATGCTGTTATGGAAAAGTTTAGCTGCATGTAGGCAGGCCTGAAAGGCCACCATCAAAAATGAAAGCCCTTCTGTAATAGTGTACAAATACGGATATTTTTGAATCCCCTCCAAAAATATCCTTTAAAAGATATTCATTCAAAAATTATTTTTTGAGGGTCTTCCTGTCCCAGGGATTGTGCTGGGTTCTGGGGGTAGAGTAGTGAACAATTGTGTCAGCTTTTCACACCCTGCCTTCAACAAAACAAAACAACAAATCAGTGGAAACCAAACAGATCATCTGCTCCCCCTGGCTTTGCCCAAAGAATGTTGTCTGGCTTTGTGGGCGCCAGCCTGACATTGCAATACCAGAAGCTTTTCATTTCCAAAGCATCGATAAATATTTCAGAGCCATGTGTCAAGGAGGCACAGCCAGCCATTGGTGGCTCTGGTCAACTTCAGCTTTGTTCCACGTGGAGGGGCTGGTGGAGGAGGCTGCTGGTTCACAGCTTGAGCCTAATTGCAAGTTGCACCTGCAGGAGGGGAAATGTGTGTTCAAGTGCACAGGGCTATTTCCCATTCAGTCCGACACTCAGGACGTCAACAGAGGGAGAAGGAAAGCAGGTTAACCATGTGTCTGTTGCTGGCACTGAGGAAGCATGGCAGGAGGCCCTGCAGTCAGACTGGTTTCTGCTTCCTAACTGATGAGCTCCCTGGCTCCCCCTCCACCAGCCTCCTCCTCCCTGCAAACCAGGCCGGGGTGTGCATAAGCAACTGCACTGTGGCTGCGCCAACTGGAGGAAGGAAGGGCAAAGACTGAAGAACTTCAGAGAAGCTGGAGAAGAAAGTGGGCCTCGTCTCAAGGTCACCTTGTCTCCCTATGCTGGCTGTTGTGCCACAAGGTCCCACGGAGGACAGAGGGAGGGCAAGCCTTGCAAAGAATAGGCAGGCCCTGCGTTGTGGGGAGGGGCTTGTGCTGCGTGCCTGGTGAGGGGGTTCTCCAGCACCAGCCTGCCTGCCTCCCCCGCCATGGCAGCGTTGGGTTTTTTGTTTTTTTGTTTTTTGTATTTTAGGACATGGTATGAGGCCAGCCACATTCACCCAAGGAGGACCCGCCTGACTGGTTCAGACTCGAATGGGAAGAGGTAAGACCCCTGAGCACAGGACATTGAAAGAGATGACAAACACATTTCCTTCTACTCATACTCCTTCCATGGCTCCCCCTGCCTCAGGAGAAAACCCAGGGGCCTGAACATAGCACACAGGTCCTGCATGAGCTGGTCTTGTTCCCCTCTCCTCACCCAATTATGTTCGACTCTTGACTACACCATCAACTTTCTGACTCCTAGTCCTCTGTGCCTGGGGCACTGCTCCCCTCATGTGGCTAACATGTCATCATCCCTTGGGAATCAGCAATGGGCTTCACCTCTGACAAGCCTTCTCTGGCACCCACTGCCCCAGAGACTAGGTCAGGTAAAACTCATCACTGTTATGACTCTTTCTGTTCCTGTCATTCATGACACTGCTGTGTTTCTCACCTCCCTGGTACACTGTAAGTAACCTGCAGGCTGGGACCCATCTGTCCTCTTACCACTGCATCTCCAATGCCTAACACAGGGCCTGGCACACAGTAGGTACTCCATTAATATTTGTTAAATCAGTGAATGAAAGAAGCAAAAGACTCAGGGCCAGATGAGTTATGCAAAAGAGAAAGCAGGGCATTTGGAACAGACCCCATGGCTCTGACCACCTGCACAGCCACTGTTCATGGGCATGGTCAATCTCCCACAAGACAGCGAGGGCCGGGACCATGTCTGCCTCCTCCTTAATGCCCAGGGCCTCAAGAAAGCCTGGCACAGAGAGAAGGCTCTGGAATGGGAGCTGCACAAAGGACAGGACAAACTGGCAGCATATCAGTTGGTTGACTGGTAGAACCTAGGACCCCTTTGCCACCTCTGCAAAGCTTGTCCTCAAATACACAGGAAACACCTAAAGTTATGCTGCATCTGCAAGGAAATAAAGATTGCACTGACTTCTGCAGGGAGTGACCACAGCACTTGCCTCCAGCTCTCTCCCGCCTTCTCTTCTACTCTCTGAAGTCCTACTCATCGTACAAGATGCAGCCCAAATCTCCCCTCTATGAAGCACTGTGTGAACTCCCAGCCCACATGGGCTTCCTTCTCCGGCTCTGCCATTTACTGGCTGAGGACCTCAGTGAGTCATTTCACCTCACTGAGCCTCAGTCCTCCCTGCTGTAAAGTGGGACAACAGAGCAACATACTCACAAAGTTATGAGGATTAAGAGCATCAGGCTTGCTAGGCAGCCAGTGCAGAGCCAGCCACACACTCCTGCGCTCAACGCCACACTGTTCTACGCATGTTAGCTCTGACTTCCCAGCACAGCGTAAACTCCTCGAGACCGAGACCGGGAAGCACATCTTATCCTTTGCATCCTTTCTGGTTCTTAGTGCACAGCAGGGCTCCCTCGACACCTGCTGAGTAACTTACATCTGTTTTCCTTCTAGAGGAAATATCAATTCCGGATTTTTATGTCAGGGAAACTGTACCTGTTCCCTTTTCAGCCCCCTGCACTGCCCCATGCCAGCTCAGGGCTCCACACCCAGGAGCTCTCAGTGACACACATGGCAAGGCCATCAGATAGAGTACCAGAGGCAATCTTGTCTGCCTGACAGCCTGAGTGCATGGCATGGTGTAGGGACAACAGACTGAACGCCCAGCAGGCATCACTGCAGGGGCCCCATCAGGATATGAGACTCTGGGCTCTTCTGTGGCGCCGGAGATCTCATGACTGGCACCAGGGGCAAGAACGAGAGATGCCCCATTACCTCAAGCCTAATGACCTGTGTCTTGATCCCTGGTAACAGAAGGCAGGAAGTCCGGGAGGCGGTGGATGAAAACACTCTCAGCATATGCCTGCAGCTGGGAGGTGCCCCTACCTTACCACCACGTCTCTCCCGCTCTCATTGCTGATGCTCTCACTGCTGACCAGCGAAAGGAAACACAGCCGGGAAGGACAAACACACTAAGCAAACAGCTCTTGGCTTTCAAAGCTCTGCCTGAGCTTTCCCTTTCCCTTCCCCACGCCCCTCTTCCAGGGCTGCTCTGTTTATTCCTCTAGGTCACTTGGACATGAGCGCCCTGGGCAGGCTCCTGTTTGGCTCCAGAGCCCCTTACTCCTTCCAGAGTCATCTTAGCTCTTGACAACTTGAAGTGTCTTTTCCATAGGTCCTCCTGGCCCTAGGCCTGTCACAAATCCATGGCTTGTATTCTGAGGGCCCCATGGGACAAAGAGCACCTACTAGAAAGGCTTCAGTGGGCTAGCCTGAGAACCTAGGCATCTTATGATGTTTGCATAGGAAAACATGTCCCAGGTTGCAGTTCGGAATGCAGAAAATGAGCATACATCTCCCAGGAGCAGTCAAAGCAGCTGCCACCTGCCCTCAACTACATGACCTGAGGCTGCCCCCACTCAGCTGCCCCCTGTGCCAGGAATCTTGGGGACCCAGTGCCCCCACTTTCCTTGCTGCTTCCCTTTTCTCTATCTCGGCAACGGTGAGCCTGCCCTACCCCACCCTGCCATGTTGTTGCTGGGAGAGGAAGTCCTCTAGCTAACCAGAGAAGCCCTCCCCTACCTCAGCGGCTGTTCTCGCTGCTGGGGACTGTGGTGAGCCAGGAACCTGCAACTCAGGGGCTGTGCACAAGTGTAAGGATACTGTTCACATCACCAGCCCCACAGGGCAGGCAGGCAGAGCAGACAGAGAGGAGACAGAAGTGGGCCTGGCGTTGGGGACACTGGCTTTTCTGAGCCCTCCAGATGTTCCTTCCCAATTTCTTCTGTCTTATGGAGTGCTCAGCCTGATGGTCCGCAGAGGCTCTGGGTGCCACAGGGTCAGGGATGAGGATTAAGGGAGACACCAGGAACTTGGTGTATCTTGGTGAGCTGCCTGCCATGCTCACAGCTCCATTCTGAGAAAATCAGATTTCAGCAGGACTTTCTGCTTATGCCATGCATAGTGGATGGCTGGGGTCCCTGCCCGAGGCATAGGACACCATGGTCTAGCTGGGGTGTCCTGTGAGAACACTTACGTTGGATGGTGGCCCCCTGGCCCCATCAGACCCTCTCTCTAGGCAGCACGATTGCCAGGAGCACACAGATGACCTGAGCGACCCTTGCATTCTCCATGAGGCTCACTGTACGAGCCTATCCAGGAGACATTTCCAGCACACCCTCCATTACTTTCCCCCCCAACCTGGAAGAATCAATTTCAGCCAGGGGAACAATCAGAAACCTCTACTAATTTCCTTCCTTGCTTCCCGCTCCTGTCAGAACCCATGCTAAGGTGTTTCCTTTTAAGAGCAAATAGCCTCACAGTGGTGCCCCAAGGTGTCCCAAGGCTTCTTCACTCCACTCTTCACGGAAAAATAGCAAGAGGCTGGGAATTAAGGGACTTAGCGTTCTCGTCTGAGCCATGCTACTAACCTCAGGAACAGACTGCCCTCTGGGCCTCAGTTTCCCATCTCTAAAACAGTTTTCCCAACTTGCAGAAAACGGTTTCCATGTATTCTCCTTGCCACATTCTGTGTACTTCCCGGAGATCTGTTTTTTAATTCTCAAATTCTCTCTTCCGTTATGATAATTCATTTAAACTGTACACTAAGTCGGTTTTTGTTTCTTTTTTGTTTTTTCTCATTGGGTGCTTCCACTTTACTTTTCTTATCATAACGGCTTAAACTGGACAGGTCTGGGAACCAGTGTGAGCTCTGCCAGCTGCTAAATATCTACATCCCAATTATGCACTAGGAAGTAACCACCATGGGGTGGGTTCATGGAGCCAGGAGACCAACTGTGAGATAAACTCGGGCCGGAATTTATTGATCACCTGAACTCCAGAAGCCCTCACTCTGGCCACAGACCATTGTTCACTGAATTAATTTCAGTAAGTTCTTTGGATTCTTTACCCCTGACACTTTCCTGTGTTGCCTTGTGGGTTTTACCTTCTTTTAGCTCTTTAATTATTTTAAAGAAAATTGTTTAATTATCTCTTTTAGATTATTCTATCATCTCCAAGTATTGAGGGACTAATTTTATTTTTTTGCATCTGTTGACTCTCTGGTGGTGCATTTTTCTCTTGTGGATTTTTATTTCTTTATTATTAGCTCATTGTTCAACAGGAGTGTTTGCCATAGGATTCCCATTGTCTCTGTAAAATGGTTTTAATATGTGTATCTGTTGGAATGTTAGGAGTTTTACCAGTTCTGACTTTTTTTTTCTTGGCTTGGGAGTCCTAAACCACTTGGTTAATATAAATTCAGTCTCTCCACCTGTGAGTACCTGAAGCCTGGGCTTCTGATCTTTAAGGATAACTAATGTTTTTCTTCTGCATGGCCCAGCTAGATGAAAGCTTCCTTGTAGCTTTCTCCAGGCTGGCAGCAGCTCAGTCTGACGTACTGAAAACCCCTCAGACTTAGAATACGAAACTGCTATTGTTTATTTGCTTACTGCTGCCTGTCAATGCCATATCAGCTCCATGAGGAATGAGACCTTGTCTATCTTTCTCACCTCTGTATTTTGAGGGCCTGCACAGTGCCCAGCACACAGCAGGCTCTCAATACATGTTTGCTGGATAAATGAATGAAGAACACTGTGATTTCTGGGGCTCAGCTATTGAAGCCAATCTCAAAACCTCCTTGCTTCTGTCACTGACACCCTCCCCATCCAGTCTCTGACACTCTATCCTTGCACGTGGGCAGCAGCACCAGGGCTGGCTGGTTGGGGTGGACTCACTGGAGATGGAAGTGTAGATGGCAAAGGCCCTGAGGCTGGTCATCTCCTTCCTGCGGGTCACCTCCACCCGCGTGCAGAAGATGTTCTCCCAGGCGTACAGCTTGAGCAGCTTGACCCCGCGGAGCATCTCGTTGGTCTGCTTCAGCCTCTCGTTGGAATACTCCTGCAGGGGTCACTGAGTCAGAGAGGACATTCCACCGCCCTCATCCCACCTACAGGGAAGGCACCGAGTCGATGCCCCACCACCCCGCCCAGCTCCTGTCCCCACAGAGATGCTCTCCGCCCTCTCCAGGGACTCCATTTCACAAAGAAGTTGAGGCCTGGATAGGTGACGTGACCTACTCAAGGTCAACGACAGTGTGGGTGTGTGGGAGGAGAGCCACTGATGTGAGGGGAAGGGAGCAGGCGACATGGGGAAGAGTGGGGAAAAGGGACACACGCACACCTTTGGACACTCACCAGTGTGCTCCGCTGGGCCTGGGAGAGCTTGGTGGCCACAAAGTACTGGACAGGAGCCAGCAGAATGATGACAGCAGCTCCAATTAAGGCACTGACTCCGAGGATGTAGTAGAGGAGAATCACACCCACGATGATCTGGGGAAGGGTCAGTGGGTGATTTCCCTTTGACTTGGTGGCTGCCCTGCTGGGGGTGTTGGCAAAATCCCCCCCTCCCCAGTCTCCTGGAGTTGGGCATGCCTCATGCCCAGGTTCCCAAATCATCTTGGTGAGAAGGTGTGACAAAGCAATTTCAGAGGAAGGGATTAGCACGATGGGCTCTCATGGAAGCAGAGATTTTCTGGGCTGGTCACTAACTGCATTTATCTGCTAGCCTGGCAGAAGTATTAGCTTTCTCCATGTCTACCTTCCAGATGGAAGTCACAGAGCTGAGATTGCACAATGAGTGTGACAGCACCGTTGTTCTGTTTGCTGGCTGTCAAGGCTGATGTTTCATTCTTATTGGAAAAAAGTGATAAAAGAAAAAAGGGGCAAAATTGCTGCATCTGTGCCAGACAGAACCAGCCCAGGGTCTGAGAGTTTGCATTCCATTCTTATGTGCCTGGTGTCTTTAATTTTTTAGTGATTCTGGCAGATATTCTCTGAAAAGAGAATTCAATTCTGTTTCTAGCTTTATGTAAATATTGTCTACTTGTGAATATGTATGAGAAGTGTAAATCACTCTTGCCAGTCCCCAAAGCACCAAGATGACAGTTTCTCAGGTTGCCTTCAAGGGCAGACACCTCTAAATACAGGGCTTATTCTAGAAGAACAGATGTGCTGGCTCCCTTAGTTGAGAAAAGCGGGGGGGAATAAAAGGCCCCCTGGGTTGGCCCTACACCAGATTGGCATTAAGCTCCATGCACCACGTCAAGGAAAGAGGAGTAGGTGGAAGGTGCTGTAATTTCCATTAATCACAGAAAGCCTCCTGCATTTTACCTCCTGCAGGCATCTTAGAGGCTGGGAGGTGACTGGTTCCCCACCTGCCTCCCAGTGTTTAACTGACTTCAAATGCTGGCATGGATAGGCAGAGGAGCATGCTAGGAGATGAGGAACCTTCCTGCTCCTGCCAGCCTGCTCCCATCACCCTCCTGGAAAGTTATTCCTGGCACCTGGTCCTTTCATTAGCTGCGCTCATATGGCGGCAATTGGGTGGGTGGGTGGGGGGCGTGAGGCAGGGTTCTTCAGCCAGCTTGGGTTGTGCCAGAAAGCTCCCGGGGCACCCGAGTGTCACCAACAGGGCACCTGCTGGGGGTCAGCCCCTGCATCCACACCACCTCCAAGGTAGGAGCTGGGGACACAGCTGCTACTGCTCTCAGCTCCTCCTTGTGTTTTTCCCTTATCCCTCCTCCCCCATGCTCCCCAGTCTCCTTGGCCCATTCCTGTCTTCTACAGGGGTCTGAATGGCCCTCATAGGGGAGAAGACCAAAAATCAGAGATTCTGAGTGTGCAAAGCAAATATGAGGAATAAAAGGGTTATTTTGTCTCTTATTCACAGATTAAGAAAGCAATTTAATGTAGTGGGGAGATCACAGTTCCTGGAGTCTGCAGCCCTGAGTTTGAATGCAGCCCCAGCACTTATCAGCTGTGCGATCTTGGACAAGTTACTTAACCTCCCTGAGTCTCAGCTTCTTCATCTTTAAAATGGTAATTATCACACCCACTTTGCAGGACTGTTGTGAAGATTAAATGAACCTCTTATGATACGTACCTAGAATAGTGCCTGGCTGGAGATCAGTACAAAGTGGCTAACGCTCCTTGTTAAAAACAACCAACAAACAAAAAAGCCTCATGGGAACACTGTCATGAGCGAACTACAGAAAGGAGATACCTGGTATTGTGCTACTACTGGTTTGCTGTGTGGCCCAGGGTAAGGTCTCTGCCCTCTCTGGGCCTCTCTGATGATTAGGAAACACAGAGGTCTCCACTATAGCTGAGTTCCGTAACCTGGTGTCCTTGATAAACTTCAGGGGGGATATGAAGCCCCTGAAATTGTACACTTTAAATGGGTGAATTATATCTCAATAAAGCTGTTATTAAAAAAAAAAGTGTTATGTGACCAAAAAAGATTACAAACCAGGGAGAGCCCTAGGGTGTTCCAATTTAGTAAGAAGCATACTTATATACCATTTTGTAACTTAGTCTTGTTGTTTAAAAATGTATAAAAATGTATCATAAACCCTTTTTAGTGTAATTAAGTGCTTTGCTACAACATAACTCTTAATGTCTGCAAAAGTGTTCCACATATGATTATATTATAGTTTATTTAAGGTTGGCTGCATTTTTAAAGTCTTAATGACACTGCCTTCTCTGATCATCAAGAGAGATGGCTAGAGTGCTTACAGAGCATAGGACAGTATAAGGACAGGGGTAGGAGACCCTGAAAGGGTGGAAGATGCTAACATGGAATGGAAGACGGTGAACTCCCAGTCACTGGACACATACCAGCAGATTCTGGTTTTGTGTCCTGCCACCCTCACACCCCCAACACACGTCCCATACCTGTACTGGCATAGCCCAGAGGTTTGGGCACAAGAAGAAAAACCACATGAGCTGGTTGGTGTCGATGGCAACCAGGTTACAGATCTGCCCAGCAGTCATTTCCCCCATGGACAGGTTGGAGGTGGACAGGTGCATGATTTTATTGTAAATCTTGGTCTAGAAATGAGAACAGAGTTCATCACATTTTTCATCATCATCATTCTAATCACCACCCCCGATGTCACCTGGCTACAATGTGCCAGGGGCTTCTCAGACATCCCCCAGGGAGCCCCAGAGCAGCTCAGTAAGGGGGCACTGTACCATCGTTCCAATTTTACAAGTGAGGGAACGAAGGCTCAGGGAGGTAAAGGGCTTTGCTACAGATTAGGTGAGTCAGGGAGGCAGAATTCATGCGAGGAATCCACACCAGCATGGCAAGCTGCTTCCCCAGCAAGCAAGGCCTCTCCTTTGGGGACAGGACTCAATTAGCTCTTAAATCTTAAAAGCAGATTTTCATGTCCATTTGTATTCTTGATTTACCAGAGGCCAGTGGAGAATACACTTCAGAGTCATGAAAATGATGAAGTGGCAGTATCAGTCTGGTTTAATGTGGCCGTCTCTAACTGGGGGTTCTGGGGCCAAGTCCTGTCAGAACTGAGACTTGGAACGAAACAAGGGTTCAGTCTCAGAAAGTCTGAGTACCTTGTGCCCGATACCACAAGTGTCGGGCAGCCCCAGCACTATCCCTAGAGTCCAGCTACCCCAAGGACCTCCACAGGGCAGATGGAGGGCAGCCATGGTAATGGCTCCCCCTGAGCTCTGAACATACAAGCTCTATATGCAGTGATCGTGCCTTCCAGAAAGATTGCAGTGTTTAGGCTACGTGCTCTTGAACAAGGAAAAATGCACTCCTGTCTTAAATGTCCTACGGATGCCTGCTCTTGAATAAAATTCTATTGTGTATTCTGCTGTAAGGAGGATTCCCGGCCCTTAATTCATCTTTTATGTAAACTCAGGCTTTTTTGTAGGCCAGGTTTTTTAAAAGCATAAACCTATACTGTCTTTCTGTGAGCTTATATACACCATGCGTAAGGTTTAAAATAATGGCAATAATATTTTTGACAAATCTACACACATCCTAGGTTATGTGAAATTAGGTGTCAAAAGATAACCACCTAGTTTGAGCAAAGTAGGGACACAGAGTAATCTATGAAATGAAGCATTATTAAGTAAAGAAGAAGATGTGTAGTAATGCACAATCAGCTGATAGCTAGTATATTTTTTGAAAAAACTACATATAATTGCAGAAATTCTGCTTAACAACTTTTCATGCAAAAAAACATGTTTATTCTCAAGCTCATGAAGACACAGAACCTTATCTATAAGGGTAAATTTTCTGTAAATAATTTTCTGTAAACCTCAGAAAGGGAGGTTTTTTTCTCCCTAATTTGTTTCCATAATTAATGCCAGTATTTCCTTTCTGGGGCATATGAATTAATCTTATTAATGCAAAAGATTCAAACAGTTTGAGAAAAATAATTACATGCTAATACATTAAAAAGCCATTTTTGGCTCTTTTAGAGTAATTGGAAAATACTGAGCTGGGGTGTGATTTATGACATACAAATAAAAAGCAGATTTAATTACAAAACTGTTTAACCACAACACTGGCCTGTCACTGGAGGGGTCTGAGCAGAGACTGGGATTTTCAAAGAGGTTTTCTGACCTGAGCAACGGTTTGGTTCCTCCTAGCTCTGAGCCCCCATGAATCTTAGAGGGTCTTGTATTTTCCTGGGCTTTTTCCACCATATTCACATGATGACATCCCTGAGGAAATACTCTGCTGTCCCAGTGAAAAACCACTAGGGATGGGCAGCGTTGTCATGTACAGCTGCACAAGTTGTGCACTACACACCTTCAGGGGGCACAATTCACATAGGACTAAACCAAGACAGGTAGAGTTTGGACCCTGACACTGTTTCCAGCCTGAGCTATACCATTCTCCTTTCAGTCTCTTTTCTGCAAAGCCTCTGACCCTGGCTCCCACAGGGCCAGTCAATATTAATGATTCTGAGGAACATTTTGAAGAATAAGGTAGTTTGGGCTTTTGCCACAATTTCATGGAAATTACTGGGTGTGGAAGAATCTACTAGTTATCTCCCAATGTCCACTCTCCTCTTTGCCCAAGGAGAATTTCTATATATGTCTGTCATGAGCAAAAAAAAAAAAAAAAAAAAAACTGGAGGCATAACACTACCTGACTTTAAGCTATACTACAAAGCTATAATAACCAAAACAGTATGGTACTGGCATAAAAACAGACACAGTGATCAATGGAATAGAATAGATAATCCAGAAATCAACCCACACACTTACTGCCATCTGATCTTTGACAAAGGCACCAAGCCTATACACTGGGGAAGAGACTGCCTCTTTAGCAAATGGTGCTGGGAGAACTGGATATCAATATGTAGGAGAATGAAACTAGACCCACACCTTTCACCATACACTAAAGTCAACTCAAAATGGATTAAAGAATTAAATATACTTCTTAAAGAAAACATAGGAGAGACACTTCAGGAAATAGGACTGGACACAGACTTCATGAATACGACCCCAAAAGCACGGGCAACTAAAGGAAAAATAAACAAATGGGATTATATCAAACTAAAGAGCTTCTGCACAGCAAAAGAAACAATTAACAGAGTTAAAAGACAACCAACAGAGTGGGAGAGAATATTTGCAAAATATACATCTGACAAAGGATTAATATCCAGAATATACAAGGAAATCAAGCAACTTTACAGCAAAAAAACAAGTAACCCAATTAAAAAATGAGCAAAGGAGCTGAATAGGCATTTCTCAAAGGAAGATATACGAATGGCCAACAGACACATGAAAAAATGCTCAACATCACTCAGCATTCGGGAAGTGCAAATCAAAACCACACTGAGATACCATCTCACTCCAGTTAGGATGGCTAATATCCAAAAGACTGTGAATGATAAATGCTGACGAGGTTGTGGAGAAAAAGGAACCCTCCTACATTGTTGGTGGGACTGCAAAATGGTGCAGCCTTTACGGAAAATGGTTTGGAGATTCCTCAAACAATTACAGATAGATCTACCATATGACCAAGCTATTCCACTGCTGGGAATATACCCAGAGGAATGGAAATCATCATGTCAAAGGGATACCTGTATGCCAATGTTTATTGCAGCACTATTTACAATAGCGAAGAGTTGGAACCAGACCAAAGGTTCATAATCAGATGAGTGGATATGGAAAATGTGGTATATCTACACAATGGAATACTACTCTGCTATAAAAAAGAATGAAATAGTACCATTCGCAGCAATGTGGATGGACTTAGAAAAAATTATATTAAGTGAAGTAAGTCAGGCACAGAAAGAGAAATACCACATGTTCTTATTTGTGGGAGCTAAAAATAAATAAATACAAAAACAAATGGGGAGGGTGTGTGGAAGAAGAAACAAAAATCACAATTCCTTGAACTTATTAAGACAAGCAAACAGATATGATGTCGATGGAGCGGGGAGAGGGAGGGGGAGGGAGGATTTGGTAAAGGGACATGAAAATCAACTACACTGTATATTGATAAAATGAAATTAAATTAAAAAAATTGAATTGTGGGGGATAATTCAAGATGGTAACATAAAGCTCCCTGCTTTACTATGAACAACCTCAATAGTAGTATTGAAATTGTATTATCTTCAAAAATGTCAATAAAACTTTTCTTTTTTCTAAAAAAAAAAAATAAAGATCATACTTTCTAGCCTCTCTAGGATGGTCATCTGGCCGATTTCTCACCAGTGGGATGAGAGCCAGGATCAGAGGCTTTGCAGAAAAGAGACTGAGAGGAGAAGTACCATATAGCCTTGGCTGGGAACAGTGTCAAGGTCTGAACTCTGGCTGTCTGGGTATAGTCCATCTGAATGGTGCCTCCTGAAGTTACGTAGTGCAACTTCTGCATTATGATTTTAAAAGGAAGTGGCATTCCCCCCTCTTGTCCCTTCTTTCTTCTTGCTGGTTTAAATGTAGACATGACAGTGGCAGTTTCAATAGCCATCTTGGACATGAGACAAAAGTCACTTAAGAAGACTGGCACAGGAACATTATAGAAGGACCCCAGGTCTCTGATGATCATGTAGCTGCTACACCAGCCTTGATTCTGAAAAATCAACAAATTTCTATCCTATTTGAACTATTCTCATACAGGATCTCCCTATTCCAATAGCTGAATTGAAATTCTAATGAAAACACTGGGGCTTGGACAACTCTCATCACCACCTTCTCCAAAGGGGCCCTGAGTCCTCCCTGACTTTGATCATCCTTCCAACCGACTCTAAGAAGGATGCCACAGAAGGCAGGACCAAGAGCCGAGACCCAAGTGACCCATCAGACCAGAAAAGTCTATCTCATTAATGACCCAAGATTGAAGAACTCAAACGGATCTTAAAGGCTATATAGAAGTGGTATGTCAAACACATTTCTTTTTCTTTTCTTTTTTGCACCCAAAGTAGACTGTCTGGTAGCAGAACTCTGGAGCAGTATATAGAGAAGGATTCTGAGGTTGCATATGCACTCGGCAAGGAAGAGTGCTGTGATCTGCTGGTGATGCCTGCCACTTTCAAGGCTGACGAGGCCCAAGGGCTGAGCGCTGGACATCTCAGATCCAGTCCAAGGCAGAACCTGAGCTAGAACCACTACATTTCTCAAGTCCACCCAAGGCACTTGCCACTATCCCACACTGCCTTGGCCATAGTTATATTTTCAAAGCACTGTTAAAACAAAAAATAAATTCGAGCAGAGTTATTTTTGAGTGTCCATGAGGATGAATAATGCGGTTCTTATTGTAAAGTGAAAAAAAAAAATCATCCAAGTACCTGTATTGCTCCTCTCAAGTTAATTCCAGTTTCGATGGCAACATAGTAGGATGCCTGCAGAAATGTCCTTTGCAGTAGAAGGGCAAGGAACAGAAGCACGGCTAGGACGTAGGCATTAGCAAGGAATTCTTGGGATGAGACAAAGTAAACCCCGAGAAATTGTGTCTGTTGGAAAGAGAAGTTCAGAGGGTGTCACTGCCAGCACATGGCCACTGTTAGTATATACCACTGTGCCACAATGGCCGTGATCATTCCAGCACCCTCCATGCTCGTGAAGCCTTATACAATTGCCTATGAGTGAAAAACTAGACTAATAAATCCAAGTCAACTTCTTCTAACTACAGGGAGGGTTGCCTATACCCTCTCTTCATCTTCCCACTTAGTGGAACAGAATGGGGCTCATAAATGTGACTCTCAGTACTGTGGCCAGCAGGCCCAGGGGAGCTCACTCTGGAACAAGAAAAAATAGAGCAAATCATGGAGCAGCCAAAACCAGAACTGCTACAGTAAATCTCGCAATGTGTGTTCTCTGTTACAGAAACAGAATGAGTAGAGGCCTTGTCCTATACCCGCCAACAGCCTGCTCTGCAGTGATTTCTGAGCAAAAAAGACCAGTGGAAAATACGGCATTGTGGCACTCCCAGGGGAGAGATGGGAACTCATCACTTACAATAGACTAAAAAGATCTTAAACCCAAGTCCCCAGCCTAGTGGCCTTGCAGGACCTCTTTTTATATTTAATGTTCTCTTGTTGCGCTTCCAGTAAGATCTCAGTTGATAACCAGTGAAGAAAAACAAACATTTTGACTTTGTTGCTAAAGATACCATGTAACAGCGGCATATGTTTCCAAATTCAGCATCAATACCTCCCAGGAAATCTTTGATCTTGATGAGTCCATCGCTCCCCAGCAGAGCCACATCAATATTTCTATGAAGACAGAGCTCTCCCCTTCCTGAGGCTCTGCCCTGAACTCTGCACGCTACTTGGACGGGTGTGGGAGCTGCTGCAGGATAGACAGTGATGGGAACAAAGTGACGAGAGGAGCCCAAGGGCATGTCCACAACCAGGATCAGGCTGACGGGGCAAGGCTCTCAGTGGGACTTCCTCCTAGAATCAGAAATTCCTGGATCTGGGATGGTAGAAAAGACTTCACTTTGCGGTTTAACAGAGACTCTGAACCAGCCCTCGCTGCTCCCTGGAACTGTCTAGTCCTCTTACAACAGTCTCTCCCTTGCTTGTGGGACAGCAATTTCTCCTCTGTTGGGGACAGCAGGAAAAAGACACAGGGCAGCCACTGAGGGATACATGAAGGACTCTGAGAGGAAGGCCCACTGAGGGCTGGAGCCCCTGATTCCCTGTCCCGTTTACCTTTGTAGCAGAGGGGAGCAGGAGGAGGAGATAGAAGGTGGCTAACACAAAACACGTGTGGCATTTGCTGCTTGAGAGCTGCACACAGCACAAGGGACCTTGAGATTAGGCTTCAGGGGACAGACCTGACCTTACAGGGGAGGAAGATATAGGAGACAGTATTTATCAGGAGGAGCACGCCAACCGAACAATATCTAACGAGAAGGGTACTGTCACTGGCCCTCTTTCACACGGGAGGAAATAGAATTTCAGTATGTTTAAGTGGCTGGCCCAAGGCCACATGCTGGCAAGGGAATAACACATGGACATGAACCTGGGTGATTCCAAAACATTAGCCGAGACCCACTGCCTAGGCCTCATCTAGCCGTTTGACTTTGGGTGTACTTTAGTCAGTTACAGGCTTGGGACTTGTGGGGGATGGAAACATGCCCATGTGGCTGGCTCTAGGTCAAAAATATAGGCATGTGGGCTTAGGAAAATTTGGTTCTGTTTAACATGCCTGGGATTCTCCTGATCCACCTCTGCAGAGACCCAGCTCTGAAGAATGGAATCCATTATTTTAAAGCAGCAAAACACATCATGGGAATTTGTCCCAAAGGAAATAATTTAACACAAGGAAATGGCTGTATGTGCTAAGATGTTTATTTCTGAGTTAGAACAGGGGGAGAGTGCAAAAACTCATGGAAATGTCCAATCTCAGGGAATGATTAGGTACATTATGATACTTAT
The DNA here is from genome assembly GCF_027409185.1 of Cynocephalus volans. Taxonomy (NCBI): domain Eukaryota; kingdom Metazoa; phylum Chordata; class Mammalia; order Dermoptera; family Cynocephalidae; genus Cynocephalus; species Cynocephalus volans. The sequence goes on from NC_084463.1 coordinate 117,317,684, forward strand.
GGGAACACTATGCACCTGAGACCACCAGTCACCATGAAAGTGCTCAAGTAGCATGGAATGCCACATGTTGTGCTATAGTGATCAGAAAACACACAGGCTGCAGAAAAGGGCTTCAAAAATCAACTAATCACATTCGTTGGCTAGACTATGGGTGGTACTTGTTAAATGCACTCATCAATATTTGTACATTTTAAACAAAGCAACAAATTATCTTTTTTAGCTCTAAAGTCAAAACGTTGACCCCTTGCTTCCTCCCCAACACACATACCCTAAGGTCAGAAAACTATATTTCTTTGGATCGAGTATTTTGTGACCTGCTAAAATGAAAATCTCTCTGCAGGTAAATGTCATAAGGTCATTATTAGATCTCTCTTCAAAGAGATAGTTTAAAAGGGATGGAATCTGGATAGTTAAGTTTTGACTAAGAAGTGGGTACCAGACTAGTCAAGAGGCCTGGGGTGCTGCCCAAGGAAGGCAGGGCCTGGTGAAGTCTAGTGAGAAGAGGGCCCTAGGAAACTGGGAATGCGTGTAAGGGCACTGGCCAGTACCCTGAAGGCACCACGGCAGGAGAGAAAGGCCAAGGACCTACAACTTGACATTTGGTGGAAGATAAATGCTTTGGAAGATCATATACCCTAGTCGTACATTTCCACAAGTTCTCAGGGAAGAAATTGTGGTTGTTTTCAGGGATTTCCCCAGTAGTGCTCAATAAATATGTTTTAAAATTAATCAGCATATATAACCTTCATGCCCCATGTACTTTCTATGGTTTGCAGTTGAGGGCTGCAGAATGTAAGTGACTGCTGAGGAGCAAAGTTGCAGAGAGTTAGTTGCAAAGTAGGGCTGGAGCCCAGGACTCCTGACTGTATAGTTCTGACCCCTATTGTACCTGCATGGATAGAGTTGTGACTGGGAAGGTCCCCTTCTTTTGTTCTCTGGAGCTTAAAGGAGAGGAGATCACTTGGGTTCTTTCTTCCCATTTTGGTGGTTAAGAGCCTAGACTTAGAGGTTAGCCATATCTGATTCAAATCCTGACACATCATATGTTAGCCATTGTGTCCTTAGGAAAGTTCCTCAACCTCTCTGAGCCCAGTTTCCTCACCTGTAAAATGAAGCTATTAAGGGTTTCTACTTAGAGGGTTGTTGTGAGGATTCAATGTAACAAAACATGTAAAGATATTTAGTAAGCATGAGCACTCAATATACAGTAACTTCTATCAACATTATTCATAGCAGAATCATTTTCCTTGTACCTCCTGGGTGTCAGGCAGGGAGCTGGGTGCAAGGCACCTAGAGGTCAGACAATACAGTTTCTGTCTTGGGGGACTCACGGTCAAGTCAGGGAAAGAGACAAGGGGTGCTTTCTTGGATGTTATGGGAGTACAGTGGAGAGGCATCTCATTCAACCAGGGGAAGGCTTCCTGGAGGAGGTGACATTTGAACAGAGTCTTGGTCGCCGAGAAGGAGTTAGTGAAGGGAAGGCAGGCACTCCAGGTCAGAGCAGCTGCATGAACCTTGTCATGAAGAGGCCAACCCACACACTGATACCACAAAGTCACAGAAACACCAATGCATTTAAGTTCACTAAGTCACCCATAGTGATGGTCACAAATATGGCCACACAAATGGGAACACACATGCATAGAAAATGACATACCAGGACACAGGGACAAACACAAGGACACATAGAATCATAGGAATTCCCAGGAGAACTCAGTCAGCAACAAACACATACAACTCACAAACCTACACGTTTTCCCACTGAGGTTTAGAGGTGTTGGAAGCTTTGGCCCTTAGATCAAACCCAGACTGATCTTTCTTTCTCTGGCTCAGCTGATAGCCCAGAGCAGTGCTGGCAGGTTTCAGACAACAGTAGTTCTTTATGAATCCAATTCCCTCAACCTCCAGCTGGATCAGTGGCATCCCCGGCAGGCAGGAGACAGATTGGGAGTGGGGGTTGGGCAGGAGAGGAAGCTGGAAATAGACAGAGCATGGGCAGAGCCCAGCCTGGTCCCAGCTTTCCCTGGGAAGTGGCGGGGGGACAAGAGCATCAAAGATCTAGCAGGTCATAGACACTTCCAGTAACAAAAGAAGAAATCAGAAATGTTCATCCTCGCGGATGCCAACAGCCACATGTTTCAGGGCAACATGTTTCTTGCCAACTGTGTGTGTCCTGGAAGGGAAGAGGGGACAGGGCAGCCGCTGATAATGAGTGAACAGGGGGTGTCCGGCTGTGCAGACCGCGGCAGGACAGAAGGAAGAGCTTCCTCACCCAGAAGGTTGTTATCACTGCAACATGTAGCTAGGGAGCTTCCTTCTCTGTCGTTTCATAAAGACCAGAACAGTACACGGCTCTCTAGATTAGGACTGCTGGGAGGCAGGGAGATGAGCCAAATGACCTCAGTAAATGACCCCTTTCCCCCATTTTCTGGGCTCAGAAGCCCTAATAAAAATTAAGGCATATCCCAGGCAACCACATAATTGAGAATTCTTTGTTGCAGACACTGGAGATTATATTTACTTTCAACTCTCGTTTCTATGTTGGAAATTCGCTAATTGTATTTGGGCTGCCGGGAACAAATACTAGATCTGATAAGGCCTGCTGCCACTGAGGCAGGGCCATCTGTCTCAGGGATTTGTGTGCTGATAAGTAACTGGGACAAGAGCATTCCAATGAGAGCAATAAATCCCAGGTTTGTGTATAGAAAAGAGAAGAAAGATGGCAACGTTAACATTCGGATGAACTAAAATGCTATGTGTTGTTCTCGCCATCTCCCTGGCGCAGCCTGCCTCAGAGCTCTCTCCTCCAGGGGCTCTCGCCTGTGTCATTTCCCCCTAATATTAACACCTGCCTCCATGTTGCTGCAGGGTTGTCAATGTAGAGTACTCTGGGGTTGCCTATGGATAGACTAAAGCTGGAAGTGACACTCCTGTGGGTAAGAGAAGCAGTCACTTTCCCTCTCTTTTTCTGGGTCAAAAAAAGCCAAAAGACTCAAAAGCCAGAGAAGGCCTCCCAAACCATCGAAGTATAAATAAGCAAAAAGACTCCTCACATTCTTGCTAGAACAAGAAATCTGCCCATCTCAGCCTGGCCAACTCCCATGCATTCGTCAAGGCCCCATTCAAATACCCCCTCCTCTATGAAGCTGTCCACGACAGCTCATGTCCATGAGCTGAGTCAGTCACTCCCTCTTCCCATGGTTCCCTGTATATACCTCCTAACAGTCATATGTAAAACACTGTATAAAAATGTCTTATTCAGATTTTTCTCTTCCCCATTGGATTTCACAATCCTCAGAGCCAGAGGTGAAGGCCTGATGATAACAGTCAATTTAGCATCACAGTTGTAAGTGCCCAGACTATGGAGTGAAAGAGACTTGGACTCAAATCCTGACTCTGTTATTAAGTAACTGAGAAACCCTGGGGAAAGTTACTTAACCTCTCTGAGCCTCAAGTTTCTCATCTGTAAAATGGGAAGAAGAATACCTATCTCATGAATTGTATGGTATGTGAATTACATCACAATAAAGCTATTACAAAAAAAATACTCACCCCAAAGGGTTTTTCTCAGGATTAAATGACATAAAACATGAATAACTCCTGCACATAGCCTGTACATATTAAGTGATCAATAAGTGGCTATTATTATTGTTAATAGATCTTGTCATAACCAGTGCCCCCACATTTCCACAGCCCAACCCAGGTCTGGCACACAGTAGGATTCAGTAAACGTTTGCTGAATAAATCAGATAAACAGACCTGGTGTATCTCATATTCCTGACCAAAAGTGCTCAGCTGACTAATTATATCTCCAGAAAAATTAATATAAACCCTCTGAGGATTAACTGCTAACTGTGATTTTAGAGGTCATGAGAGGAATTAACATTACACAAAGGGTGTCATAAATGATTAAGATCCCCAATTACTTATTCTCTGCATTGTTTTTGGACTATCTGTTAAAATGTTATGATGACTGAGAAAATAAAACTTTGAGACTTATTAGGGGCGACAAGTTTTCCATCTTGTGGCCATCTAAACCTAAGCGGCTACAAAGAAACAGACAAAAGAATGAAGTATCCCTCAATCCCTGAAGTGGATGCTACTACCCCAAGCAGGGAAAATAACCCTCCCAGAAAAGGTTTTCTGTCTCTTTTGTTCAACAAATTTCAGTTTGTAGCATCTTTAGAACTGAATATCTTCTAGTCCAATGAGCTTCAAGTATTTTTAAGCCATGGAACCCTTTTGTTGTTATTGTTGTTGGCTGGCTGGTAAGAGGGAATCCTTTTTTAAAAATTTTAATGGGCCCCAGTTAGACTGGCTATAATAAAAAAGATGGAGAATAACAAATGCTGGCGAGGGTGTGGAGAAAAGGGAATGCTCCCGCACTGATGGTGGGACTGTAAATTAGTACAACCACTATGGAAAACAGTATAGAGGTTTCTCAGACAACTACAGATAGATCTTCCACACAATCCAGCAATCCCACCTCTGGGATCCCACCCAGAGGAATGGAAATCATCATGTTGAAGGGATACCTGCACTCCCATGTTCATCGCAGCTCTGTTTACAATAGCCAAGACATGGAACCAACCTAAATGTCCATCGATGGATGATTGGATAAGGAAACTGTGGTAAATATACACCATGGAATACTACTCTGCCATAAAAAAGAATGAAATTCTCCCATTTGCAACAACATAGATGAGCCTGGAGAAACTTATGTTGAGTGAAATAAGCAAAGCACAGAGGGATAAATACCGCATGTGCTCACTCATAAGTGGGAGCTAAGAGAGAAAGAAGGAAGGAAAGAAAGACCACAGTGGTGTGTTGGACTTGCAGAGGCAGAGAACATACCTAGGGATACAAAGTGGAGTGGGGGAAGGGGGGAGGGGGAGGGAGGTTGGGGATAATTGGGTGGGGGACATGGGGTACAATCGCATTTGTGGTAATGAGCATGCTGCCAGTATGGATCTGGCTTTCACATCTTGGGCATGAGGAGTGACAATCAGCTTTGTATTTCATGAATATTTATAACCAATAAAAATTTTTTAAAAATTTAAAAAATTTTAATGGGAAAGTCCAATATATGAATAAAGCTAGGGCAGCTTTGAATGAAATCTGGGGTGTAGAGAGACAAAGCCTTACCATCTTGAGGCTTCCCACTCCCCTAACAGCAGCCCCCAAGATGCCCCTGCAGAACCTCGAGTGCTAGGAAGAAGACAGATCCCGGAAAACCTCTTTAGAGTCTACTAAGATGACATGAACTCAGAGCCAACAGATCTAGCAAATTGTAGATGCTCTAGACACTGGGAAAAACAAATGCACTTCCTGCAACTTTCTGAATGATGTTACAACTGGAAGAGGCATTACGGTGGTGATGGTGTGGTGAGGAGAGTGGGGCATCACAAAACTCCTGGGGCATAAGCTCTCTGACATCTCTGTTGATAAGATGCAGAGCCTCCTCTGGAGGGGGATATTGCCAAGGGCTCTGTGCATGTGTAAAGAGCCACACCAGTGTGGCCTCAGCTCATGCACATTGCACTCTCATGCACAACTGAAAACCTTCAGAGGGTGTCCTGCCTTACCCCTAGGGCAGCCTACCTTGGGCTGGAAGACGTGGTTGTCCTTCCCAAGGTGGTCCACAATCCCGAAGATGCACAGTGGCCCAGCAAAGCCCAGCAGGTCGGCCAAGATGCGGAAAGTGCTGCTGAGGACTAGGCGTCTTCCAAAGGCATGGCCAAGTGCCCGCCAGATGGCCCGGGCACCCTGAGTGCTCTGCATGTCCTTCCGCTGCCCAGAGAGACCCATGGCCAGGTCAGAGGGGCCGAGGGTTCACTCATAGCAGGGCCCAGCCTCCCAGGATGCCCCTGGCTCCTGCTGCCTGGGGAAACCCAGTGGCCATGTCCTCTGCCAACAGTGAACTCCAGGAAGAAATCATGGAATCACCAAGTGCGTGGTTGGGTGAGTCCTATCAACACAAACATGGTCTAGAAGGGGAACTGAGGCAGAGGGGTTATCAAGGTCACACAGCTGGTCGGGACTATGTGATGAGCACAGCACCGTAACAAGGAGGCACTGTGTGACACACTTACTCATTTCCACCTGCCACCATGTCTGCCTTGGTGTCTACCCAGGTGCTAGAGCAGAGACAGTGAAAGAGCACTGGACTGGGAGTCAGGAGACTGGCTCTGTCACCTACCAGCTCTGGCCCAGCTCTGGACAGGTCACAGCCTTTCTCAGGGCCTCAGTTTCCTCCTCAGTACTATGGGGAGATCCCTGCCTGGTCCAACTCACAGTTATTGTAAGGATCAGGCCACTAACACTCCTGCCTTCAAAAACAGGTGAAAATTCCCACTTTTATAGTCATCGAACTTCAGAAAAAAGAACACGGAGCAGGGGGAAGTCCAGTGGAGTCACCTCCCTTTTCAGGGCCTCATTTTCTCCATCTGGACTATGAGGATGTTGGACCAGATGACCTAAACTGTAAGGGCCATTTCAACTATGACTGTCCTATGAATCTGCAGACCTGGACTTGTCCTTGGTTCACTGTGTGACTTAGGACAAACCTCTTCCCTTCACTCAGTTTCCCTGCCTGTCCCACCAGGGTTTTGAGGTCCTGGTCTGTGACTGTAAACCGGAGGGCAGGGAATGGATGGTGTGGCCATGCCCCCACTGACCGCCTGGGCATCGCAGGCCTCGCGGAGCCGCCGGTAGTTGGTGAGGGCCCTCATGGCGATGGGCAGCTTCCCGATGGCTCGCAGGTCGATTGGCTTCTTGTGTGCAGTCTTGATGAAGGCGTTCATCCACCAGTAGGTGCCCTTGGACAGCAGGTTCACGAAAGGCTGCAGGAAGCGCACTCCCAGGTCCTGTAGGTCCTCAGGGGGTTTCACCTCCCTTGGTGTCTTGAAGAAGATGTATCTCTGTGGGGCACATGGGTTGTGGGGAACGGGTAGGTGCAACTTCTCCCCACTCCCCCTTTTGCCCCAGCAGGGATATGGGGTTGTGACATCTGTTGACCTCTAACAGATGGGGCCATCTCCTGCCTATAATTATTCCCAGGAAAAGGATCCCCAACACCTCTTGGTCACCAATGCCTGGGCCTCCTGACTTTGTAACTATTCATTGAGGTTGACTCTGAATCCCCCTGGCTGGGTTGGGTTGGGTTTAAGTTAGCTTGGGGAGGAGAAGGAGTCCCCCATATACCCTCTTCTCCACAGATCTAAGGGTACCACCATGTTTCATGTACAGTTCATTGAACTTGAAGTCATGCTGACCTGGGTTTGAATCCTGTCTTCTCCAATCACTAGCAAGGTGTTTTTGGACAAGCCTCATATAAAATGTTTCGTCATTTATTAAAGAGGTGGTACTTGCATGACAGGGTTGCTGTAAGGGTCAGTTGAGGGGGGGAATGTAAGGGGCTTTGTAGCCTGCAGATCACCAACTAAAAGCAGAGGAGTCAGAGAAATGCAGGATAAAGTAGCACTTCACACTCTTCAGACTGGCCCAAATTAGAAAGAGCTTTAACCCCATCACTGGCTGGAAGCTGGGGGAACGGTTTTCTCATTCATTGCTGGTAGATTACAGCCTTTCTAGAAGGCGATCTGCAACATCAATTAAGATTCAAAACACACAGATTTTAAATACCTTTGACCCAGCAACTCCACCCCTTGGACTCTCTCCCATGGAAATAAAAGCAGCAATACAAAAAGATATAAGTATGTTCGATACATAGTTATTTGTGAAGGCAAGAACTTGGCAGCAAAGTTAATGCCCATCGATAGGGTAATAGCTAAATAAATTATGGCTCATCCATATGATGGAATATTACGTAGCCATTAAGACAACTGAATTAGCCATACCATATCCTAAGAGATACTCATTGAGTGAGAAAAGCACAATGCAGAAAATAATGTACAAGATGACCCCATTTTTATAAAACAAATATTGAGAGGGAAAATACCCTATATATTTACATGGGTTGAGGAAAAAAAACCTGAATAGATATTTGTTTAGATAAATGTGTATGATACTATACTAATGAAAACACAATATGGAAGGACAAACTAGGTTGTTGATCTGGTTACCAGGGAAGGTGGGGGGAAAGGGGCAGGGAAGAGAGAGGGAAGGGGGCAAATGAACAGGATAACAAAACAAAACAAAAGACACGAGTGTCATTCATGTACATGTCTGACTGTACGAATGCATTAAAGCACAAACAAGTCCCCCTTTCCCCAAAAAGAAATGGGGAGAAGCCAGTACCTGAAGCTTTCTCTTCCTCTCTGTGGGAGCAAACCTTAACTAACACATCCTACCGCCTCCTCCCTCTCTGGGAGCCTGCAGTGGGAGGCAGCAGGGCTGGATGGAATGTCTCTCCTGAAACTTCTCCCACTGGCCTCCACTCACCTTTCTGGGGGCAGGTTAAAGAAGCTGGCTCCTTGTCGGACTTGGCTGAGAAGCGGGGGGGTGGGGGGACCCACAGCCAGGGGCAGGACAGTGGCAAGGACCCCCACGCCCTGCCCGCCGTGGCCCAGGTGTGTCGTGGGTGGTCCGCTTACCCTCACCCTGATGACGTTGAGCTCCACGAGGAGCAGCATCCCATAGAGGATGACCAGCAGCCCCGTGAGGCAGAAGCGCAGCTGTGAGAAGCCGATGGCGTGGTCGTAGAACTTGACAAACTTGATGGTCTTGGTGATGAAGGCCAGGGTCCAGTAGGCTAGAAGGGCTGCCAAGGAGAAATGGGAGAGCAGGGGGGATGTGTGTGCACGTTGACGTGTGTGTGCAGTCACGTGTGTGCAAGTATGTGGAGAGGAGAAGAGAACGAGTGTGTCAGGGAGGCAGAAGGTGTGCGCACATTTCTGAGTAAGGAGATGTGCGTGTGTGAATATACTGATGTGCACATACGTGATAACATTCGTGATAGGCATGTTCAAAAACACCCATAATCTCATAAATCAAACTGGTCAGATAAACATCCCTTAACGATAAGTAATAATCACAATAGGAAAATTATTTCTTGAATTTAACTGAGTTACGGGCACTGTGCCAAGTAAGCACTTTAGACACATCAGCTCATTTACTCCTTACAATAACCTTGTGAGAAGTGCTGCCTTCACCCCCAATCTGTCGGACAAAGCAATTGAGGCTCAGAAAGGTTAGGTAACTGATCCAAGGTCACACAGCCATTAAGTGGCCGAGCTGGGCTAGCCTAACAACAGAGCCCACGCATGTAAGCTTCATGCTATAACGACTTCCTCGTGGCATTCCCAAGCTGGGGAGATCTGAAAGGTCATTCAATCCAACCCTTTCATTTTACAGACAAGGAACAGAAGCCCCAGAGAAGAGGCCCAGGTGACCTGCTCAAGGCACCTGCCAGAGAGTGACAGAAAGAAAGGAGGGCCTAGGTCTCTGTCCTTACAGTTCAGAGCCCACCACGGCATGATGATACTCCTCAGGGAGCCTGGGGGACACAGTCTTGTGAGGCAGAGTAGTATAGTGGTTAGAGGTAGGGCCCACCTGGGCTATGATCCTGTGACATAATAGCTTTGTGACCTTGGATAAGTCATTTAACTCATCTAGACCTCAGTTTCCTCATCCATTAAATGGGTCTAATAATAGTACAGTCTCAAAGGTTGTTGTGAGCAATGTATGGAAAGCATTAAGCGTGGTGAGCCTGGCATGCAGTGGGTGCTCTTTGGACATCAGCTGTTAATATTTTTATTATCTCTGGATTTCAAACCTGCAGCAGGTAAGCCTCAGAAGCTATCAGAGGATTCTATCTTAAATTCCCACCCCTCCCTGCAATCTGCCAATAAACCACCGTCAGCCTGCAGCCACAGAAACCAGCAGCAACTAGTTCAGTCCCCCTTTGGGGGCGATTGAGCACTGGCAGCTCCTTCCCTCCTCATGGCTAGAGCCACAGACAGATGAGATCGGCCTCATTCCCCAGAACTCCTCTCTAGAGGACCCACATGAGGGAATGTCTTCTTATTCACCCTGCCCTCCATCCCTAGGTGGGCCTGGACACGGCTGCCAGAGAATCTCTTGGGGACAAAAGCTGGGGTCTGCACAGCTTGGCTCTGGGCTGGGTGGCAGGTTGAGATGTTGGGCACCCCCCTATGTCATGGGCTGAGCTTGACCAGGGGGAGTAATGCCATATCCCTCCTGGGTGAGGGCATTAGGGTAGTGGGGCAGAAGTGTCTGCTTTCCAGTCCCAGCCCTCAGGACTGGGACCCAACTCCATTTGGTCTCCAGGTCATAAGGAATCCTGCAGCTGAAGGCTATCCCCCTGCCTCCATGACTATAGCCTCCCAGATAGATGCTATCTCAGATATTAGAACCTCTTTAGCCCTTAGTGAGGGCTGCCTACTGGGGACTTGAAAATATGCTTCACACTGGTCTTGCCCCTAACACTTAACAGATTTGGTTTGATTTAATCTTCATAATAACCCTGTGTCTTAGGCAGGGACTTACTATTCCTGCCCAGATGGGGAAACTGAGGTTCAGAGAGTCTGAGTGTCTTGAGCGAGTTCACAAAGGGAGTTAGTGGTGGGCCCAGAACTAAGCCTGGGGGTTATTTCCACAGCCCTATTCTGCAGTGCTGAGCCCTCAGCCTGCTGCCGGACACAGCAGCATCCAGCAAAGGTTTAATGCTTGGTGGAGAGAAGAGGGAAAATGGGGCAAGAAAGAGGTATGATACCGGGTTGCTGGTGAGTTCTAAGCTCTGAATTCCCATCTTCCTCCTCCTCCCTCACTTCTTCTCCCACAGCCCCACACCCCTCCCATAGCCAACTTTTGTCTATTTTACCACTTACAAGTCCATCCACTTCTCTGTATCCCCAGTCCAGGCCATTACCATGCCTTCCCAGGACCACCTTAAGAACCTTCTCATTGGTTCCCCCACTTCCCCTCACCCTCCTCCAACTTGGCCCCATAAAGCCATAAATATGATTATGTTTAAAAGCCCCCACTGCACGCATGTTCCTAGCAGCACTACTCACAACAGTCAATAGATGGAAGCAACCCAAATGTCCATTGACGGATGAATGGATAAACAAAATGTGGTATATCCATACAATGGAATATTACTCAGCCTTAAAAAGGAAGGAAATTCCAACATGTGCTACAACATGGATGAAACAAGGACTTATACTAAGTGAAATAAGCCAGTCACAAAAGGACAAATAGTGTAGGATTCCACTTAGATGAGGTACTTAGAGTAGTCAGATTCACAGAGACAGAAGTAGAACAGAGGCTGCCAGGGTTCTGCGGGGAGGAAGGGACAGGGAATTGTTGTTTAATAGGTACACAGCTTCAGTCTGGGAAGATGAGAAAGTACTGCAGATGGGTGTTGGTGATGGTTGCACAGCAATGTGAACGCGCTTACTGCCACAGAACTGTACGCTCAAAAATGGCTAAGATGGTAAATGTTATGTTATGCATGCATTACCACAACAAACACCTGACTTCCCTTTGTTTCTGGGATAAAGACCAATGCTTGTGGTGTGGCCTGTAAGGCCCCGCCTGGGGAGGACCCACCTGCCGCTGCAGCCTTCCAGGTCCAGTTCCCTTCCACTCTCTGCTCTGCAGCCACCCTTCCTTCCAGATTCCTGATGTGTTTTGCTTCTCCTGACATGGGGCCTTTGCACATGCTATTTCTTCTGCCTGAAGCACTCTTCTCTCCCTTCTCCTAGTTAGTTCCTTCAATTCTCAGCTCAAACATGACTCTTTCATAGGACATTTCCTTGACCTCATCTGGGCCCCAGGATCACGGTTCTTTTATGGGACAATGTGAACCTTATTGTGGTACACCTTTCCGTGGGACTCCCGACCTACAATCAGACACCAGCCTCCTCAGAGAGCTGGCTATATTCTCCCAATGCCCACTGCCCTCTATCCCTGTAGCTCATAGGGGCATCCCCCCAACTTTTCCCTGTTCTAGAATTTCTGGATCTGTGGGGACTCCTCTCAGGAGGACCAAAACTCCAACAAGGGGAATGGAAGGAGTTAGTGCTTGTTCCTTGGAAAAGGACTAATCCATCCATGGGTGGTAATTTGTGCTTTATAGAGAGAACATTACATCCTTGCCAGAAAATGGGAAAATCAATTCACCAGATGTCCAGACAGGGTGTTTCCAGGGGTTAATGGTCAGCCAGGCCCTGGTGGTTAATGAGGGCTTCTCTGCAGAGGAGGAGCTGCTTCAGAAAGGAAGGCTCTCTGAAGGCTTCAACCTGCTGCCCTCTGACCCCATCCACACTCACTTGCGGACCCCTGGGGTGGGGGGATTATCTGGATGATCCTGAGGGAGCTCAAATCCCACCTTATATAGGAAGGTGGATATGTGATCAGCTCAGGAAACACCCTCTCCCCCCTCTTACAACGCTGCAGTGTCACTGGCTTAGCACACAGTGTTCCAGACTCTGGATGTCTGGAACGTGACTCCTAGAAATTACAGTCTGATTTAATGACACAATCTGAACACAGCCTAACTGCCAGATGTATAGCCCTGGCCTTAGACACGAAGACTGAGCAAAAACAGAGGTGGACCTGCAGACTTATATCTTGGCCCCAAGGGCACAGTCTGAGCACTTTTAAACACGTCGTCTCAGAGATGGTTAGGAGCCTGCTTGGATGCCAGACTCCTGCCTCTGCCCCGACAAGTGCAAATCACTTAACTTCTGAGCCTCAGTTTTCTGATCTGTAAAGAGGAAATAATAATGGTACCTACCTCATAGGGCTGTTGTAAGGAATAAACCATTTAGAACAGAGTCTGGCATATAGTAAGTGCTAAATAAGGGCTTGCTGTTATTATTTCTAACCTCTCTGAGTTTCAGCGTCCACATGTGTAAAACGGGGATACTAACAGTGTCAACAGGGAGGTTGCGGGAATTGCGTGAGATGATGCACATGAGGAGCCAAGCGCCGAACCTTGCCCACGATACACGCTCAGTAAACACCAGCAGTCATCCCTGTTGTTTCTGCCTGGGACCCAGCCATGCAGTGTCAGAAGCTCTAAGCAGGCACTCCTTCCTGAGTCTCTCTAAGTGCTGGCCAATCTCAGGCTCTGGTCCTGGAACCTTTCTCTTCTCCCTCCAGGTGACCTATCTAGGATTAAGCTTTAGCTGCCATCTATAAGCCCACAACTGCTGAAAGTGCATATCCCCTTCCCCGACCCCCCCCCAACGAAAGCCAGTTCATCTAACTACCCACTTGACACTGCCTTGGCAACCTCTCAAACTCAACATGCTCAAATAGAAAACTTGATCCCCACCCCGACTCCTGCTCCTTTGCCATATCAGTTATCAATACCACCATTCATGCAGGCACTCAGGCCCAAAGCCTGGGGCTCTTCCTTGCTCCTCTCCAGGCCCCTGCCCTTCTCTCCTACCACTCTTCCACTTGCTCGTTTGGCTTTGCCCAAATCTTGTTCCCAGAAGGCCTTTGCACTTGCTGTTCCCGTGCATGGTACATGCCTTCCCCAAAGATCTGTATGCCACTCTTGTTAGAGACCTCCCCTGACCACCCATGCAGACAGCAACATTGCCATCACTTTCCACCTCCTGCCCAGCTTGATTTCCTTCACAGCATCACCACCGCCACCCATGTGTCTGTTTATTTATTTACTCTCTTTGCCCATCTGTCTCCTCCACCAGACTGAAAGCTCCATGAAGGCAGGGATTATTTTCTTCTTCACTTCTGAACCTCTAGCACCTAGAACAGTGCCTGGCACATAGTAAGTCCTCAACAAACACTATCTGGGGGAATGAATGAAGGTACCTCCCCCGCCCCCTCCCTTCCCTGCCCCCTTCCCTACCGATCAGCAGCTTGGGGAAGTTGGAGGTCTCGATGTTGTGATAGTAGACCACGGAGGTGACGGCAGCCATGAACGCCATCCCGGCTGGCATATATAGGTGGAGATGGCGGGATTCAGTCACCCTGAGGTGGGGGGGAGAGAGAGAGAATGCGGATGTGCCAAGGACCACAATAGAGCAGCCTGGGCCTTGTGCTTAGCATTCAACACACAGTAGGGCCTCCAGATCATATCCACAGAGCCACTCCATATACTGACAGCTCTGCCCAGTCCATACCCCAAACATGCGCATTAACTAAGGGGCCCAGGAGTCCAGACAGTGATGCTGTGAGTACCCTGTGTTCAGGTTTTAGCATTCATGGCCTTCTTTCCCTGGGTTTATGCTTGCAGAACCTGGCATGAGAAAGTTGGCTTTGGCTGAGGAAGCTGCAAAACCTGGAACGTCTCTGGTAGTGAACACAGCTGGGTCCTTGTCGTTGGGGTCCCTTGAGCAGTACAGGTGCCTGTATACTACAACACACTTAGTGATAGCCCCATTTAACACAAACAGAATAAGTCAGTGTTGGCATTCCTCCCCAGGTGTTGTCATAACAACGCAGATGAGAGTCAGTATTTATTGAGCATTTACCTTGTGCCAGGCACTCTTTTAAGCACTTGATGTATATTAACTCATTTAATCTTCATAAAGACCCATGAAGTGGGTACTCTTAGTCTCCCCATTTTATGGTTGGGGAAACTGAGGCAAAGAGAGGCATGCCCGAGGTCACTGCTTTTGTCTCCTCCCTGGGGATGGAGGGCAGGGCCAGTCAATGCCAGCTCATACCCTTCTCAACTTAACTCACAAAGGCCTCTGTGGTGGGAGGGCTCTGGGCTGGTGATGAGACCCACAGGGAGCCAGAACTTTCTTCCAGACCTCAGTCTTCCCCACGATTGGTAAGGAGGGTCACCTTACTTGGTCCTGATCATGAGCTTCCTCTGTTCCCTCCTGCAGACAGCAAAACCCACACTGCTCAGCCCAGCACCAAAGGCTCAGGCAATGTGGCCTCCAGGCTCTTTTCCTAGCACTTCCCAGCCTGCTCTTTCTACTCCAGCCCTGTTGGGACCCGCTGCATTCCTGGATGGCCTGCGATAGCTCTTACCTCACTGCTGCCCTTGCTGAGCTGCTCTTTCCATCCAGAGTGCCAAAGGTCCCTGCCTTCGAGAAGCTGACCACAGGAAGTAGGCCACCATGCCCAGAGCTAACTGTCTGACTAGGCAATCTAAGAAGTGATACTGCAGGTGGACAAAGGTTGAGGGAGCAAAAAGGACAGGGTGGGCAACCAGGGAAAGCTTCACAGAGGAGGTGGCACCAGGCTGGACTTTGAAGGATGAGTAAGAGTCCAACAGAGAAGGAGGGACATGAGGAGAGCCATGTTGTGACCTTAAGAGGTCTGGTGGGACTGGGGTCCAGATGAAGAGGCAGTGTGGGCTGTGCACCGAATAGCATCGTCCTCTCACTCTTTGCTAAAAGAACCACAGGTTTGCTCCAGCAGCAATGTGTCCAGCCCCAAGGAATGGATGGTGCAATTCCATACTCTTCTGCCGGTGGCTGGTCTAAGGGTGACCATGTGACCCAATTCTGGCCAATGAGATGCAAAGGAAAGTCTGCAGAGGATGATCTCCCTTATAAGGGAGAGGCATGTTGGGAGTGCGCCCTCTTTGCCCTTGCTAAGTGATACCCGGAGCTGGGCAGCCACCCTGTGACCATGGGGAGGATATGGCTGACACACAGAGGACAGTGTAGAAAAATAGAAGAGGCTGGGTTCCTGAAGACATTAGGGAGCCACCAAACCAACCAGAAAGGGCAACCTCCACATTTCTTGTTCAATGAGACTGTAATGTTGATACTTTTTAAAGCCTTGGTTAGTGGATATTCTCAGAAAATGGACTTCAAACTAATACAGGAAAGAGAGACAAGGCCAGAGAGCAACCAGTCACCAGCAGGAACACTGGAAACAGCCGACATCCTGTCCAGGGGGCTTCAAAACTCTTGCCTCTGTATTCCTTGAAATAATTTTCACTCTATACCCTCTCATGCATTTTAAGTGGACACCTAAAATGTTTTAGCATATGTTTGAATAAATTAATTTTTTGGCAATAGGAGGTAAAATGTTAACATTTATAAGATGAAATAAGATGAGGGTTAATCATAATTGGAATAAATATTGATGGCATGACTTATAATAGGTTTTAGCTGCTTTGCTGAATAATATACTTAATTAGGTAAAATTTTACATACAGGTTTTATTCAGTGTATGGTGGCCTGGGAAAACATCCTGGTTATATACATATTTTGAAAAATCTTCCTCACTAACCTATTCTGCTTTGTTTGTTCTGAATTCAGAGCATCACACAGAGAAATACTCCAAGGAAGAAAGGAAGACTTACGGGCGTAAGATGCCCTAATTAGTCAATATATGAGTCCTACCCTAAACCAAACTTGAGTTTGAAGACCACTGTCTTAACCAGCCCCATTCCCACTTGCCCCCTAAACTTCCAGACAGGTCTGAAAACCCAGGCTGGGGTGGACTGTGGGTGCCACAGGGCAGGCTCTGTGACTTTTCCTCCTGTCTGCCTTCTTCCAATGTCCCCCCCCCCCATGCTTGTCTGCCCAGGGGCGTGGGCCCACAAAAACCGGATGACAAGTGCCCAGCTAAGGAGTTGACCTGCGCCCTGGGGAGGATATGGCTGTTTGCACTGAGCTGGAGAGGCTGTGGCACAGGTGCAGCCACACACAGGAGGGGCTGCTGAGAGCCAACAGGAAGGAGTCCCTGGACTGATTCATTCCAGTTTCCCATGTTTTTGGAATACACCATCTGCCCAGGGCTCTGCCACTCTGGGCTCTGCACCCTCTCTGTGCTCTAATGTCATACTCCATGGTCCGTGATGCAGACCAGCCAGGGACTATGATGCTCATTTCACAGGTAGAGAAAGCAAGGCCCAGAAAGGCTGGATGACTTACCCAAATTCCCATAGCTGCTATGTAACAGAAATGCTAGCTGAAGACCCAGGTCTACCTTCTCCTCGGGCAGGGTGTTTTCCTCTGACACCCCTGCTAATTATAACTTGGTGAGTATTTCTGGTTTGAGGGCTCACAAGGTATCCCTCTCCTCTGTAGCATTTGTGTTACTTTGGAATGGGTGTTGGGGATGGGGTTGGGAGGCAGACTTGTCACCTGCTAGTTAAGTAGCAGTATGCCCTCTGGTCTTCTTGCTGGTCTGGGGACATTGATAATCAGGAGGAGCTGCTGCCCAAGGCAAGCAGTTATCACAGAGATCACTGCTGAAGCCAGATGTAAGAATGGTTGTGGGGGGATAGGGGGAGGATGAGGGATCCCATCACCCTGCTATCCAGCTGCAGAAGCCAGGCAGGGCTGGCAGGAGGGGAGTCTGGGAATAGTCTGATTCCAGCTCAGAGGGGCTAGACCTTAGATACTTAAGCCAAATGTCCCTTGCTTCCACCCCCATCCCCCCCAGGCAGTCACTGAGCCTTGCTGAGTCTTCCTTAGTGAGATGGCCGCTCTACCTCCTCTCCTGTCCCCTACTGCTGACACACCATTTTCAGCTTCAGTTATCTCTCATCTACTGCAGTCACCTCCTAAATGCTGTTTCTACCTCCAACCTCTCCCTGCCTGCAATCTGTTCTGGACACACCCTCAAGTTCTCACCTAAAAGTGCTACACTGACAGCTCTCTTCTGTTCCAAACTACTGACCAAATCCAAACCAAACATGCAGTCTGGGGTTTGAGGCCCTCCCTGAGATGTCCCCAATCCGGTCTCCAAGCCTCAGCCTCCATCATTCCCCACCCCTACCTGCCCTCCTTCCTGTTGCCTTAGTGCTTCCTCCTGTCCCAGAACAGAGTAAAGAGGTGCTGGGTTTATTTATAGTGGCTCAGGGAATGCAGGTGAGCTGGAGTCTCCCTGGGCCTTTCAGGAAGCACCCTGGAGCAGATCCACTCTCCTGAATCTCTGACTGTCACTCACCCATCAGACAGAATGCCCTCTGCGATCTCACACACCAGGACAAAGAGCAGCATGAAGGTCAAGATCCAGCGCAGGTTGTGCCCAGGGAAATGGAGCCATGTGCTGTGGTGGATGTGCACCTTGGAGCTTTGACTGCCCCATCCTGCAGGGAGAGACAGTAAGAGGTGGGAAGCCTGGTCCACCTACAGAAGGATGCGTGGGCCCCAGGTGCATGGGCTTGGGCACTGGGTCTACAGTGTAGGTGAGGAGAGCACATATTTTTATACCTGTGCATGGGAGGCGCCAAGGCTGGTACCTACGAACTAAACGTCCAAGCACGAAGCCTGGACTCACGTGGTCCTACGTGAGCACCCATTTTATATGCTGAGCTCCTGTGTGACGAGTCATCAGATACATAGACCATTTGGTTGAGAACAGAAGTGCAAATCCCGTTCTTTAAATTTTTGATACGCATATGAGCATGTATTGCGTATGCTCCCTTCCCATTTCTAATTGTCTTGGTTAGTAACTAGCAACACCGCCTCTGCAGCACTCTCCTCTTTTTAATTGTCTCACGACAATCTTTCCTTTCTTCCCCAAAGCTGTATATAAATTTTAAGATTTGCTTTTTAAAAAATTAAGGTGAATGAACACGTTTTGGGGAGGCAGAGGACACTATGAGTTGACAGATCTGACTTGCTTGGGAGACTCAAGGTCTTGGTAGGTGATGAGGAGGCCCGAGTGAAAAGGGGCGCACGAGTGTTGGGACAGGGGCGCCCAACTTTGCAGACCACTTTCAAGTGGGGGAGCTGGGGTCTGCCGGGTTCGCTCCATCCGCGAGTCGAAAGTGCTCCGCACAGAACCGGGGAAGTTGCGCTCCGCGGATTCCCGCCCCGGTGAGGTCGCGGGGGAAGGGAATCCAAGTCTCTAGCTCTCGCCTCTCCTTGCCCAGAACGCGCGCGGCGCAGGACGGTCAGAAGCTACTGACCGCTGCCCGGCTCAGCCCTGGGGAAGCGCAGGGGTTCGCGGGGCCTCCCTCCCGACCCCCGAAACACGAGCTGCCCTCCTGCCTGGCCCAGCTGCAGTTGACAGGAAGGGTGCCTTGGGGGAGGGGTGACTCGATCCCTTCGCTGCGCCACTGAGGGTGCTGCCAGAACCCCCGGACCTTCTCAGCGCGTGCAGAGGCAAAACTCGGGGATCCTTGGGCCAGGAATGTCCGCTGTGTTTGGTGCGGGCTCGGGGGCACCCCGGGAGCGAAGGGACGAGCGTGAGTGCGGGGGCCGGCGGGTGGAACACAGAGCAGGGGCCCTGGGGAGAGAGGTGAGCGGCGGTGGCGCGGCCGGAAGGGGACGCCGAGCGGTGCGGCGGCGCAGCGCCTCCTGCTCCTCCTGCTCCTCCTTCCCCGCCTCATCTCCCGTCCCCCGCGGCTCGGGCGCGCGCTCACCGATGAAGAGGATGGGGAAGGTGATGAAGAGCAGGAAGACATGCGGCACCACGTTGAGCGCGTCCACGAAGCAGCCGTTGTTGAGGACGCCCTGGTCCACCCGATAGGCGGCCGAGTGGTTCTCGCTGCCGCAGAAGGCCAGGGGCATGGCGGCGCGGGCTCCGGCTCCGGCTGGCTCCGCTCGCCTCCCGCGCCTCTGTCCCTCGCGGCTCGGCCGCCCGGCCCGGCCGTCAGGCCCCCGCCCCCCCGGCCGGCGGGCCCCGCCCCGCCAGCGCTCCGTCTCCCGCACCCGCCCTGCTCCACTACCTGCGGGGCCCGGGGCGCTGCCCGGAGCCCGACCAGCCGGGCCGCGCCCGGGCCGGCGCTCCAGAGGTGGCAGCCCGCGCGCCCAGGTGTGTGCGGGGGTCGCTTCGTGAGTGCCCGGCTGCGCGCGTGCGCCGGGGGAGAGGGGACAGCAGGACGAGTGGGTGGGCCCGAGTCTGGGTCTCAGGCTGGCCTTCGTCGCGGAGGAGGGGAGGAGGCCCAGCGTGGGCGGCTTCGGGGTCGCCAGTGTGAACTCAGCTGGGCATGGCGCAGATGGATGTAGTGTGAGTGGAGGGTCCCAGTGTGGGCAGAGGGGCGCAAGGCCACCTCATGTGAATGACAAAAGCGGTGGAGAACGTTAACTTGGGGGGCGTTTGGAAGTTTTCCAAAGTGGTCCCAGGCGCGGGGAGCTAATAGGTACTGTACATCTTCTCCATCGCTTTCACACACCGGGGTCTCCCAACACTGCGGCTAATTACAGGTTACAATCTCTAACAGTTTTTTGGTGAAGAAACCGATGTTTCGGGAGGTTATGTGACTGACCCAAGGTCTCACTGCCAGCAAGTGGGGAAGTGTAGCTTGAACCCAGCTCCTCAGATCCCCCATCCCACCCTCAACTTCTTTACATGCCTCTAATACATTACAGCCAGTGGCAGGCCAGTGGGGAGAGTCGGGGCCAGTCCCAGGCTGAAAAAGAGGCACGTTAGGAGTGTGTCTGCCAGAGGGATGAGAAAAACAGTGAGGAGGGACTGAAATTCTTAACCTGACCTGGGATATACTTAATGGGTAAGGACATGGTGAAATTGTAAAGACAATGTTATATCTTCCTATACTTTCTGGAGAGATTCTCAGGGGACTATGGCCCCCCAAAAGCTTATATCATATATAGAAAGAAGAGAAAATGGGATTTTTTAGGTTAGATTTCGGAAGAACTTCCTGACTTAGGTGTATGGAGTATAAACGCACATGTCCTAAGGGAGGGTCAGGGGAATACCCAGGGAAGACCCCTCCATCCCTTTTCCCCACAAGCTTCTCTGAGCCTGTGCTGAGACTGCTGTGAGGCCCCTGAGCCTTTTCAGCATTTTGTCAGGCAAAGCTCCACTCTGCCCAGGCCCTGGGAGAGGGGGTGGGGTGGGGCAGGCTCTGGGGCAGAGAGCAGGTGGCCTGGGGAGGGCTGGGGCTCAGGGCCCGAACACCTCAGACTGTCTCAGACTAACAGAAAATCTCTCTGAAGTCGAAAGATGTTTTCTGCAGCATCAGTGAAAATAGTAAAAACTTGGTGGCAGTAAATGTCCAGCAACAGGGACAGAAGTTAATTAACCTGGAAAAATGCCGCCACTGGAATGGTGATAGCTGAGTCCATGTAGCCACATGGACAAAGCTAATGAAATAATGTCAGATGAAAAGCAGGAAGTGAAATTGTGTGTTTTCTATGATTATAGTCATTTTAAATATGTATGTTTGAATGAAAGCCTGTAGGAGAAGCTCAGACTTGGAAATGGGTTAGGGAGGTGCTCGGTATTTATTAGCCACTGTTGCCATGGTTGTTCTTATCACTCCTTTTCTTTATAAATGAGGTATCTGAGGTTCAGAGAGACGAGAGGACATGCCCATAGTCACCCAGCAATATTTTTTCTTTTAGTTTTTTTTTGTTGTTGTTCCAAGTTTTTAACAATACTTTCTGCAATGTTATTTTGCTTTTGTAGTTATAATTTCAGTTTTTCACACTTTCAGCAATGCTATCTTTCTTTTTAGTAGTAATAATATATTTACTTTTAAAGAACGGGTTTCCCATTCCTAGCTCTACCACTACCAGTTGTGTGATTTTGGATAAGTCACCATTCTGCACTTGTTTCCTCATTTCTAAAGAGAAAAGGTAGTAATATGGACACCAGAAAACTAAAATGAGATCATGGGTATGAACTGAATGTGCTTTGTAAGCTGAGGAGATGGTCCAAGCTACTTCATCCCCTGGATGACCACACATGGCAGCCCTTTGGTCAACGATCTCTCCTGTGCCACACAGTGCCTGGCACAACCCACACACTTGCCTTTTCTGGGCCATTTAAAATAAACAAAAAGTCCAGTCCCACCCAAGCTGGAACCAGCATAAAGGACTATTAAGGTAGCATCACCTGGGACAAGGAGAGTGTTAGGTCTGGAGTCCTGGGAACCTGTGCTTGCCATCTCTAGCGCAAACTTACAGTGTGACTGTGGGCAAATTCCACCCTTTCCTGCACCTAGCTCTACAGTCGGGATATGCACCACACTGTCCACCATGTGGGCGCAACAGTTACTTTGACAAGTGAGGAGTCAGGTGCATAAGGAGGCATGAAAGGACTTCCTCTGTAGCATGGGATTTAATCTGGGAATCAACCCAAATGCTCATGAGTAGGGAGCTGGTTAAAACAAACGAACAAAAGAACATGGTATTGTCCATAATGTGGGATACTGTGGGGCAAGTAGGGTTATGCATACTGACATGGAAAGCAGATATGGAGCAGCGTGTGTTCCATGGAATCATTCATGTCTGTAACAGAGCTACACAGGCCTCTAAGGGAGGTGCTGGGTTTCTGGGGCTTCCCCACCTCCAGAGATGACCTTCTGCTTCTCTTATAGGGGGCTAGACAGTTGCTCTGGACTAAACGCTTACTCTGAGCAAGGGTAACCCCTTTTTTGAATTCTCAGTGATCCTCCCAGTAAAACGGAAAACCGAGGCTGGATTTCAGGTACTGGATTCTCCCTCTCACAGGCCTACGGTGTGGGTGTGACTCAGGCAGGGTTGGGAGCTTCAAGGTAGTCCCTTCCAGCTCTGATGTTGTTCAGGCCTTAGTGCCCTGTCTCTATCTGGCTGAGTGTGCCAGTGACCATGGTAGAGGGGGTCATCATGATGATAATGGTGACATAGTGGAGTGGGGTGATATTTCAAGAAATGAACCCTCTCAATAAGCCCATTGGGGGTTATTAATCAATAGTGGGTTGGTTAAAAACAAATAAACAAAAATTGCAGTATTATCCATGCTATGGAATACTGCACAACAAGTTCAGAGAAAAAAGCAGAGCTGTATGCACTGACTTGGAAAGATGTCTTCTCCCCCCCCCCCACTTTCAGGCAGATGGCTACGAAGCTGTGTCCTGGTGGAAAGCAGGTCACTGGTGTTTCAAAACCTACGTCCACAGGCAAACTTAGAAGACTGCAGAATAAGTAAGAGAGGATTGAGGTATAAACAAAAAGTCTGGCTGGAACCTGGAAGGGAGAAGTGATTTCCCTTGCGATTTCACTTCCATCCTGCCCTGCGTCGGGAGGAGGGAAGAAGAGAGAAGTTCTGGAGAGAGGGAGCCTGCACCCATCCTCCGTGCCAGCCTGTGGTAGGGGTGGCAGGGGGACAGCCACCCAGGAAGGGCAAGGCTGTGTTTAGATTATGTCAGAAAATTTATACAAGGACTGTTTTAAAGAAAAGTTCCCTTGCCACCAGACGGACAGAGGCAGGGGACCCTCAGCCGTACTTGCACGGGAGGGTGATGCAGGAACGGGATGGACCCTCCCCACTCTCTGGGTACCACATAACTGGGAGGTGCGGAAGGACCTCCAAGAAGGCCCCAAATTAACGTTTTCTGCCAGTCTGGTGGGATGGGGGCTTAATACAGAAATCGGATAAAGTTCTTGCCCACTTAGGGTTTTGTCCAAGATCATCCTCACTGTAATAACATAACCCAGAAGAGCGATTCCCATGCATGGCCTGGTGGCTGTCCACCCTGGAGGCCCCTTAAGGTTAAACTCAGCCTCTTTCATTGCATCCTCTAAAAGATCCAGCTCTCAGTCCACTGATTAAAAAATGAAGGCTTTATTGAAATCTTTACAGGGAGATGGAAAGATGTAATTTACACATCTCATAGCAGAAACGTAGTGAAATCTCCCATCTCTCCTCTACCCCCAATGGTCTTCTCCCTTGTGAGTTATCTCATATCTCCACTTCCTTTCTTCCACACAGCCTCTTTTTAAAAACATGCCTGTCATTCCCCAGAGCAGGTCAGCATTTGCCTTCAGCTCATGTGCCCACTTAGAGTTTCTCAAACACACCTCGCTCTTCCCAAGCTGCTGACCATCCCCAACCCTGCTCTCTTCCTGGATGGATTATCGAGGGGATGGGGGGAAAAGGTTTTCTCTCTTTTGTTTCACCAACATTTGTTGAGAGCTTAGTGTATGCCAACCACTCTATGTGTTTTGAATCTCACAGTGACCCTGCCTGGTAGTTACAACTATGAGGAGAATTGGGGCTCAGAGAGGTTAAGCCCCTTTCTCCAGGTTGCACACCTGGCGATTGGTAGAGAAAGGATCCAAATCCACCTAGGTCTGCTTCAAAGCCTGTGCTGTTATCTGCTTCCCCAAAGGGTCCTGGAGGTACTGAGGATTTTTCTGCCTCTGAGACTTTGGCTCCTCAGGAGGGAGTGCAGTCCCCAAAGAACAGAGCTTTGGGGAAACCTGCACACCTGTGCCTTTTGCCTTTTCTCTGTGTTAGAATCCAAGGAAAGGCCTAGTCCTGTCACTGGCATCAGTCAGGAGGCCAAATGGGAGCATTTGACTGTGAGGGGGCCCTGCTGACTGAGGCCTCACCCTGTGGGTGAAGGAGGCCACAAATGACCCCACAGTGATTTGTTTTGGAGGCAGCTGCCATTAGTGACAGAGGGAATGATGCACATCAGCTACACAGGGAAAGCTCATGATCTGGCTCAGCTCTGGGTGATCCCATAAAGTGCACTGGCTAGACACCCTCCCTGCCCAAACCCACACTGCAGCAGAATCTCTCTGGCACAGCCTGGCCCTGATGGGTGCCTCTGGCAGGCATCGCATGGCCTCAGCTGTCCGGGCCTGTAGGGCCCTGCCAGAGCTGGGGATGAGGCCAGGTGAGGTGCTGCACAGCTCGATCACCTGCTTTCCCTGCACCTTCCTGCCCTTCCCTCAGAGGGACCTCAGCTCATGTCCGCTGAGCAGAGCCTGCCTGGACCCAAACTCTGTGCTCAGGAAGTTCAGGTCCTGGCTCCACCCCTAACTAGCAGTGTGACCTTGAGCAAGTCAATCTCTCTGAGCTTCAGCTGTAAAATAGGAATAATTCCCCCTTCATGGATCATGCTTATGAGAAAGCCTGGCACATGGTAGTTAGAGGTCAAGAGTTTCCACTTTCAGATCAGCTGAGGACTTCCTGCCTGAAATCCCAAGACACTCACTGATTTTTTTTTTATAATTGATTGAGTTTCTATCTAGTGCCAAGTCCTTTATTGCATTATCTGGCTTGATCACCATCCCTCTTTAAGGCAGGTGGTATGATTTTCATTACACAGGTGAGAATAAGGCAGGAAAACTCAGTTGCCCAAGGTCACCTGGCAAAGTAAGTGGCAGAATCTAGGTTTCTACTCGGGGCATCCTTTTGACCCCAGGCACGGGCTGGGGTAGGGGTAGGGTAAATGAGGAAGCAAAAAGGGGAGTGGGAGCTATCCATTTGGAAGGGGGTGTGATGTGGTGGGTGGGGGGTACTTGTCTGCAGAACAAGCCCCCTGTTCTTATTTAGACTTGGCTGGTTGACTCTATGCCTATACATAATGTATATAGCTGACTTCCTTGTTGCAATGGACTGAACATTTATGTATCCCCAAAATCCTAACCAATACCCTCACCTAACAAAGTATTTTCTAAGTATTCTTAGAAAAGAGGCCCCAGAGAGATCCCTCACCCCTTCCTTCATGTGTGGTTACAGTGAGATGATGGCCATCCATGGGGAAGCAGGCCCTCACCAGACACGAAATTTGCCAGCGCCTCAATCTTAGACCTCTAAGCCTCCAGAACTGTGAAAAATAAATTTCTGTTGTTTATACACCACCCAGTTTATGGCATTTTTGTTAGAGCAGCTGGAATGGACTAAGACACTGTCCACTGGTGAAAACATGGTGTATACAGGGTGGTAAGTGTGGGCACACCTGTGACTGTGATCCCATGGGGGACGAGCAAGGCAGACCCTTCTTTCTGGTGCTTGGTCAAAGGAAGGCCTCTCCACTCAGGCAAGCAGACACCTGAGAGGGAGGGAGAAAAGGTGGGAGAGAGACACTGAGACAGACTTACAGACGCTACCTAATGTTTACCTGCTCTGAGGAAACATTGCTGAAGTGCCCTCCTCATGATCCATGTAGAGCCAAAATCTATTTTTAGCTAAAATGTGTACATTAAAAATTCAAGGGGCTGGCCGGTTAGCTTAGCCGGTTAGAGTGTGGTGTTATAATATGAAGGTCAAGGGTTTGGGTCCTCGTACTGGCCAGCTGCCAAAAAAAAATTTTTTTTCAAATTGGTGAATATAATCAATTTTAAGTTTTATTTGGTAGCCATGTGTCCTTGAGTAGATTATTATTTAATGACGTGGGTGCCCTGGAGCTTAGGCAGAGGACAGAGCCCAGAGAAGCTTTGTTAAGAAGAGCAAGGCCAGTGGTTTGAAGAGAATAATCACCTTTTCCACTGGAGCTGGAGAAATCATACCAAATTCCTCTGCTGTTCCAGAGACCAGCCCCTTTGTGGAACAGGGTGGGAAAAGAGGGTGTTGAGGTGTTATTTGGTCCCCTCTTTGGGGGATCCAGTGGGTGCTTCGATCTGTAACTGAGGTAATCACTAACAGGCATTTATTAAGCACCTGCTGTGTGTCAGCTGGGTGTCTCTGTGACTGCAAAGTGAGTATTATTGTGTTCTTACGAAACTGAGGCCCAGAGAGGCTAAGGGACTTGCCCTAGCTCCAGCAGCCCAGTAAGATGCAGAGGCTAGATTGGAATCCAAGTTCAGATGGATTGGGAACCTGTGTGCTTTTTGGTACCAGTGGTTCTCAAAGTGTGGTCCTCCAGACTAGCAGCATCACCTGGGAATTCGTTAGAAATGCAAATTCTTAGGCCAGCCCCAGACCTATTAAATCTGAAACTCAAGGAGGTGGAGTCCACATATCTGTTTTATAGGTCCTCCAGGTGGTTCTGATATATGCTAAAATTTGAGAACCACGGCTAGGTACCACGTTGTCTCCTGATAAAGAATAAAAGCTGTTCCCTGCCCTCAGGGGCTTACATTCTGGCTGGGAAAACAAGATAAACATACATCAACAACAACCACAAAAGTTTGACTGGGTTTGCAGAGGTAGCCGCTGGGAGCTTTAGGAGAAAATGTGGCCTTGAGGGTTGGCCCAGTCTGTGCAGGTGAAGAAGGGGAAGGGAATGCCAGCATGTAAGGAAGGCTGGGATAGGATTTTCCAGATGCAGTGAGTGAACTAATGAGTCCTGCTGGGATGAGGTACACTGAGGGGAGTCATGGGAAATAAGGTGTGGAGGGGAGGGCTGGATTGCTAGTGCTCTGCAATTGCCAGCTAAGGAGTTCCCCACATAGATTCCGCCCCTGCAGGCGGCCACCATTCATTTGACAATTCATGTTTAGGAAGCACCTGGTATGTGTGCCCAGCACCCAGCAATGGAAGCTAAAAACAGGGCTTCCCAGAGGCTGTGCTGTTCCCTCTGCAGGAACAGCCCCCCCATGCCCCCTGCCAGATGATATCCTGCTTCTCAGCTTTCAACACTGGGCTCAATGTCACTTCTTAGTGAAGCCTTCCCTGACCCTCTCCCAAAGTGGCAGATTTCGAGGTCCCTCCCCTGGGTGCCCCAGCACTGTGTCCAGTCCCTGTCACTGCCTTTACCACTCAGAATTATATTGACTCATTTACGGGTCTGTCTGCTGCACTGGGCCAGGAGCGGACTGAGGACTGAGACTGAGTTTTCTGTAGCTTTGGCTCTGGCACAGAGTTAAATAATCTCAACAAACATTTGTTAAATGGATGAATGAATGAGTGGAAGAATGAATGAATGACTCAGTCAGTAACAGTGTTTACCCATGGACATAACAGCTGTGTGCTTAGCTAAGTGAAAAATTGATGTCTATAAATTGGATTCTACTTTTTCATTGACTTACATCGTTACAGATACATTTTCTTTGTCTGTTTTTGACAGACCATTCTTTATTCATTTATTGACATATATTTATTTGAGCAACTACTCTGTGTTAGGCACGCTACAAATTGTTAGAGACAGCAGTGAAAGCAGGACCTGCAACTAAGGAGCTCACTGTTAGATTTTTGGGAGTTCCTAACACCTTGCTATTAAGGTTTTTGCTAGTTTTAATCATCACCCTTTTATCAGAGTGGATTTAACCTTCTTTTGGGTTAGAGACACTTTTGAAAATCTGATAAAAAGCTTTGGACTTCTCCAAATGCTGGGATTTATAAACCATCCCTGAATCCATCCGTGACTCTGAGTTAAGAATTGCGGGCCTGAGGTGGCTGCTGGGTGGGTGGCTATTGAACTGTGTTGGGTGTTTAGAGCCATATCAAGTAGGATTTTGCTCCATGGTACCTCTCAGGTGAGTGTTGAGGCCTGAACAGTAGAGTCTGAGCTGGCTCAGCGGTTCTCAGGATCACCCTTGACCCGTGAGGAGTCTGTGGCCAGAGTGGCCAGCTGTGCTTCACACAGGCAGAGAGGGAGAAACTCTGCTTCTTCTGAGATGGCTGCCTTCACTGCTTGCCAGGGATACTCACCGAGAGCCTGCCATTGTCTGCCAACCTGAGACAAGCACACTTCATGTGTGTACGTGGACTGTGGGGAAATCAAACTTCCTTGGATTTCTCAGTGCTCCTGTAAAAAGCCGTAGCCTCTTGAGACTTGGAGATATATGTGCCATAAAAGATAAGAAAATTTTGCTTTCACTTTACCTGGAAGGCTTTTGTCCTTCACACAGCACAAGAATGAGATGATAGCTATTTGTTTAGTTAATGGTTCTGTTCCAAAAGGATAATAAAACATATATAGCAATTCTACTTCTTTGTATATACCAAAAGAATTGAAAGCAGAATCTTGAAGAGGTATTTGCATACCTATGTTAATAGCAGCATTATTCACAATAGTCAAAAGGTGGAAGCAATCCAAGTGTGCATTGAAGGATGGATTGATTAAACAAAATGTGGGATATACATTCAATGGAATATCATTAAGCCTTCAAAAGGAAAGAAATCCTGATACATACCACAATATGCATGAACCTTGAGGACTTTATGCTAAGTGAAATAAGCCAGTCACAAAAAGACAAATAGTATACGATTCCATTCATATAAGATACTTAGAGTAGTAAGATTCATAGAGACTGAAAGTAGAATAGTGGCTGCCAGGGGCTGGGGGAGAGGGGAGTGGGGAGTTATTGTTTAAGGGGTACGGAGTTTCAGTTTTGCAAAATGAAAAAAGTTCTTGGTGATGGATAGTGCTGATGATTGTACAACAACGTGAATGCACTTAATGCCACTGAACTGTACACTCAAAATGAGTAAGACAGTAAGTTTTATGTTATGTGTATTTTACCCCCCCCCCACACACACAAAAGATAATAAAACTTCTCTATTTCCCCAAGGGGCCAAAGAGTTACAGCCAGCACTGGGTCCCAAGGTTAAGTCCCCAAGGTTAGGATGAGAGTGGACACCGCCACTCATGCAGGAGATTTTTTCCACTCGGCTTTCATCATTGGGGTAAGGTCTGGGGCAAGAGGGGCTGATGCACCTATAGTTTACTGTAAAGTAATTGGCAAGAAATCGGTCTCTGTTCTATGTTGTGTGTGCATTCTGGATAAAATGAATAAAGATGAATATTAAAAACCCAACCTGTGCGTGTGTGTGTGTGCACACTCAGCTGCTGGCCTGTTGGGCGAGCAAGGGTTGCTCCCTTAGAGAAAATGAAGGTTCGTGGAGGAATTTCTGTACTTAAGGAGTGGAGAGGGGAGAGTGTCCCCACAGTTGCTGTGAGTGTGAGCATGGGGGGCACAGAGGCCGGGTAAAGAACATCCTTTGCCTCAGAGCCCACCTTTGGCAGACTCCATCCTCGGGGGTGAAATGGGCCCCAAGCTGCTCTTTCTACAGCATCTGTCCCAGATTTTTAAAAAGTGATATTAATTTGAGAGCCAAGAACTGTTTCTAAGCCCTTTATCTGTGTTTCTTTTGATCCTCACAATTCTGTGAAGTGGGTTCTATTTATATCCCTTTTATAGTTGAAGAAACTAAGATAGAGATTAAGGGATATGTTCAAGTCAGATTTCAGTTCTCACTTCTCAGGACATTTGGGGAAAAAGTGTTGGAACCCCTGTATCTTAGCCCTTTGGTCATAGCAGACCCTCTCACTTCCCCATTTCTCATCCCCAAGTGGTGGCCGAGCAGCTGGCCCTGGCAGGTGGGAGTCAGTGAAGTTTCCACACATGCAGGGAGTGAGCCCCCATCATCCTGAGCCGCAGGCTCCTCCCAGGGTAGGGCACAGGGAGAGGAAAAGGGAAGAACAGATGGAAAGGAGGGAGAAAGGGAGCTTCTAGGGACAGGGGTGATTAGTGGGCACCCCTTTGTGCCTGCCCAGATCCATTTCCCCTTTACTGTAACAGCACCCCCATTTTCCTTTTGGAATCACCCTCCCCCTTTACTTAGTCCATGTGGTGCTAGTGGGCTGACTCCAGGCACTGACTACATGGGTGGACGTGTGACCCTGGTCTGGCCAATCAGGGATGGCCATACCCCAAGGTGAGCTAATTAGAATAAATCCTCAGAGTTCAGCTGGAACTACTGGGACAGAGGTGTGCTTTGTCCTCTGGGGTTGCACTGCCAGGTAGAATACATTTAGAATACTGGAGGCCACCTCAGCATCCTATGGGAAGAGCCTGTGGGAGAATGAAGCCAACCAGAGGAGGGTAGAGCTGAGAGATGGTGTGATGGTTAATTTTGTGTGTCAACTTGGCTAGGCCATGGTACCCAGATATTTGGTCAGACACGTCTGGATGTTGCTGTGAAGGTGTTTATTAGATGAGATTAACATTTAAATCAGTAGAATTTGAGTGATTGCCTTCCAAAATGTGGGTGGGCCTCATCCAATCAGTTGAAGGGCCTTAACAGAGGAAAGACTGATGTCCTCTGAGGAAGAGGGCATTCTGCTGGCAGACTGCCTTTGGACTTGACCTGCACTATCACTCTTCCCTGCATCTCTGGCCTGCCAGCCCACCTTGCAGACCTTGAACTTGCCAACCTCTATAATTATGTAAACCAGTTCCTTAAAATAAAAAAAACCCGTCTCTCTATATGTGTATACACACATACACACACACACACACACACACACACAGGTATATAAAAAAAAATATATATCTACCTATATATATATATACACACACACACACACATATGAGGGTACTTCAAAAAGTTCAAAAGTTCATGGAAAAATAAAATTAAAAGATAATACATGAACTTTTTAATGTACCATCATATATCTCCTGCTGCTTCTATTTCTTTGGAGATCCCTGACTAATACAGATGGCCTGAACAGATTCCTGATGTCATTGTTTTAGCTCCTGGATCCAGCCAAACCTGACATCAAATATTCCTGGAATTTTCACTTCAGTAGTCCCTCGAGTAGGGTTTCTGTCACTCAGAACCCAAAGGGTCTATCTCAGGAGGGAGCAGTGAGCTCACACTGGCTGAGCTCTCATTCCATGCCAGGCCCAGTGCTCCCCTTTTACCATTGACCTAGGCCTTGAAGGATGCGTGGAAGTTCACATGGGCATGAGGAAGACAGGGTGGAGTGAGCAAGTGCAAAGCCACAGAGAAGTGGTGAAGCATAGCAAGCCCAGGAAACCAAACTATGTGGCCAGAGCGAAGGAAGTGACTGGCAAGAGACAGGGCTGGCGAAGTTGTCAGGGGCCAGGCGACGAAGGGCTTTGGATGCCAGGCTGAGGAGTTTGGACTGTCCTGAGGACAGTGAAGGAGACATTGAAGAGTTTTAAACAAGGCAGAGACAAGATCTGATTTATACTTTGGCTGGCTCGTTCTGCAGGGTAGAAGACACAAGGAAGCAGAGAGAAAATAGAGGCAGGGAGGAATAATTTCTGGCTGGAGTTTTTACTGATGCTTCTGAAATCAGATTCTATATGTCGTTTCTTTCTCATCTACTTGAAGCAGTACAGCACAGAGGTCAATAACATGGATTCCTGGATGCCTGGGTCTGGCTCTGCCACTTTCTATTTAACCTCAGGCATGTTACTTAATGCCTCGGTGCCTCGGTTTCCTCAATGAAGATAATGGCATTGTCTACCTACATAGGGTTTGTTGTAATGATTAAATGAGTCACTACACGTTTAGAGCTCAGCACAGTGTTTGACACATAGTAAACACCTAGTAGTTAGCAGCAATCTCATTCCTACTAAGGCTGCGGTGGGCTCCTGGGCTGCAAACCCCAGGCCCCAGGAGGACAGCTGCAGCCCTCTGCCCTCTCCCTGCACCAGATAGCCCCACCTGTCTTCCCTAGAAGGCTGTGCCTGCCCCCATGGGTTCACACAGAGGCATGGCCAACTTGGGCCCCAGGGAGCCGGGAAGTGTCAGAGATTCTTATCCAAATCTCAGTCCTGGGAATGAGGCTGGAACTGGGTGAGAACAAGCTTCCCAGTTCACACGGGCCCAAAGGGAGGGTCTCAGAAGCACAAAGGCCGTAAACTCAGGCCTTTCACCTCCAACCTCAAGATTCAGAAGTGAGAGACTCAAAGCCAGCTCAGCAAACCCTGAAGACCAACTTGGGAAGCAACTTCAATGAGATGAACAGAAAGCCAAAAGTTCAGAGTCAAAGGCATCCTCAAATCCTCAGGCTTTCTAGGTGTGTTTCCAGTGTGGGGTGCAGTAGAAAGGGCAGCTCTGCCACCCACTCACTTGACAATCACTCCCTCCTTGGCTTCAGTTTTCTTGAATTTCCAGTGATGGGGGTTAGATTCAAAGGTGACAAATAGGCTTCATCTTGTGGGCCAGATCTGATGAGTTGCTAGTGGCTGCCTGGTTGGCTGGTTAGAGAGAGAGCTGGGGTGGAAGTGGTGGTTCTGCCATGCGTGGGAGGGAATGGGTGGCACATGGGCAGTCCTTGGCCTGGGTGGGTTAGCCCTGATTGCTCAGTCTTGATCACTAAAGTGGACCCCATGTCTGGCCCAGTCGTCTTTGTGGACCCTGACCTCAGCCATGCTTCTTATGACTCCCAAAGCGGGTCAGGAACTTCTTTAGGTCCCCACTTCTATACAAATTTTCTGGATCTTTCTACTTTCTTACATGATTAATACCAGCTCATCTGCTGGGGAGAGCTGTGGGTTCAACATGGGACAACTTTCTAAAGGGAATTGATTTCCTTGATGACAATGAAGAGGGAGTCAGGCCTCATAAAAAAGCAAGCTGAAGCTCATTACAGTCCACACATCCTACCTGCCCTAGGCAACCTTACGGCTCAGAACTTGTCATCCATGTCTCCAGCCTCTTCTCAGTCCCCTTTCCTGCCCTACCCAGTGGCATACTTTCCCTGCCCTCTCCTCTAACCAGGGGTTCAAAACTCTCTTCATTGTCTCACTCGTCAAATTCTGATAAGCACCGATAAACTCATTTGCTCTGAGGTGCCAATAACTAAGAACAGCTGGAGAGGAATTTCAAATGGTAAGATTCCTGGCATCAACAAGCTGAAGGACTTAGCAGCAGTATTTGTGGGTCACAAGAGGGGAGTAACCATCACTGAACACAGAATATTAGCTGTATTCAAATGTTTGTGTGTGGGGTATTGTTGTGCCAACAGCCCAGAGTTTGAGACATTCCAGTGAGGGTTGCCCTACCCTATACAGCACATGGTAGAAAAGGGTACATACGGTCTCTGGAGCCATATTGCCTGAGTTGGAATCTCGGCCCTACTACTTCCTTACTGTGTGACCTAGGGCACAAATCACTCGACTCTCTTTTTCTTCTCATTAAACTTTGTTTCAATGGGTCTCAAAATTCTGTGACAGATTTTTCATTACATTGTCTCCACTAAAAAGTATTGATTTTAAAAACTAATAACTTAAAACTGCCACACAAAAAACCAAAATGGTCCATAAAATGTTCTCCTTCCCTTCTGAAGGCTTTATGATGCATTGTTATCATTAACCAGTCTTTTTCTATTAAACTTAAATGGCCAATTGAGATAAACAGTGCTGAGACAGTTCTTCCACCACTGGTTAAGACTGGGGTGGCAGGTATTAGGGATGACATTCATTTAGAATTTTGAGCTTTCTGGGCAGACTTGGTGACCTTGCCAGCTCCAGCAGCCTTCTTGTCCACTGCTTTGATGACACCCACAGCAACTGTCTGTCTCATATCATGAACAGCAAAACGACCCAGAAGAGGATAGTCAGAGAAGCTCTCAACACACATGTGCTTGCCAGGAACTATATCAATGATGGCAGCATCACCAGATTTCAGGAACTTAGGGCCATCTTCCTGCTTCTTACCAGAATGCTGATCCATCTTTTCTTCAGCTCAGCAAACTTGTGAGCAATGTGGGCTGTGTGACAATCCAGCACAGGGGCATAAAAAGCACTGATTTGGCCTGGATGGTTGAGGATAATCACCTGAGCAATGAAGCCAGCTGCTTCCATCGGTGGGTCATTTTTGCTGTTATCAGCAATGTTGGCACGATGAACATCTTTGACAGACACGTTCTTAACGTGGAAGGCCACGTTGTCTCCAGGAAGAGCTTCACTCAAAGCTTCAGGGTGCATGATAGAGTTTGGACATGTCCCCAGCAAAACTCATGTGGAAATCTGATGTCCAGTGTTGCAGTGTTGGGAGCTGTTTGAGTCATGGGGGTGGATCCCTCATGAATGGATGAATGCTCTCCCTGGGGGAGGGGAGCCTGAGTGAGATCTTGCTCTATTAGACCCACAAGAGCTGGTTGTTTAAAAGACCCTGGCACCTACCCTCTCTCTCTCTCTCTTGCTTTCTCTCACCATGTGATCTGCTCGTACCTTCTGCTGGCTGCTGTTTTCCGCCACAAGTAGAAGCAGCCTGAGGCCTGCACCAGATGCAGCTGTCCCAGAATCGTAAGCCAAACAAACTTCTGTTTTCTATAAATTACCCAGTCTCGGGTATTCTGTTATAGGAACAGAAAACGGACTAATACAGTGCATTTCAACAGACTTTACTTCAGTCGTAACATTGACTGGAGCAAAGGTGACCACCATGCCAGATTTGAGAACACCAGTCTCTACTTGGCCCACAGGGGCGGTACCAATACCCCCAGTTTTGTAGACATTCTGGAGGGGCAGACACAAGGGTTTGTCAGTTGAACGAGTTGGTGGCAAGATACAATCCAGAGATTTAAGCAGTTTGGTTCCACTGGCATTGCCATCTTTATGGGTAACTTTCCATCCTTTGAACCAAGGCTTGTTAGCTCTTGGCTCCAGTATGTTGTCACCATTCCAACCAGAAATTGGCACAAATGCTACTGTGTCAGGGTTGTAGGCAATTTTCTCAATGTAGGTGCTCACTTCCTTAATGATTTCCTTGCCTCTCTTCTGGCTGTAGGGTGGCTCAGTGGAATCCATTTTGTTAACACCAACCATCAGTTGTTTCACACCCAGCGTGTAAGCCAGAAGGGCATGCTCACAGGTCTGCTCATTCTTGGAGAAACCAGCTTCAAACTCACCAACACCAGCAGCAACAACCAGGACAGCACAGTCAGCCTGAGATGTAACTGTAATCATGTTTTTGATAAAGTCTCTTGTGTCCTGGGCATCAGTGATAGTCATATAATACTTGCTGGCCTCAAATGGCCACAGGGAGATATCAATGGTGATACCACGCTCGTGATCAGCTTTCAGTTTACCCAAGACCCTGGCACACCTGAAGGAGCCCTTTCCCTTCTCAGCAGCCTCCTTCTCAAACTTTTGGATGGTTCTTTTGTTGATCCCACCACACTTGTAGATCAGATGGCCAGTAGTTGTGGACTTGCCCAAATCTACATGTCCAATTATGACAATGTTAATGAGTCTTTTCCTTTCCCATTTGGCTTTGATTTAGTGGTGGTTTTCACAACACCTGTGTTCTGGCAGTAAACCCGTTGCGGAAAAAAAAAAAAGCCACTTAAGTCTTTATACACCAATCTTCTGTTAATAACACGGGTTTGATGACAATAATAGTACCTGCCTCATAGATTGTTGAGGGGAGTAGATGAGCTCAGTGCTTAGAGCAATACCTGGCATACAGTCAATGCTGTCTAAGTGTTGGCTGTTATCACTGGCTTCTGAGGAGGCCATGCACTAGTCCCAGGTATTGCAGCTTGAGATGGCAGACACAACGGTCCAGCCCTGGCCTGGCACATATCAGGTGTCAGCAAATATGAGCTCCCTCCTCCTACCCTGGTTTGAACTTGTGTCCAGAGCCAGGTTAGACACGACATAAGAAAACACAGGGGACTCTTCTGCATGGCTCTGGGAGCCAGTTATTAGAAAGTCACTGTGGCTTTGTCTCCATTGAAGAGATCGGAAAGTCTGGCCATCTCTCTCCTCTCTCTCTGTCCCTCCCATTGATTTCTTTCAGTCCCGCATGTAGTTACTGCATTTTAATCTGAGCCCCTTCCCCCAACCATGAATCTGGGAGGTCTTGGGAGCAGGAGTGTGTCTGTTTTATCACTGAGTCCTCAGGATCCAGCTTGGGTTCCACCCATTGTGGAATGAGGTGGGGGATTCAGCTGAACATGAGGCTCGACTCAGTGAACAGGTGGTGGGTGTCCCTGAGTGGCTCCCTGCAGCGTCCCACCTCAGGGAAGCTGTTTTCCTGTGCTCCCCTCACACACGAGGCACTCTCCCCTCAGCTCCTTTCCTTGGAACCCTGGTCAGTTTCCTTTTCCCACGCAGGCTTTGGTGGGGGAGGAAGCACACTGCAATCATCCTTTAGCAGGGCTGGGGATCATGACTTGCTGCCGACAGTCCCTCCTGCCTCAGCAGCCATGTTAGGTGGGATGAAAGCCCACCCCCAGCCACAGCTGATTGGACCTGGGATTGTCTGTCCCTGACCCAAGGGCTGCCCACTCGGGTGAGCTGGCCCAGTCAGATTCTACCTTGGGAATTAAGAATTGGGAAATGGAGGCTGAGCCAGACAGTGGTGGAGCTAGAGCTGAAAGGTCGCCTAGAGGTAGACAGGTGATTATGATGCCAGGTTCAAGCTGAGCTCTGAGGAAGCAGAGGAAGCTGGTGGCAGAGACAGGAGGCCTAGCTGTCACATAGCAAGAAGCTGAGAGGCTGTGAGGTAGCCACCAAGGGACAGAGAAAGCTGCTCCTCCAAGACACCTTAAATCGGAACCACCTTCCATTTCCAATTCTCAGGAGGTCTGTGACACCGTGTCTCCTCATCTTGGATTCCCACGAGACACCTATACTGACACTGCCCCACTCTCTTCCATTGAGCTAGTGTCTCTGGTCCCTGTAACTAGGAAGGCCTTGACTTGCCCCCTGCTGGGCCCTTGGAGTTACACATCCTGCTTTAAGCCCTCTCCTCCTCCAGGTGATTCTGCTGGATGTCATTTCATGGAGAGAGTGCCCCCTGCACCTTGCTCCCTCACATACTGTCTTGGTGACCTCACACCTCAGAAGCAGCAGTGGCCTTGCTGTCCTTGAGAGAAGCTGGGGTATCCTGCACCTTTGGGGCTCTTGCCTCCAGCTATGCTTTTTGGAATCGATCATAGTCCCTGCCACATGGATTTCATTTCCTGCTACCTCTGTTGAGAAGATACTGAAGCCCAGCCCAGCCAGTCTGCTGCTGCCTCAACCCTCTGTTCCAAGCCATCCCTGGTCATTGGATCACGTCCTTCATACCAGATCCAGATCACAGCACTGAGATCTGTT
The DNA here is from genome assembly GCF_027409185.1 of Cynocephalus volans. NCBI lineage: Eukaryota > Metazoa > Chordata > Mammalia > Dermoptera > Cynocephalidae > Cynocephalus > Cynocephalus volans. The sequence continues at coordinate 117,355,006 of NC_084463.1, forward strand.
TTTCACTGCTATGGTTTGAATGTTTGTGCCCTCCAAAACTCATGTTGAGACTTAATCCACAATGTAGCAGTATTAAGAGGTAGGGCTTTTAAGAGGTGATCAGGTCATGAGAGCTCGGCCCTCGTGGATGGATTAATTCATCCATTCATGGATTAGTGGATTAATGCGTTATCACAAGAGTGGGTCTGTTCTAAAAGCCAGTTTGACATGCTCTTGCCCTTTTACCATGAGGTGTCCTCTGCCATGTTAAGAAGGCCCTCACCAGATATAGCCCTTGACCTTAGACTTCCCATCTTCCAGAACTGTAAGAAATAAATTTCTTTTCTTTATACATGATTCAATCTGTGGTATTCTGTTGTAACAATAGAAAACAGACTAAAACACCACCCTTGAATAGGGGCAAAACCTTATGGTTTTTTTTTTTTTATCTGACAGTCTTGAATCTGCTGCTCAAATCCACACTCACACTCACTCTCATAAACTGGAAAAGAAATCTCTTATTTTATTAATGAGCTCAAGTAAGGCTTGCAGCAGTGATCCTGGCAGCAATTACAGCAGTAGCAGGAGGAGAGGGATGGAGAGAGACTCAGGAGTTGGGTCCTATTAGGGCTTAAGGCAGGAGTCCCCCAGGACTGGGAGAGACCAAATTCACAGGACCAGATCCCTAAGGCCCTCTCCAGAGCTACTGGTTGCTCCCTCCCCCATCGTGGCCCTCAGAAGAGAGGCCCTCAGTGTTTCTTATCCAGCCCTAGTTCAGGGCCTGGTTCAGTTTGAAATTCCTGGGTGCTGGGTATGAGTTTACAGGGATGCCTTCTGGTGCCTGCAGGCTGGACTCTTTCAAGGATGGTCATTGGCTTTTGTGTTTGGGAGGTGGGTCCAGAGCTCATTGTCTTCTAGGGGTGAATTCGGTTTCTCCTTCTGGACTTCAGAAGAATGTCCTGTGGGGAAGAGGAAATAGGCCAGGTGGGTGCAGGCCTTTAGGGAGCCCATTCGGCCCAGAGCAAGATGCCACAACAGGCCCTGTCAACCTCCAGAGGCCCCTCTTGGTGTGGGCCCCAATGGTCACACACCAGCCACAGCCACAGCACACAGGAGGCCAGGGAGAAAGCAAGAGGGACACCTAGGAAGGGGGAAGGAGGGGACCAGGAGAAAGAGTGTCGGGGTTCCTTGCAAAAAGCAAGTGACAGAAAACAGGGCCACTTAGGCCATCCCAGAGGACATGGTATAGCAGGCCAACTGTCTTGGGAGCATGAGGCCCTAATGTTTTGGGAAACGTGTAATAGAAATATCAACAAGTCCACGCCCAGGTCTGCCCCAGATACTGCCAGCTGTGCGCTTCAGGCCACATCGGACACCAGTTCCACAGCCACCTGCCAGCTCTGTCCATGGGCACAGCCCTGTCACAGGGTGGGAAACACATCCCAAAGGTAGGCTTCACATTGTGTCCCACAGATAGAGCCCAGAGTCGAGGGAGGGAGAAGGCACAGAGAACAGTTTGGTCTGAGCAGGGCATAGGCCCTGACAGGGCACAACAGGACATGAGCAACTCTAATCTGCAACCCTGGTTCTTTGGACCAGCCTTAAAAACCTCTTAATAGTCCTGGCTCTAGCCAAGCATGGCGGCTGGGGTGGAGCAGGGGCTCCCAGCAGGGTGGCAGTCACAGGAAAGGGCAGCACATTTTTCTGAGGACACCTCTGGGAGAAAATTCTGGCTGGGCTTCCCGTGGGCTCTCCCAGCCCAGCATGCCTGGTTTGAGGCACTAGCTGTGCCCAAGAGGGAATGGTGCTCAGTGCTCCATCCTGCTCATTTGGATGCTGTGTGGGACCCGAGGCAGGTCCCAGGGGCTGTGGTGTGTCAGGATGCCTGGGTCCCACGCAAGTGCTCCAGACTGAGATCTGCTCCACTCCCTTGAGTGGGAAGGCCTTTGAGCCCGACAGAATTCCGGTGTGGCTAATAGCAGACCTGCAGCGCACTGCAGGGATGGTGCCTTGTGCACTCCTACAGATGCCAGTCCAAAGAACCTGCCGACAGCATGGGCAGCAAATGGCCACTGCACGCAGCATGGACAGACGGGGCCCCGCAGCCCTCCTGCCTATTCACCGTGGGCTCCAGCTGCAGGAGGAACCCATGTCTGTGCACGGGAGAATGGTCTTCAAGGAGCTTTCGGACTGGCTGGGGGCTTTCAGCTGCAGAGGAGGGACGAGAAGAGCTACATACACAGAGCAGAGCAGGAAACACAAAACAAGGCTCAGTTATTCCCTGGCAGAGCACCACTGGACCTCTCCATTCACGCGGCTCCTGCCTTGGGTCCTGATGAGGTCCTGGGTTCCAGAATTAGCAGCCACTAAACCTTGGTGTCTCCAAGACATGCAAGGAACTCAGCTTCTGCTGGGCAGGCACAGCCATGTTGGGCAAGCAGGGGTGTGACCAATGAGTGTGGAGGGGAGGTGATGTCATTAGGTGAGGCAGAGAGACAAAGATGGAGAGAGAGAGGAGGAGAGAATATAGATCCGCACAGATACAGAGGCAGACACGTAGGCGACCACAGAGAAAGAAAGACTGGGCCAAGGCTGTCTGGAGGTCCCACCAAGTAAGGACAAAAGCCTGTGGTCTTGGCTGTCTAGAGATGCAGCATGAGTGAATGTAGCTGGACATCAGGAAGACCTTCCAGAGAGTGAAGGATGGGCACAGAAATCTTTAAATGTTCTGATAATGTTAAAGGGGATAACGTTCTGAGTGGGGAATCAAAAATCCTGAGTCTTTGTCCCAACTTCACAGTTTACCTATCTGAGACCTTATCTAAGTCTCAGTTTCCTATATATAAGGAAGAATTTGGACAAGACAGCCTTGGAGGCAGCTCTGACAATACTTGAGGACCGTGACTTAGTTCTAGGATTTCTCTAGCCCAGGAGTTTTCTAGAAGCTATGACTACTAGAAGCTGTGTGCTTGGGCCATTTCTTCAGGCTGGATGAAGCCTGGGGGTGGGCTGAGTGGGCTAGAGGAAGGTGGCCAAGATTCTGGAAGAGAAGGAAGAGGAGGTGGTGGGCCAGGTGCCCGCACACACTTACAGCTCATCGTCGTACTCCTTGGGGGGGCAGACAGCAACAACAAGGTCAATCCAGTCCTGTGGGGAGAAGCCGTGGGACTTGGGGTGTGCTCAGGGGTGGATGATGGGTCTGCCCCTGACACTCCATCCCCATTTCTGGGCATCATGGCCCAGGATCAGCCAGCTGGGTCTTTCTTCCCGTGGGGAGGCAGGTACAGGCAGGGCTGGAGGTCCTCCTGTTGGGGACGGGCTCCACTGTAGGGTCCACGGTCTGGGGAAGTTTCTAGTCTCTGAGGCTCCAGAAACATAGACGCCAGTGTTGCAAGGCCCCAAATGCTTATCTATGGGCCAGGGCCAGGCAGTAACCTCAAAATCACTTGGGGGAATTTCTTAAAAGTGTAGACTCATGGACTTGGCTCCTGAAAATCAGGGGTGGATTGTGGGAAACTATTTTTAACAAGTTCCCTAGGCAATTCTGATGCACAGCCAACTGGGGAATTTCTGGCCTAGCTTTTTGATCTTAACACTGGATTCCCTTCATGGCATCACTGCCATCCTTGGCTCGCCCATCATTGTCCATCCTTGGATTGGGTATATCCATTGAAAAGTATCTGAAATTTCACTGGGCCCCTCTACCACGAGATAGCTCCTAATATTGAGCTGAAATCTCTTTCTCTTCCCAGGACTTCCTTCCATCCAATCCAACTCTGCCCTCGAGAATCACAGAGAACACTTCTGCTCCCTCTACCCTAATGCAGCCCTTCAGATAGTCAAAGACAGTCATCATGTTACCCGTAAGTCTTCTCTTCTCCATATCCCTTCATGTGGGTCCCAGGCCCATCTGGTCAGCATCCTCGGCACTGAACTTAATACCTCAGACTCGTCTGCCTGCATACAGTTGCACAGGTTGTGCATTGCACATGAGTGGGCACCATTCACACTATACTCTACAGGAGGGCACCACCTCAGATTGTGCAATGCACAGTCTGGGAGACCTCACGTGGTGGCCTTAACCCAGGTGGGTGTCTAATGTATGCAGAGCAGACTACCACAAGCCCCTCCTTCATTTTGGGTTCTCTGCTTCTGTTAATGACTTCTAGTAGCCCCAAGCTGTCTTGATTCCTGTTCAGTGTGCACTTAGAGAAGACCTTATGTCTTTTTGGGGGGTGGGCTGCCATGACCAGTCTTCTGCAGTCTGTGATTCTGCCACTGTCCTTTTGGACTCAAGGTCAGGAAATGATATTTATTTTTCCAAATCCCATCTTGTCATATTTAGACCATCAGCTGGATGGGATATGTGGGTGTCACCCAAGAGTTGCCTAGATTCTGGGTACTGGTCGGGTGGGACATCCTGACTATAAGTCTGACTGCAGAGGCCAGGGTTTGAGGTGGGCAGGCAAGGGAGGGAGAGGGAGAGTGGGCTCATTCTTACCCCACCCTGATTCCAGGCCTTCTGCAGGGTGGCCTCAGCCTCGGCCAGGGTGTAGTCTGTCACGATCTTGCCATTGATCGCCATGATCTCGTCCCCTTTCACAATGCCACCTGCAGGATGATGATGCTGATTGGCCAACTGGGCTGTATGTGGTATGGGCCTGGCCTGGGGCTTGGCAAAGGCGGTCACGCTGGGGCCACAGAAGAGGCCTGCTCCTAGGTTCTGAAGGCTCACATGGACTCGGAAAGCACAAGGGGAAACTATCTACCCAGTTACTCAAATGATATTTCCTCCCCACCTATCCACACACCTTCACCCCAGCTCAGTAGAATCAGGACACCAGTGACAAATCATTGCCACCCAGCTCTTGTACAGACCTCTGTTACTGCAGAAAGAGACAGACCTGCATTTCCTGAGGTTATCAGAGACACAAGTGATGCAAGCTGTCCTGCTCTGTGGCCCAGCCATGCTGATCTGCTTCAGGTCCCTGAACATGCCAGGCTCTTTCCTGCCTCAGAGCCTTCACGTACAGTTCCATCTGGAATGCTTGCCCTCTCTCTTCTCTTCTTCCATGTCTTATGAAACATCTCCTCCTCAGAGAGGTCTTCTCTGACCCCCAACTCAATCTAAAGTAGGTCTTCCCAATTATTTTCTCACAGAACTCTGATCCTTCTCTATATAGCATTTTTCACAATTTGTAATCATAAATTTATTTGTTATTTGTTCACTGATGGTCTCTCCTACCATACTGTCAGCTCCACGAGGGCTTAATGTAATACCTGGCACAAAATTGAAACCTAACAGATATTTGTTGAATCAATGAGTAGTGTTAAAAGCTGTTTCTGGATAAGCTGTTCTGTCACCTAATAATTTTGGGGAAAAGCTGAGTTATAAGCCAAACATAGTTATTGCAGGACTTGTCAGAGCCTTGAACATGCTAATATGCATTACAACTCTCTGAGAAGTGGACAGATCGTGCATGGTTTCCCATATCTCTTAGACATCAGAACCCTTTTTTGAGGAATTTTTCCCAGTCCTGATGTCCACAGAACATTCTCTGGGTTACATTGAAATAGATCACCCAGAAGCCTTGCAGGCATGATGGCCCACAGGAATGTGGTGTATGTTAGTAAAGATGGTGGCCGTGGTGGCTTAAAACACATGTGCTCCTGGGGAAACTTCCACGAGCTGCTTGCATGACAAAGCAGGGCGAAATACAGTTTCCTCTGCACAGTGGGACTGGGGCTACCTAGGTGACTTTTACTTTTCATTTTGTAAAAACCCAAGATGGGGCAGTAAGGCAGTGTTTGGGCTGGGGCTTTTTAAGTGGGGAGGAGCAGGAAGAGCCACCCATCCATCCTGGTCCTCTCTCCTTGCTAGACACCGGCAGACGGGTGGCCTCTTTGGGCCAAGCAGCAACCCCTCCCCCAGGTGGCACAGAAATGAGGACAGAGGAGGAGGGTTTGGGCTGGGCGGACAGCAGTGGGCCATGGTAGTGCCTAGAGGAGCAGCCCCTCCTAGAGCTGAGATGAAGGCTCAGAATGTGGCTGAGAGGGGCCTGGGGTCACCAAGGCCATGGGTGGCAGAGCTGGACTTGCACCCAAGGCTCCCAGTGCCCGCACCCCACCTTAGTAACCCACAGAAGCCTGGCTGCCTGCCAGCAGGTGACTTTCCCTTCACTCCATCTCCTGCCTCAGGCCCTCACCTTCTACCACCTCATCCTACCACTGCCAGCTTGTGCGAAAGCCCGACTCCAGCCCAGGGTCCCCATAGGGATCAGAGCATAGGCTTCCCTGCTCTGGCCTGGGGAGGTCGGGGCCTGGCACTCCCCCTCCGAGGGGCACCTATGCCTCCCCAAAGCACTTAGGAGCACTGAAGAGCCTCCTTGACTTGGAAAAAGAAATGGCTAATGGCAGGCTTTCAGACACGGACAGGTGAATGCGTAGATAATTTGAAGCAGGAGACCGTGCCTGGGGTTCACAGAGGCTCCGCTCATCAGCAGAGGGTGTTTTTGTTGATAAGGGGATAAAAGCAAAGCAAGAGGATCCTGCCACAAGAGAGACATGGGGTGCATGGGGAGCTGTCTGGCCCTCTAGGAGGGGACAAGGCTGCAGATGACCTCAGGCAGAAGTGGCACTTGTGCTGGGCAGTAAAGCAACATGACCAAACTGCCTGGATTCAAGTCCTGCCTCCACCTTTTATTGGCTGTGGGTCCTTGAACAAGTACTTTAAGCTCTTTATGCCTCAGTTTCCTAAACTGTAAAATGAGGATGATAACACTGCCTATGTTTGGGGTTGTTGTGAGGATTGAATGAGTGAACACACTGAACGTGCAGACACAGGGTTATGTGCCAGATACTTAGAACGGCATTTGGCACGTGATTAGTTCTCGGCAAGCATTTGGCCCTTTTCCTCACTGAGAGGATGGGTAAGGTTTGGATGGTTTCTCTCCATCTTCCCCCTGTGCTGTTCCCTCTTCCTGAAAGCTGTTTCTCATCAAACATTGACTTATCTTTAGGGCCTCACTCTTCCAAGGAGCCTTCCCAGCAGCCCCTGCTCCTTGGTGGATTGGGGGCTCCTCAGGGTTCCCACAGCTTCTGTCCACCACTTAGTTCCCTGACACCTTTAGCAGACTGCACTGTTATTGTCAGTATCTGGCAATTCAGAGCATGTTTATGCCATTAGCCTGGGAGCCCCTGGATGGCAGGGTGGCATCTGGCTTAGCCCACAGGTCCTGGTACCACCACGTGCCCTCAGGCAACGTGTGTGCAGGACTGGGCAGATGGCTGCATGGATGGCCTGGGTGAGAGGGTGTTCTTGCACAACTGCCAGCCCACTCCAAACAGGCAGCTGTTTGCTTTCCCAGGGGCTCCATATAACCATCGCACCATCCCCAAACCAGGGCATGGCTAGTCCCCACTTACCGTGCCGCTCAGCAGCCCCCCCTTCATAAACAGCCGAGACGACCACCTTCCCAACTGGGGAGTCCACACCGCCTTCCAGGGCCAGGTCTAAGGATCCTTCCTGTTTAGAGGAAAGCAGGCCTTAGGGAGCCAAGCAGACAGCAGCCTGTGAGCACCTGGACACCAAGAAGCCTCTTGACGGCCACAGAGACAGCAGGAGAAGCCATGGGGCCTACAGCAATGCCATCCCACCACGGGTGAGGCATCCCCAGAAGGGAGGGGAGGAGAGTGGGGACCTGAGGGGTCACCTAGGAGAAGCAGGGAACCAAGGTGGGAAGGGCAGGTGCAGACAAGGACAGTGGCCTGCCTGACCTCTGTTCCCAGGTACCTTCTTAATGCGCAGGAGCCGGACATCCTTCCCTGCGATCTGCTCTGGGGTGAACTAGAGGGAGAAAGATAGTGAGGAGTTCTGAGTTGGCCTGAGGGATGGGGATGGGGGCAGGGGTGGAAGGGGAGGCCAGGCCCCTGTGGGACACCGAGCCCCGCAGAGTACATGGACAAGGGGACCTTTCCCAGCCCCACCCCCACTGGTCTTCAATTGGGGGTCCCAGGCCCCATGGGGGACAATGGACACACATGCATGTGCACACACACACACATAACGTGGTCACACGAGTCTCAAATTCATTCTTCCCAGGACTACTGTGAACACTGAGCAAGAGCTGGCCTTGTAAACATACAGCACAGTGCCCGGAGTGTAGTTAGTGCCCAGCAAGCGTGACTGTTATAAACCACACACACACACACACACACACACGCACACGCGCGCGCGCGCACACACACACACACACACACGTGTGCCATACAGTTCACACTGGAATAATGCCATTTGGAAGGAGCCTTCACAGGAAAGAGCAGTTGGGGTGTCCTTGGGGCTCCTCATGTGCCCTACCTCATCCCCGGGCCACCCAGGGCCCAGAATGCACCATCAAACACTCTAATTCTACCCTCCACCCCAATGCTTGGGATTGCTCCCCCAGGGAAGGAAAGTTCTCTCTTACCATGGAGTAGGGGTCAAAGCCTTCCTCATACTTTCGGAAATCCTGGAGGCAAAGGGAGGGTTTTAGGGCCACAGAGCAGAGGCCCCTTGAGGGTCACTACAAAAACAGCCCCAGGGCAGAGAGGGCAGGTGGGGAGTGGATCAGATGCAAGACTCAGGGGTAGGGGAGAGAGGAGCAGGCATGGCCTGGGTGGGGAATGCAGGGAGGAGGCTGGCAGCCCCAACAGCCAGAACACGCTCACTCAGGGACCAGCAGGAAGCTGCAGGAAGTGTTAGGAGAACCCCGGCCCTTCCCTGCTCCTGTGGGGTGGGCGTCTGTGGCTACAGGGGCATGGTTGGCGTCTAGATGGTCTGGGCAGGCAGTCCTCCCTGCTGAAAGTCTTCCCAAGACGGAAGGGGGTGCTGGGGGGATCTGTGCGGCCTGGGGCCTAGCAATATTCATAATATAATGCTGACTAGAAGGTAAGAGGTCTCCCCAGGTTCCGGGAGCCCAGGTGGGCCCCTCAGCCAGAGAAGGAGGGAGGATATGCAGCTCGTGGGACCTGGCTTAATGGGGTTGCTATGGGGACAATGTCCCCAAGACTGAGAAACAAGGCAGTGAGGAGAAGGTAGCAGAGCCAGAACACACAGCCTTCTTCAGGAGTCACCCATAGTGAGTGGAACCTTACACAGGCCTGAGTGTCCAGGATGCTAACTAAGCCCGAGGGCAGCAGGGCTACGGCTAGTCCCCTGGGAAGGTGGAAGTGAAGAGAGCCCTTAGGCAGGTGCCCACACAAGCCTCGCCAGACTGAGTGGAGCCGCCCTCAGCACACAGTTCCCTAGGCCACACCAAGTGTCCCTGGGGCCTGTGTTCAGCATCACGGTGAGGTCACAGACCCCTCTATCCCTAGCCTATGGCAACCAAGCTCTCAGCACAAGATGAGGGCCAAACATCAGCAGATGGATCCCTGGGCACCTGCCTGCCATCCCTTCTCACTAGCTTTTGTCCCCCAGGCTCAACCCCAAAGAGGTCTTGAGCCTGGCCCAGTATGGAGGCCACATCCAGGTCAGTCTGTGGGTGTTGGGGCAGCATCCAGAGGAAGGGGTGCAGCAAACCCATGGGCAAGAGGGGACATTAGGCAGGATCTGAGGTCTATGCTCTTTTGCTGGGAAGGGCCTGCCTACCCTGGCTATGCCTTCTGGAAAACTGGGTAGTGCTGGCGATGCGCCTACTCCGGCCTGACCCTGAGAACCTGCTCTCAGGGATGGGCCAGATAGCAGGTTCTTGTGTGTCTTGTCTGAATTTAGATCAGAGGCTCATAAGCTGATCAGCCCTTAAAGAAGGAGCCCAATCTGTCATTTAACAGATGGAGAAACTGAGGCCCTGAGAGGTGATGCTCAGGCTCAAGGTTACCAGTCAGTGAGCAGGGGAGCAAGGGCTTGACTCCAAGCTTGGAGCTTCAGACTCCTCACCTCCTTGTTTCTCTCACTTAGGGCTGTTTGAGTCTTAAATAACTAGGTCCTTAACACCTATTTTATAATGGTGGTGCTTTGAGGGGCAGGGTGGCATAACATTTAAGAGCACAGGCTGCAAAGCCTGACTTCCTGGATTCAAATCCAGGGTATGACACTAGCTGTGCCATCACAGATGTGTTTCCAAATCTCTCTGCTTTAGTTTTTCATCTATAAAATGGGGATGATGATAATAGCCCTTACCTCCATTTGCTGCAAAGATTTAATGAGTTAATGTACATAAAGTAAAGAAACAGTGCTTAGCACAGCACACCTTCTGTTTTAGTTGTCTCCTGTCACTCCCCAGTCTGGGCTGGGCGCAGCCTCTTTACAGACACCTGTGTCTCACTGTGCAGCTGACATCTCCCTTTTGCTTCCTGCCTGTAGTCAAATCAGCCTGCAGTTTGATGGCGGGTGATCGCAGGAGGCCAGAGAAGCCAGGGCTGGCTGCAAGATTTTCCTCTATCTTGAGGCCTCTTTCATTAGTGATGAAATAGGCCAATGAAGCCAATCTTTCCTTCTCTCCTAGGCTGGAGCAAGGGCCTGTGACCCTCTGAGGGTTCTTGTGTCCTGCTTCTCGTTGAACTAATTAGCAGCAGCAAAAGAGGTGAGCGCCCAGGGATCCTGCTGCTTTCTCAGCCAAGCACAGGGTCTAACAAGCCCTAGGTCCCCTTCTGATGTGATACCCTCCCCAATCCCTGCTGCAGGCGATGGGCTCCCCAGCAGATGGCGCTCTGGACTACCTGGGAACCCACCAGTACTCTCAAAGAGAGAGGAGCAGAATGGGAGGGACGGGGGGTGGCAGGGAGGACCACAGGCACATGACGGGTATCACTTTACTTGTCTGAATGCTGTCTGATAAACCACCATCCTCTTCAACATCTCCTGAGGCTGCCAGAAAAAAAATAGTTCCACACCAGACATTACCAAGGTCTCGTCTGCCCCCTGGTGCCAGACCCCAGGCCTGCCAGCTTAGGGCTGCTCTGCCAATGCCCCTCCCAACAGATACTGCCAGACAGATGTTCGGGGCTGCTTAAGGCCCCCAGACACAGCAGCTACCTGGTCATAGTCAAGCAGACACCTCCCCTTGTTATTAACCACAGAACGAGATGTAAATGCAGCCACAAGCTGTCCCAGGAGCCTGAACTTTGCTCTTTGCGGAGCTGACAGGACAGCTAAAGCTCAAAATAAATATCTGATCTGTCCTGCCCTAACATTTGGATAGGGTTTCCTTGAAAGAGAAATAAAAATTCTGGCATGAGGCTCTCTTCTCACTGTGCATGGGAGGCCAGTCAGTGGCTGGCACCTCTGGAGGGCGCACCGGAGTCGCAGTTCCCTCAGCTGTCAGTGACTGAGGTGAGCAGCTCCTCCCCACCTCTGCAGAACCACACCTTAGGCTCTCAGGCCTAGTAAGGAGCGAGAAGTGAAATGGAGTAGGGGAGGACATCTGCGTAGGCCAGTTCCCTGTGAGATGTTCCACACCATGCCACCACAGGCATTGGGGCAGAGGCCAGAGCAACTGGGATCTCTGTGGGTTTTGGCAAGATGGCAACTTGGCTAAAAGCATGGGCTTTGGTGTCCAAAAGACTTGGGAGTAAGTGGTAAGTCCTTGGGCAGCTGACCTACTGACCTACCGCCTCTAAGCCTCAGTTTCCTCAAGTGTTAAACAGGGGTGACAACAGGAACCATCTCACCAGATTGTTGTGAAGATTAAATGAGACCACTCAGAGCCTGGAACACGGTAGGCTCTTAATAAATCTTAGCTATTACTATTATTATTATTAATCTTGGATGGAGCTCCAGGCTGTTTGGTCAAGTGAGGAACAGGAATTCCTCTGGTCATGTCAACATCCACTTATGCCCATATAGACTCATCTCTTGACCAATGAGGTTACAAGACGGCACCTGATCTGAGATTGTGTCCCACCTCACTCTCCGTCCAGAGGCAGCAGAACCCAGGGGAGACGGCCCTGGTCTGCTCCTCTACAGATGCCCTGGGGGGGGGACCCAAAGGGCTTACCAGGACCTCGGATTTTACAGCTGGCCTGTAGATGAAGTTAGGCTCCTGGTGGACCATGACAGGTTTGGAGATGGTGGACACGCCAGGGCCTCGTGGAGGCTGTGGGCTTGGGCAAAATGTCTATGGGGTTAATTTAAGAAAGAGCCATGTGAGGTCACAGTGGGGGTGGCCAAGGCCAGCTGTGGCACATCTACACACATGCAAATTCACACCCATGCACACGCCAAGCTGGCCTTGTCCATTCCCCCTGCTGGAGGTCCTGGGTTGTGATCTTCAGTGCAGCCTCGTGTGGGGGAGACAACAGCCACTGTTACTCAGAGGACACACTTTCAAAGCTCTCTCTCCATGGCCATGGGTGCCATCCAGTGTCCCATCCCTTTAAGTGCTATCTCCTTTGACCACAGTTCCAGACCCTAGACTGCAGCACAGAGCATCTGCTGTTCCTGGTGGGTGGGCACAGAGTTTCTAGAGGCCATGGAGTGAGGACCAGTATAAGTGGAATCCAGGTGAGCTGGTGTAACCTGTCTGCTTTGCTCTAGCCCATTTGATTATCTAAGCAAGGCCTATCTGATCCGGTCGCAACCCTGCCCAAAACCCTTCCATGGGCCCCCACTGACTCCCGAGCTCCGTGGCTTGATTCCCAAGGCCCTTCATGAGCTTCTCTACCTTCCCTTTCAGTCTCAGCCTTCACTCCTTCCCACCCTCCTCACACTGCCTAATGTTAGCCTCCAAAATGCCAGGCTTTCTTGCCTTGAGGCCCTAGCACGTGCTCTTTCCTCCTTCTGCTTTACCTGTTCAGGTCTTAGCTTGGATGTCGCTGCCTTCTGGAAGCTTTCCTAGAGCTTTCCTCTCCACCCGCTCATCACAGCACCTGTAAGCCTCGGTCTCCACCCTGGTCGTGTGGTAGTGCCCCACTTACTTGTCCTCCTCCTCACCAGACTCACTCAGCAGGGGCTGTGGCTGCCTGTCTGCTGGTGGTTCCCAGGGCCCAGCACAGTGCCTGGCATACAGTAGGTGCTCAATAAGCATGTACTGAATAAATAAATGAATGACTTGATAGTAGGGTGGGCACACGGGACAGTGGCTGGGGGTAGATCTGGTCCTGAACCTCCCTGTGTCAGGTGCTGGTGCAGCAGGCACACGTGTCAAGCCAAAACAGGTGTTCATCTCCACCACCTGATGCCACGGCTGGGCTGACTGTGTAGACGTGCGATCACTCACACTTCCTGTGGCAGCACTGATGACAACTCACCAGGGGCATGCAGGGGGGAGGAGATTGGGCAGGGCAGGTGGTACAGGGGCCACAGAGCTGACACGACCAGGATGAAGCCAACCAAACAGCAGCCCCTGGCCTTTGAGTCAGGGACTACCCCGGCTTTGATGTCGCTTAAGACATTTATGGTCCAGTTCTTCAGAAGCTCCTGGTGTAGGGGCTCTTTTAACCTTCCCTGTGCTCTGATCAGGAAATAACAGTGGGACCTTCATGATTCCTTGAAGAATCAGAGAAAGCTGGACCCTGTCTTGAATCTTGACCTTGCCCAACGTTTGGCTGAGATTATCTCCAATCCCATGTCTGCAGCTTCACCCACATTTTCTTGTACTCTGGACTGTCAATAGCCATAGCTCATGTCTACTGAACACCCAGTGGTGGACAGGTACTATGTGCCTGCCACTATTCTAAGTATTAACTTAAAATGCATTCGTGTATTAAGCATTTGATTGTCATAATAGGTAGGTGCCATTAGCATTCCCGTTTTACAGACAGGATGTCCAGGCTCAGATAGATGAAGTAACACATGCCCAAAGTCATTCAGCCAGTAAGTGGCAGAACCAGGATTCAAACCCAAACAATCTGACTCCCTGCTGTTCCTCTTGCCATCTTCATGTTCCCTGTACCTCCGATGCCCTTCTATCCTCCATGTATCGCCATCCCTCAAGGCTCAGCTCGTGAGCCCTCTACTCTGCAGAGGTGTCTTCAACCTTCCATTAGAATGAATCCCCCCTACAGCACATGGCCTATGCCTGTTTCACAATCCTGCCTGGGCAGCTGCTCATCCTTCAGATGGCAAATTCCTGGAAAGCACAGGTGTGCCAATCTCCTCTGTATCTCCTTCAACACTGCTCCCCTCTCCCTCAGACAAGCACAAGACAGGCTCAGTCAATGATTGCAGAATCAAATGTGTTGAGGAAAAGCTACTCCCTATCTTGGTAGGGGCCATTTACAGAGAAGGATGTGGCCCTCTGTGCCAGGTTAACTCAGCTCCCTGCAAAGCAGCTCCTGCTGGGCTCTGGGGAAAGAATCCCCGGAACAGAGAGACTTTTCCCTGTCAGGGCTGCAGGTCTCAGGACCGTCACTGGAGGTCCAGAGGGAGTCTCTCTGAGAGTCTCCTGCTGGAAGCTGCAGCCTTATTGGCATCTGGGACTTTCTTCATTCCCATTTTCCCTCCCCCAAGCTCTCCCAAGTGCTCTGAAATGCTTATTCTGCTCTCCATGCAGGAACTCAAATCCGTGCAGGGAAGGTTAATAAAATCCACTGGTCGGGTGATACTGACTACGCCCTCCCTCAACAGCCCCCGCCCAAGGCTGACCTGAGCTGTTTTAGTTCTGATTCAAGCCTGGCCCCACGGCTATGGGAGCAAAGGAATATTGTGTTTTTCCCTCCACAGGATCAAAGCTCTATGTCTTCTTTGGGGATTGCCTCTTCCAAAATGATCTTTGGATTAAGAACAATGAACAAAAATATGTCTTTTTTGAGAAAGATTGCTGTTCAGCCTCCAGACATCCAAGAAAAACATCCCTAGTCTTTTAATAGTAATTGGGAAATTTCTAGGAACTCTCATCGTCTTTTTTTTTTTTTTTTTTCGTAACTGGAAGTTGGCCAGAGATTTCTGGGTATTAGGTGTCTAGCCATTGTAATTGGCCAGTGCCATAGAAAATAGCACTGTAATGTCCTAATACTGCATTGGACAGTGTTATCACTTCATTTACAGAGCCTAATATCTGCCCCCCCCGCCCCCTGCCTTTTTTCCCTATTAAACCAGAAAGTCATTTCCCCCATTCAAGGCTTTCTGGGATAATATCAAGAAATGATGTGACACAGAGCTGGCTGGCTATTCATTAAAATAGCCTTGCAAATATTGCATTGAAAGTTATCAGTCCACACTAGCCAAGAGGAGCTAAGAGCAATGAATACTGAATGGATACACTGTTGCTCACCCCAAGGGTCACAGGTAATTCACCACACAATGTAGCACTTCAAAAGCAGCAGAAACCATACACATGCAGGTTGGGGGACTATTCCTGGCAAGTGGAGCGAGATGATGTTTCCTCCTTTCTCCACGCACGGGAGCAGTGGAGGACGTGGGAAACAGCAGCTCTCTCCACCCTTCCTGCTTCCAAGCATAGCATGCAGAACAGGGGCAGTACCTTTGGGGTGGGTGGGAAGCTCCGTTCAGGGACAGGGGAATTGGTGGGCTTGCCACTGTGGTTCTTTGCCTCCCAGTCCTCTGTTGGATTGCCTGTGTCCCCAGCACGGAAGGGGTGGTTGCCCAGTGCCTCTTCCAGTGCCGTGGGCAGTGGGCGGGTAGGCGTGAGGTCTTGGGTGGGAATGGACGGTGGGGGAGGGATGGGGATGGGGGGTGGAGTGTGTTGTACCCAGGGCGAGGATGAGGTGTTCACATGGCCTAATGAGGGAAGGACAGGTGGCGCCAGGACCTTGGAGGGTGGGTTGGAGGGTGGTGGGTGGGGCATCACAGGCAAGGCAGAAGGAGACTTGGGGGGATAGTAGAACATGTCCAAGGGGATGTCATCCAGGTCGGTGGTGTGGAGGTGAAGTCCACCTGTGAAGCGTCTCAAGGGTGGGGCCAGGGGAGACACAGAAGGCGGGGGAGGCGGGGGCCCTGTGGTCATCTGGGGGGTTGCAAGGAAGTTCTGTAATTGTCCATGCTGACTAGTGCTCCACTTCACAATATATCCAGTACTTTTCTAATTGGTTTCCATTGCTGCTGGGGACCCACCACCCTCAAACCAGAACCATGGGGGTACCACTTCTCTGCCACCTGGCTGCCCAGCTGAGCCCATGCTAGATAGCTGGTAGGGCGTGCCATTATGCCATCTGTGGGTGATAGGTAAGATGATCACATAGTTCATACTCTAAACTGGAACACACTTGAGAGTGTAGGGGACAGATTTAGTAATTACACCAAGACAATAGGCCTAATGGGGGCCATCTCAGATGAGCTGGGACTTATTGGTCACTCTGGAGATAAGACCAAAAATACAGACACGTCCCCTCTCCACAAGAGAGGAAGGGGGACGGGGCTGGCAAGGGTGGGCCCTGGACAGTGGAATGGGCACTGGTGTGGCTGGTGACACATGCCAGTGGCCATCTTGCCTCTCACTGTCCCCAGGATGGGTCATTCTGAGGGCAGCAGGAGGGTCTGTGTGGAAAGAGGGCTCTGTTACCTCTGAAATCTCATTATCAGCAGAGGAAATCTGCTCAAGGCGAGTCTGACAGAGCCTTTCCACCCAATACTGAATCTTTTCCGATTCCTCAAGGTCTTCCCGCTCTGTCTCAGACACCTGGGACCCAGGACCGGTGCAGAAAGGAGAGGACAAAGGGCACACTTGAATCACATGTGGGCAGCAATAGCACAGAGCACTTCTTTAAAGACCTTGGAGTACTGCTAGGTGTGCCAACTATCCATAAAGAGACCCAACTTGTTGCACCTGGCCCCAAAGGAGGTGGTGTGGTGGCGAGTTCACTTCACAGCCCTTACAGGCAAAATCAGAGAAGGGGCTTATGTACAGCATGGGATTAGCTGGGCCCCAGGAACGCCACAAACTCTGAGGCTCTTATGATTCTCCAAGAGTGGTCCTCTTGTAGCCTTCTAGCACATTCCAAGAATTTAACATTACTCTTTTTTCCCCCTCCAGGATGCCTTGTCCTCAGAAGCACAGATTGGCTTCATTTTTTATTTTGTAGTGAATTTGTTCCTAATGCCAGACCTAATGCAGCTCACATTTTCCAGGACTTCTCTGGTTTTATAATCGAATCAGCCTGGCATTCTGATTCATGGAAACATTAAAGTGAAGCAGAAACAATATCTCCTACAGCTAGGGAATTAAGGTCACCCATCTCACCTAGGAGATAAGAATTACTCAGGCTTTTAGATTGCTTTTGACATGTCTCCAGGGGACAGCCTTAGATACATTCCCTGGTTGAAGAGGTCTAGCCTCAGACACACCCTATGTTCATGGAAGCAGCCTCAGACTCACAGTCTGATTATCTGGGGCACAGCCTTAGACCTACCACCTACATAGAAGACTTAGCATCTGACCCGTACTCCCAGAGCCAAGCCAGGTTGGGAAGACCTAGTCTTGGACTCACAACCTGGGTAGAGAGGCCAGACTGACTCAGACTATGGACAGGTGAGTGGAAGGCTAACTTCAGATCTACGAGCAGGGAAAGGGGTTAGCTTCAGACTCATGCCCTGAGCAGGGAGAGCAGCCTCACAGCTTCACCTAAGAGGGAGAGGCCTGGCCTGAGACTCATACTCTGGTTGGGTGGGGTGAAGCAGCAGACTCAAACCTCTAGCCTGGTGTATCGGGCTAAACTGAGACCTACAATCTGGGCAGAGACTAGCTTTAGACCCATACCCTGAGCAAGAAGGCTAGTTTCAATTCCAAACATGCACCTAAGCTAGGAGCTAATCCCTGATAGCCCTGGGCAGGTGGGATGATCTCACTCTCCAGACTGGATGATCTCAGTCTCCAGACTTATCCCACCCTCGGACTCCATTTGAGGAGGGCAACTCTGGCTGGCCCTCTAGGAGCATCATGAGGAACAAATTCAATTGCGTCCCAGGGATGCTCACCTGCCTTGAGAACAGGACACATACCTCCTGAGCCAGCCGGTTGATCTTTAGTTGCTTTTCCTTCTCCAGCATTTCCTCTTTCTCTTTGTAAAGCTTTTGCTCAAACTCCAGTTCCTTCTTATTCTTTTTCAATTCCTGCAGGCTGTCATACTTGGTTTTCTTTTTATCTTTTCCTTTCTGAGCAGATGTGGCATTGTTCACATGACAGGGGTTACCAGTTGACACTATCACATCATAGCAAATAGGGCATCCAGTCTTCAGACAACACCAGGCAACGACCCTACTGTGAACCCCTCCCCCAGCTCTGCCCCACTGCACTGGGCATCGGACTTCAGGTTCAGGACAGACAACCACTGCTACTCATTGTAGCATGGGAGACACATTCCCTTTGCCAGCAAGAACTGGCTTATTAATTCACTAACTAGCTGCGTGGACTTGCTAAGATCCTTAACCTCTCTGGGCCTGATTTGCCTCATCTTCAAAATGGGGGAAATACCTCCCCACAGGCTTTCCATCCAGTGCCAAAGAAATAACATCTATAGGAGAGCTTTGTAAACTTCAAAGTTCTATATTAATAAAAAGCATTGTATTTATTTCCCAGGATCTGGGCACATGCCTTCTCCATTATCTGGGGAGAAAGGCATCTTGTGTTGATGATACATCCTGGGAGATTCTAGAGAAAATGTGGGAGAGCTGGCAAAGCCTCACCTGCACAGACCCTCTGTCTTGAGCTAGAGGAGGTGGGAACCAGATTCAGACCTGGGCCTCAAAGCCAGGGATATCAGATGTTGTCCGGATGCTTAAGCTCCAGACCATTTCATGCTGGAGAGTCCAAACCCATGGTTCCCTCTGAACAAGGCCCCTCAACTGAGGACTAGCGGAAGATATAAGACTGGGGGATTGGGGTGGGGAGGGGGGCAAGGATAACCAAACTCCTTTGCACTGGCCATAAGGGTTTGAGAAAATTTGGGGAGGGTGATGAAGGGCAAATAGACTCCCCTTTTTCCTGTTGGAATTGGACCCACAGAGCCGCTTTCCTGCCTGTTTCTTCCATGGGGTTGTAGGGAAGGAAGAGAATGAACATTTATGAACTGTCCACATACCTAGGGATTTGCATAGATTATCTCCTATGTAGGTATTATCCCCATTCTCTTGATGGAGGAGCTGAGGCCCAGAGAGGTGAAGTCCCTTGCCTGATGTCAGATATCTAGTAAGTAATGCCATGATTTAAACCTGAGTCTCCCAGGTCCCACAGTTTTTCTACTGTGCTGTGATGAGCTGGGGGCAAGGGGAACACAGCAGGAGAGGCAGGGGTCAGCCCCCATCACACAAAGCATGAAGGACAGATCACTCAGGAGAGGGATGACAGAGAGAGTCAACACCCTGGACAGTTTCTGGGGAAAAGAAGAAACCTCCTATTCACTGAGCTCACCCTCACCTCCAAAGGCATTCCTAGGGTCTGCCCTCAGATTTCTTGAATCATCTCAGTATCCAAGGCCAAGTGTGAGGAACTGAGTTCCCCAGCAATGGACACACAAATTTTATCCACAGCTGAGTTGTGGGTAATTATGGAACTCTGAGGGATTCATCCTATCTCCCCTCCTAAAGACAACCTCCACCTATGTGCACAGCTAATGTTCTTTGGAGGTGGTCCTCTCTAGGACCCACCTCCAGAGTAGTGTGAGTCTCTTGAAAAAATGGTTCTCATTGCTTCAGACTCCTGCTTGTTTTCTTGCCTACCCTATTCACAAGACTTAGCTCAGTTGATATATGAATCCCCACCATCAAGTAATAAATTCAGACAGCAATTTTCCAAGAGGAGCCAGAATCATTCTGCCTGATGGCAGCTTGCTAGAATAAGGGCATGGCTTCCCACAAGACCACCATAAATGGCTATTCTATTGGGCTAAAAAAATGACCAATGCTAAGATTTTACAGTTGGGTTCCTGGGTGAGGCAGGCTGACAACAGACAATTTCTGTCCCATCCCCAAGAAAGTAGCATCTGTTTACAGATGCAGAAGGGCAAGCTGCCCCACAGCATTGCCCACTGATCTCATACTAGCCCCCCATACAGGTAACTTCAGAGTGTGTGAATCTGCCTGCCTCCCCTGCCAGACTGTGGGCTCTTGCAAGTGGGGCTGGTCTGTGTGATTTATCCTAGCAGTTCTGGTGAAAGGGCTTAGTTAGAACCCTGAACCCTTCAGGTCCTGGCACTAACTTTGTGGGGCCACAGGATGGAGGGCCTTAAGCACCAGAGAGATTTACTGCCAGAGTTGGAACAGAAGACATTGGATTTTCATCTTCTCAAATAAGGGGAATTCATGCTTTTATGATCATGGCCATGGATAACCACTTGTATTATCTGGGGACTCAGGGTTCCAGCTGCTGGGAGACAAAGCATCTCACATAGCTCTAGAAAAAAGGATGATGGATTTTCAGAGCCAATGTGAGAGACATGGTTCTGCTGTCCTTTTAGCTGTCAGTTATTCATGGCAAATATTCCTTTGGGTCTAGACTGAGAGGAGAGGCAGATGGGGTAGCTGAGCTTTTGTTTCTACCTAGCAGCAATTTTTCTCTCTTTTGGAAATGAAAATAAAAACCAAAATACCAGCTGTTTCTGACTGAACTAATGAATAGGGGGAAAGCAGCCCTATCTCTTTACCAATAGCAATTTTCAAGTGACACGACTTCTGATGGGGGTGTGTGTGTGTAGATTCTAGTCCTTTTACATTTACATAATTATTAGTTCCTGGAAAAGATTTGACCTATTCATTTCCTTTTTATTATTTTTTTCCAATAAAATCCTGTGTCTGTGTGTGTTCTGTCCTCTCTAGCTAAGTTCTAGTAGAGACAGTATACAGAGAAAAATTAGAAATCTAACCCGATGACATATCATATGCAAAAGAGTTGGGCTATAAAATGTAAAAAGGAGAGTCTTATGAGACCAAGTCCTTTCTGAGACCATGATGGTATGGGAAGGAATCCCCTGAGGAGCTCTGTTCTAAGTTTATTCAATGCTAGGGCTGGCCAGTTAGCTCAGTTGGTTAGAGTGTGGTGCTAATAACACCAAGGTCATGGGTTTGAATCTCCACACCAGCCAGCTGCCAAAAAAAAAAAAAAAAAATTCCCTAACTCTGTTTATTCAGTGCTATATAAATCATGATCCATGCTCCTAGATAAAGAAGTTCACCTCTGTCAGGAATAATATTGCTGTCTGTTATCTTAACAGTAACTGTGCTGGAGGAAGGGGGTAGACGTTCCCAGTACATCTGAGATTCCCATTTATAGGCAAGGAGAAGTTACCTATCATCTGGGCATCCAGCTGCCAGTGCTTTGGTTTCTCGAGGGCCAACATCTTGCCAGAAAGAGCTGGTCGAGTGCTAACATCCAATTTAGTTCACCTAGATTTATGTGGATGCCTGGTTTCCAAATACCAAGTCATCTTGAATATACAATCTACAGATATCAACAGTGGTGTTTTCATTATCAAATGTCAAAGTGACTCAGAAAGACAAAGGACGGGAGAGTTTTATGGGGCCTGGAGCTACTGTAATAAGATTTAGAGAGAAAATTAAAGGCCCCGGAGTCCAGAAAAATGCATTATCCTGGGCACACGCAGAGACGTTTCCAGGAGAGAGTGTGACTGCTATGGTTCTCTGTCCCCTCTGAGGCAGCAACCTCCCCCTGCTACCCCCTCTACCTTGGCAGCCAGCCTGCACTGTGTACACCAACCCCACATCCCACTTTGTCTGACTTGGGCTTCTGGTCTTGGCCTGTAGTTCTACTTGGTAGAGAAACACAGCAGAAGCTTCCTGCCCCCGCCCTGTGCCCATCGGGGCTGGTGCAGACCCTTGCAGTGCCTGATATTACTTGGGCAGGTTTCATGCCATGAATGCCTCCCCCAACGATGCCTCTGCAACAGGGCCCTGCCATTTTACATCAGCCTGACAGAGAGGCACAGATGGGGTTAGCCTCCAGGTGAACAGGCCGGCTCACACTGTTCAGAGTTGACAGGAAAAGAAATGTTTGGAAAAGGCCAAAACCCACAGCAAACTCAGCAGCAAACCGGCACAGCTCCCAGTCCTGTCCTACCTTCCGGATGGTTGGGAATTTGCCATCGTAGCGATAAAACCATCCGAAAGCTACAAGAACACAGAGACCAGAATGATAAGACACAGTTCAGTCTGGCTAGAGCATCCGTGGACAGGAGCTGGGAACTGGGTTCCCAAGAAACATGTGGCTTTGTGAGACGTAGAAGGGCGCTGGCAGATCCAACAGCAAAACTGCACCCCATCCACTCTCTGCTTACCTGGCCTCACTGGGGTTGCAAAGCAGGCCCACGACCACCTAAGAAAAGCCCCAATTCCCAGGCTCTGGGTCACTCTCAAATGGCTCTCCCCAGGACACTGGCTTCAGAAGTCAGTGCCAGAAAATCAAAGAGAACACCCTGTGGAAGAATAAGCCTTTCCAAATCACAGATGTGGTCTCTAAACACAAAGTCCTGTTGAAAGAGAATGAGGTCTCTCCTAACCAATGCCTGGTCCCTCCATCCAAGAAATGGCTCAGGGCAAAAGAGAGCTTGGGTCTTTGCCTAGAACTGTTGTCAGACAGAACAAAACTGTCTTGTCTCATAGTGTAGGCCAAGTCCTCCGCTTTCAACATGGAAACAGAAGGCAGCGTCTGGGTCAGCTCTGGAAAGGACAGTTCCGGCATCAGTGGGCAGATGTACCCACAGAAAAGTGTATCCCTTTCCAGGCCACATAACCAGGCACCAGCCCCCTTCCTTCCCCAGCCAACAGCATAACAGGGCAATACCCCAAATCTGAAGCTCCCTGGGGCCAGGGGCAATGCCTTAATTAATTGCCTAACTTTGACCAGCCTCAGTGCTGGAATGGGCAGTTGAAAGCCCCCTGCTGGTCCAGGCACTACCCACTTAGCTGCTGGATGTGGGAGGAGTGGTCTAGGGAGTCCCCGGGGAAAGGACAGGGGAGCAGGGGAGGACTTGAGCCTGGGCAGTATTTAAATATTTGAACCAGTGGTTCAGTTGTACTGGTGTGCACCAACTGATTTTTCAGCCTGGTCATGAGTCATGTCCTCAGGTTTTATGTACAGTGCTTGGGCCAAGCCAGGGCTTGGAGGAGCTTTGCAGACCCCATACGTGTTTCCCCTCAGAGCTGGTTGTCTGCCCCGCTGTCAGGAGCAGTGGGCAGGGTGAGCAGAGCAGCAAGGCCAGGGAGCGAAGCGGGGGCGCAAACCTGCTCTCCCTGCTCCTCCATGCCTCCATCCAGGTCATCTGTGGGTTCGAGCTCAGGCTCAGGCTCCACTCCCTGTTTATCTACCCAAAGAAAGGAGGAAGCTGATGAACCAAGAGGGACTCAGAAGTTTGAGAGGCCAGAGGTGCTTCTCAGTAGCCTGAGGACCTGTGACCAGCTTCCTCCAGGGAAGCTGTGAAGTCAGGGGCAGGGACAGGGAGCCCAGAGCAAAAGTCTCTTGCTCTGATCTGACAGCAGCATGAGAACATTTTGAAGGGTGTTGGGTTGGAAGTTGGGAGGTTCAGTGAGAAGAATAGGAATATCTGAGTGTCATACACATCTGAGGGCAAGGGCTTGTCATGGGAGACCAGCTCCTCCTGCCTTCTTCTTACCACCCTTGCCTTGGAGTTCTGCGTCCCCTGGGAATGTCTAAGCAGTGTTGGCAGCAGATGGGGCTAACGGTCCCAAGGAGGTGGGAGATCCCCAAGGGTAAGTAGGACACATGTGGTGAGGAAGACATGAATTTTAACTTAATGTGGAGAGAATAGCACACTGTCTACTCCAGTTCTTTCCAACTTGGACTCATGCCTCCCCAGGACCTTGAAAGATAGGTACAAGTCTGCTTGCGAGTGGCTTTTTAATATTTCAAAAGCTTAAAAGAACTTGGCTATTGACCTATGAAAAGGTGTATATGAAGTTCCTTTGCTTTTGGTTTGAATTACATTTACTTGACAGTGGAGCACTAATGTTCCCTTGCTAACAAGGACTACTTAATAAAACAACGAGAACACAAAATGATTATTTAATAGTTTGGTAGGGAAAAAAACCTCAACTTCCAAATCATAGGGTTGATTGTGGTGGAGGGAGGTAATTGATGGAGTCCTCACTGGGGAGAGAAGGCTAGAGACGTCTTGTTTAAACCTCTTCATCTCTTAAGACTCCTCCGGTTTCAGGATCCTTAATGGAGATCCCTTCACCCTTCCCTTCTCTGCTTAGCTAGGGAAAGGTCTTTTAGGGGCCTCTAGGAAGGTGTGTCATGGCCTTGAGGGCTCGGCAGAATATTGGGATTCTGCTGGGTTGGCCATGGGTAGGTGGGAACGAGCAATTGTAAGAATCCCCTGGGGCAGGTAGGGGGAGCAGTCAGTCCCACCTGCATCATTAGGAAAATGGCTTCATTTTCCAAGTAAGAGATGCTCCACACTCTTTCCTGTTTGTTCATCCACCCCTTGCAGACACAGAAAACTGAGTCAGGTATTAACCTGCTGGCTGACCAGGTGGCAGAGTTGAAGGGTACGTCAGGGAGGAGCTGGTTGGGGCTGGTCGTGCTGGCCCAAGATGGCCGAGACCGTTCCAGCCTCCTGGAAACAGGGAGTGAGGCAGGAGAGAGCGGGCGCAGGGACCTTACTGCATTTCCTGACTTGTCTCCAAATTAGAATTAAATTGTCGGTGCCTATGGAGATGGATGACGGTGGCAGCTGCCCCGGCTTGGCCAGCAGACTCAGGCCAGCAAGCCCGTGCTTTGTGGTGCTGCAGTAGAATCCATTTATCTTGAGCAAAGGCAAATTCTTGCTCCTTTTAGTCTAGAAGCTTGATTTGGTTACAAAGCACTAAATAAATAGCTAGCTAGAAAAAGAGTTTCATTTCTAGGAAGGTACTAAATTGACTAGGATGACTTTCATGAGAAGCAATTAAAATTGATTTCTCTCCTTTTAAGGCTCCTATTTCACTCAAAAGAGTAAATTAGCTGCCCAGCTAAAACATGGATTATTCACTGGGAATTTAGCTCTGGCCACATCCTCAGCTAACACTGAATGTCATGGGGAAAGCTGATGAGAGCACGCTTTGTCTTTCCAAGAGGACTGTGAGATGACACTATGCTCTGCTGCTAGGAAGGAATGTGCTGGGAGCTGTCTGCCCTGCACCAGGGAGAGCTGAAATGGAACCATCCAGATACCCTGCACCTCTTCCTTGGTCCAAGTGGCCTGTGTTGGCAAGTCAATGTCCCTCTAGGGCTTGGATATGTTACAGAGTTGGGGACAGAGCTGTCCAGACCCCAGCACAATATCCCAAATGGCTGCCACACAGCAGAGTTGGGGAACCTTTGTTCTTGGGTCCAGATTCACCCCCTTTCTGGAGGTTCCCAGGTCAGCTGAGCACAATCAGCTGGAGTAAATCTGTCCATGTCAATTATAAACCAGAACAGCTATAAATGGGAGTAGAGACCCAACCAGAGAAATACTGAGATTGATACTCCCATCTTGCCCTGGAAGTGTGGGCTGCCTGATGAAGAGCCATCCTTCTCTTGGGGTTGAGAGTAGGTGGACAGGAGAGTAGTTGGTGGAGGCCTGGACCGAAATTGGAAGTGAGAATATAGGGCAGGTGGAGAGAGGAGATGGTAAGGGTGGTGGGAGCTGAGGACCCAGGATAGCACAGCCCCCAGACTGCAGTTTGGTGCCTGGAAAGGGCCTCCCTCCATCCTTGGAGTGGCATGACAGTGGTCCACGCACAGGAATGCAGGTGATAGGGACACTTCAGGGAAGCTCCTCCCAGTTTCCCATCAACTTCAGACCACCAGAGCCCTTCTTTGATGTGAGTTCTTTCCTTTCATCACTACTGTTAGCTTCACCCCAGCCCCAGCTCAGAACCAAGCAGAAAGAGGACATGACACCCAACTAACTAAGATGGTAATCTCGTGAGCTAGTTCCACTTGCCATAGCTCTCCATCTCCCTTCAGCAGCCCAGTGGCATGAGGGTCCACCTGCCTGAGTCTGCGTTGTTGGGGAGAGCCTGGGAGCTGGGTGTGTGCAGCAGGTCCCCGGATAAGGAGAGAAGACAGATTCTTCCCATGCTGATGCCCCGCACATGGCCCCTGACACATGGCTGTCCCCTATGAAGACAATGCAGCCCAGAAAGCCATGGGCTATGCATCCACCAGGGAGGTGGTGGTGAGTGGAGGGAGACCAGCAGTTCTGTCTAGTCCCCTTAACCCCGAGGCCTAGAAGGGAGCCCCCTCCCCTGGGCCCACGATACATACACTTTGGCTTGCGAAGTGGTACAGGGTGCACCTCGGCTGTGATGGTTTTAGGCAAGAGCAGCTGTTCCTTTGAGCCCCAGTCTTCTTCCCACTGCTTCTTAAACTTCTCTTCCTCCTCCACGATCCTGAGAGGAGACCCCCATGCCTGTGACTGGAGTCAGAACCTCCGCAGGCCCACCTCCTGCCTACCAGAGAACCCCAGCCAGCCTTGGGAGAAGCCTCACAGTTCTAGCTGTGGAGAATGAAACAAAGTCCCTGGAACTTGTATTTTAAACTAAAGTGTGAACATCACCTCAGCAACTACATGAGACTATGTTCTAGTTAAGCTAGTAGATGGCTTTACTAGGATTATGGAATGACTACAAGTAAGGGAGGATCCACCAGGGAAGGGAGGGTCAGGTAAAGTGGGTCTGGAGGTGGCCCGTGGCTGGCCACACTTCCGCGTGTACTGTCTTGTTCACACACAGACAAGTGTGTGCAGACACACATGGACCCCAGGTACTCACTGTTCCATCTCCTTCCGATATCTCTCATTTTCCTCTGCAGCCTTCTGGGCAATTTCCTTTCTCCTTCTGAAATACAAATGCAGATTGGCATGTTTGAGTCTATGCAAGAAAAGTTAACGCTTCTTTGTGGCTAATTCCTGATTTGAGAAAAGTTTTAAATGTGTTTTCAAGGCTCCCTTCTAAGGATGGCTGGACCAGCTTTGAGTTCGGGGAATTTTATTCAACAAAGTCTGGGCCCCGTGCTCCTGTGCAGTTTCGTCTGGCACTGCTGAGCAGAGACTCTGAGCTGCAGGAGCCAGGAGGCAGGTCCACATGAGGGTCACGCTCCACGCATCCACCTCCAAACACTTAGGTAAAGTGGCTCACCACAGGCAGGGTCCTGGCTGGATGAGGGTCCTCCCAGAGGGCCTCACCCCCCAGTGACTGCTAACCAGTTGTATTCTCCAGGCTAATTCTGTGATGGGGCAGATGGGCAGATCCTTTCTTCTTTCCTTTTCCAAATACTTGTTAAGTGCCTAGAATGTATCTGAATTTGGATTTTGATAGTAATTTTTTTTAATTTATGAATTGCTCATTCCATTTGTTCTCTCAGTCCCTCATTTTAACCACCCCTGGGGGGAGGAGGGCTTGTCACCATAGGTGGGAAGCCCTGTGGGGATTGCCAGGCTCTTAAACCAGCTTGGCCATGGGTGACTTTGGACACAAGTGGTTTAACCTTTTTGAGTCTCAGCCTCCCCTTCTGTAAAATGGGGTTAATACCATCTACCTCCCAGGACTATTGTGGGGATTAAATTAAGTAACATAAACAGGCCCTGATATAGCACCAGTCATATGGTAGGTACTCGATAAATGTTAGCTACTGGTAGTAGGATCCTCACTTTCCATATTCCTGGAGTCTTGGAAGCCAGGGGCTCTCCTCAGCAAGGAGGAAGGGGCCAGGTGGTCAGAGGCAGAGGACATACACGCTGACCTGTCCCTGAACCACCTGGTCTGAGGGCAGGCCTTGTGGGGAGGGTAGGTCAGCCCAGGACGCAGTGGGCAGGAAGCAAGGTGGGCGGGCTGTACGGTGGTCTGGGGGGGGGCATCCTGGGCTGGCCACACTCACTGCCGCTCCATCTCCTGCTGCTCCTGGAGGATCTTGTTGGACTCCATGGCCAGCCGCTTCTGCATCAGAAGCTCCTGTCGCTGCAGCTCACGCTGCCGCACCTCGGCCAGCCGCTCCCGGTCTGTCATGAACAGCTCTCGGCCCTGGTGGGGAGAAAAGAGCCTCTTCACTCAACCCCCTGGGGAACCTGGGCATCCACTGCCATAGACTTGGGGGCGAAGGTGCAGGGTGTCTTCTCAGCGCTGTGCCCCCAGGGTCAGGCACTGCAGCTCCTGTGGTCTCTGACCCAAACATCTCCTTGCTGGGCTGAAGTCCCCTCCCTCTGCTCTGTCAGAGCTTCAGGGAAGAAGACCTCTTGGCTCTTCTTGGGAGTGGGGAGTGTGTGGCAAGGATCAGGAGTCAGAGGGGCTGGGGCTGGAGGTCAGGGGTCATGGGACCCCCACCAGCTCATTCTGGACTTACAGCTCCAGCTACAATGGAGATGGTCAGGCTGCGGCTACTCTTCAGGATGTTCACGGCCTGTGGGGACAGGAGGACAGTCAGCTGAGGGCTGACAGACTAGAACAGTCCAGAGAGAGAGTGCAGAAGATCTCAGACACCATGGCGGTGGGGGTGAGAAGTAGCAGGGGGAGAGGATAAGGGCTGTCAGGTGAAGACCCCCAAACTCACCTCCTTGTGGTCCAGGTTGGAGAAGTCGATGCCATTGACTTCAACAATCTGGTCTCCTGTCTGGTGGAGAAAAAGAGAAGAATTAGTGTGTGTGCCCTCTCCACACACTCACCCATCTGCAGGAAGGGTTCCCCCAGGGTGCCAGGGTCAGACATTGGGTCTTCAAGTGGCTGCACATCAACTCTTGCTGATGAGTAAAGCAGTTGGAAAGCTCTGATGGGGTCCTGGGAGGGGATCAAGCTCACCCAGGCACCTCCCACCCCATAATTGTCTTATTGGCCATTAAATACATCATTAGAGGGTCATTTTTTTTGGTTAAATTTTTGACATTTGCTTTAAAAATCTGTTTGTAGACACAGGAGCCTTTGGGCTTCTCATACAGCAGAGACTATGTTGAATCATCATAATAGTTATAATAGATAACATTCATTGTCACTTACTATGCACCTGGAACAGTTCTAGCATATGTATTAATTTAATCCACACAACAACCCTTGAAGGAAGGCTCTATTATGCCTGTTCTATAGGTAAGGAAACTAGAGCACATAGACATGAAGTAACTTGTTCATAGAAGAGGCTAAGGGTTCCCGCTCTGGCATCAGACCACCTAGGTTTGAATCCCAGCCCTAATAAACTAGGCACATGATCTTGGAAAAAATCACATGCTTTCTCTAGGTCTCAGTTTCCTCATCTGTAAAATGAAAATAATAATGGTACCTAATCCTCAGAGTTCTCGTGAAGTGTAAAGGGCTTAGAGCAATGTCTGATGCAAGTTGACACTCACTGAATGTCAACTCTTTGATTATTATTACTGAATTCCCAAGCTCAGGAGTGCCGACTTTCAGAGCTGGAGAAAACTGCAGAGGTGTCAAATGTCACCCCCTTGTGAAGCCTTCCTGGGGGAGTGGGTTGGAACCATCAGCCAGTGACTGCAGAGAGAGGGCTGTGTGTGAAGGCATGCGCCTCCACCACCGAGTGCAGTCTGACCCTGTCCCACTGGGTCCCCACTGGGGCCAGCCCAGGGTCACTCACCTCCAACCCCACCTCAGCAGACAGGGAGCCAGGCTTCACATGGCTGATGAAGATGCCGGGTTTCTGGATGGGGCCACTGGAAATGCTGTGGAGGATGGGAAATGTGGGTCCCCTGCAGCCCCTGCTCATTCTCAAAGTCCTGTCCCCTCTGCCAGGGTATCCAGTGCTCAGGATACAGGTCACCCCTGAGCTCAGTACCAAGGCCCACCACTGCCTAGCTCTTTAGTCTCTGTCTCACAGAGAACCTACTTGCCATCCCTGACCCAGAATATAGCTCCACTAGAGTCTTTGTCACCCTATCTTGTAAATATTTATGTGGTTGCTGTCTATGTTAGGCTGTTATCTCCTACAAAGGAGGGATTTTTTAAATCATTTATCCTTGGCAGAAAAGTGTTAAATAAGTGTGAATAAAAGGAAATAATGAGAATAACTTAAATAACAATAGCTAATATTTTCCAACTGCTTACTACCTGCTAGGCACTAAGCTTGGTACTTCACTTTCTCCGCAACAACCCTGTGATGTGGGTATTATTATCCCCAATTTATAGAAGGAGAAACTGAGGCTCAGAATGGTTAAGTAGCTGGTCCAAGGTTCCAGAGCACGTTAAGTGGTAGTTCAGGGCTGGGACTGAGATCTGAGTGACCGTAGCACCCGCATGCTAAACAAGATCTCCCTGAGTGGCCTAATGCCTGTTTGGAATTTCCTGGCTGCCTCTTAAAGAAGCTAGCAAGGTAATAAGTGACAAGGGAACTGTAACAGAGGTGACCAGCTGGAAGGTTCAAGGGCCCACTAAACAAACATAGTTCTGCTTCTGGGCCTCAGTTTCCTTATCTGTAAAATGAAGCGTCTTAGAGTTGCCCCTCTGGCTCTATGGAAGGGAAATCAGGCACCAAGAAGTGCCATCACCCGTGGACAAATCACACTACTGGTAGACAAGCATCTCCTCAGATGCAGCAGTGAGGAAGAAGAATAGTGTTAAGGGCAAATGAGTGAGCGCCAGGGCGTGCCTGCCACCCACCTGCAGCCAAGGCCCCGGGAACCCACCAGGCTGATGAAGACCTTCTTCTCCCTGTTTTCCCGACTCCCGAGGGAGCCTAGGCTGCTCCACCCGCCCTGGAGGAAAGATAGAAGTGGGGTCATTGAGTGTCCACATGCATGCAAGTGGCCTCTTGAGCTCGTGAGACCTTCAGGGTGAGCGCTGCTGAATTCACACAGGCAAATCGCCATTCTGTCCCCCTGGAGGCATGTGTCTGCACCAGCTGGTATGGCTGAGGGCCTGCCACCCCACAGGAGCTTTCTGGATATCCTGGGGGCCCATTTGAAGCCCCTCAGGGCACATCCCTAGAGCAAGTCCTCCTTTCAGGACCAGCTGGCCCTCCTTGAAGACCACCCCACCCAAACCCCATCACAGGTGGTCCTGGCCCTTACCCCAGATTCTGACACAAACTGCTCCACATACTGCCATTTGAGGGGCTCGTCGGGAGAGCTGATGCGGAGGGGAAATAGAAGGTGGTTGTTAGGGAAAGATGTTTAGGGGACCAGGCCCTGAGTCCATATCTGCCACAATTGGAGCCTCCAGCCACTGCTGGCCCAGGAGCAGTGCTGGTCTTGGGGGAGCCTGACCCCAGGACCGATACTAGGACTCTGAACCCACAGGGAAGAATCTGCCTGCAGAGGAGGGTCCTGCTCACCTTTTCACAGGGATCAGGCCAATGTCTGTGGGAGAAAGGCACCAGGGTTAGGACGGCTCCCCTGCCCTCCCTACCTCCCCCTGGGTACCCCTCCTGCCACCTCACCCCACCATCACTGAGCCCCACCCCCCTGTGGCCTCACTCACATCTCACTTTTTTTTTTTCAGAAATAACGTATCCCCCTTTTGTCTCTAATTTGTTACTCACGTCTCACTTTGATGGACACAGTCTTCTTGGTTCGGATGAGGTTGATGACCTCCTCGTGGGTGCAGGAGGAGATGGAATATCCATTGATCCGGACAATCTCATCCCCTACCTTGGCCACAGAGAGGGAACAAGCACCACACCGAGGGAGCATCAGGCACCTGGGCAGGCTCACCACAGTCAGCTCTCCAGCAAAGGGAAGGACATCTATGCTGCCCCCCAGAGTACACCTTGATATGTGCCCTAGTACCTTATTACAACCAACCCACCCTCCAGCAGCCTGAGGGATCCCAGGGCAGGTGGCACTTCCAAGCAGTCTACCTGCCCCATCTCACAGATGAGGAAACCAAGATGGGGGTGAGTGGCACAGCCAGTGGGTAGCAGAGCTGGGAGTAGAACTCAGGACTGTGTACCCTCACTCTGGGGCACCATCAGGTTCTGGAATCCATGCAGCTCTTGCCTGGCATTTGCCCCACACCACCCCTGAGAAGCAGGCTACCCTGTCACCGTTAATCACTATGACAATGTAATTGAGTCGGGATGGGGACCTTCCATGACTCCTGACCCAAGCTCACATCACCAACACTAACACATGATCTCTTTTTTTCCACTCTATGGAAACTTGATAAATATTTTTAACTTTGCCATGGCCCTGACCTCTGAATTCCTATTCTGGGAGCAAGCAAAGAACAATGAATGAGCACAAGGCTTTGGCATCAGATATCCTGGGTTCAAATCCCTGCTTTTATTCTTATTAGCTGTGTGACCTCGGGCAAGTCTCCTGAACTCTCTGAACCTCAGTTTTCCTCATCTGTAAAATGGGAAATACTGTGGTTGCTGTGAGAATTAAGTGAACTTGTGCATGTAAATCCTGCCAGTGCATGGCACACAGTAAGTGCTCAATAAATGGTTGCTACTGTTTTCATTAGTTAGGCCTAAACCCACAATACTCTTCTCAGATCCCTCCTCTAAGGAGTTAGGCAACAGCATATAGGAAATGGGGGCTCAGGGCCTGAGGGACCAGCCCTGGATGCAGACCCATAGTGTGATTGCCCCCTGCTGGACACTGCTGCTGGCTCCTCCAGGCACCTTGGCCTTGGGGATCAATTTTGAATTTCCTCATTTAATAACCACAGGACTGAAGGATCCTCAGACTTCAGCTGAAACTGAGGCCCAGGGAAGTAATGTTTTCTCCAAAGTCACACAGCCAATAGCTGCAAAACAGGGATTGGATCCTGGATGCCCTTCTCCAGTCTGAGGCCAGTGCAGGTCAGCTAGGGTCTTAACTCAAACCACAGGTGTTGACCCCTTGGGGACTTGTGGGTACATGGGGGGACAGAAGCTGTACTCCCTGTGGGGTCTGGGTATGTAGGGGCTGGGCAGGCACATAACCTGTGAGGGGTTCTCTAGGCCAACTCCCATCCTTTATCACCCCCACAGAGTCACCTTCCCGCTATTGCCAGGAGCAATTCCCTCCCCCTCCTGGACATCAGATGGGAAACTGAGGCTCAGAGAAGTGAAGTGACTTGCTCAAGGTCATCCAGCTAGTGAACAGTATTGCTGAGATTTGAAGTCAGGTCTCCCTGACAGACCACAACCTTGTCTCTTGGGTGTCTGGAAGCAGAAAAGAAGGGCACCTGGCCAAGCCTGGCTGCAATTCCCTGCATCCTGCCCTCTCTGGATCCTTGCCACCTCTGAGAACCCTCCAGTCCCATGGGAAAGGCAGGGATTGCTCTGTCCATTTTACAGCTGGGACAACCAAGGCACAGAGAAACATTTTCTAGCCCTAGAATATATAGCAAGTTGTATAGCACGAGCTGCACTGTGCAGGACAGAGGATGGAGGTTAACACAGGATGCTCTTGAAAAATATCTAAAGTATCTCCAGCAAGGGAACAAGAGTAGAGGGATGGATCCCCAGGACTAGGTCCTACTTGAGGGTCCAAACCCCCTACATAGGGCCCAGCCTCACAGGTCAAATCAGCATAGGGTCTTCAGCCCAGCCGGGCTGTATGTGAACCTTCCCCTCCCCTGCCTTCCAGAATCTTCTCCTAGCTTCCCCCAGGCATGAGACCTCCCCAGAAACATGAACCCCAGACAGGCCAGCGGATGCAGACATTTTCCTCAAGCTCCTCTGAGTGAAGTTCCCTGTCTTGTTCCTAAAGGGACCCCAGTCGAATGATTCCCACACAGCCCGTGGCTCAGGTTGCAGAATCAACTTTCCTCTCCCTTTCACTCCTGTGTGGAGTCCTGCAAAAGGCCCTTTGTGCAGCGACCACAATGATATGATGATCTGAGGGACAGCAGCACAAAGGAGAGACAAGCTGCTCAGCCTGAGAAAGGGTTGATAATTCATAAGCCTGAGAAACAGCCGGGAGGTAAAACTCTGAGCTTCATTACAACGTCCCAGTGCCCCCAATCATCGAGGCCCCCTTGAAAAATGCTTTTCCTAGGGGGAGCATTCACCCTGGAAAAAAGAGGGCCTCAGCTGACGCCAAAAGAAGAACTCATTATGTTTTACTCTGGCTGCGTTTCTGGGCTGGAAAATGTGCTGCAGAGGACAGGAATAATGAACGGGCTGAAATTTCAGATGCCACTGGCGAGCCGTGAGACAGGGATTTAGAACAAAGTGATGTCTGTCAGCTGCCTGTTTCCACCCCCCACTCCACCGTGTCTCGTACCATTAGCCCCTGAGCCCCCTGAAGCCCCTGGCTTGGCAGCCCAGATTGGGATGCTGATAACAAACACGCTGGAAGCTCTGGGAGGTAGGAGGAGGGTCTCCTTTAACTAGACACACAAAAACACAGCTCTGGGCTCTAGTAGGAGTGGGACCTGGAGGTCTGCCCATCTCTGCTCAGACACTGAGGTGTGGGGACCCCAAGGGAAAGGCACATGGGGTGCTAAAGAGAGATCCCTGGGCTCAGCTGCCAGGAGACCCAGGTTCTAATTCTAGCTGTGCCACTTACTGGACTCTGAGCTTCTATTAACCCTGTAATGGGGATGATACATCCCAGGCATTTCCAGACAACTTGTTGTGAGTATGTTACCTGGCACATTATAGGTGTTTACTAAATCTCCTTCTCTTTGCTTGTTTAACAAACACACAGCACTTATGCATCAGGCACTGTTACAAACAATTTCTAATATTAATTCATTTATTCCTTATAACAAATTGATGAGGTAGATGGTATTATCCTCAACCCATTTTACAGATGAGGAAACTGAGGCATTTTGCCAAAGTCACACAGCTTAATGAGTATCAAAGCCAGGATTTGAACCTGGGTAATTCAGCTTCAGAGTCTATGCTCTTAAGCATCACACTGTATTGGGCTTTATTCCCCCTGTGGTAAAAGGTGACATGTCCAAAGCTTCAGGGGCCCAGACAGACTATGTTCCTCCTGCCGGAGGTGGGGAGGTGGGGTGATGTGCTGCCATAGCAGCTGGAGGAGGCAGCAGCGAGCTTCCCTGCTTGACTCAAGTAGACAGGCAATTGCCTGCGGCCTGATTTCTATGGTCTGCGAACACCATCAGGATGTATCAGCCTCTTCCTCTCCCAAAGGCTCAGAAAAGCGGGTGGCCACATTGTGCCACACAGCCGAGTGGATGGTAAGCAGTGATGCCCTGGCCCCACGTCCCCCAGACTCTGCTCACTCACCTGCAGCCCGACATTGTCTGCCTGACCGCCTTTGATGAGGTGGGAGATGAAGAGCCCACAGCCAAACTCGAGGCCCCCACGCACACTGAGGCCGAGCCCTTCGGGGTGCAGACGGTCCAGACGCACCTCCTTCAGCTTCCTGCCCCGGAGGAGAGGTGGGTGACGGCCCCACCACACGTGAGGAACTCTACCCACCCCAGCCTGACCTCTCCCACCCCTGCCTTGCCTGGTGGCTCCCTCCGCACCTCGAGCGCCGGGGGGTCAGCTGGTCGTATTCTACCTGGTGCTTCAGTGGGATCAGGGGCCGAATGGCATCAAATAGTGGCAGGCGGCTGGGCTCATTGATGACCAGCTTCAGGTCTCCCACGAGCACAGCCACATCCATGGTCCTGTAGAGATGCGAGGGATGCCTGGAGCCTCCCTGCTGACCGTTACCTCTGGGACCCAGGGATTTCCAGAGAAAGCAGTCTCCATCTGGGTCCCCACCCACCGGGCCAAGGCCTAGGAATTGAGGAGAACTCTCCTGAAAAACCCAGAGCCCCTAACCCTGGGCCGGGTGCCTCAGAAGGCTTCATTCTCATATAAATATCACAAGGAAACCAGTGAGCTGGGATTATTAACCCATTTTACAGATTAAATCAAGCCAGGGTTTCACACTCAGCTCTGCCTAGTTCTGAGGTCTAGGATCTTTCCAGATAGGAAACCTCTGTGTGAGATGCTGACCACCTCAATCATACCCCTATCTTCCACTCTGATCTGCTGCTAAGC
The DNA here is from genome assembly GCF_027409185.1 of Cynocephalus volans. Lineage (NCBI taxonomy): Eukaryota > Metazoa > Chordata > Mammalia > Dermoptera > Cynocephalidae > Cynocephalus > Cynocephalus volans. The sequence goes on from NC_084463.1 coordinate 117,390,753, forward strand.
CCTGTAATTTCTGCCCTTGTGTATCTCTCATATGCCTCCCGCTTCACGCTGTTCAGACATCTCCAGCTGCCTGCCGACCTGCTCACTCTCATCTAACTTTTTCTTTTTTTTTTTTTTTTAAATTTTATTTTGTCGATATACATTGTAGCTGATTAATGCTCCCCATCACCAAAACCTCCCTCCCTTCTCCCTCCCCCCCCTCCCCCCCAACAATGTCCTTTCTGTTTGCTTGTTGTATCAACTTCAAGTAATTGTGGTTGTTATATCTTCTTCCCTCCCCCCCCCGATTTGTGTGTGTGTGTGTGTATGTGTGTGTGTGAATTTATATATTAATGTTTAGCTCCCTCCAATAAGTGAGAACATGTGGTATTTCTCTTTCTGTGCCTGACTTGTTTCACTTAATATAATTCTCTCAAGGTCCATCCATGTTGTTGCAAATGGCAGTATTTCATTCGTTTTTATAGCTGAGTAGTATTCCATTGTGTAGATGTACCACATTTTCCGTATCCACTCATCTGATGATGGGCATTTGGGCTGGTTCCAACTCTTGGCTATTGTAAAGAGTGCTGCGATGAACATTGGGGAACAGGTATACCTTCGACTTGATGATTTCCATTCCTCTGGGTATATTCCCAACAGTGGGATGGCTGGGTCGTATGGTAGATCTATTTGCAATTGTTTAAGGAACCTCCATACCATTTTCCATAGAGGCTGCACCATTTTGCAGTCCCACCAACAATGTATGAGAGTTCCTTTTTCTCCGCAGCCTCGCCAGCATTTATCGTTCAGAGTCTTTTGGATTTTAGCCATCCTAACTGGGGTTAGATGGTATCTCAATGTGGTTTTGATTTGCATTTCCCGGATGCTGAGTGATGTTGAGCATTTTTTCATATGTCTGTTGGCCATTTGGATATCTTCCTTAGAGAAATGCCTACTTAGCTCTTTTGCCCATTTTTTCATTGGGTTGCTTGTTTTCTTCTTGTAAAGTTGTTTGAGTTCCTTATATATTCTGGATATTAATCCTTTGTCAGATGTATATTTTGCAAATATTTTCTCCCACTCTGTTGGTTGTCTTTTAACTCTTTTAATTGTTTCTTTTGCTGTGCAGAAGCTTTTTAGTTTGATATAATCCCATTTGTTTATTTTTCCTTTGGTTGCCCGTGCTTTTGGGGTCGTATTCATGAAGTCTGTGCCCAGTCCTATTTCCTGAAGTGTTTCCCCTATGTTTTCTTTAAGAAGTTTTATTGTCTCAGGGTGTATATTTAAATCCTTAATCCATTTTGAGTTGATTTTAGTATACGGTGAGAGGTATGGATCTAGTTTCATTCTCCTGCATATCGATATCCAGTTATCCCAACACCACTTGCTGAAGAGGCAGTCCCTTCCCCAGTGAATAGGCTTGGTGCCTTTGTCAAAGATCAGATGGCAGTAAGTGTGTGGGTTGATTTCTGGATTCTCTATTCTATTCCATTGGTCAGTGTGTCTGTTTTTATGCCAGTACCATACTGTTTTGGTTATTATAGCTTTGTAGTATAGCTTAAAGTCAGGTAGTGTTATGCCTCCAGCTTTATTTTTTTTGCTGAGCATTGCTTTGGCTATTCGTGGTCTTTTATTGTTCCATATAAATGTCTGAATAGTTTTTTCCATTTCTGAGAAAAATGTCTTTGGAATTTTGATGGGGATTGCATTGAATTTGTATATCACTTTGGGTAGTATGGACATTTTCACTATGTTGATTCTTCCAATCCAAGAGCATGGAATATCTTTCCATCTTCTTGTATCCTCTCTAATTTCTCTCAGCAGTGGTTTGTAGTTCTCATTATAGAGATTTTTCACCTCCTTGGTTAACTCAATTCCTAAGTATTTTATTTTTTTGGTGGCTATTGTAAATGGGCAGGCTTTCTTGATTTCTCCTTCTGCATGTTCACTATTGGAGAAAAGAAATGCTACTGATTTTTGTGTGTTGATTTTGTATCCTGCTACTGTGCTGAAATCATTTATCCATTCCAACAGTTTTTTTGTAGAGGTTTTAGGCTGTTCGATATATAGGATCATGTCATCTGCAAACAGGGACAGTTTGACTTCATCTTGTCCAATCTGGATGCCCTTTATTTCCTTCTCTTCTCTGATTGCTCTGGCTAGTACTTCCAACACTATGTTGAATAGGAGTGGTGAGAGTGGGCATCCTTGTCTAGTGCCTGTTCTTAAAGGAAAAGCTTTCAGCTTTTCCCCATTCAGGATGATATTGGCAGTGGGTTTGTCATATATGGCTTTAATTATGTTGAGATACTTTCCCTCTATACCTAACTTATAGAGGGTCTTTGTCATGAATGAGTGCTGAACTTTATCAAATGCTTTTTCAGCATCTATAGAGATGATCATATGGTCCTGGTGTTTGAGTTTATTAATATGGTGTATCACATTTATTGATTTGCGTATGTTGAACCAACCTTGCATCCCTGGGATGAATCCCACTTGATCATGATGAATAATTTTTCGTATGTGTTGCTGTATTCTGTTTGCTAGTATTTTAGTGAGGATTTTTGCATCTATATTCATCAAGGATATCGGCCTGTAGTTTTCTTTTTTGGTTATATCTTTACCTGGTTTTGGTATCAGGATGATGTTTGCTTCATAGAATGAGTTTGGGAGATTTGCGTCCGTTTCAATCTTTTGGAATAGTTTGTAAAGAATCGGTGTCAATTCCTCTTTGAATGTTTGGTAAAATTCTGCTGTGAATCCATCTGGTCCTGGGCTTTTCTTTGTTGGGAGCCTTCTGATAACAGCTTCAATCTCCTTTATTGTTATTGGTCTATTCAGATTTTCTACGTCTTCACGGTTCAGTTTTGGGAGCTTGTGTGTGTCCAGAAATTTATCCATTTCCTCCAGATTTTCAAATTTGTTGGCGTATAGTTGTTTGTAGTAGTCTCGAATGATTCCTTGTATTTCAGATGAATCAGTTGTAATATCGCCTTTTTCATTTCTAATTTTTGTTATTTGAGTCTTCTCTCTTCTTTTTTTTGTTAGCCATGCTAATGGTTTGTCAATTTTATTTATCTTTTCAAAAAACCAACTTTTTGATTCGTTGATCTTTTGAATTGTTTTTTGGTTTTCAATTTCATTCAGTTCTGCTCTGATCTTAATGATTTCATTCCATCTGCTAACTTTAGGATTGGATTGTTCTTGTTTTTCTAGTTCTTTAAGGTGAAGTGTTAGGTTGTTCACTTGCCATCTTTCCATTCTTCTGAAGTGAGCATTTAATGCAATAAATTTTCCCCTCAATACTGCTTTTGCAGTATCCCACAGGTTTTGGTATGATGTATCATTGTTTTCATTAGTTTCAATAAACTTTTTGATTTCCTGCTTGATTTCTTCTTGGACCCATATGTCATTAAGTAGAATGCTGTTTAATTTCCATGTGTTTGCATAGTTTCCAGAGTTTTGTTTGTTATTAATTTCTAGTTTTAATCCATTGTGGTCTGAGAAGATACATGGGATAATTCCAATTTTTTTGAATTTATTGAGACTTGATTTGTGACCTAATATGTGATCTATCCTGGAGAATGATCCATGTGCTGATGAGAAGAATGAATATTCTGAGGTTGTTGGGTGGAATGTTCTGTAGATATCTGCCAATTCCAATTGGTCTAGAGTCTTGTTTAGATCTTGTGTTTCTCTACTGATTCTTTGCCTAGATGATCTGTCTAATATTGACAGTGGAGTGTTCAGGTCCCCTGCTATTATGGTATTAGTGTCTATTTCCTTCTTTAGGTCTAATAGAGTTTGTTTTATAAATCTGGCTGCTCCAACATTGGGTGCGTACATATTTATGATTGTTATGTCTTCTTGATGGATCAGTCCTTTTATCATTAAGTAGTGTCCCTCATTGTCTCTTTTTATGGTTTTTAGGTTAAAGTCTATTTTGTCAGATATAAGAATAGCCACTCCTGCTCGTTTTTCTTTTCTGTTTGCATGGTAAATCTTTTTCCATCCTTTCACTCTTAGTCTGTGTGAATCTTTATGGGTGAGGTGGGTCTCTTGTAGGCAGCATATAGTTGGGTCCTGCTTTTTGATCCAGTCAGCCAGTCTGTGTCTTTTAATTGGGGAATTTAAGCCTTTAACATTAAGAGTTGTTATTGAAAGGTGTTGATTTATTCCTAGCATTTTATTGGTTGTTTGGTTGTCTTAGGTGTCTTTTGTTCCTTGCTTTCTGATTTACTGTTTGGTTTCTTTGTTTGTTGGTTCCTTAGGTTGTAGATAGTGTTTTTGTTAGCTTGTTTTCTCTTCATGAATGCCACTTTTATTGTACTAGCGGGTTTAGATTTTTCTTAGGTTTTTATGGCAGTGGTAGTTATTTTTCGGGAACCAAACCCAGTACTCCCTTGAGGATTTCTTGTAAGGGTGGTCTTGTGGTAGTGAACTCCCGCAGTTTTTGTTTGTCTGAGAAATATACTATTTGCCCCTCATTTCGGAAGGATAGCCTTGCAGGGTAGAGTATTCTTGGCTGGCAATCTTTGTCTTTTAGTATTTTGAAAATATCATCCCATTCCTTTCTAGCTTTTAGGGTTTGTGATGAGAAGTCTGATGTTAACCTGATTGGGGCTCCCTTATAGGTGATCTGACGCTTCTCTCTTGCAGCTTTTAAGATTCTCTCTTTGTCTCTGAGTTTTGCCAATTTGACTATGACATGTCTTGGAGAAGGCCTTTTTGGGTTGAATACGTTTGGAGATCGTTGAGCTTCCTGGATCTGAAGATTTGTGATTTTTCCTATACCTGGGAAGTTTTCTGCCACTATTTTGTTGAATATGTTTTCAATGGAATCTCCATTTTCCTCCCCTTCTGGAATACCCATGACTCGGATATTTGAGCGCTTGAGGTTGTCTGATATCTCTCTCAGATTTTCTTCCATGTCCTTGATTCTTTTTTCTTTCTTTTTGTCTGCTTGTGTTATTTCAAACAGCCCATCTTCAAGTTCAGAGGTTCTCTCTTCAACTTCGACAAGCCTGCTGGTTAAACTCTCCGTTGTGTTTTTTATTTCGCTGAATAATTTCTTCAGTTCAGCAAGTTCTGCTACATTTTTTTTCAGGACATTGATTTCCTTGTATATTTCCTCTTTCAGATCCTGTATACTTTTCCTCATTTCATCATGATGTCTAGCTGAGTTTTCTTGTATCTCATTCAGTTTCCTTAGAATTATCACTCGAAATTCCTTGTCAGTTATTTCAAGGGCTTCTTGTTCTATAGGATCTAGAGTATGAGATTTATTAACTTTTGGTGGTGTACTTTCTTGATTTTTTGTATTTCTGGTGTCTTTTTTTTGGTGTTTATTCATTGTGGCAGGGGGTTTCACAGTCCACCGGTTTGAGACTAATGACTAACTAGGATGTTGCTGTGGTTGCTAATTTGGTATGGCTCCCGCCGTGACTGTTCAGTTGGCCTCTAGTGTCTTGTGTGTGTGGTTGCCTCGGGTCTTGGGCTTCTCCCGGGATCCACCTTTCTGGTCAGCTTGTACTCTGCTGGGCTGGTGGATCACGTACCACAGGGTGTGTGATCTCTGTTGAGCTTTCACTTTCTGTACAGGACTTCTCCCCGTTCCGTGTGCTCTGGCCCAGGCTGTTAGATCGTGCAGTGGCGACCCCACCGGGTGTGTGGTTTCTGTCGAGTCTCCCCCCTCTGTGCACACTGTGCTGGGCTGGGGCGTGTCTTCTGCACCCCTCGTCTATCAGCTGGGCCTTCAAGACCCTGCTCAGCACCGCCTCGCCCAGGAAGTCTATCAGGTTTCTGCTAGGCACAGACAACCGGTCTCTCTGGGTGCCTTTGTAGCACTGTGTAGATCTTTCTCGGGTCTTGTTCACCTTTGTATCCCCCCGGTATAAACCGAGTCTAGTGCCTGCCTGCAGCCTGCTCTCCGGCAGGTTCAAGCGGACCTGGGAACTCTCCTACCACACTATTCCCAACCAGAAATTCGTTAGGCTTTTTTCCAAACTGGTGGTCGCAGAGATGTTATCTGCCTCCCAGTAACAGGAAGTTTACCGGGCCGGAGTCCAGGGTGTGGTGGAGTGACAGTCGGCCCGCCCGTACTTTCTAGCCCTCCCAACACTGGTCGGGACGCCCCACACCCCCAGCCCCGCCAGAGAACCGCGGAGGGAGTGGGAGAGGAGGCCGGCCCGCAGGGTCCGGAAAGCCCCGCGCCAGGCCAAGCAAATGGGCTCAGTGATGGCCGAGCAGGGCGGAGCTGCCCGCACCTGGGAAAATGGAGGCAGCACCGGGGCAGTGAGTGGCCTGGTGGTGCAGGCGGGAGCCGCGTGGGCCAGGGATCACTCACAGTGCTGTGCCAGGTCGGGCGCTCGCTCTGTCTCTGGTTTGTTGCCTTCCGTGTTCTCGGCGCTGCCGCCTCGGGCTGTTCAGTCGCGGCGCCGCTCGGGCGCTCCCAGGAATCTTCTTTAATGCCGGCCTGAAACCTCGAATCCTGAATAGGGCAGCTGGCCGCCTTCAGTGCGGCCCCAGCCTCCGGGATCCTGGCTGCATCCACAGCAGCCCTGGCGCCGTGTTCCCTGTTTCAAGACTCGCTTTTGCAGCTAAGAATCAGTTCTTTTCCTGCTCCACACTTCAAAGCTGTTGCCTGTAAATGAGGCAGCCTCTCCTGCCGGGGGCCTCATCTAACTTTTTCTAAACGTGAGTCACTCCCCTTCTTGAAACCCTTTGTCCAAAGACAAAACCCATTCTCCTTGGCAGGCACAGAGCCCTCCATGGCCTATCTCCATGGAACTTCTCCAGCCTTATGGCTATGTATGGTCTCTGTGTACCCCAGGTCCTACTCCCCCTGATTACTTACCATTCCCCATTCACACCCTGGGCTTTCATGCCTCTGCACCTTTGCTGATGCTGATCCCTCAGCCTGGAGTGCTCTTCCCTGATAGTCCACCTGCCAAAATCCTTCAAAGCCCAGCTCAAGCCTTCCTGTCCTCCCCCAGCCCCCACAGTTAGAAGTGAAAACTCCTTTCTTCACATTCCTACCTCTACTTAGCAGTTATTCTACTGTAATTTCTATCAGCATTCTTTGTGTTTGTAGTACTGTGTGTCTGTCCATCTCTCCCTACCAGCCCACGAGTGACTCAAGGAAAAGAAGTGGGTCTCATTCATTCCCAGATTCTGCATGGTGCCCAGCAAGTGGCAGGAGCCTGTAAATGTGTGCCAAATGAATCAAAAAGCAAGTGTGTGATCAGAGATATCTGACACAGGGGCTGGGACCAGTTGGCATTTCTTGTTCTGTCCCAACAATCACGCTCTATTGAGCCTATCTGGCTACTTGACAGTCTCTCCCATCAGTTGTGAGAAACCTGAGAGCAGAGACCAGTCTATCTTGCTCACAAGTGTAGCCCCAGCCCCTAGCACAGAGCCAAGCACTAAGTATTTGTGTAAATATTTGCTGAAACGAGCGAATGTCATGTCCATTTGACTCCCAAGAGCACTGAGAATCTGCCTCCTGAGCTCCTCTGTCTCAGAACAACTATTCTCGGGCTTCCTGAAGACAGAGGTACCCAGGGTGGTCCATGGAAGCTGGACCCAGCACACTTACTGATGGTACATCCGCAGCACGTCATAGAGATAGTCCTTCTCTGCATCATTTTCAATCAGAAAATCCACCTGGAAAACCCAAGGGCAGGATTATAGCTTAAGGCCCACCAACTCCGTATAAGACCCCACAGAGGAGAGGCCACCCCAGGGACCACCCAAGCATCTTCTCAGGGCTGGGTTTGTGAGGAGACCAGGGAAGCCAGAAGCCAGGCTGTCTGTCTGACCCCAGTTTGTCAGACCTGAGCAGACCACCCCAACGTGGCCACAGGGGTACCTCTGCACATCCAGATGTGGCTAGGCTGAGCCTTGTCCCTGGTGTGGTGGCAGGTGTGCACACACAGGGATGCACATACATATGCACACATGTGAAGGCCCATGTGACAGTGACACACCCCTATTGCTATGCCACCTGTACCTGGAAGCAGCCCATGTCTTACCTGATGGTGGCTGTAGTGCAGGATAAATGCTTTCAGGAAGGATTTGGGCCATTCACTCAGATAGCACATCCTACCCACTGGCAGCATCCTGCCACCAAATTCTGTGATACCAACAACAGGGAAACTCCACCTTGCTCTGTCCTGGCCTAAGCTGGATTGGCCTTGAGTTCTGTCCATTAGTCAGCCTTCTGGCCACTCCTTCCCCCTCCCCAGGTCCTTTCACGTCCCCTGTCCCCCGCAGGGGGAGAGTCAGGTTACATCACTTCAACTTTGCTGACGTCAATGGCTGGGGCTCTAAGGTCAGGTTCAGGAGCTATTTTATTAGCATCTCAATCCCAGGGGAGCTGGTGGGCCAGGAGCTCTGAATACTACTCCCTGGGATAGCTCAGTGTGAATCTCTATGCACCATGTCCTTGGCTCTCTCTTCAGCCCCAAACTGGGCAACAGGGCAAGGTGGAAGCCTGAGGGATCAGAAGGTCCCTCCTCCTCTAGGCTCTAGTCCTCAGCCCTTCATGGTGAGAAGCTGCTGCTGGAAGCTGCAAGATTCTACCTGATTGGTTCTCAGAGGAGGGCCAGAGCAGCCTTATTTTTCTGTGGGTATCTCAAGGGTTCTGAAAGACCAGGAGCAGTCTGTCTTTCCTAAGACAGGGAGGACATGCTGGGCTTAGCCCTTGGGATTTCTGAGCCTGAGCAGGGAGTACAGAAGGCAGATTTCTGGTTTCCCTCTGGCAGACCCCCTTCCCTCTAAAATCAGGCTGAGCATTTCATTGAAGATGAGAACAACCTAGCAGGCTTGCCCTCCGCTGACCACAGCCTGGGCTTCAGGTGCTACAGAAGTTCACCCCACCTGCTCCAGTAAGAGCACCCCTGCTTTTTCCCTACCTCAAGGGGCTCCCAGCCAGCTAGAAGATAGGGAATGTAAGCATCTGCTTGATGCATGGTACTATATCTTAGGATGGTAGACTGGGCTCTTGCATACACCACACAAGTGAGTACCTCCAAAAGCCCATCTCTGTAAAGACACAGCCTAGACTCTCTACACACTCTACCTGGGCTGCCCACATTGGGCTATGCTGGAGGAGTCTGAGCAGAGAAATGTATTGAACACCCCAAGGACTGGGGACTAGAAATATCTTTATAAATTAGATCATGTAACCTGCTTGCTTAATAGTTTCTCATTGCACTTAAAACCAAATCCAGACTCCTCACCTTATTAAAGCTCAACCAGCTCTCCTACCACTCTTCCTGGCTACACGGGCCTCCTTTTGGTTCCTCCCACAGGCCACACTCTCTTCAGCCTCAGGGCCTTGGGGTAACGCTGTTCCCTCTGCCTGGATTGTTTCCCCCCTTCCCTGCATGGCTGGCCTCCTTCCCCAGAGAGGTGTTCCGTGCCCATTCACAGAGAGAGAACCCACTCCCACCCCTCAGAGATGTTTCAATTCTGTCATCACATCAATTACAATTTGTAATTTAAGGTTTGCTTTTTTCGTGAATTGTTTTGTCTGTCTACTTCACTAGATGGAAAACCCCACAAGGCGAAGGATGAGGTTTGTTTTTTTTTAAATTCCTTGTGCTTAACACATAGTAAGTGCTCAATAAATAAATATTGAGTGAATTTGTCCCCCTGCCTCCTGGTATGCCTATACAATTCAGGTAGGAGGAAGGGAATCATGGGACAGAAGGGGAAGGGAAATATTTGCAGAGTCCCCGTGAGCTCCCATGCAGTGGCACCAGGAGCTTTTTATGGGCTTTAGTCCATGTTTTATCACACCAGCCCAATGAGGTTGATATTTTCACACCATTTTGCAGATAAGAAAACTGAGAATCAGAGAGGTTAAGTGAACTCACCCAAGGCCCCACAGCTAAAAAGCAGAGCTAAGATCTGAACCAAGGTTTGACTACAAAGCCTGTGCTCTTTCTGCTGCACCATGTCCATTTAGTATGACTGAGGCCTTCCAAGGGAAAATAACTCCTAAAGTTCCTTTAGGCCAAAGTTTCAAACCCTTTGCTTTCAAGAAATTCTTCCTTATCTTTAATCCCCATCTTGCTTTTGGCTTGGTTCACAATGAGTGAGAAAACAGAATATTGTTTGAATGACTCGTTAGGGAGCATAAAAGTCCCATCTGATTTAATTGGAAAGAGGATCCCTGACCTCTCTCCAGCCTCAGGGCCTTGGAGTATGCCATTCAATCTGCCTCTGTCTCTTTGCCCTAGAATTAGGCTCTAGCCTTTGGTGATGACACAAGAAAAAGGAAAGAGCCTCATTGCCTGAGGCTTTAGGACTGAAGTTCTCTGCCACCCCTCTTGGCAGAAATGCATTCAGCTGCATCATTAAGTTTCAATTGTGACAGGCTGTCCTCAGTAGACATTGTTTATTACGCACTAAGTAGAAGTAGAAGACTCAGGGAATTTCCAGCTTTGGGGTCTAGGATTATGTTTTTCTGCCTTCCCTGGGCCAAGCACATATTACTTGAGATGGTCTTTGTAGATAAGAGCCTGCTACCTACTTGGGGTCCCTGGATCCTGGCCCTTGTGGGCAGCCCTCCAGAGGCCCCCATCCAGAAATCGCACCCTAGCAGTTTCCTTCTGAGACAGCTCACAGAGTTCAGCTCTTCAGCCTCATGTCCACACACTCTCACCAGTTAGGTCATTCAAACCCTAGCTTCGGTCTTCCCTTGCCTGCCTGCTTCTCCAAGGTCATCTCCACCACATCCCAAGTGGGACTCAGGCTACAGCTGAACAGACCCTTCTCCCGACACACAGAAACCCCCATCCTCACTCAGAAAGTCCCATCTACCTCTGTATCCAACTCATCCATTAAAAAATTTCTCTATATAACGTAACAGCAGCGAAAATAGATCTGGTTTATGTGAATGCTCTTTAAATATGAATCTAAGTGAAAAATAATTTTTAAAAAAAGTTGAAAAATGGTTTCTGCACAGGAGATCCTACACATGGAGGGATCATTCCCCAGCTGGAAATGTCTCTGCAGAGAATCAGAGGTAACAGCACTGCTTTAGTCTCTGACCACACCCAAGTAAAAACACATACTCACGCCTCACTTTTCGGGCTTTAACAGGCACCAAGAAAGAAAACTGAGAAGGTTGGAAGTTACTCTGGAGGCCCTAATGTGCAGTAACATCACCACCATAACTCAAATTTCACTTTTTATATATTTAAAAAGTTATATAGGGGCCGACCCCGTGGCTCACTTGGGAGAGTGCGGCGCTGGGAGCACAGCGACGCTCCCGCCGCGGGTTCGGATCCTATATAGGGATGGCCAGTGTGCTCACTGGCTGAGTGCGGTGCGGGCGACACCAAGCCAAGGGTTGCAATCCCCTTACCGGTCACAAAAATGACAAAAAAAAAAAGTTATATAGTACCCTCTCCTGGAATTCCACCTAGCACCAGTCCAAGGGGCAGCTTCGGGGAGCCTCTGACAAGCCTCTGGGATCCCCTCTCCAGGGCACTTTGTGCCGTTCTCCCAGCAACTTGTGCTCAGGGCATGTAAAGCACCCTGTGCCTGGTGGGTCTCCCACACTCATTTCTTCCCTGCCCTCCACCCATGCGCTTTGTTTCCCTGCTCCCAGCACCTTGCTGTGCACATGGGCATGCAGTGCTCAGGGCTGTCTGTTGAATGAGGAATGAACTCTGCTTTCTCTAGTCTAGAGCCTTCCTTCTACCCTGTTGGCCCAGTGCTGGGTCAAGTCCCATGGCTCCTCAGCACCCATCTGCCACAGCCTCCTGGATCTGTCTCCTCTTAGTTCATGTCCAGCTTGTGACAGAAGACCAGTCTGCAGACCTGCGCAAGATGGACTCCCCTCCCTCCTGCCATGTGAGCTCGCCTTCATCTAAGGTGAGGTCCAAGACTCTTCTAGAGTCTTTCCCAATCACGCCAGCACAGAGCCTCCTCACCTGCCTCCCAGACGCTGCTTACTGATTGTCTGCCGTGACTGAGGAAATTTACAGATGAGAAACTAGAGGCTAAGAGAAGTGGCAGAGGTGAGACTTTAACCTAAGCCTGCTGGCTCTAAGACCTCTGCTTTTTTTCAAACCACCACATGGTATCCATTTACCATATATCACTTTTTTGTATGCATTGTCCAATATACATTTATCGAGTAACTACTGTGTGTAAGACACCAATTTTCTTTCTCCAGCTAGGTTTAGAAAGCATTTCCTTTTCTTGGATTCCTCTTGATGCTAGCTAGGCACAGAAACCCCAAGGAGTTTCTACAAGTAAGTGTTGGGGGGGTCTCTTTATCACACTAACCTCCCATCCTCACCCAGCATTAGCATTCTCTGGCTGATGCTCAAGTGGCATTGTGCTATCAGTCTGTATGAAGGAATCACCTCCACCCTCACAGTGTTCAGGCCCTTGCCTGGGGCTTTGGAGGCAAAATCTGGGCCGCCTCCTCTCCCTGTATTCCCCCGTATAGAGTAGCCCTTCAGGACAGCTGCACAGGGAAACCACACAACACTTAACTCTTGCAAATTCAACTTTCTGTGTGCACCCAGCCAAACAGGGAGACAGAGAGCAAGAACAAATTGAATAATGCATGTTGTTCCACTCGATGAACCCTCCTTAGGCTGTTGTGGGGATTCAACGAGTGAGTACGTGTAAAGCACTTACAACAGTGCCCGAGACATTTCAAAGGCTCCCAAATGTGTGCTGGATCTTTTCTTTTGTGTCTCCAGCCTTCTCTGCCCTCTCCCAGGAGACTCTGCCTGGTCTCCCATGCCCTCTGGCTTCCTGCTGTGTCCAGCCATGGGCAGGCACAAGCAGGAGAGGAGAGGGCGCTAGGAGAAAGGAATTGTTCTTAGTCCCTGGCTCACTGATTGCTGGACCACGATTAGGCAAGTCCCTCCACCTCAGGTTGCAGCTCCTGTCTGGGCCTCGCTCTGCAGCCCTGGTTCTCTCCAGTCTGGTGACCCTCCCTCCCCCAGTCCCTCATGGGTGCTGGCTTCCTGCTGCCAGCCCCAGGGTGTGTGACCACGCCTCGTCCTTCAGGTATCCCTGCCCTTTTCTACACTGTCCCTTCATAAAGCTCTCTTTGGTTTCCCCTTTGGATGAACCATCTGCTCCCTGCTGCGACCCTGGCTGGTATGAAACATTAGCCATTAGTGTGGTGGTACCAGCAGTATTTCCTCTCTGGGGACTCTTCCTCTACCTGTAAGATTCACCTCAAATGTCCCCTCTTCTTGTTTAAGCCTTTCATCAGCCTCCCCCACAAAGTCTGTAACATCATTCTCTGTGCGTGCAACAGCACTGTGTCCCCACCTCCGCCATGAGACTCTCCGAGTTGTGTTGACCTTCTCTCTCTCTCTTTTTTTTTTTTTTGGTCTTTTTCATGACCGGCACTCAGCCAGTGAGTGCACCGGCCATACCTATATAGGATCCGAACCCGCAGGGGGAGCGTTGCCGTGCTCCCAGCGCCGCACTCTCCCAAGTGCGCCATGGGCTCGGCCCGACTTTCTCTCTTTATCTGCCTGTCTCCTACGGACCTGTGTGTGGCCCAGACATAGGTCTGGGGTATGAGTGTGGAGGAGCCAACAAGTCCCTTCCCCAACCGGGTCTGCACACCTGTGCCTCAGTTTCCTCATCTGTAAAATGGGGATAAAAGTCTCTTTTTTATAGAATTTAATCCTTCTATGAGAGATTAATAATTGTTTTTATTATTAATTCAATGAGTTAATAATTATGAAGAGTTTACAACAGTGCCTGGCAAGTAAGTCCTATGTGTTTGTTAAATAAAAATAAGTAAGAATAAAGGGATGCAAATTCTATATCCTCAGCAGCTGGCAGGGAGTGGCCCTCCATGAATACTGGTGGGATGAATGGATCCAGCCACACTTCTTTCCAGGCCCTCATAGTGTGCACCCCAGATATACTGGGTTTATTTGCCTCTTGCTTTATTATTCTCTATCTTTTCTTTCTTTGATATTAAAACCACTTTATTTAGGTATGATCGATATGTAAAAAGCTGTGCATATTTAATTCATACAACTCGATGAGTTTGGGGGTAAGTATACACCTGTAAAACCATCACCACCATCAAGGCCATAGACATACCCTTCATCTTTTCAAGAGTCTCTTCTCTTGCCAGCTAGTTTGTAGCATTTGACCCAGTGCTTGGCACGGTGGTCATGTCTTCCTCCTGGTTCTCCTGCCTCATTTGCTGCTCCTTCTCCTCCGAAAGGTGGAGTGCCCCAGGCTGTCCTGGGTCTTTGTCTCTCTAAGTGACCTTATCGGTCTCAGGACCGACCTATACTCCAAGGACACACTGTTGCTTATCTCCAGCCCTGACCCCACCGGCCTTCTTAGTCTCTTCTCTACTTGAAGGTCTACATCTGCTCTTTCTCCCCAAAGATGGACTCACCTTTGATGTCTCTCTCCATATCCACAGCCTGCCCATCAGCAAAGCCTGTCAGTTCTACCCTTAACATGCATCCTCTGTCTGACCTGTTCTCACCTTATTCCAAGCTTCCGCCTATGGCCTGAGCTACTGCAGGAGCTTCCTGACTTGGGTTCCCCTTCTATTCTTGGCCCTTTCTGTCTGTTCTGTTCTCTGCAGGGCAATCCCTTTTACAGCGAATGTAAATTGGCCCTCCCATGCTGGCTTCTCATCACACTTCGAACAAAAGTCAAAGTCCTAACCACTGCCTACCAGGCCCCAACCCCTCTGACCCATTTATCACCGCTCTCTACTCCATAATTCCTCTCAGACACACTGTCCTACCTGCCGCTCCTAAGCACAACAAGCATATGCCTGCCCCAGGGCCTTTGCACTTGCTGGTCCCTCTTCCTGGAATGCTCTTCCACATGTATCCCCACGGTGCCTCCTCTCACTTCTTCCAGGTCTCTGCTCAAATATCACCTCTTCAGAGAGGCCTTCATCACTATGCTATATAAAGTACCATCTCGATACTCTCTTTCCCTTCACCTGTGTTAATTTTTTTCATAGCATTTGCCACTACTTGGCAGTATATGATACTTTTATTGGTTTACTTGTTAACTGACTGTCTTCCCCACTAGCATGTACTCTCTAACAGGGCAGGGGCTTTGTTTTGTTTTTCCATGCTTACAGTACTGCCTGGCACGTATTAGGAGCTCAGTCAATATCTATTGTATGTGTGAGTAAATGAATGAGTAAATGAATGGTTAGTAAATTCCTTGAAGGCAGGGACTCTTTCTGGCCTTACTCATGCTGCCCCACCCCCAGATGCCTAGTCTTGGGCAGGGTACAGTAGAGATGTCCATAAATGCATGATTGGTGAAAAGGTTGTAAATACTTTTTGAGCAAATGAGTAACCAAGTTCCTGCAATGCGCACGTGCTGTGAACAGAGGAGCAGTATTTCTTTGAAAAGCTGGTTCTCTGGGGGAGAAACCTTAGTTTCTGATCATGCCAGCCCTTCCACTCCTCTTCCTGGCCCAAGGCTGTTACCTGTTACAGGGAAGGGCATGTAAGTGCTGCTGGGGCCCTTGGGCAAACTGCACAAGCTGAGAGAAGCAAATGCCTGGGACCTATTGGCTCCTACAGCAGGACATCCTGTAGTCATCGGCTGGGAACAGTGTGGTTACTGTGGGCCCAGAGCACCAGTACTTGAATCCTGTTTAATCCTGTCTCATGAGGTAAGCACTAGGAATCCCATCTCACAGCTAAAGAAACTAAAGCTCAGAGAGATTAAGTGGCTTACCCAAGGTCTCACTGGCAGTTAGTGACAGGGACATTTGATCCCAGTTCTGTAACTCCATAAAATATACAACAGTGGACATTTGTTGAGGACTCTCAAAGTGCTAGGGTCTATGTAAGCTTCCTGCACACATGTAGATCTCATTCAGCACTCATGATATCCTTATTAGTTAAATATTGTTATCCTCATTTCACAAATTAGAGCACTGAGGCACAGAGAGGTTAAGTAACTTGCTCAAGGTCACACAGCTTCTTCTATTATAACACACTACCTTAAATACCACCTCTAACAACTAAGGATTTAGATTGCACATCATTCCCCAGGGGGATATTTGCTCCAAAACACAAAGAAAGGGACATCTAGAAAGCAATCAACAGCAGGCTATAAATTTCACCCAGCATCTTCTGCTGCTTTCTCTTCTCTCCCCAGTTCCTGAACGATCCCCAACCTAGGAGGGGAAGGCTGCTGCTGTCTCTGAGGCAGCAGGGCACAAAGTCCAACCCAGGCCTTGCCCAGCATGGTGCCTGCCCTTCCTGCACACACAAGGGCATTAATAGGCAATGACTCTTGTGATGAGGAAGAGCAGGGCTGTAGAAACACAGAGACCTGAGGCCATTTGGAGCCTGTGGAGCCTGGGGAGAAAAAACAGGGGCAAACTCAGGGGTGGAGTCAGGCACCAGAGACTCAGAGGTGATTCTCGCAAAACAGGCAGAGTAGGTACCCACTGGAAGAAGGCAAAAGAGAGGCTGACATTACAGTGCAGGGGCTGTAAAGTGAAATTCAAGCCCAAGTCTTGGGGTGGGGGATGAGAGGTTGAGCTCCTTCTAAGTGGGTTGCCTGAAATCTACACTCACCAAATGTCCTCAGTGGCTGAAATTTCTCCCCACACATCCTTTTGAAACAGGATGCACTGGTGAACACTATCTCATTCTGCTCTTGATATTTGCCAGCTGAACTCTTATGGAACTTCCAGCTATTTCTCAGCCCTGGGAGCAGGATCCGGGATGCCCAAGGCCTTGTTTTTAGGAGACTTCTGCCATTATGAGCTGTCCCTTGTGTGACCCTACCAAACATTGGTCCCAATAATCAACACCCAGCCGTGGGTAATTACTAGCAAAGGGTCTGTCTCCCACCCACACGGCCTGCAATTTGAGGGTACAGACTGGGTCTGGCACAGAATAGGTGCTCAAAACATGTTTATTAAATGAATGATCCTCAGCCCTGGGTCCTTAGCCCCTGTGGCCCACATTGGCTGGCTTCTTGGGTTTCTCTTGGCCTCTCTATGGGAAGGCAGGGGTTAAGCACCCTGACCTTGCCTGCCTATGCTCTGCCCCTCAGACCCAGGAAGGGGTTTGGCTTGGTCTAAAGACACTCCCCCTCTGGGGCTCTGGGATGGCCTCAGAGCACAGTTGACCACCTCTCAGGCAGGGCCTGTGAGTAGCTCCAGACACCTGTGGTTTCACTCCAGACTCTGAGGGATCCTAAGGCCTGGTGGGGAGGTCCACTGGGTCTCTTCAACGGTCCTCTGTCCCCAGGGCCTCAGCAGATCCTGTATAGCTTTAGAAACAGTTCTGGAAATGCCCAGCTTCCCATGATAGTCTTTTAGGACCCCGGACCACTAATGAAGTCCCACAGCAGGGGAGATGTGGCTCTGCCTGAAGGATGTGGCTGGCTAGAGCCCAGCTCCTCACACTCTCAGTACGTCCTCACTTCTTCCCCACTGCACCCTGGCCATCACCAGTTCCTCAGTTATTTCTCAGGCCCCGAGAAAGGTCCGGAGGCAGGTAGGGGACTCCCTGAAATGCTTCTAACTTGCATTTTGAGGTCAAAGGGCAGAGAGAGTACACACAGTTTCCTTCTCCCAGTCCTCACCTCTCAGATACTGCCCCAGACTCTCTCCACAGGCTTCAAAAGTCCTGAGCTGGGGGCACTAAGAAGCGGGGGGGGGGGGATTTGCCCACTATGGGGCATCTCAGAATGAATTCCAACCCCAGAGCCATCCCGGCCCCTGGAGGGCAGGAGAAAGGACACTTTGAGGAGATCAGTTTAGCAGTCCTTACACCTGGACTCGCAGTGCCCCCTTTCTCATTTTATTGGGATCCCTGTTGCCAGCCAAACGACCCTCAAGGGTGCCAGCCCACCCAGAGCCCTCAAGCTGGGCAGGAAAAGAGGGGTAGTACTGGAGCTGTCCCCCCCGACCCCCCGGGACTCTGGAGTCCCCGAAGCTGGGGCGCCTCTGGCAGGTCTGACCTTGTGCCGAAATTCTCGGGCCACCTTCCGGTCCATGGCTTGGCTGGATGGGGCCACGTCGTTGCACGACCAGCTCCCTTCGGGTGCCCGGCTGCCAGGAGCTGGCAGGAGCCAGCCGAGCAGCCTTCGGGATGGGGCGGGGCCTGGGAGCTGTGGGGCGGGGCCTGGGTGGGGAGGAGGCGGGGCGGGGCCGCTGGGAGGCGCGAGACACCTGTCGTGAATCGTAGTCTGTGTGTGTGTGTGTGTGTGTGTGTGTGTGTGTGCACGCGCGCGCGCGCGCTGCTGGTAGCAGTAGCGGGGCTCGAGGCTGGCGTTCCTCTTGAAATGGTCCCCAGTCACACGCGGTTAAGGACGACGATCGCGGAGACGTGGGGAGGAGGTTTGAGGCTTTTTTGAATACAGAGGTCTGGAGACTCTTCACATCGGTGGGTAGGAGGTGGGCCCCCTAGTCAGTTTTCTTTGGATACACGGGTAGAGACCCATCCGCCTTCCTGAGACCGTCACCCCATGTCACACATCTCGTCTTCAGCGTACATCCATAATGACCTCCTCCGTGCACTTTCCCCACTAGGAAGAAATCAGTCCTTGATCTGTGAAATCCCTGGGGGCAGGGCTGGGGCTTATTGGAGCCCCAGGGGCCTGAACCAGTATGGTAGTGCCGCCTCAACTGACTTCCCCTTCCACCTTCCCTAGGCTCCCCCCACTTCCAAAAAAGTAAAAACAAAACAAAAAAACAAAACCAAAAGAGAACCAAAACCGAATCGAACACACTCACACACATTTGCTGAAGCATGAAGAGACTGGCAGTGACATCCTGATTTATGGGTGACCTTTACCCGGGGTCCAGACTGTCTGGTTCATCTGATTCAATTCAGCCAAAGTTAGCTTAACTCTAGTGCTGGGTGCAAACACAGTAATGAACCGGGCCTGGGACAGACTGAGAGGAAAAGGGAGGGTCAGGAGAGGGGTAATCAAAAGTGTGAATGTATGTGCTTGGTGGGGTGGGGGGGAGGGGCTTTAACTGTGGGGTTTGTGCCCAGACTTAACCCAAGACAGGCACCTGACCTGTTTGCACCATGTCAGGGGGCAGGGGCAAGGAGATGGACAGCAGTCCAAATCAAGTAACCACTTATCCTTATAACTTCAGGAGCACCTAAAGACCACCTCTCTGCATCTCTCCCCCAATAACTGAAGTTTTGCAAGCTGACTATTTTGGGGCTAAATTATTGCCTAGTTTAAGATGCAAACCCTTCTGGAGAAGCACCTTAAAATACTATTCATGTTCTCACCTTAGCATTAACTAGTCAAGACAGAGATAAAAGATAAAACTTGTGGGATTTTCAATGGTCCAGAAAAGACCACACAAAATATATTCGCCTCCAACTACTTCATTGATTCTCTACATTTCATATGAGGGCACTTCCAACAGTTCATGGAAAAATAGAAGTAAAAGATAATACAAATCTTCTCATGAACTTTTTGAAGACCCTTCGTATAATCATTTATTTCATATTTAGAATCTAGGCAGAGTGGGAATTCCCTTACCAGGGGAATACGGTCCACTGGCCACCTCAGTCTTTCCTTTGCATAACCACTACTCCCACAGACTCCCTCCTTCTTAAAATGCTCCTCTCTCAGTTTTGAGGACAGCACTGAGTTCTGATCTCCTCTCCCATGAATGTTCCTTTTCAAGCTTCCTCTGAGAAAAACCTGCCTTCACCCATTACCTAACCAATGTCCTTTAAGGCTGCACCCTTGGCTCTCTCCTCTTCACCTTTCCGTCCATGCCCATGCTTCAGGTACCCTACGTAAGGATAGCTATGTGTGCTTTAGCACTACATGCTTAGAACAGTGTGTGGCATGGAAGAGATGCTCAATACACTTGTTGAATGGATGGATGAATGAATGAATGAATGCATCTTAAATCTGTATCCTTGCCCAGGGGTCTCCTGTGGCCAATATCATCATCATTATCTGCAAGCCCTGGCATCTAGTTCGTGTTCCCTAAATGTTGGCCCAGTGAGTGATGCACAGGTTCCCAAACCTCTCAGGCCCACTTTTTCACCATTTAAAAATTTATCCCAGGCAGAGATTATACCTGGTTCACAAAATTAAAGTTGTTTTTTTGGTATGACGTTTCCTCAAAAGACTTAAAATAGAAAAAAATACCATATGATCCAGCAATCTCACTGCTAGTTTCTAGTGTAAGGGGCTTTCAGGACCCAGGTTAGGGGAGCTGAGGGCTACACAGGCTGTCTCCTTACTTCCCCAGGGGACTTAGGGCTGGGTGATCTGGATCCAGTCTCCCCTGGGGAGGGGTAGCCACTGACCAAGAAGAGAAGAAGGCGAAGGCTGGGCCGTCGTCTGGCGCCTAAATTATGGTAATGAGTTGGGCAGTCCTGTCACTCTAGCAAGGGGAGGAGCCAAGTGCCTGGGAGGAGGGGCCGAGAGAGCCCTGGGGCATGAGAGCCAGAGGGACAGCGCCCGCCGCTGCAGAGCGAAGGTGTGACCCTGCCTCGTCCCGGAGCGGCACCGCGGGAGCCCGGCCCTGCGCTCAGGCTCCCTGTCCCCGCGCGCCCCGATGGGAGCCCCAGCGCCCGCGCTCGGCTTGCTGCTGGCTTGCGTCTGGCTGCCCCGGGGTGAGCCCGCAGGAGAGTCCCCTGCCGGTGCAGCGTCTCTGAGAGAGGAGTGTGGACTCAGGGAGATCGGGACTGGGGTCACGTTTAGGGGAACGGGCCTGGGCAGTTGGAAAGACGGAGAAAAGAGAGAAGGTCTGAGGGAGGGCAGAGGGACAGCCAGGGAGAGGGTCGGGGAGAGAGGACGTGAAAGCAAGAGAGGCAGACCTGTGACCCAAGGGGATGAGTCCCAAGTTAGGCAGGGTGGAAGAGATCCAAGGTGGCGAACTAGAGAGAACTGGGGCCCAAGCAGTGGGAGGAAAGAGGGAGACCCTTGTTGGAGAAGGGTCACTAGGGAAGGGGAGAAAGGATTTGAGAAGGCTGCAGGGAGATAGAATGGGGAATGCTGAGCGATGTGGGAGAGGCTTCCTACAGGTGGGGGACCGGTGGTGGGAGGCCCCAACAAAGGGAGGCATAGCTTGAGTGGAGAATAATCTCCTCTCTCCAGCTGCAGCACCCACCCACAGTGCAGAGCCAGCCCGGGAACCCAGGTGAGTAGCAATGAGTTTGTGGCAACCCCCCATCTTTATTCCTGACCCCGGGGGTTTAGCATGGAGGATGGGTTGGGCCTGGGTATGGTGGGGAGCATGGCCCATTTTCAGCCCTCCACACACACCAGACTTGTTTCTCATCTAGCCACAGCCGCCAGGAGGCGACCGTTGCCACAGGGGCTGATACAGCAGTGATGGGAGGCCAGGTAAGGGGAGACCTGGGGAAGGGGGCTTCACTGGGCAGGAGGTTTATTTCTGTCTGGATCTGAGGCTGCCAGGAAGGTCTGTACGTTACAGGAGGGCTGTCTCTGGAGTTACTCAGAAGGGAACAAACAGGTTCCTAGCAAGTCTGAAGTGTGCAAATTCATACACCACTTCTATTCTCACTTTTCTGGTCTCTTGGGGACCTGAAGCAGGCTCAATTTTTTTTTTTTTTTTTAATGGGAGGTGGGCACCAAGGCCCCTTCAGGAGACAGCTGAGCTCTCCCCTCCCGCAGGCGAAAGTAGGAAGGTGAGAGTTTAGGAGAGTGCAGTTCTCTTCTCCCTGCCTGGCCTGCGAAGGTCTTCAACTCTGTCACAGGCTCCTCTCTGTATCTTGAGCAGTGCCCTGGGAATGCTGCTCTGAGAAGCAAGACAAAAATGGGGCCACCTGGTGGAGGCTGCAAGGAAGGATTGGCTAAGAAGCAGAGCCCTGAGCTACTTACTGTCCTTTGAGTTTTGACCCCTCCCTGTTGTCCACCCTCCCTTTTGCCCACCCTCCTGGGATCCTCTGTGTTTGTTGCAGTTTTGTTTTCTCCCTTTGCCAAACTTCTTTGATCTCTGGATCAGGTCACTCAAATCCTCTTTCTAATCCTGGCCAGCATTTGTCTCCTTTCTATACCTACAGAAATGTTCCAAATGCAGCCTACCTGCTGCCAGGTCCCCCAGAGCAGCTTGAGCCTCAACTCAGGCTCCCCAGCCCCAGCGATCAGCTCTGGGTAGCCCGTTGTGCCAGCAGGTTGGGGAGCATCGTTTATAATAGAAAACAGTGAGTCTCAACTGCTTACCATTTGGAAATAGATAGATAATGAAGGCCCCAAGCGGGTGAGGAACATGCTTCTTCTCTAATGTGGATTCTCTGGGTCTTTTGTTTCTTGTTTTCCCACTCTTTCAGGTGCCAAGTTTTAGAATCACAGGCAAATACAGTTTGAGTTAAAAGGTAACATAGTTATTCTTTCCATAGATAGGGAAATGGAGGTAGGTGGATGACTTGCCAGGGCCTCGCAGTGAGCAGGTGCAGCAAAGTCTCCTGGTGAAGTTAGGCCTGTCTCTCTGTACCACAAATGCTCCATGTGACTCCACAAATCCTTTCATTTTAGTGGGGAAATGATCCTTCCTTCCTTGCTGGTTTCCAGGGTAGGCATATCCCCTTTTCCTTGGGGAAGGGTCACAAACATCTGGGCCAGGTGACCCAGGCAGTTTTCTCGCATTACTCCTTAAAGCAGCAAGGAGTTAGAAGGGCCCTCCTCTAATGGGACTGGAGTGGGGGTGGGGGGACTGGGGGCCATGTACCAAGGACACTTCGAGAACTCCTGTCTGGAATGCCCCAGACACTGGAAGTGGGGATGAGTCCCAGACCAGCAGCTGACCAACCTTCATTTCAATGCTGCCCCACTCCTACAGAGGTCAACCATCCTCCAGAGAATTGGTGGTGTAGACCAGGAGGTTCATGAATTTGGATGGGGAAAAAAAAATGCATTGCTATTTACAGGAACCTCAATCCAACTGAAATCTAGCATCCCTTTCAGTTATCACTATAGGCTACAAACCACAGGTATATTAACAGTGTCTGTGATGGTCACCAATAGAAATCACAGATACGAGAGTACTTCAGAAAGTTGTTGGAAAATAGAATTGAAAAATAATACGAATCTTTCTATGAACTTTATGAAGCACCCTCGTATTTTCCTATCACCTTATATCGTCGTTGATGCCTCAAGATAGCATTAACGCTCAATTTTGGCAGTGATAAGTCTTACCAGGTCTTGTTATTTAAGATGCTAATAAGAAGCACAAATATTACTAAATCACACATTTTTATGAAACATCTTTATAGCTGTGTTGCAGTGTAATTGATTTCCTTTGTACTCTTATGTTTTATTTTATGTATTTAAAAACATTGTTCTGAGAAGATGTCCACATCAGCTTCACTAGATTGTCAAAGGTTCATGGCATAAAAATGATTAAGAATCCCTCGTTGATCCTGAAGACTAATCATTTGGACAGGATTTGAAGAATTCTTTAAAAAGGCTTTGACTCTTTACAGCAGGGCCTGTCTTATCCCCATAACATGAGTCTCAGAGGCTATGCCATATCTGAGGTGGGGCGAGGAGGGCATGACACAAAGACTGAGTTTAATTAAGAGCTCTCTTGTGGCTGTAGAGCGAGATGAGGGTGGTGACTGTTTCCCTCAGCCCCACCTTCTCCTACTTTCTGTGGTCTCTAAGGGCTGGGAAGATAGGTTACTACCAGGATGGGAGCCTGGCTGCGTGGGCTGGGCCTGGGTCCGGGTCTGCTGGGTAAGGATTGCTGGGGAGAACCCAGGAGCCAGGCAGGAGCCAACGTGGGGCAAGAACACTGAAACCTGGCAAAGGATGGGCCGTGACCTCCCAGGGAGCCAAGAGGACAGTGAAGAGGAAGGGTATATGTGTCAGGGGACAAGGTAGAGAGACCATTTGCCGAGGAGGGTACCAAGATCTGGGGTTGGGCTCCAGGGACCCAGGCTTCTGAGTTCTTCCTGTGCTCTAAGCCCTTTGCTGGAGGCTGGGGTTCAGCCTGGGTACGTGGAGATGACAAGGGGGCAAATGTGTGGGACAAATGCCCACAGTGTGGTTTGTGGCTTCTTGGCCCTGTGAACAGAATACAAGCTCCAGAGGGCTCAGACTTTGTCCCATTCACTGCACCTAGTGCAGTGCCTGGCACACGGTTCTGGGGATATTGTCTAAATGAGGAGGTTGAGCCTCTGAGCTCAGGGGGAGCCACTGTACTGGGGTCCCACTCCCAGGGGACATGAGACACCTTGGACTGGAGCTCTGAGAGGTTGGTGTGCACGTCATCTAGCTGTGTGCTGCCTGAACACCCATGATGTTTGGGACAGTCCTAATTTCAGATGGTTTATGTCTGGAGAGGCCACGTATTGGGATTTGTGTCTGAACAATAGGGTTTCTTAGCCATGCCTCACCCTGCTGTCAAGGAGCTGAGTTCTGAGGACAGGGGGTGGTGATCTGTGAGGCGCTGTTCCTGCTTTTGTTGGAAGAGCCCCAAAGGAAGGCTGAGGTGGGGGTGGGGGTGAGATGTTCCCCTGACCTGGGGCCAGGGGCTGCTTTTGTTCCTTAGCTCTGCCTCATGTTTTTCTCCAGACAAGGGGGTTTTGTGGGGGGCTGTGGAGGACACAAAGTTTTACTGGGGAAGAAGGGAGGTGTTGGAGCCTGGAGGAGGGCATGTTTTCAGGCTGTGGGCCTCACTGGCCTGCCATGGAACTGCCACTTTGAAGGGTAAAAGCTGAGTCTTTGCTCCTCTGGGCCTAGGACGGGCCTCTCAGAGGAGGCCCAGGGAGGTGGAGTGGCTGTGGTAGGAGGGGCAGGGGAGCTCCCTACCTCCAGGTGATGAACAGGAAGGGCTGTGACCTCCATGAAGGCCACCAGTAGCCAGCCCTGAGGGCAGCCCTTGACTGGCCCTCTTCTTCCTCATGTCTCTAAAAGGAGGCTGAAGCCCTGGACTCCCTGGCCATATCTTCCTGGGAAAGGCGGCTTCATCGGGCTAAGTGTGCACCGTCGTGTAAGTGGCACCCTCCCTGTGGCTGTGGGCTGTGTGTGGGAGGGCCCTGGCTGCACAGAGGCCTGTGAGCACAGACGGGGGCTTCCCTTGGTCCTCCTGTGGCCTCTTTTCCCTGCTTGGGGTCTCCTTCCCCTTCCCCAGCCCAGCCTTCAGCACCACCCTGCCTTCTCCCTTCTGCCGGAGCAGCTGTCTCTCCAGAGTCCTGTTCCTGTGACCATGGCTCTGGGGCCTCCCCTCTACTGTCTGCCTCCAGGGGGACTGTGCTTCCGTGCTTAGTGCTTGTTTTCCCTCCACCTCACCCTGTGTCTGTGGCCTCTTCCTACTTCCTGTGGCACGGACCTTCATGCTGTCATCTTTTCTGTGGCCTATCCCCTCAATCTGTCCTGTGTCTGTGCCTACCCCCAGCTCCGTCCTATGTCTGTGGCCACTGCTCTCACCTGTCCTGTATCTGTGGCCCCTTCTCTCCTATGTCCTGTGTCTGTGGCCACTCCACTCCCCTGTCCTGTGTCTGTGGCCCCTCACCTCACATCACGGCTCCTTCCGTTACCACTCTCTGCCCTGTTTTGTCTTCTCCTCATCTGTGGCCATTCTCGCTTCTGTGTTGCACAGGGGAGGCCTGTTTGCCAGCCCCTGGTCTACACCTTGGCTCTTTCCCAGAGCTGATGGAGCAGTGAGGAAGAACTGCCACGGGGATCTCCAGGCAGTCTCCCTGCTCTCCTCACATACTCCATATTCTCAGTTCCACCTGCCTCGCCTGCTAGCAAGGAACGTAGTTGAGAGAACTGAAGGCCCAGGTGGGGTTGGCCTGGGGGCCACTCGGTGCATGCTGAAGGCAGATACTCTGTGTCCCCACTCCACCTGCCTGCCAGAAGGAGACAGGGCTGTGGTCTGAGGCACCTCCCTTGTGCACGCACTCAAGCTAGCTGCTGGGGAATGTTGGGGCTGCCTGTGATGATGGTCTGAGTTTTGTGAGGCCTGGGAGGGCTGGGGCCTGGTGCCCTGGTGCGAGGGAGGGGCTTCATCACTGGGTTCTGCCAGGCTTGGCTGGTGGGGAGATGCCTCTGTGTTTCCCTTGCAGACTTGTTCTCCTGCTTCAATGGGGGTGAGTGTGTGCACCCGGCCTTCTGTGACTGCAGACGCTTCAATGCCACTGGACCACGCTGCCAGATGGGTGGGTCTGGGCTCCATCCCACCCTCGGAGGGGCCATGGGTGCAGAGAAGGCTGGGGGAGAAAAGGGTGGCCTTGTCAGGGATGGAACCTGCCAGCCTCTGGCTTGGTGACCACTGCAGCTATACAGAGAGGCTCTCTTTTCCTTGCCTCAGTGTACAATGCTGGCCCTGAGCGGGACAGCATCTGCCGGGCGTGGGGACAGCACCACGTGGAGACATTTGACGGCCTCTACTACTACCTCTCCGGAAAGAGCAGCTACACATTGGTGGGGCGCCACGAACCCGAGGGGCAGAGCTTCTCCATCCAGGTGAGACCTCTGCTGCCCTGCTTGTCCAGGAAGGCAACCAGGCTCTGAAGGCTGGGCTGACCCGGGCTCTGCCTGTCATAGTTAGAGAGACTGACTCCTTCCTCCTCCCACCCCCCAGCTCCTGCCTAGGGAGTCTGCACAGCTCTCGCTCACCCACTCCTGGTTGCTCCTAGCCATTCATTCATTTAGTCACTTACTCACCAAGAGCTTATTAAGTGCATACTCTTTTCCTGGCACAAGACTTGGTGGTGCGAGGCCCAGTGGACAACAGCATAGATATGGTCTTTGTCCTCATGGAACTTATAGTCTAATGAAGAAAACAGACATCAAATGAAATGGATCATTTCAAGTGCAACTGAGTGCTACAGAGGAGAAACGTCAAATGCTAAGAGCTTGTGATGGAAACCTAATCTTGTTTATTGGGAAGGATGGTGGTGGTCAGAGAAGGCTTCCTGGAGGAAGTGACATTTCAGTTGGGATCTGAAGAATGAACTGAAGTTAGCCAAATGAAGAGTGGCAGGGGTGGGGTGGGCGTAAGAACATTCTAGGCAAAGGGAACATTGGGTGCTAAGGGCCTGAGAGGAGAAAGAGCATGGCCCCTCAGCAGAAATGATGGACGTCCTGGATGACTCAGTTTACGGTCCCCTCCTCTAAGGAGCCCCTGACCTCCCGAGCTGGCTGAGGAGCTCTTCTGTGTGTAACCAAAACTCTGCATCACGACCCTGTCATTGCATTTCTCTTGCGCAGGTCTGTTTCTGGGTTGGTCTCTTCTACCAGATGCAAGCTCTCTAGGCTCAGGGGCCATGTCTTTTGGTTTGGTGTTCTTACTGCCTAGATTAGTGCTCATTAAAAGTCTGTCAAATATACGTATACATGTGTGAGAGTCCCTGTCAGGCTGACCTGATTTACACACCTGCCCCTGTGTTGAGTGGGGAATCACACAGGTCACAGGTCAGTACTCCCCCACTTGGAGGAAAGTCTACTTGGGGAGCCAGCTCTGCTGGAGGCCACCTGGCCAGTACAGAGTTAGGGCCAAAGGGATGGGGATTTGGGGAGATCCTAGTGCACAGTGTCAATCTTCTGCCGGCTGAGTGTGATCCTTCTATCTCGGGCATAGACTTACTGTGAGGCTGCCCTGGGGCCATGCCTGGATGGGCCGCAAACTTCAGTCAATTCTCCCCTCTCTGCCTCAGGCTGCCCTACATCAGAGTTTTTCATGACCAAGTCATTTCATGATGGATATATTACAATTACTTAGACTAATGGGTTGCCACACATTAGTGGGTTGTGAAATCAAATTAATGAGTTGCAAATAGCATCAGAAAAAAAAAAAAGGAGAAGAGAAAAACCAGAAAATATTATAAGAATGCATTACACATTAATAGGGGTAAGCACTATTTTATAAAACTTAAAAAAATTATATATGTATTTCTTACTGTGAGTCATGGTCAAAAAAGCTTCAAAATCATTTGCTTAGACCATGAAGTAGCTTTTGCAGGTTCTGCTTTCAGTTGAAGTGGCTCCGGCCTGCTTAACCACATTTAACAGTAATCGAGTGGAAGTTTCATTCCTGGGAAGGGTTTCCACACAAGACAGGGACACATTTTCAGACCTTTTCTCTAAGATCTGGGCACACTGTGTCGCCACCTGCCTTGGGTCTATGTCCTTTGAAGTATGGGTTCTGTCTGAGCAGGGGGCAGAGGAGATATGTGTGTGTGACAAGCGACACAGGAGCAACATGTGCCTGTGTGTGCAGAAGAGGACTAGACTCTACCTGCCAGGGGCGCGGCAGGAGTGGAGAGTATTTATAGTGTGTGCACTGACAGTGCCTTGGGAGTACCTATGCAGGGTGCATATGAGGGTGTGTGTTTGTGTTTTGTACGAGTGTGAGAGGATGTGAATCAGCCTTCAGTCTGATGGGGTAACCTGGGAAGAATAAGCAAAAAAGTCCAGAAAGAGGGAGCTGGCACAATGGACTGGAAAGAGCCCTTAAATCTGAGCTTTCCAGACCAGGGTTAGAATCCTAGCTCTGCTATTTCCTAGCTCTGTGTGTGTGTGTGTGTGTGTGTGTGTGTGTGTGTGTGTATGTGTGTGTGTGTGTGTGTGTGTCAGAGAGAGAGAGAGGAGAGGGAGAGAGAGAGAGAGAAGGAGAGAGAGAGGGAGAGAGAACTCAGTCACGTCACCTCTCTGTGCATCAGCTGCCTCCTGCCTAAAATGCAGATAATCATTCATGGCTCTTCTTCCCTGCGGTGTATGGGGACTGGGAGAGATCACAGAGGAAACTCAGCCCCTCAGCATTAGTGGAAGCTCAGGGCCAGGCCTATGGCAGGAGCCTACAAACCAGCCTCTGAACCCCCCAATCAGGTGCACAACGACCCGCACTGCGGCTCCTCCCCCTACACCTGCTCCAGGTCTGTCAGCCTCTTCTTTGCGGGTGAGCAGGAGATCCATCTGGCCAAGGAGGTCACCCATGGAGGCGAGAGGTAACTAAAACACCTTCCTCCCCGAGCTGTCCTACTCCCCAGCGCTGGTGGTGATGGGCAGTTAAGCATCTGCCCTTCTCAGTCCTAAAGGACATTGTTTTCTGTGGGCAAACAGCAATTTCCACGTTGGGGCAGAAGCATCCTGGCAGGTCAGCTGGGTTTCTAGTCTGGGGTTTGCAGGAGGATGAGACCCTTGTGATTTTCTGGAACTCTTAGACCCTGTGGGTTTTCAGACAGTAGGTTTTCAGGAAAATAGCAGAGTTTTCCAGAGAGTTAAGAGTGTTACCACTATAAACATGCTTACTTTCTTGCCTTATGCGATTTGATGGAAATCTCCCCAGATGGGTCATACGCAGTTCCTGCCTTCTCAGAGCAGATACTGAGCACACTTTCACCCTTTTCTGATGGCATGGTGTCATTTCAAATGTCACTTATCTTGCTGAGCCAGCAGGGTTGCCTGGGGGACCGCCTGAGGGGTGAGGACTCTTTGCTCTCACACTAAATGGCCCCAGATGGTGGTCCTTCTGAAATCTTTCTTGCATCTCTTCCTGGCTGTCCTTGCCTTCCTCATGTTGCTGTCAGGGGTCCTCTTCCAATGACATTTCTCTCCATTCTCCTCTCCTGCTTCTGGAAACTGAGTAACCAAGCATACTGGGGCTGTGTCAGATTGAAGGCCCAAGGGTTTCTCCTGTGAATAAGGGGTCGTATATGAATCTTTAGGCTGGTTAGATAGCACTTTTGTTTCCCTAGCTGATTTTAAGCTGGGTTGCAAGTTGCAAGATTCCAGATTGGCTAGGAGTCCCGTGGCAGTAGAACTGGCAGAGCAGTCAGGAGTGCTGGAGGCTTGTGCCCTTCCTCGCACTCCCAGTCTTCCTCCTCTCTTGGCTTCTCTTCCCATCAAAGAATAAAGCAGATGTCTGCTTATACCATCTCTTCTGTCTTGGAGAAAGGAGCTGGAAAACTCAGTTACTTTAAGATTTATCCCTGCCAGGGAAATTGCAATTTTGAAAAGCCTCTGAAGACAAAAGAGTCCCTCTCTAATGGTGTACTTCCAGGCATCTGGGAATTCTGGGGATTCAGAGGAAGGGAATGTGGGGGTCTCAGATCATGGGTGTGGGATGGCTGGTCCTTTGGTGGAGGGTCTGGGCTAGTGGAGGTGGCATGGCCACCCTGCAGCTCTGGGCTGTGCCCCACAGGGTCCAACTGCCACATGTGATGGGGAGCGTGCGTCTACAGCGGCTTGCTGGCTACGTCATCGTGCGGCACCAGTCAGCCTTCACACTGGCCTGGGATGGCGCCTCGGCTGTCTACATCAAGATGAGCCCAGAGTTCCTGGGCTGGACCCAGGGGCTGTGTGGGAACAACAATGCTGACCCCCAGGATGACCTGGTGACCAGCTATGGTGAGGCACAAGGCAGGCAGCCTCTGAGTGGTTTTGGTGGAGGTGGGGGACAGGTCAGGCTGGGAGGGGCTGGAGGGGACAAAGGCAGAGCTCTCGTGTCATGGTCATGGTATATGAGAGGCCAGGGGCCCTTTCCTAACAAACGTGTGGCCTAGGCATGTTCTTAACTACTCAGTTTCCTCATCTGTAAAACAGTCATAATGAGAATTCCTACTAGGGTTGTGTGTGGATCTAATGGGCACTTTGCCAGGTGGGATTGATCCTGCAAGGTGGGGTGGGGGCGGGGGAAGGAGAGGAGCAGAGGGCCACAGAGAGCCAGGAGGAGAAAGGGCCCAGCTGGAGCCGAAGGTACCTACGGAGGAGAGGTAGGAAGTAAACACGGAGGCTGCAGGGACAAATCACGGCAGCCTTGGCCAGAAGGGAAGTGACATTTGAGCACCTACAATGTACCAAACACTTCACATGCACCATCTCACACAGTCCTTGCAATAATCTCATGGGGGGATTATTTCCTCTACTCTGCATTTGGGGAAACTGAGGCTCAGAGAGGTGCAGGAGCTTGTTCAGGCTGCCATACCAGTTCTACTTCCATTGCCTGATGTTACAGTCCCTGAGTTTGGAGCAGCAGGGAGCCACTACAGGTTCCTGAGTATTCTTTACTATTATGATCAAACAGCTTTTTCGGGAGAATGGCTCAGCTGGGAAACTCAGATTGGGACGGGAGCTCAGGAGGCTGGATTCTTCAAAACTCCTTTCCCATGGCTCAGAGCCCCTGCCCCTCCTGTCCCCCTCCCACCCCATGATTATGCTAGCTCTCCCCTACAGGGAAGCTAACAGACGATGTGGCCGAGTTTGTGCACAGCTGGCAGGAGCAGGCCCCCAACCAGCCTCCAGGGCCCACAACCTCCTCCCCGCCTCGCCCACCGTGCCTACAGCAGAGCCTGGGAGCCATGCAGGTCTGGACCCTGGAGAGAGTCCCCCCAGTTTCCTTTCCCCCACTCCAGTGCCTGGCTTGAGTTGGTTTCCTGTCCAGCTCTTGGAAAGCAATTGGCTGTAGGGCCCAGGGTGCTGGTGCCCAAGGCTGCTTTCTCTCCTCTCCTCCCTCCCACCCAAGCTGGAGTTCCATGTGGGGCTGGTAAAGTCACAGGGCTGTGCGCAGCCCTGCCAGTCCCCAGACCCGTGCCTTGCCCTTGCCCCAGGGTGTGTACGAGCGGTGTGAGGTGCTGCTGCGGCCCCCCTTTGATGCCTGCCACGCCTACGTCAGCCCTCTGCCCTTCATGGCCAGCTGTTCCAGCGATCTCTGCCAGTGAGTGGGGTGGTGTCAGCTTGTGGGGAACTCCTCCCAGTACTGTGGTGAGCGCTCAGCATGGGGGCCACTGAGTCTGATATCACCAGGCACTGATATATCTGCTTCCCAAAGCTCTGAAATTCCTATCTGCCTAGGGAGGACAGAGCTTCCTCATTCAGCTGAGGCCTGGAAATGGGGCCTGACCCCCTCAGGATCACACAACGAGTCAGTGGCAATGCCAGGACTAGAATCCTGCCTCAGGAATCTAGACCCGATCCTACCTCGGGTCTGGGGCTCTGCACCCCTAGATGCAGTCCTGGCTCCCTTTCGCATTTGGGTGGGGAGGAGGAGTGCCTGAAGCCCCTGTCTGTCTCTGTGGGGTGCTGGAGGGCTGGCAGCAGGATGGGCCTTGTTCCATGTGCCCTTGGTTTCCCTGTGCAGATCAGTGGGAGATGAAGTCACCTGGTGCCGGGCACTGGCGGAGTATGCCCGGGCGTGTGCCCAGGCGGGGCAGCCCCTCCAGGGCTGGAGGACGCAGTTCCAGCAATGCAGTAGGTGCAGCTGGGTGGTGGGCAGGGAGGAGTTCACACAAGCTCTGACTTGGGGCTGTGGGTGGCGTCCTCAGGCCTCAGCTCAGTGTCCTGTCCCACTCAGAACCACAGTTGCCAGAGTTTTAAGCCCTGAGTTTCCATCCTCATGTGACAGATGGGGAAACTGAGGCTTGTAGCAGGAGGGACTGGCCTGGGGCCACAGAATGAGATGAGGGTGGTGTTCAATCTCCCAGACCCTTGCTAATTTCCTGGACAGCCAGTGCTCCCTCTCGGACTAGGAGATCAGGAAAACCAAAGCTGTCCCACCCTCACCCCAGGGCCTGGGGGAGGGGCTGGATCCTGGCAGAGCTGGGACCAGTAAGGAGTTGACAGACCATGGCTCCCTCCTGCCCAAGCCGTGCACTGCAAGGAGAAGGCCTTTACCTACAATGAGTGCATCGCATGCTGCCCCGCCTCCTGCCAACCCCGGGTGTCCTGCGTGGACAGTGAGATCGCCTGTGTGGACGGCTGCTACTGCCCCAATGGTACGCTAGGGATGGAAGTGGGGGTCTGGCACTATCCTCCTGGCCTGGCACAGATGGGCATGAAGCAGGGCCTCAGAGGATGCCTGCTTGTGAAGTGAATAAAGTGAGCAAACAATAAGTGAATAAATGAATGAATGGTGTAAGGGAGGTGAGGGAGGGGTAGAACTGTGGCCTCTTGCAAGATTTATCAGGGTATTTGATTTCATCAGAACTGAGCTTTTCAAGGTGGGTAGATGAGGATAGGTCATTCATTCATTTATACACACATGCATTTGTTTACACATTTATCCATGTACAATTACTTTATTCTGTTTTTTATGGTGTGTAAATTTGCAGCACATCTATGGTGTACAACTCACTTGGCTAGGCAGAGGGTTGAGATAAAAGAAATATAAAGGTATAGGCATTGACTTTAGGGAGCAGAATCTGGTTTCAGGGCTAAGACACTCATACCACTCCAGTCTGAGGTATGATGTGGTAAAGGCCAGATCAGGGATTCAGACAAGAAAGATACAGGAATGTGGTATGGGGAAGGTTTTCAGGGAAGGCTTCCTGGAGCCTTATATTGGTTCTAGATGCAGTGACAGGCTTTCAAGAGGTGGTGGGGAGGTTAGTTAGTGTGTAAGTTTGGGGTGGGGGGAGGTGGAATTATTGCTCAGAAGGTGTTCATGTCTGGCCCAAGCCAAGGATTTATAGAGGAGAAAGTCTGAAAATGGTCTCAGAGGTGAAAGGACTTAGATAAGGAGATCTTTTTTGCAGGCCTTGGGGAGCCACGAACACTTTCTGAACAGGGGTGGAGGTGAGTTAAGTGGGCTTCTGCTGCCACCTTAGGGCTGATCTTCGAGGATGGAGTCTGCGTGGCACCAGCTGAGTGTCCCTGTGAGTTCCACGGGACCCTGTACCCGCCTGGCTCTGAGGTGAAGGAAGACTGCAATGCCTGGTCTGTATCCACTGCAGGGGGTGGGGGGAGGTAGGGCACTGCTGCTGGGGCTTTCCATCAGGGCTGCCCATATGGGGTCTGGGAGCCATAATGACAGGGGGACACTCACTCAGCATCTGTGAGTCTCAGGGGATCTCATTAGATCCAATCCATGGGGGGAGTCTCCATCACCCATTTTAGAGATGGGAAGACTGAGGACTGGAGGCAGGAGCCCTGCAATCTCCCAGCATCTAGCCCAGGGCTGGAGGGATGACCCCTTGCCTCCTTGGTCTCTGTCTTTCAGCACATGCACTGCGGGCAAGTGGGTGTGTAGCACAGCTGTGTGCCCAGGTACATCTGACCCCACCTTGGACTGTACTCCCTTCCACTGGACTCACAGGTTTTTGGGCAGGGAAGTTTTGGGGGCTAGGCCTCCTGGGGGAGCTTACTCAGTTCCATTGGCTAAACCTGCTCCCTTTATTTCCTCAGTGCCACTTTGCCTGGTTAAGGGATTGCTCCAGCCCCTGCCAGGGAGGACTTTACATGGGGTCCCATACATCTAAGGAACTTCCTGAGCTTGGGGGATTAGTACTGAGACTGGTTCCCAAGCTCAGGTCCTGATCTCCCCTCAGAGGGAGATCCCACTGACCAGGGCTCTCAAAGGGAAGGCTTGGCCTCCTTACACTGCTCTGGTTCTGGAGGACAGGGTGGTATGTCCTCTTCATGCTTGGAGCCTGCAGGGTGGACACAGCCCTCTTGGGGCAGCTTGCATGGGTCAGCGGCCTTCCTCTGCCCCTCAGCTGAGTGCTCAGTCACTGGCGACATCCACTTCACAACCTTCGACGGCCGCCGGTACACGTTCCCTGCCACATGTCAGTACATCCTGGCCAAGAGCCGTTCCTCGGGCACCTTCACAGTGACATTGCAGAATGCCCCGTGTGGCCTGGTAAGAGCTGGGGACTTCTAGGCCCAATCTACCTAGCTACCCCATCCACCACCCCCTAGAGAGACTGGGATTTAAGGCAGGGCCCTGGTCTTTCCATGGCCCATCCACCTGTTACCTCTTCTCTCTGGGTAGAGGCAGGGGCAGGTGACTGGGTTCTGGTCCCAGCTGAGAGTCACTTCCCTTTCCTGGGCCTCAGTGTTTTAAAAAATCTCTAAATTTGGTCTAATTCAACTTTATCATCTCTGCTTCATTGGATTGTACCTTTAACATCTCTGCATGCATCCATTAATTCATTCATTTAGCAAACACTGAATGCCAGTTTGTACCGGAAGCCATGCTGGGTCTTGGAGACTAGGAGACTGGAGTCATTAGACTTGACTTTGCCTTCCTGAGGCTTATAGATTGGTCAGTGAGGCAGGCAAGTGAACCTATAACCCACCATGTTATAGCAGCTGTGAGGACATAGGAGAATACAGGGTAGACTTCCATGGAGGAACTTTTCATTGTTTTTATTTTACCTGGGTATTGAGCAGCAAGGAGTTAAAAATGGATCAGGAAAGTCTTCCTGGAGGGGGTGACCCCTGAGCTGTGACAGCCACCTGTGAATGAACTGAGAAAACAGCCACCTTGCAGGCTTGGAGTACAAGATGTGTGTTTGTCTCTCAGTGGCGACTGCCTTGTCCCTGGGCTGACTGTCCTCAGTGAACCCTGCAAGCCCTGGTCTGGACTATGCCTAAGCTCTTCTCTGTACCAGAGAGCAGGGGCTCACACTCACAGCCAGGGCAGCTGCCCCCCAGTCCTGCCTCCCTGCTTGCCCTGCTCTGGCCCTCAGCACTGAGGGCCCTGAGTGTGGGCAGACATCAGCTAGAGGTGCCCCTCTCTGGCTCTGGGGACACAGACTGGGTGGAAGGCTGGGCTTTCTTCCTCTTTTGGCCTGAGTGACCCCCTCCCCTCTCTCTGTCAGAGAATGCCCTACCCTGCCTTTGGCTGCCCTCTGAGTCAGGAGACTGCTTGCCCTCAAAGGTGGGGTCACTCACATTCATCCCAAGGGTGGCAAAAGAGAAGGGACAGCAGACAGACACAGCCCAGCTGGACTCCTTCCTACTCATGGAATTCTAGAGTCTTAGAATACCTGAGGGCTGTGGGGCTTTAGGGCTTCCTTAGTCAACCTTCCTTTCTACTATGTCCTAGATAGGTGGCCAGCCAGCCTCAGCCCGAGGTAACCCACTTCATTGCTGGTCAGTGCCTCCTGATAGCGGGTTCTTTTTACCATGAGCCAGGTCTCCTCCTGTGACTTCACACTGAGGAACCGATGGAGGGCCAGCACGTGCCAGCGCAGTGCTGGGCACAGTGCAGGTTACACAGATGCATCATACCCTGATCCTCCCCCTCCAGGAGCTCACGCCCTGTAGGGGAGGCCAGTGGTACTGATTCAGACCCCTTCAGTATGAGATACAACAGGATTAGTGCCATAAGAGGGGAGTTCTGTGGAGGAAGAAATAGTCCTACAGGTCAGAAGAAAGGATCAGGCAAAGCCTCACGGCAGAGGTGGCATTTGAGCTGAGTGACCTAAAAAGTGTACCTGAAAAGACAGAAATAAGATATGTATGTGTGAGGACGGGAAGAAGGGCACTCCAAGAGTTGATTAGATTGTACAAGAAAAGCAATGAGGTTGGAATTCTAGAACTCATTAAGGCAGATGCAGAAGGACTTGGCAACTCACCGTCTGGTAAAGTAGGAGGTGTGTGTGAGAGAGGAGGAAAGTCAAAGACGAAGCTGTCACTTCAATCCTGGGTGACCAGGAGGGAGTGTGTTAGGGACATTAACAGAGAGGAGGAGCAGGAGGATGATGCTACAATATTTGCACAGTGCTTTGAACTTTTGACTAATCATTTTTGCACACAACATCTAATTTAAGGCTCAAAATACC
Organism: Cynocephalus volans; assembly: GCF_027409185.1. Lineage (NCBI taxonomy): Eukaryota > Metazoa > Chordata > Mammalia > Dermoptera > Cynocephalidae > Cynocephalus > Cynocephalus volans. Next base: position 117,427,217 of record NC_084463.1, read on the forward strand.
CCCATGTGTAGTTATTATTATTCCCTCCATTTAAAATATGATGAGACAGTCCTGGAGAGGCTTGGGGCTTTCTTGATGACCCACCCCAGAATCAATGTGGTGCTTACAGTCTTCAAAGTGTTTTTAAAGTAGACTTTATTTTTTAGAACAGCTTTAGATTTACAGAAATATTGCAAAGGTAGAATTCCGATATACAGCCAGTTTTCCTTATTAACATCTTACATTAGTATGGTACATTTGTTACAAATAATGAACCAATATCGGTACATTATCATTAGCTAAAGTCCATACCTTATTCGTATTTCCTTAGTTTTAACCTAATATTTTTTTTCTGTTCCTGCATATAGTCAGTTTGCCTCCTTAAGCTCTTCTTGGCTGTTTCAGTTTCTCAGACTTTTCTATCTTATGATGACCTTGAAAGTTTTGTGGACTACTGGCTCCTCTATTGGAATTTGTTTGATGCTTTTTCTCATGGTTAGACCGGGGTTATGGGTTTTGAGTAGGAAGATCACAGAGGTCAAGTGCCATTTTCATCACATCTTTTCAAGAGTGCATATTATCAACATGGTTTATCACTGTTGATGGTGATATCGATCATCTGGCTGAGGTGTTTGTCAGGTTCCTCTACAGTAAAGTCACACTTCTCCCTCCTTTCTATATTGTACTCTTTGGAAGGAAGTCACTATAGGCAGCCCACACTTAAAGAGGGGTGTTACGCCCCTCCTCCTTGAAGGCAGGGAATCTACATAAATTTTTTGGAATTTTTCTGCATGGGAGATTTCTCTCTTTTCCTTCATTTATTTATTCAGTCATTTATTTACATACGCATGAACTCATGGAAATTTATTTTGTACTTTGAGTTATAATCTACTACTTTATTTTGTTATTCAAATTGTTCTGCTTTGGCCATCATGAGATCTTTCAGTTGGCTACTGTGTCCCTTTGACATACCTCATGAATGTGTGTATGTACATGTGTGTGCACTTCTTTACTTTCTGGTCCCACAAGATGCACCAGGCTCATCTTGTATGTTTCCTGTCCCAGTTCTCTTATCATTCATTTCTCCAAAAATACGTGCTTTCCTGGTTCCTTTTATTGGAGGATGGTACTAGAAACCAAGATCTTGGCACTATGTGTGCTCATTGCTACTGGAGCATCATTTCTTTAGGCCCTCTCAGCTGACAGAGAAAGGAAATATATGTACGAGGGGTCCTCCCAAAGTTCATGGAAGGATTAGTGTTAGCTTTTAACCCAATTTTTCCACAATCTTTTTGAAGTGCCCTTGTATAATCATGTACATCTTTGTATAACCAATATGTATATACACATCTATAAATATTTCTCTATATAACCATCTGCACAAGGATACGTCAAAAATTTCATGGAAAGATTCATATTACCTTTTATTTCTATTTTTCCATGAACTTTGTGAAGTACCCTCGTATTGATATGTGCTAAACATGAGTTCATATTGATGCTCCATCTCTAATCCATTACCATATGGATCATTATAGCCCCTCCCCCCACCTCCACTTGCTTGTCTGTAAACCCCCACTCCAACAGTAAGAAACCTGGCTTCCAAAGGTCAACACCTTTCTTCCTACCCCATTCAGTAAGGTTATTTCATACATTTGTAATACAGTTAGATTCTTTCAACACAGTCCTCATTCCATTCTGAGATCCCCTCCTGCATGATTGTTTAAAATTTGCATACATTAGGGTTTACTCATGGTGCTGTAAAGTTCTGTGGGCTTTGATAAGTGCAACCTCCAGAGTATTTCATGCATATTTTTAAATCTGTTCCCAACCAGGTAGGACCAACCAAGTATTGTATCTCTATTTTACAGGATAGAACTGGGGTCTGGAGAAGTTAAATGACTTCTTTAAGTTCTCATGCCTTTCAGTGACATCAGGACTTGAACGTGAAACTTTGACTAAAGGGTGTGGGCTTTCTTCTTGTACCAGTGATATGTCCATAGGTAAAAGATGAGTGAGTTGGACAAAGAAGGTGATATTTTAGACACAATAATTTTGGGCCGTTTCAGGAATTTTCTGTTCCCCTGAGCAGGAACTCAGAAGGATAGTTGTGGCTTGTTGCATGGTGTCTTTCTGAAAAGTTTCAAGCCCCAATTTCAATGCATTTGATTCTATTACCCTCCTGTTACTCTTTCTCTGGGTGTCTGTTGGACTTAGGATAAAGTCCAAAAATATTGCGAGGTGCTGCCTAAGCTCTTCCCTGCCTACCTCTTGAATCTTATTTTAAACCACTTTGTCCAGTGGGCTCTGGTCCCTCCGGTCTTCTCTATGTCCTTGAATGCATCAAATGCCTTCCTGTGACAGGGTTTTAGTACAGGCTATTCCCTCTGTCCAGATGTCTCCTTCCTACCCATCTCTCTTTGCACAGGTAGCTTCTCCACATCCTTCAGACTTCAGCTCAAAGGTCACTTTTTTTTCTGTGCCTCAGTTTCTGATCTACAAAATAGGGATTGGATACTAGTAGTACTTACCTAATCAGATGGCTGAGGATTAAGTGAAAGAACATATATAATGAGATTAGAACATAACCTGAACATAGTAACTCCATATTAAAGTTAGCTGTTATTATAATATCATGATAATATTGTGGTGTTATTAAGGCTTTTATTATTGTTATGATTATTTTCACATTATTATTATCATTCACAAGGATGATCTTTCCTACCTCTGCAGACTAAGTCTGGTTCCTTCATATGCTTTCCTAGCACCCTATACCTGCTTGCAGCACTTATCCCAGTTGTAATTAAACAATCAACTTTATAATTACTTATTTAATGTCTGTGTCCCACGCAAATATCTCTGTGAGGACAGGGATTATATCTGTCTTGTTTATCACTGTGGCCATAAAGCCTGGTACAGTATGTCTCGCACATAGTAGGTGCTCAGGAAATGTTTAAATGAATGGGTGTGTGGATGTCTTCCTGTGGAAGGGAGGTATGAATGGGCCCAATGTGTACTACCCATTTAGGAGGTGAACAATCTGAGGCCCAGAGAATATTAGCTCACTTCCTGCCTGCCTGTCAGTGTAGTGCAGGATGTGATACATAGAAAGAGCTATATAAACACACATAAAAGAATGAACTTAAAGTTATGGGTGTGGTCAGGTTGGGGATGTCAGTGTTTTTGAGGCTATCTGAGTTCCATCTCTGCTCTGTGTCTTTAGACAACCTGAGAGTCGACTATCATTTCTGTTACTGTTATCCCAGCTCTGCTACCAACCTTCTCCAATCTGAGCCACTGCCTGCTGGTTTCTCAAATGAGGGCATTTGGCTAGATGATCCCTAATATCCTCTGGGGCTCTGTCTGTCATTCTGAAGAGCCTACCCCTCAAACTGGGGTGGGGTCTCTGTCCTTGGAGGGCTCTGTTGGAGCCAGCAGGACAGACAGAACAGCTCTGCCCCTCTGTTGGCTTCTCTCTCTCCAGAACCAGGATGGAGCCTGTGTCCAGTCGGTGTCAGTGATTCTGCACCAGGACCCTCGGAAGCAGGTGACGCTGACCCAGGCAGGGGATGTTCTTCTGTTTGACCAGTACAAGATCACCCCACCCTACACAGACGGTACGGCTTGGGGTGGGCAAGAAGGCTAGTCGGGAACTGGCTGTTCTGGCCTCTTTTCCCAGGTTCCTCTGGACAAAAGCACTACTATATGGGCATGAACACATATTCTAGTACTAGGTTGCTCAGGCTAGAGGGCGCTTTGTTCCCAGGAATGTGGATTCCTAAAATGTGTCTTTGTCCTCATCCCAACATGACAGTGGGCTTCACAGCAGTATGATGGCTTCTCCTAACATTAGCATATCCATGGGGCAGTTTCCCATTCTGAGTCTCAGAATTTGTTTATTAATTACTTGCTATCCTGTCTTGATTCCACAAGATACTTACATGTAGCTCATAGGAAACATAACAAAAGTGGCAAGACTATTAAGAAATAAAAACCCAGAACCAAATGAAGATTTTTTTTTTAAAAGAAAGAGAGAAAAATGAAAAAAGAAAAAAAAAAAAAAAAAGGGCTCAAGATTGAGAGGAGTGGGGATGCATTGGCTTTTAAAAGGCTACAGAAATGCAAGCCATAAAAGGTGTAAAATTTGCTACAATTAAATCTAAAATTGATTCGTAAGTTTCCACAATAAAATTGTATTGTGGCTGTTGTGAAGAGAGTGAGTAGTTACAGAATTCTCCTTGCGCTGGAGGAGGAGCAAAGCTTTCAATGGCACTTGATGCTAAAAGAGGTTTCTCTGCCACTGTGGTAGGTTATCCCTGGGTCCTGATGTCATTAGTGAACAGGGTTTCCTCAACATCCCCCAAACCAACCCCATGGAAGGGCTTCACTGGGTCTGAAGACGGCTGGGTGTGGGGATCAGAGTGCGCCAGGCAGGTGGTGACGGTGGGTGGGGTGCGCATTGGCTGAACTTCCCCCCTTGGCTTCCGTGCCCAGACACCTTTGAGATCCGGAGGGTGTCCTCCGTGTTCCTGAGAGTGAGGACCAACGTGGGAGTGCGGGTGCTCTACGACCGCGAAGGGCTGCGGCTCTACCTGCAGGTGGACCAGCGATGGGCAGAGGATACCGTCGGCCTCTGCGGCACCTTCAACGGCAACACGCAGGATGACTTCCTGTAAGTGCCCCTGCCCCGGAACCGGAAGGAGAGGGGGCGCCCAGTATCCAGAGGCACTGACTAAGAATGTCTCTGCTAAGGGCCCTCACTGTGCTTGCTGTGCAGCATTAATGATTTATTTCTCTACCTTTAAATTTAAATGTATGTTTCATTTATGTTTCTATTCTTTTCTTTTCTTTTCTTTCGGCTGGCTGGTACAGGGATGAACCCTGGATCTTGGTGTTATCAGCACCATGCTCTAATCAACCAAGCTAACCAGCCAGCCCTTTCATTTATGTTTCTTGAAAGCAGTGGTTCACAGACTTCTGGTTGCAGAAGAGTCACCAGGGGAGCTTGTTAAAATGCTGATTACTGGGTTCCACTTCTCAAGAATTTGATTTAGTGTGGGGCCCGAGAATCTCACTTTTGATAAGCACGACTGTGATTCTAGTATATGAAGTCTATGGACCATACCTTGAGAAATCTGTTGCATAGTGAAGTTTTAAAACTGAGGGACTCAGGCTGCATTTGATTTGTCTCATGGTTTTGCTTGTTTTAATTGACTGTGAACACCTTTAGGTGAGTGTAAGCTTCTAGAGAGCTAAGGACACCAATATTCCCACTTCCTATCCCACTAGGCCAGTCTGACCCATATACCTTTCCTACCTGGTGCTTGAAGGCTTTTGAGCTTTCACCCTGTGAGTCTCCCAGTATTCAGGGGGATGCTGTTTCCCATGAGCTGACAGACAGTTGAAAGACTCTTTGGGCATGGTTTAGGAACTTGGGAGGGGACAGGATCAGACTTTCCAGAAAGGAGAACAAAATGATGATCCTGAAAGCTGGAGGTTCTGGCCAGTCCTTCAGTTGCATGCATTAGGTGATATAGAAGGAAACACTGGGGTCATTCTTTAGCCAGAAATGAGAATTCAGATTTTCTGTGAAAAACAAGAAAAAGAAAGAGCTGAGAGATTTCAATGCATGTACATTTAAAGATATAGCTTTCTATTTTCTCTTGCCTGGTGGCGCTGATGTTAGGACAGCTGGCCAAAATGGTGGGGCAGACCTTGGTTTAGTGTGTGGGCTGCTTGCCACTCTCCTAAATGTGAACTCTGGGTAGGAATATTGTTCTATGTAATGTGAGTGCTCTCACTGCCTTGGAAGAATATGGGCATGGTGGGGAGCCAGGTTCTTCCACTCTACCGCCTACATTGGGCTTTGGTGACTCTTGGAGACTGGCAATGTCTATGAAACATGCTTGTCCTCTTTCCTCCCTGCACTGCCCTCGTGTGACCGTTTCCTACCTAGAGACCCAAAAGGGTAGCCAAGGAGTTTTCAGGAACTTCCCGCGGAGAAGGGAGGAGGGAGGAAGTCTTAACTCGGTGAGGTTTTTTTGCTCTTCATGATGTCCCTGTTTCTCTCTTTCTGACATGAAGAGCTGGGAGTGGGTGGTGAAGGTGAGCAGTGTGTGGTCCCAAGTCCATTTTGAGACCTTTTGAAGCCTGTTAAATGTGAATAATGTGTGGTTACTTGTGCTCATATCCATAGTTGTATGTGTTTGAATGTGGCTGCATAGACTGTCTTGGCTGTTTGCATGTATGGCATATATTTGTGCTGTGCCCATGTGTGTGTATGTTGAGAATGTGTGCAAGTGGTTTATTTGGGCCTATACATGTTACACGTTTGGGTTAGCACCAGTGTGCCTCTGAGTGTGTGCTCATGACTCTGTGTGTGTGTGTATATGAGCAACTGGGTGCTCATCTGAGTGTGTGCTATTTGTGCCCCCGGGTCCACATGGACAAGTGTGTGACTCTCACAACAAGTGCTGTGCCATGGCTGCAGGTCCCCAGTGGGTGTACCTGAGAGTACCCCACAACTCTTTGGCAATTCTTGGAAAACACTATCTGCCTGCTCCCCACTGGTCTCTGGCTCCCCATTGGACCCCTGCGATGTGCACCTGCAAGCTGGTGAGGTTGAGGGGGGCGATGGAAGGGGGAAGGGGTGAGGGGGTTGGCTTTGAGAGAAATGAGATGGGAACTCTAGGCATGACGATGCAGGCCAGATTGGTAGGAGTCATAAGAAAAGGAACTGTGGGGAGGGGACAGGAGAGAAGGTGAAGGCTAGGCAGACAGGAAGCTTCATGTTCCACCACTGTCACGTACACACACATTTAAACCGGCTCCCCCATCTCAGGGCGAAAGCCACAGTCCTCCACATGGCCCCACCAGGCTCTCCCCTCTCTGCCCATCACCTCAGCTCACTTCTACTCCTGCTGCCCTCCCCTCTGCTCTGGCCACTCTGGCCCCCTTGCTGTCCTTCCTACGGCCAGCCCTGCTCTCCTCTCCAGGCCTTTGTGCTTGCTGTCGCCTCCCCCTGGGATGCTCTTCCCTCAGATAGACATGTGCCTCTGTCCCTCGCCTTTCACATTTTTGCTCAGACATCACCTTTTTATGGAGGCCTTCCTGGCCACCTGAGTTAATATTCAGTTACCCCTCCTGCCCCACCTCACGCTGCCTACCTTCCTTCCTAGCATTCTGTCGCTCCTTATATTCTTCCTCTTCCAGTTTACTATATAAATTGCCTAGTGACTGTCTCCTCCAACCAGAATGTAAGCTCCATGAGGTCAGGGATTTTTGTTGGGTTTGTTCACTCTTCAGTCTCCCTTCACCAGATGGATTCATGCCTGGCACGAGGTAGAATGCTTTGCATGAATGCACGCACACAAACACATGCATGCACACACACACACTCTTTCACCATTGTATACGCCCGTGCTTATGGCCAGCCACATATTCACACCCAATCTTACTAACCCACAACCTACATTCCCAGCCAAACGTGCACTGAGGTGCCTTCCCACATCCCTACTGTACACACACGCATGTACACACTGCCACACACACACTCCCCTGAGTTGTGGGGAGGGAGGGAGAGAACGAGTCCTGGGGTACCCTGCAAACAAGACTCCTGACCGCTTGGCCCTGTTCTTCCTGTCCGCAGCTGCCTACGCAGTGCAGTCCTGCAGCGTGCTCACAGGGGAGCTGTTCGCGCCCTGCTCTGCATACCTGAGCCCCCTGCCCTACTTTGAGCAGTGCCGGCAGGACACCTGCCGCTGCGGGCAGCCCTGCCTGTGTGCCACGCTGGCCCACTATGCCCACCTGTGCCAGCGCCACGGGCTCCCTGTTGACTTCCGTGCCCACCTGCCAGCCTGTGGTGAGTGCCCCACCCTGTGCACCCATGTATGGATGGACTGGAGGAGCCCGAGCTCCAGACTCAAGTGTCCATGCTCTCTACACTCTCTGCTGGGATATTCCCCGGTCTCCTGCAGCCTGACTCTCCCCCTCTTGCCCTCTCCATGCCTGCCAATGGCCCCATCACGTCAGTCACCCAGGCCTGACACTTGGGTCATGTGACTCAGGGCTGTTCCTCTTACCCTCACCTGCAATCCATCTCCAAGTCCTAAGTCCTGCCAATCCCAAATTCACCCACTGCTCACCACCTTCACTGCCACCACCTTAGTCAGAGCTACCTTCCCATTGCAGCCAGAATGAGCTTTCTAAAGATCACCGGCTCCATGGCCCTCATGGTTTAGCGTAAATGTGCCCACCCCCACCCCGACCCCAGCTACATACCTCCCCATGTCTTAGTCCTCTCTGTGCCTTCAGCCCCAGTGCAGGGACCACCCCTCGGTCAGCTTTTAGTAAATGTTTGTTGACTAAATGAAAAGGTACTGCATGGGGAGTCAGGAGGCCTGAGTTCTATTTCAGCTCTGGAGGTAACTTGCTGTGTTTCCCTGGGCAAGGCCCTCTTCTTCTCTGAACTAGTTTCTCCAGAAATGATTGAGCAAGACCAGTGGATCTTATCTCTGACTGCACATTAGAATCACCAGGATAACTTAAAAAATGCACATATCTGGGTCACATCCAGTATCAACTGAAACAGTGTATCTGGCAGTAAGGTCCAGGCATCAGCATTTTTTAAAAGCTCTCCAGGTGGCTTTGATGTGCAGCCTGGGTTGAGACAACTGAGCTTGACAGTGGATCTATTGGGTTTGATAGAGTGTGGGAGATCCCTGGGGGAATGGGATGGTGGCCAGATGAGGAGAGGGCAGCCCTGAGTCTTGGGACAAAGGGCCCCTAGAGGCTGCTAGAGAAAGCACACTTGATCTTCACAGCCTGTGTGTGTGATAGCCACTGGGGTGAGAGGGGTGGAAGCTTGTGTGTATCCACACACCCATGCGCATGCATGTGTCTGTGTGAGTACTGGGGCGGGTGCCGGGACATAAGGGGATGGTGAACTCTACCCCTCCCCTAATATTACTACCTAAGAGGATGGTCCTGTGGGGAAAAGGAAACACCTACAGTTTTCCAGGCTGAGCTTAGAAATGGGGCCCTCCACTGCTTTGCCATTCCAGTGTAGTGAGAGACAGAGGGACTCTGGAGTCAGGCCTGGGTTTATACCCCAACTCTGACCTTGACCTGTTATGTGACCTTGGGAAAGTGTCTTAACTTCTCTGGGTTTCAGTTCTCCTCATCAGGATGACAGCCCCACCCCACAGAGTAGTGGAGAAGAAGGAGATAAAGCATATGTCCCTTTCCCACTGCAGCACTGTCCTGTGAGGCCACCAAGGAGTATAGCCCTTGTGTGGCCCCATGTGGACAAACCTGCCAGGACCTGGCCCATCCTGAGGCCTGTGTGGTTGATGGTAGCAGTGACCTCAGCAGGGACGAGTGTGTGGAGGGCTGTGCCTGCCCACCAGACACCTATCTGGACACCCAGGCTGACCTCTGTGTCCCCAGGTGAGTGGGCGTGCTTGACCTCTGAGTTGGGTAGGGAGATAAGGCTTCGAGTCTCCATGGCATCTGAGGCTGGGGAGCCTGACTGGGTCTCTCATGCCCCTACTTCTTCTCATAGTTGGAGGCCAGGCCTTGGTGGATAAGGTGGGTAGGTGGGTGGCTCTGTCTGAACGTCCCTCTCAGGTCTCTCCTCAGCTTTGGCTCTTCAGGCCACTCCAGCTGGCTTCCCCACAAGACAGTATAACCCCCAAAAGTCAAGAGGGCCTCTCTCCCCTCATCTTCCCTCTCCTTCCACAAGTATTTACTGACTTCCTAGTAAGTTCCAGCCTTTTTAGGCCCTGGGAACTCAGCAAGGAGTGAAACAGAGTCCTGCCCTCATGGAGCTCATACTCTCAGGTGGTGAGACAGATAAACAAACAGACACGTAACACTGATGGGTAACAAGAGCTACAAAGTCAAGTAGGGCAAAGTGAGAACAGGGAGTCCTGTCACTGTTGTGTTATGTGAGGGGAACATGGAGGAAGGCCTTCTGCTCAAGTGATGTCTGAGCAGAGACCTGATAGAAGTGAGGACAGAGTGCTCCAGGCAGGGGATGACTGAGGCCCAGCTGGAGGAATGTCCTAGTGCAGCTGGAAGGTGGAGTGGGAGGTGGCGACCCCACATGATCCAGGTGACTGGCAGGGCTCTTGGTCCCCCTCCAGGCTTCTGTAAAATGGTGTAACATTCAATTCGAGCTGAAAATGGTGTAACATTTGATTCATGGTTTCCAAGTGGTGGGGGGCTGGGGAGAGGTCCCTTTAGAGGATAAATAGGAATCACTCAGGGGCCTTTTCAAACTACAAAATCCTCCCTTGAAATCCAGATGTGCACCCTGCCCCCACCCACATTGAGTGTCACCCACAAAGGAGGCCTCTGTGGGCTCTGTGAGGGGGAAGGAGGCTGTCGAGAAGCACTGAGGTGGGAGGAGTGCAGGCGGCCCTTCCGGCCTCGTGCTCTGCTCCTAGGCCTGCACGTGCAGGTTCCGTGGGAGATGTGTGAGGAGGAGACACAGCCTCTGCCCTCAAATGACCTACACAGAAGAATCGTGAGTTGGCATGGGAATCCCTAGCTTACAAGATCCCTGTGAGGAATCAATGAGATCTTGTATGTGGAGGTGCTTAGCCGGGTGTCCCTGGCCAGGTGTCAAAAATTTTAACAACCAGTGGGGCACAGGCACTGATCAGTCAATAGGTGCTGGGTGTGAAAGACCAGTACAGCTGCATCAGGATGCAATGCCAGCTGTCCCGGACCTGGCATGGGCACAGGAAGTGGTGGTCCTGTTCTTAGTGCCACTCCCTTCCTTGTTCCAGATGAGGCTGGCCTTGGGAGTGTATGGAGAGCAGTGAGGTATCCTCATCTAAGTTTGGTAGATGGCCACTGAATCTGGTACCCAGCCCTGACCTCTGTCCTTGGTTCCAGGCTGGCTTCCCCACTCCCTGGAGAGGTGTCACATGTCACAGCAGATGCTGTTACTTCTCTCTTTGTCCTTATGCCCTTGGCTGGCTATGGATGGGCCCTGTCCTTGGCAGTCTCTGCCTTAGCTCCTGAGTCAGCTTGCCTTTCTCTGTTTCTGGTTTTTATAGGAACCAGTGCTCCTGCCACTTCCAAGGAGTGGACTATCCCCCTGGAGACAGCGACATCCCATCCCTGGGCCACTGGTGAGCTCCCTAGGTGGCAGCCTTGCTGTGCTTTCTAAATAGAGGCTGCTGACGGAAGACAATGAAGCTGAGTGGAACTTTACACAAAGTGACACCCACCCCCCGCTGTGCAGGGAGTGGGGACAGAGTGAAGATGACTGTCTGAACCCTGCAGTGACCTGAGTGCAGTGATGTGGGTCCTGCAGTGAGGGGTGGGCTAACCCTGGTGCCACTGTCTCTCTCTGTAGCCACTGCAAAGATGGAGTCATGAGCTGTGACAGCAGAGCCCCAGGTAAGGATGACTGGCAGGGTGGGGCCCTTCTGGGACTCCCTGTGGTAGCGGGGTTATAGAGAGGAGACTGGGGAGCTCAAGCATGACCAGGATGAGGAGAGCCCACCCCAAGTCTTGCCCTACACTGGGCCTTCTGTGTTTCTCACCCTCTTGGCAAAGGCTCCAGCTTGGAGGGTGGCATCCTGAAACCCTGTCCCAGCCTCAGCCCCACCCTAGCAACTGTCCTTTCTACTTCAAGAAGAGAGACTAAGACTCTGTCTCCCTCAGGGACAACCACCTGGGGTTTCTGGACAGTTTCTTGACCTGCCTTGGGCTGGATTTCCTCGTTCTAAGCCGTGAAATATCTGTTGAGGCCATCTAGACCCAACCCGGCACTGGACACGGGGTCACAGAGATGGGGAAGACAGTCAGGGCCTTTGAAGCTCTCCCAAGCAACACAGATGGGAGCAGGGGTGGAAAGATGGTGGTCAACCTGCGAGGAGCTTGAAGGTGAGGTAGAGCTTGGGAGCTGGAGCATTTAGGGGAGGCCTCCCGGGACGGAGGAGCCCACTAAGGATACAGATTAGTGCAGATGGCACAGGAGTATAATCATATGGCAAGTGGTTAAGAGCAGAACCTCCAGGGTCAGACAGCCCGGGTTCAAATCCTGCCCAGCACTCACTAGCTGTGCAGCCCTGGGTAACTCACTTCACCTCTCTGAGCCTCCATTTCCTCTTTTGTGTATAACCTAGATTCCCACATCCTCCCTACATTTTGTGTATGTTTCTGAAAATGTTTTTCTTTTGGTCACTTCTGGCTTTGGATTTCTGCCTCTTTGGGACTTTTATCTTACCTCCTGTGGCTATTCCTTTCTCTCTGCTCCATCCCAGCCTGGGTATGGAACTGGACTCCCCTTTACTGACTTCCCTAAAAGGATCACTCACACCAAGCATGAATGTGCATGGCAGAATTTACTGAAGGCTTGGGGAGAGAGGGTGGGTTTATGTCACAGAAACAGGTAATGGGAAGTTGACTGTCCCTGTTGTTGAAGTCCTCTGACTGCCCTGCCACGCTGCTTAGCTATCCTGTTTCTGGCTCCTCTCCTGGTTCCTCTGGGCACTTCCTCTCATTTCATGATGCCTTTTGAAGGCAGAAGTGGCTTCACTCCATTATATGGGAAATGGGGGATAATAATACCTCACAGAATAGTTGCAGGATTAAAGAAGATAATGCAGGGGAAAGTGCCTGGAACAGCACCTGGTCTGGAGGACATGTTTAGGAACTGGCCCTTGTGGGGTGCTGCTATTGTGTGACTACACACACCCATCCCTTCCCTTGTGTCTGGGAACCCACGCAGTGCACCAGGAGCAGCCAGGGTGTGAGGAGGCAGCCGAGTCCATCTCTCCCTACATCCTCAGGCTACAGGACCCCAGGCCTCCCTGGCCACTCCTGCAGCCCAGGAGCCCACCCCAGGCCTGGTGCTCCAGAGCCTGCCTCCTTCTCTTCTAGCTGCTGCCTGCCCTGTGGGCCAGGTCCCCGTGAACTGCAGCCACCTGCATGCTGACCCTGAGCTGAGCAGAGAGAGAACATGCGAGCAGCAGCTGCTGAACCTGAGTGTGCCAGCCCATGGCCCCTGCCTCTCGGGCTGTGCCTGTCCCCAGGGGTATGTGTCCATGCTGCTGGGTCTCTCACTCCCAAAGGCTGGCAAAACCAGGGACCACAGGGGGTTGGGGGGAGGGGAGCAGAGAGGAGCAGTAGGGGGTAGGGCAGAGAAAACCTCGCCCAGCCTTGCAGGCAGGCAGTAGCTCAGAGCTGGCCAGTGGTGGCCATAATGGCCAGTGAGAGTCTGGGAAAGAGCAGCAGCTTGGGGATCCAAGATGGAATGGATTCCACGGGGCTCTGCTTCTCACTGAATGTGAGGCCTTGGACGAGGAAGGGGCCTAGAGAGGCTCAGTTTTTCATCTATAAAGTGGGAATAACAATACTACCTCCCAACTTAACAGGTTGTTGTGAGGATTCGGTGAGGCGCTGAAGTGGAAGCTCAGAGCGGGTGTCTGGCATGCTCTAGAGGAACAATGGGTTGAGACCGTGCCCAAGAGAGGAAACCATGTTTCAGCTCTCAACCTCTTTCCCTGCGCAGATCTGAGCAGAGTCCTCAGGTGGGGGCTGGTGCCCCTGTAAGATTCAATAAGAAAAGCCCTGCCCTGAAAAAATAGTCTTTCTTCTGGGTCCCTGAAACATTCGGGTGGCTGAGGGGCCTGGCGCCCAGTTCTGCCCATCCTCATTCCCAGGGCTGAGCCAAAACCAGTTGGGCACCTCATGTCATGACTTGGCAGCTCTGTTCTGTGCCCTTCAGCCTGTGCAGAGGTTAGTGGTCAGCTGGGAGTCCTGGCCCAGGCCTGGCAGCCAGGGAAAATGAGATAGAGTCATGGTTTCGAGGGTGGGAAGGGGAGGGGACAGTCAGTTGGAGATTTACTGTTTATAAGACACTTTGATGTTGTTACCCTCTTCAGTCTCAGAGCAACCATGGGAGAGAAGAGGGGAGAATCATTATTCCCATTTTGCAGATGAAGAAACTGAGGCAAGGGGGAGGGTGGAGGGAAGTTGTCTGTGTAAAGAACTATGACTCAAACCCAAATCTCCTTTCTCCAAATCCTGCCCCTTGCCCAGAGCATGCTGGCTCCATGAGGTCTAGGGTCTGGTTCCCTCCACATCACGAATAGGTAATGAGCCTGCCCCTTTCCAGGAAAGAGCATCCACAGGAGAACCTGCACAGGATCCTAGGCCTGACCACCTGCTGCTGCCTAGGCCCCAGCGGAGCTTGTGAAGAGTCTCTTTGTTACTGAAGGCTTCTTGTGGCACCATCCTGTGTGCACAGCCTGCCTCTTGGCCTGAGGTCAGGAAATGCTAGGGCTTCCAGGGTTGAGAACTGAGGGTCACTCACTGCCAAGCATGGTAACAAGGCCACAGAGGCACAGTGGGAGGAGCACTGCACTGGAGGCTGGGAGCAGTTCTGCCGACGCCTCATTGTGTGCTGTATTAAATTCCCTGTTTTGAGCTTATGCGCATCTCACAGGGGCTTATCCTTGGGAAGTTGTTATGGTCTCAATTTGTAAGGGAAAGGTAGGCATTTCCTATGATCCTGGTATACTCCTGTGCTGGGATAGGACTGCCAAAGATGCTCAAGTACCATTCCTAACAACCCCTGCCTAGGACCCTTAGTGCCCTCAAGTGCCATGCTCTCCATAGTGTATCTAAGAATCCCTGGGTGCTGCGTCTTGCTGCAAAGGACCCTGGGGCCACTGCAAGGGTCTGAGGAATGTCTGTGTCCCTCTCTATTTCTTTGCATCTGGGTGTTGAGCCAAGGGTCCTGGGGCCATGAGGCAATGAAGCACAGTGGTATGAGCACAGGCCCTGGAGTCAGGCTTGAATCCTGGCTCTACCACTTACTAGGTGAGTTAGTTAACGCTCATTTTTAAAATGGCACAGAGTAAACACTCCATGTGAGCAGACAGCATTTTCTTTCCTCATCTGCATCTCATGTATTTGCAAATGCCCCCGTCTGAAGGGGGCCCTGGAATGAGAGGGTCCCCTAAAAGGTGAGGGGAGGGTACTCTACAAATTTAGAGCACCTTGAGGACAGAAGCTGAAGTCTTTGCATGCCCTTCCCTGTGGTGGGCACACAGCAGGTGCTCAGGGACACAGGCAGGTTTGCCAAAGGCAGGTAGCACCACTGCTTCAGCCCCGTCCAGCAGGAAAAAGGTGGCAAGAGTTTCTAGAGGAACCAAATCAGAGACTTTGATCTCAAAGGCACCAGGAGGGGTAGATGCATAGTGGAAAAAGGGAGATTAAGTGAAAGCCAACTGGGACCCTAGCCCTCTTCCCCAGCTTTGTTCCCAAAATAGTGACATCAAAGCTTTTGCCTCCCAGGCCCAAGATGAAAGAGGATTCTTTCCCTGAAAATTGACTGAGCCAAGAGAAAAAAGCTACAGAAACTGAAACTTTGGGGGACTCCCCAATAAAATGGTTGGTTCCCTTTAAATATGGAGCCTCCAATCAGCTTTTAGTACCTCACTGTTTTTTTCTTTTAATTTTTTAAGAGTCAGACATAATTTATTTACAGTAAAATGCACAGATCCCAAGTAAACAGTTTGCTAAGATTTGACAAATTTATACCCTCTTGCGACCACACCCCTATCAGGATATAAAACACTTCCATCACAAAAATTCCCTCATGTCCATGCCCTTTTCCAGTTAATTCTGCCCCCACCCCCACCACCATCGTACTGCTTCGTTTCAGCATAGATAGCTTCTGCCTGGATAGAATCATATGGTATATCCTTTTCTAAAAAATTTATTATTTTTTCATTTTACGTGTTTATGGGATACAGTTTGTTGTTTCAATATGTGCATATATAGTGTAATGATCTAATAAGAATAGTTATCATATCTATCACCTAAGCATTTATCATTTTTTTGTGGTTACAACATTCAAGATCCTCTTTTCTGGCTATCTTGAAATATACAACACAATATTATTAGCTAATTCAGCCTAAGGCACCAGAATTTATTCTTCCTATGTAACTGTAACTTTGAAACTTTGCACCCGTCTACCATCCTCTTCCCGGCCCTCCCTACCACCTCCCCTTTCCTGCCTCTGGTAACCACTATTCTACTCTGTATTTCTCTTTTTTTTCTCCCTTTTAAATTTATTTTTCTTAATTGACTCACAATAATCATATATATTTACAGAGTACAATATGATATTTGGGTGAGTTCATGCTGTATGCAGTGATCATATCAGGGTACTTAGTATATCCATCGCCTCAAACATTTGTCATTTCTTTGTGTTAGGAACATTCAACATCATCTCGACTAGCTATTCAGATTCACAGTACTTTGTTGTTACTGTCGTCTCCCGATATTACTATAGAACAGTAGATCCCATTCTTCCTATCTCCCTGCATTTTGTATCCACAGGCCACCCTTCCCCCCCCACCCTCAGTCTCTAGTAACCACTATTCTACTCGCTACTTCTATGAGATCAACTTTTTTAGTTTCCATGTGAGTGAGAACATGTGGTGTTTCTCTTTCTTTGCCTGACTTATTTCACTTAACAGAATTTTCTGCAAGCTATCCATGTTGCTGCAAATGGCAGAATTTCGTTCTTTTTTTATGGCTGAATAGTATTCCATTGTGTATATAGACCACGTTTGCCTTATCCAGACATTCATCAATGGACATTTAGGTTGGTTCCATCATATCTTGGCTATTAAAGTCTGTTTTATCTGATTTAAGTATAGTTACTCCTGCTCACTTTTGTTTTCCATTTGCATGGTATATCTTTTTCCATCCCTTCACTTTCAGTCTGTGTGTATCTTTGTAGGTAAAGTGTTTCTTGTAGGCAGCATATGGATGGGTCATGTTTTTTAATCCATTCAGCCAGTCCATGTCTTTTAATTGGGGCATTTAATCCATTTACATTCCAGGTTATTATTGACATGTGAGTTCTTACTCTTGTCATTTTGTTGGTGGTTATTCTGATTGTTTTGTGTATCCTTTGTTCCTTTCTTCCTCTCTTATTGTTTATCCTAGTGATTTGGTGGTTTTCTGTATTGATAAAGTTTCATTCCTTTCTCTAATTTGTGTGTCTACTCTACCAGTAAGTTTCATATTTTCAGGTGTTTTCATGATTATTATTGTGGTTCTTTCTCTTCTAGAGGTAGGACTCCCCTAAGAATTTCTTGTAAGGCTGGTCTGGTGGTGATGAATTCTCTTAATATTTGCTTGTCTGAGAAATACTTTATTTCTCCTTCATTTTTGAAGGATAGCTTCGCTGGGTATAGTATTCTTGACTGGCAGTTTTTTTCTCTCAGTACTTTGAATATACCATCCCTCTCTCTCCTGCCTCATAGGGTTACTGTTGAGAAGTCTGCTATTAGTCTAATGAGTAATCCTTTATAAGTGACTTGACATTTTTCTCTTGCTGTTTTTGGAATTCTATCTTTGTCTTAAACTTTGGATAGCTTGACTACAATGTGTCTTAAAGATTACCTATTTGGGTTGAATCTATTTGGGGACCTTTGAGCTTCCTGGATATGCTTGTATCTTTCCTAAGACTAGGGAAGTTTTCAGCTATTATTTCATTAAAGAGGTTTTTAATATCTTTTTTGTTTTCTTCTCCTTTTAGAATGCCCATAATTTGATATTCTGTTTGCTTAATAATAACCCAGAGATCTTGTAAGCTTTGTTGATTCTTTTTCATTCTTTTTTCTTTGGCTTCCTGTGTTATTTCAAAACTGCTGTCTTCAATATTAGAAATTCTTTCTTCTGCTTGATCTAATCTGTTGTTGAGGCTCTCAGATGTATTTTTTATTTCATTCAATTAATTCTTTAATTCTAAGATTTCTGCTTGTTTTTTTTTTAATAATGTCTATCTCTTTGTTAAGTTTCTCATTCAGATCATGAATTGCCTTTCTGATTTTGATGAACTATTTGTCTTTATTCTCTTGTATCTCAGTGAATTTCCTTATGATCATTAGTTTGAATTCCTTTTCTGGCAGGTTGGCAATTTTTTATTTTTTGGGTCAGTTACTGGAGCATTATTTTGTTTTTCTGGTGGCGTCATGTTACCTTCTTTTTTCATGTTTCTCGTTTCTTTGTAGTGATATCTGTGCATCTGGTAGAATGGTCACCTCTTTGAGTTTTGTGGAGTAGCTTTTGTGGGAAAAGACTTTCACCTGCAAATACATCCTAGGGTATTGATTGATTAATTCACTTTTGCTATGTCTGTGAGTTATTCAGTGACCTATGCTTGGGAGGTTTGTGGCAGTTGCGGTGCAGTTTTGCTGGGGGAGGTATTGCTGGGTTGGTTCACAGGCTGGGGTTGTGCACATGCACCCTGTGGGTCAGTCATCTCAGGGGCTGGTTCACTGGGAATGTGGTTGCTGGATTGATTCTCAGGCCAGGGGTGTGGGCATATGATGTGTCAGTGTTTCTGGGACTGGTTTATCAGTGGCAGGGTCACTGTGCTGCTTCTCTGACCAGGGGTGAGCCTGCCAGGGGCACATCAGCCAAGCTGTTTCTCACTTGGATGTGTGTGCATGCAATGGCTCAAAGACTTGGGGGGTGGGACTTTCATGGATGTGACAACTGAGTTGTTTTTCTGAGCCAAGGGCATGGGTACACTTTTGCTTGGCTAGTTGAGTGCAGGTCTGCTGGTGGCCCTTCTGCTGTGCCACTTCTTGGGGGTCATGATTTCCTTGGTCGTCCAGGAGCTGGTCTGCCATGGATAGAGTTTCTGCTTCTGGGTGGTATGTGGGTCCACTAGGAAGGCCTGCAGTGAGAGGGCCTGTCCAGCTGCTTCTGAGACTATTGGCAAGGCCACTAGGTGGGACTGTTCAAGAGAGAACTGCCTGGCTGCTTCTCTGGAGCAGAGCACTTGATTTTCACTGGCCTGAGGGTATATTCATTACGGTAGAGACCCATGAACTGTTTTTCAGGGTTGGGGGCTAAGCTGGCAGGGCTAAGGGTTAGAGGGAGAAACAGGGAGTGGTCTGATCTCTGGCCAAGGACATGGGGGGTGCGTTAGTACAGCAGGACTAGTGTTGGCTTCCCATATGGCAGAACTAGAGTCACAGCCGCTGTGAGCCTGGGCTTCAAGCCTCTGGGATCAGGGTGTTACTGCCTCTCCTGTGAGTACACTGGGATGAGGGCAGAGCCTTAAGGCTGGGAAGGCACTGTGGCTACTGGCCCCAGGGCAGAGTGCCCTCTAGGCAACAGCTCTGGTTTCAAGATGGCACCATCCTGCATCAGCTTGGGTCACGAGAGTCAGGGTTGGGGAATGCGCAGTTTGTGCTACTGTTCTAAAGCAGCGCAGCTTGTGTATTCTAGGCCACTCCCCACACTTGGCTCTGGGCTTGTTCTGCCAAATGACCTGCTGGCCTCTGTGGTGAAGGTGAGGATTGGTGTGGGCCCTCTGCCTACCTTTTCGTCACAAGGGAATATTCTTCCTGCATTGATCCCAGTGTCAGAGACATGATGGTTGAGACCAAATGCCTCCTCTCTATGTTGCCATCTTGGGCTTTCGTGCTCCATAGAGATCTTGCCAATCTCTTGTTGTACTCCTACGCTCTCCCACAGATGTTCACATCAGCATTTAGCTGTCTGTTAGTTGTTCTTTACCTTTTCTGTGGAAGGAATGCACCTGAGCACCTCTAGTCCAGTATCTTGCCCTGACTCCTGGCTGTTCCTTTTCTGGTTTTTATTCTTCCTGTCTTCTTTTGGTTAAGTACTTTTTAGTATTCTATGTTATCTCCTTTTTTTTTCCATTTTAACTATACTTATTGATATTTTTATTTTTTTGTGGCTTTCTAGAGATTACAATATGTGTCTTTCACTTATTGAAGTCTACCATGAATTAATGTTTTACCGCTTTATGTATAATACTTGCAACAGTGTACTTTCATTTGCTTCCTTCTTGTTCTTTGTACTATTATTGCCATACATTTTACTTCTACTTATGTTATAAGTCCCAAATTTATTAATAGTAATCTTGCTTTAAATGATTAGTTATCTCTTAAAGAAATTGAGAATTAATTTATTTACGAACATATTTTTCATTTTCAGAGCTCTGCATTCCTTGACGTGGATCTGAGCTTCCATTTTCCTGAAAAACTCCCTTTAAAATTTCTTTTAGTTCTGGTCTACTGGCAACCAATTCTTTCTGTCTTTTCTTTATCTGAAAGTGTTTTTATTTCACCTTCACTTATGAAGAATACTGTATTAGTCAAGGTTCTCCAGAGAGACAGAACCAATAGAATATATATAGACATATGAGAGGGGATTTATTAGGGGAATTGGCTTGTGCAATTATAGAGGCTGAAAAATCCCACAATAGGCTATTACAAGCTGGAGAACCAGGGAAGTGGTAGTGTGGCTCAGACCAAGTCCAAAGGCCTCAGACAAGGGGGGCTGATTGTGTAACAATCAGTCTGAGGCCAAAGGCCTGAGACTCTGGGGATAGGAGGTGCTGCTGCAAGTCTTGGAGTCCAAAGGGCAGAGAACCTGGAGTTCTGATGTTCAATAGCACGAGAAGAAGGTTGTCCCAGATTTAGAAGAAAGAGAAAGAGAGACCTTTTCTCTGCCTTTTCTCTATCTGGGCCCTCGGCTGATTGGAAGGTGCCCCACCCACGTTGGGTGAGTTCAGATGTTCTTTATTCAGTCCACTGATTCTATTGCCAATCTCTTCTGGGAACACCCTCACAGAAATACACAAAAATAATGCTTTGCCAGCAATGTGGGTATCCCTTAATCCAATCAGGTTGACACCTAAAATTAACCATCACAAGTGCTTTCACTTAATATAGAATGCTAGGTTAACAATTTTTTTCTTTTGCTAGTTCAATTTTTATCATGATTCCTTTGTTATGTAATATGTATTGACTTTTTATAGATGTCCTCATTATTACTGTCAGCAATTGAAAATCATGTGCGTAAGTATGTTTTTTTGTATGTGTTTATTTTGCTTGGAGTTCATTGAGCTTCATCAAATTTGATAATGTTTTAGCCATTATTTTGTTAAATATTTTTCTACCCCCATTATTTCCTCTGGGACTCCAATTGTACTTACATTAGAGTACCTGATATTGTCTAAGTCATTTAAGATCTATTTATTTTATTCCCCCAGATGTTTCTCTCTTCTTCAGATTGGACTGTTTCTTTAGTCCTTCTTTCAAGTCTATTAATCTTTACCTCTGAGTATTTATTCTGCTCTTATGCCCATTCAATGAATTTTTTGTTTAATATATTACACTTTCAGAATTTCTTCTTTTTTATAGTCTTCATCTCTCTCCTCAGATTCTCTTACTGTTCACTCGTTATATCTATCTCTTTTTTAATGCTTAACCATATTTATAATAACAAAGTTCTTGTCTGCTAATTCCATCACATATATTATTTTGGGGTCTGTTTTAATTATTGACTGATTTTTCTCCTAGTTTTGGATCACATTTTCCTGTTTCTTCTCATATCTAGTAATTTTTCACTGGATGCTGGACATTGTGAATTTTACATTGTTGTGTATTGTATTTTGTTGTCTTCCTTTACTGAGTGTTGAACTTTTGATATATCAAGCAGTTAATTTATGGGTGCATTAGCTTGATCCTTTCAAGACTTGAGTTTGAGTTTTGTTAGTTTGTCTAGAGTAGCTCTGTTCCTAAGGCATGGTCTTTATGGTATCTCAATGGAAGGCCTGGGGTGTTAAGGGAGGTTTTTCCATCCTAGCTGCTCATAATCCCTATATCTCCCAGTAATGCTTTGTATCGAAAATTCTATTAATCTCTCACCTCCTTAATAGCCATTTCTTGTGAAGCCTTCAGAAGGCTTTCACCTCATGCACAATTTAGAATTTGGTCAAAGACTTAATGTAACTTGTAAGCAGAATTCTGGAGTTCCTTCTCTGAGCAGTGCCCTCCTATTTTATTTCTTGACATGCATATTGTAGCCACATCAGAAGCCCTGAAATTCAATTTCTGTCTCTGCTCCTCAGTGAGACATTGTGCTCTGCTTGTGTTCCATCATCCTGCATTATAGTCCAGAAAGTGCCTCCAGGCAGAAAATCTGGATATGGGGAGGAATTAACAAGGGACTCTTTTCAGTATAACTGTAGCACTCCTTCTCTTTGCCTTTTAAAAACATGTACTTATATTCCTTTGAGAAATAAAATAAAATAGGAAGGTTAAATAACTTGTCCTAGGCAGATCCTGGATTTGAACTAAAAATTGCTTATTGTCAGAGCTTTTGTTCTTACCCCTGCCCCAGACTTTACCCTTCTCATGCCTGCGTCTGGCGTGAATCTGTGGCCTGAGAACTTCAATAAATGCCCTGAGATTTCCTTGGCTTCTGTCTGGGAGTGGGTCAGATTTCATGGAAACCAGACAGGAAGGCGGGAACACTACAGCTTTGGGGCCTGTGGTCTGCAAGCTCCATGAACCACCTGGGCAGGAGGGTCAATGCCCATGTCTATGGTCTGTTCATTAGCATACAGTTTGTGCCTAAGGAGCAACTGGCATCTGCCAGACCAGGAGGTCTGTGGCTAGTAGAACTGAGCCTTTCTTCCTAATGAATAGTAGAGACTTCTGAGCTGGGCCTAGTCTCTAGTTTTTCCAGTTACCGAGGTGCCTCTGAACTTCATTGAGCTGTAGCAGGGTGGGCAGTAGGTACATGGTCAGTCTTTTCTAGGGCAAATGCTGACAGCCACTCCAGGGCATCCATGTGGGTGCAGGGTCCTCCATAGATGGCAGATATAGGAAGGGTGGTCTCCTGACCACCTGTGTGCTGTGTCCCTACAGCCTGCTCAGACATGGGGATGCATGTTTCCTGCCAGAGGAGTGCCCATGCACTTGGAAGGGGAAGGAGTATTTCCCTGGAGACCAGGTGATGTCTCCCTGCCATTCCTGGTAAGTGAGGTCCCCAAGCAGACTCTGCTTTTTGCTGGGAGGGTCATGGATATGGGGTACATGATCATGAGTATACTCTAGCATTCCCCTTCCACCATGTTTGTATTCATGTTGCATGTTTGTGTGTTGTGTGTTGTATAGAAGTTTGTGTACATATACAAGGGTATACATATAAAGGAATATTTTGGAGTATTTTTTTGTGAGTGTTTACATGAATATGAATTTGTTCAGACATGTATATGAATGTGTGTACATGCATATGTAACCATGACATTGTGTGCATATTTATATGAATATATAGGTATGGGTGAAAATCCAAAATACGTAGACTGCATGTGTGAATGTGCATGTATATAGATGTATATGAAAAGGCAGGCATTTATAAACTGAATATGTTAGTGAATACATACAATTAGGAATTCGTGTATGTATGCAGGTGTTTGTATATATTTGTGTGCAGATGCATCCTTTTAGTTTGTGTGCACATGTATGTGCAAAGTGCACAGACATATGTGTGCGTTGGGTATACACATTTGTATTCACATGTGAGTGAACATAGATGTATAAGTGTGTGTTTGTGTTTGCCTGTGAATATGTTCATGCTTATATATAAAAATGAGTGTATATATGAGTATGTTTGTATGTTCAGTGATGTAAGTACACATATGTGGGAGTTTGTGCACCTAGACTGGGCTAGTTCTGCAGCACCTGCTCTGAGCAAAGCAGCAGGGGTAGGCAGTGGGCAGAGACTCGGCCTCCTGATGGAGAGAGTGCTGGGGGAAGGAATGAGAAATGATAAAGTAGTGCCATCATGTTGGAGAGCAAACTTGGTCACTGTTCTAATATTGAGAACCAGCCAGAGATGGCCTGATATGAGCAGAAAGCCCTGGCACTGGGCAGAGGAGCTGAGAGAGGTTCCATTTTGGGAACCCATTCACTTAGCTAGAGCATGACCCCCCAACCCCTGTCCCATTCTGGGGTTGAAACTATCCTGTTTTTCTGGCCCAGAGGATGGCCATGGCATTTCTTTCCATGTTAGCATCAGGGTCACAGTCAAGCCCATCCGCTCTAAGGCTGGTTTCCCCAGATACATCAGAGTGTATCTACAGGGCCAGAGCCTTGGCTGTCTGACCCCAGAAGTCCCTGGGTATAATGTCAGGACACAGAGCTCTGCACAGGCTGTATACTCAAGTGTTGCAGGATTTTATGACTATGGCGGGCCATAGCTGTCCAGGAGTGCCAGGTGCCCATGGCAAGCAATCAGGGCTGGCTGGCCTGGATCCACCCAGGTGCTCAGGCCCGGGCCTGCCTCACTTCTATCACTTCACTGGATTCCAGCCCTTCCACCTGCATCAGCACCCCCACCACAGACAGGGGATGTGTAATACTCTCCTGTGAGCACACTGTGCTCAGAAATCAGATCCAAGGAGGAAGGTGGTAGATAGAGTCTGGAGCCAGGGCCAAGGGGCTGAGACTATTTTAGGATTTAGAACCCTGACATGAGGAGGCTTCTGTCTTCAAAGACAGGCTGTCTTCACGGGAAAGGCTGATTGGCCATAGGATAGGTATCCTCTGTCCCTTAGGAGACTGGGAGACGTATGGGCAAGTTCTTACTTTTTAACTCAGTTTTAAAAATTCTCCCTTCCTAACACATGTACAGACCTTCTCAACATTCCCTCTTGAAGGACATGCCACTGTGTCCCTGATTCCAGCTGCTCTCCAGTGCGGAGGTGGGTGGTGGACTGTGTCTAGGCTGGTGTGGCTTGAGCATTAGATAGGATCTGTTGACCAGGATGGGGCCTGGCTGGCAGCCACTGTGGGAGTGCACCGTAGAGATAGCTGAGTTGTAAGTCACACAGGTGGGTGTGCAATTGGATGCACACTCAGGCTAGGGAAGATGTGAAGTCAGTGAGTGACTGAGTGTGTGTCTGACGTGAGGTTGGAGAGAGCCTGCCCTCATTGTTGCTGTCACACATGGATCCCCAGATCATGTCTGCCCCTTTCCTCATGAAGATTTTGGCCCTGGACTCACTATCACTCTGTCCAATCCTACTCCTGTCCTAATTCTTGGAGATTTCAATATCCATTTAGAAATGTTTCTAGTATTTCCTGACGTCTCAATGTCTTCATCTTTTTTCTTCCAGTGATCTTTCTACACCTTAGTGGAGGGACTGGTCATCCTGTAGGTCTTGTCATCCCCAATAATTCAACCAGCCTTGATGATCTTGCTTCATGTTTTATAAGAAAATTGAAACCATCAGAAGAGAACTTTCCAAGACTCAGTACCCACGTATTGTGCCATTCCACCTACACCACAGAGGAACTAAGTGTCTGCTCCTATCCAAAGCCAATCCTTCCACTTGGGCTCCAGATTCCAGCCCTTCTCACTTGTCCAAAGGCAACACTACAGCAGCTCTCCCTTTTCTCTCTCATATAATCAACTTGTCGTTCTCTACTGGATCCTCCCCACTGCATAAAAATACCTCCAAGCAACTGCTGTATTTCTTTGCTCTCATTTTATTGCAAAACTTCTCAAAAAAGTTGTCTGTACTTGCTGTTTCCAATTCCTATTCTCCCATTCTCCATTAAGCCCACTCTAGTCAGGCATTTTCCCCACCATTCTATTGAAATTGTTCTTACCAAGGTCACCCGTAGCCTGCATGTTGCTACGTCCAGTGTTCATTTTTCGGTCCTCATCTTCCTACTCCTGTTAGCAGCATTGACACAGTTGATCACTTGTTGTCCATTCCCTCCTCCTTGCTACCTTTATTCATGTGGCTTCTGGGACACCACACCCCTTTGGTTTTCCTCCTACCTCTCTTCCTGCTCCTGCTCAGCTTCCTTTGCTGGTTCTTCTTCTCCAACCTCTTTTTGGGGGGTGGGGGAGGGGCTGGCCAGCGTGGGGATCTGAACCTTGACCTTGGTGTTATCAGCACCATGCTCTACCTAGTGGACTAACTGGCCAGCTCACTCTTCTCCAACCTCTTAATATTGGAGCACCCCAAGGGACCTCTTCTCTTTGTATTTATACCCATTCCCTCAGTGAACTCACCCAGCCTCGTGGCTGTAAGCCCCACCATATGCAGACAACTCCCAAATGTCCAACATTTGACTTCGTAATATTGATTTTTTGAAAAAAATAAAATTCACCTCTTTTCTTATTCTTTTTCCCCACCTGTAGTCCAGACCTCTCTTCTGAACTTACACATCTCTTCTGAACTTGACATCACCACATGAATATGTAATGGACGTCTCAAAATCAACGTGTCCAAAACTGAACACCTAATCTTTCACCTCAGACCTGCTTCTCCCTCAGCCTTCTCCATCTGGGCTGATGAAGACTCCATTCTTTCAGTTATTCATGCCAAAAAGCCTGGAGTCATCTTTGAGGCCTCTCTCTCACTACCCATATCAAAGCTGTCTGCAAATCCTTCTGTTTCTACCTCCAGAATATATCCAGAATCTGACCACTTCTCACTCCTTCCACTCCTGTTAACCTGCTAGGAGCTGCCATCATGTCCTCCTTGATTTGCTGCAGTAGCCTCCCAACTGGGCTTTCTGTTTCCTCTTGACCCCCTTCAGCTTAGCCTCGGTGCAGCAGCCAGAGCAGGACATAATCAAATCATGTCGTTCCCATGACCAAATCCTCCAATGACTCCCTCTTTCATTCCTAGCAAAAGCTTTTTGGACCCATGGCATTTGGCCCTCCATCATCCCTTGGAATTCCTCTCGTGTGCTCCCTTCTAGCAATGTTGCCTCCTGAGTGTCTCCCAGGGCCTTTGCAAAGATTGTACTTTCTGCCCAGATGTTCTTCTTCCATAAGTCCATATAGTTAACTCTCTTACCTCCTTTAAGTCTCTGCTCACATGTCTCCCAACCACCTTATTTTAAAATTGCAACCCACTCCCACACAATCCCAATCCTCTTTATCCTGCTCTTCCCCATTCTGTAGCACTCAGCTTTGTAACACACTATAGTACTTAGTTATACTTACTTGTTATTTTTTAAAGTTATTTATTGTATATCTCCCCCTTCTAGAATATAAGTTTTACAAAGGCAGAGGTTTGTTAGTTAGGTTTTTATTGTTTTGTTTTGTTTTTCCTGTTTTGTTCACTGATGCATCTCAAACTCCTGGAATAATGCCTGGGATATGATACGTGCCTAGTATTTGTTGAATGAATGAATGAATGGAATGGTAAAGAGAGTGTGGACTTTGGAGTTAATTAGAGTTGATTTAAATCTCAGCTCCATTGTGGATTGGCTGTGTGTCCCTTAACCTCTCTGAACTCCAGTGTCTCCTACATAAAGTGGGGATCCCAATCCTGCCCTTCAGGCTTCTGTTAGAGGTTGATGACATTTGCTAACTCCTTGCCCTAGGGCACACAATGTGCATTCAGTAGACAATGGCCCTGTTGTGGGTACTCAAGTACAGGGTGTGGTGTGCCCTGCAAGCTGGTCTGGGTGTGTGTGTTTCAGCATGTGCCAGCAGGGCTCGTTCCAGTGCACCCTCCACCCATGCGCCTCCACCTGCACTGCCTATGGTGACCGACATTACCACACCTTTGATGGGCTCCTGTTTGACTTTGTGGGGGCATGCAAAGTGCACCTGGTCAAGGTGAGTTCCAACTGGCTCCATGGGGAACCAGAATAGCAGGGGCTAAGGACCTTTCAGGACATGTTGACAGTCTGGACTCCAGTCTCATGCACAATTGGGTGGGCAGAGAGATCTAAGCCCTGAGGTGTGGCTGCTAGAGATGAAAATAAGTGCTGAGAGCAAAGCTCAGGGTTGGAAGGAATCTGCCAGCCATAAAATACCCCACTGCCTGTCCACTCACTGTTGTATTCTGGCCACATTGGGTCCTCATGGTTTTGCTCTCTATAATAGTAAGACCTAATGCTTTTTAAGCTTTTAATATGTGTCTAGTGGCCCACTGGGCCATTTTTGTGAATTATTTCACTTAATTCTTGCGGCAACCCTACAAGGTTGGGTTAATTGACCCCATGTTACAGATGTAGCAACTTGGGCATAGGGAAGTTAGGTAACTTGCCTGAGGTCACACAGCTAGTCAGTGGCAGAGCTGGGGTCAGGTTTGAAGCCAAGAAATCTGGCTGGAGAGTTAGCATGCTTCAGGAGTCACATGTGAAAATCGTTGCTCACCTGGAGGAAGAGGACTGGAGATGTGGATGGCACAGTGAAGGCAGGATCCCCCTAGGAAGAGAAGAGGGGCACCAACATGGTTGGGGGGAAGTTCCAGACACACACCCAGGGGACCTTGGTTTTGCTAAAGGCCTGTCCATCTCATCATGTAAGAGTAACAGTAATAATAATAATAATAATAACAACAGTGACAAAACCTTTTATGGAATGAGCCCTAACTATGAGGCAGGCACTATACTGGGGTCTTTCACATAATATCAATAACTCCACAAGATCAAGGTTATTGACCTTATTTTGTTTATTTTATAAATTTCAAAGGTAATGCATGCTCTTCACTAATACTTAAAACAATATAGGAGTATATATTAACAACAAATATTCCCCTTCACATCTCTTCCGTTCCCCTCCCTGCTGAATAACCACTCCCAGCAGTCAGGGGTGAGTCCTGCAAGACCATTTTCCATGAGATATGCAAACATGCACATACACGCACACGCATGCGCACACACACGCATGCGCACACATACTCTTTGTTTAGTTTATATGAATAGGATTCTGCAATTTGCTTTTTTAACTTAACAGTGTACCTTGGACATTATCTCATATAGTCAGTACATACTGTTTTCTTTTTAACAGCTGGGTAGAATTCTACAGAAAGTACTCTAGTTTGTTATTATTATTATTTATTCCCCATTGATGAAACTTTAGGTTGTTTCCAGTATTTAAAAGCTGCAACAAATATTTGTGTGGATGTATCTCTAGGTTTTTGGAAGTGGAATTGCTGTATAAAAAGTTATGTACATTTAAAATATTCTGACAAACCGCCTTCCAGAAAAGGCTTACATCAAGAGGGTCTGAAAGACAGTGCCCCTTCCCCACACCTCTGTCAACACCAATTGTTCTATTATATATTAATTCATTGATTCATTTACCAGATCCTTTTGGGAGAGTCACTACATGCTAAGCACGGCACTAGGCACCACAAAATGAAACTGAGCTTAGGAAAACTGAAGTAAGTTGCCTAAAGTCAGACAGCTAATGAAAAGTAAAAGTGGACTGAAAACCACTTCACAGTTCTTTTCCCTCCACCTCTGTGCCTCTCACAGGATCTCTTTGCTCTCTGGTTTTATTGGGCTCATTTATTTTCTCCTCAGAGCACATCAGATTTGAGCTTCTCTGTGATTGTAGAAAATGTAAACTGCTACAGCTCTGGCATCATCTGCAGGAAATTTATTTCCATCAACGTTGGGAACTCACTCATCATCTTTGATGACGACTCAGGAAATCCTGTAAGGCCTGGTGCTGGTGAAGGTTGTATAGACAATTTACAGGTTACAAGGGAACTGGGGGCAGAAGAGGGCTAAGGACTTGTTTCCTTACCACAGCAGTTTCTCTTGGAGCACCACTGAGTTAGGAGCCCAGAATGAATTCCTTGGCCAGGGGCAGGAATGCAGAGGTCAATGTCAGGGCCTGAGAAAGGCATGGGCATTGGCGAGGGTGCAGGGTTGGGTAGTGACTTGTAGCCAGGCCCAGCTGACCCGAGCTGGCTTTGGAGGGTACTTGGGCTTCAGGACTGACCATCTCTGTCCCCCTAGAGTCCCAAGAGCTTCCTGGATGAGAAGCAGGAGGTACACACATGGCGAGCAGGGTTTTTCACGCTGGTGCATTTCCCACGGGAGCACATCACCCTCTTGTGGGACCAGAGAATGACAGTGCACGTCCAGGCTGGGCCTCAGTGGCAGGTAGTCATATGAACAGTGACCCTCATGGGCTCCTCTGCTCCTGCCTGGGGCAGAGCTAAGCCATGGGGTGTCTGTGCATGAGCCATACACTCACTGAACAGCCATGAAGAGCATGACTCTGTCCCGTCTGCTCCCACCCTACTCTGTCCCTTCTCCTCTGACATTGCCCCTATCCCTCTTCAAATTGTGACCCCAGCAGTTGCTTCTGGGTCCATGACAGAACCCTGGGCTTGTGGTGATGCCTTTGCCTACAGCTCACCTCTGCTGTGCTGGCGACTGACTGTGGTAACATCTCTCTTTTCAGGGACAGCTAGCAGGTCTCTGCGGGAACTTTGACTTAAAAACCATAAATGAGATGAGGACCCCAGAGAACCTAGAGTTAACCAACCCCCAGGAGTTCGGCAGCAGTTGGGCTGCAGTCGAGGTAAAGCCTCCCTACACTGGCCTTTGCCCCTCACTCAGGTGGGCACTGGTCCACACTGAACCGGGTCCCAAGTCAGGGAAAAGGGACATCAATGTGAGGCTGCTCCTGCAGATACTCTCTCAGCCTTTGGCCAGCATCGCTAGCCCTAGACTCTGTCTTACAGCCTGAGGACTTGCATCATTCCATCTCACAAATCTGCTGCCCACCCTGCCCTGGACCAAATACTGGTGGGAGAATGGGGGTGGGTGGGAAGGAGACCAAGTCTCTGTTCCCCGAGAGTTGGCCACCTAGTGGGGAAGGTGAGGCTTGTTGAAGCATGGCCATCTTACCCATCTTGCCCGCCCCCCGCCCCAGTGCCTAGCACTAGGTCTAGCACAGGGGAGAGACCAAGAGAGACTGATATGGGTTGGAACAATCAGAGAAGGCTTCCTGAAGGAGGTAGAACTGGTGCTGGTACTTAAAGGATAGATCATATTCAAATAGATGAATATATCAGAGAGAATGCCTCTGACAGGGAGAAAACATTAGCAGAGGCTAAGATGAGGGGAGTGTCCCCTCATTTGGTTTGAGAGATGTCTGACAGGCTGCCAAGCTGTGATCTGCAGGGAAAGGAGTATTAAATTGAGAGCAGGAGGCCTGGTTTCTTGTCTTGCATCATCCAATAACTTTCTGGGTGATCTTGATCTGTGGTTTTCTGTGAAGTGAGAGGGCTATGCCAGGAGAGGAAAGATGAATAGACTTTACTTCATGTGAAAACTCTGATCACTCAGAAACAGCTGCCTGGGAAGCTGTGTTGAGAAGTATCTAGGACTTGTGTCAGGCTCAGCTGGAAGGAGGACTGTGATTGATTTTTTATGTCTGCCATGGGTGCAGTGGTGGAGAGAGGTGACATGAGTGTTGCATTTTTGCCTTTCCTGGATTAAGTGATCTTAACTGTCTGCTGGGGAGTAGACGGAGATGAGCCCATGTAGACTCAGATAGAGGAGCAGTTGGCCATAGCCTGGATCTCTCAATGTAATCCTGATGTGAGACAAGGCTGTTCCCACAGCCTTGAAAAAGTGTGTCCTAACCTAACCCACCCCTATTTTAGAGAAGCTGGGTGGGTGACTAACTTTGTTGTCCTCCTACCGCCCATATTTCTCTCTTGCTCATGCCCTTAGGCCTAGTCTGGGCAGCTCTAGTGAACACGCAGGTCTGGGGAAGGAGATTCAGCAGACATTGAGGAGATCTGTATTAGTTATCTATTGCTGTGTAACAATATTATTCGGCTTAGCAACATTAAACAACATGTGTTATCTCAGTGTCTGTGGGTCAGCAGTCAGAGCCCAGCTGGACTAGGTTCTCTGCTTGGTGTCTCACAAGGCTGCAGTCAAGGTGTCAGCCAGGGCTGGAGGCTCATCTGCATGCTCAACTGGGAAGGAATTGGTTCCCCACCTGCTTGTGTGGCAGTTGGTGGCCTTCAGCTCCTTACAGATGCAGGACCGAGAGCTTCAGTGTTTTGGCTAGCTGTTGGCCAGAGACCACCCTCAGCTTCTAGAGACCACCCACACTTCTTGCCCTGGGGGTTCCCCAATCCCTAACATGGCTTCTTGCTTCCTTACAGCCAGCAAGGGATACTCCAGCAAGATGAGCTCTTTGACCTTATGTAACATAATCATGTAACATGTGCACAAAACCACTTACGTCCCATCACCTGGGCCATATTCTGTTGGTTTAAAGCAAGTTATAGGTCCCTCCCACATTCAAGGGGAGGGGAATTGTATAAGGACATGAAAACCAGGAGGCAGGGATCGTGGTGGCCTGAGTCTGTTTGCCACACCAGGTAATGGGCATTTGGGGGATAGGAGGTCAACAGCTCTGCCTTTGCCCCTCAGTGCCCAGATACCCTCGACCCTCGGGACACATGTGTCCTGAATCCTCTCCGAGAGCCATTTGCCAAGAAAGAGTGCAGCATCCTGCTCAGTGAGGTGTTTGAGACCTGCCATCCTGTGGTGAGTGACCCCAGCCTCAGCCCCTCCTGAAACTCCTGCCCCCTTTCCTGGGATCCCTTCTACTCTCAGGCTCCCTCACGCCTTGGAAGAGACAGCTCAGGTCTAGAAGAGAGACCATCTCTGCCAGTCTCCTGCCTCCAGCCTGCTCAGATGAGTCCCTCCTGTTTCCCCAGATGACCAGGGACAACAGTCAGGCAAACAGAGCTTCTGAGCTCTCTTCTCAATCTGGCTTTTCCTCCTTATCAGGAAGTTCTTCTGAATGGTGAACCCGATCCCCTCATGCTGCACCATCTGTTGCCTGTTCTTGCCTGAGTGGAGACAGGACAGCAGTGCCCACTCTGCGTGGCACCCTCCAGGGCCTTGAAGTCAGACTGGCTTTGGCTGTCTCTGGCCTGGCTGGCGGTTCAGACCCTGCATCTGTTCTTCAGCCACTCCCTTACCCCCTGCATCAGACAGCCAGGCTCAGGGTAGAGGATCGCTTAGTTCTCAAAAATGGGTGTCTGCTTGAGCTCTGGAGCTCTTGGTTCCATCCAAGCTGCCTGCCTTTCTCTCCTCACCCCACATGGCAGCTCACCCTATCCCACGGTCCCTTCATGTTTGAGATCTGCCCTCTGACCTCTGACTTCTGACCTCTTCCAGGTCGATGTCACTTGGTTTTACTCAAACTGCCTGATGGACACATGTGGGTGCAGCCGGGGTGGTGACTGTGAGTGCTTCTGTGCCAGCGTGTCCGCCTATGCCCACCAGTGCTGCCAGCATGGGGTGGCCATTGACTGGCGGACCCCGCGCCTCTGCCGTGAGTGTCCCCTGTGGATGGCCAGTGGGATGCCATCACTCTGGCTAGTATTTATTGAGTACTTGTTGTGTGCCAGGCACTAGCTGCTTTGTGTATATGATTCATTGAGTTCTTACAACTACCCTTTGAAGTAGGACTCTATATTCTTATTGTACAGTCGGAGAACCTGAGCTTAGAAAGAGAGATTAAATAACATGCTCAAGGTCACAAGAGTTAGAGGTGGAGGAAGGGTTCATCCCCAGTTAGTCCTCTTAGCCACTTTGCTAGAAGAGTCAGGAGCCCTGGATTTCAGACCCAGAGCTGCCATTTACAAGCTGTGTGACCTCAAACAAGTCACCCAGCCTTGCTGGAGCTCAATTTTCTCATCTGAAAAATAGGAAAAGACCTGCCCCACAAGGTTTACCATGAGGATCAAACGGGATAGTAAATGTAAGAGCCCTTTGTCAGCTGAGATGCGCAGGTCCCACCAGAGGCAGCACGGTTATCACTTCATTCAGAGCAACAGTGGTCTGCAAACACTTTTGATTGCACACCCCTGTCAAATAAAAATATTTGGAACACACACATATGCACACATACATCTGCACACATACATCTGCATACATAAATGTATGTGAATATGTATACTATTAGTAGTGTAATTGTATATCACAAAACACATACAAAATAAATATTCAAAAGATGAAATAAATATTCAAAAGATGAAATAAATATATAGAAGTTGAGTTAGTAATAAATTTATCATGTATTATTTATTCCTGCACGCTGATGGATTTTTCTGGTGCAAGAACACTCACTTTGGGGTGCGATGGCAATTACACAGACTCTATCTGGGTTCAGACCCAAATTCCACCACGCTGGGTAGCCTGGGGCACGTACCTTATACTACAGGTTTCTTCATCTGTAGCAGAGGGGTGGAGATAACTTGTAGGGTGCTGTGAGATGTAAATGAGACGATGCATGTAGAGCACTTGGCACAGTGCTCAGTGCCTCCGCAGGGTTGCTGTTGTTTTCACGGAGATGTGGGTGCTGTCATGTCCTGAGCTCTGGGGGCTCCAGACAGGATGACCCCAAGGAAGATGGAGCAGAACCTGCCTTTGGCCTCTTTTTTCTCTGCCTGTTTTTCCCTGAGAACTTCCAGCTGCCTCTCCCTCCACTTCTCTGATAAAAATCCTTTGGGAAGGAGAAGGACACATGCATTTACTGAGGATCTACTGTGTGCCAGGCCTGTGCCTTATGTGCATTGCCTCATTTGGTATTCAGGACCAGGGTGAGAAGAGCAAGGCACTCACTTGGGGCATGAGATTTAAGGGGGCTCCCAAAAACTCAGTAATCAAGATAAATGATATTTAGTGCAATATTTTTTGAACTTAAAAATTAATGCAAAAATATGCTTGGTGAACAAAATATCAGAGGATCAATATTATTGATTTTTCTTTTGTCTCAGGCTCCAGCATGGCTCAACAGGACACTGTCACCGATCCTGTCTTTATCTTTAAATTTTGTTCATCATGGATTTTTTGCATTAATTTTGATATTTTTTAAAATATTGCATTAGAATAGTGTTTGTCTTAATTATTGAAATTTTGGGGGCCCCTTAAATTTTGCACCTGAGGCAAGCACTTTGCCTTACCCTCGTCCAGGCCCTAGCAAGTCTATGGGGCAGATGCTAGTAGTTGTCCCACCTTAGAGGGGGGCATTAAATTTCAGAGAGGCTAAGTAACTTGCCCCAGTATGCACAGCTGATGAGTGAGAGAGATGGGATTGGAACTCACGTTTGACCCTAGAGAGTTGACTTTTAATGACTCTTCTGGGCTACCTCCCATTGTCCTGGTACACACTAGAAACCAGAGATTTGGTGATGGTCTAATTTTCTAGTTCAGTCTTCTGAGTCCACAAATGAGGAAAGATAGGTACTTGCTTATGGCCTCCTGACACCTTGTGCTCTTTCCAGAGGGCAGTGCCAGATATATTGACCATGGGGTATGGGATGAGGAGTGGAGTTGGTAGTGCTATTCAGACCATGCTTAAGTGTGAAGCAGACCCCTCCTCAGCCTTCATCCCAAGCCTATCACACTGGCTCTTCATGGCCTTGCTCCTGGCTGTAGGTGTCCCCTGCTGTCCCCCCAGCTTACCAGTGGACTGAAGAATCCGTAGCTGATAGACCTCCGAACAGGCTGTGGTGCTGGGATGGGCCACTAGAGGGTGTGCCAAGCTCACGCTTGCAGGAGCTTGGAACAGCCTGGCTGGTGGAAGCACTTTTGCTGAGCAAGGGGACTTGCACAGAGGGGCCTGAGGAAGCCTGAGATCCAGGGAGTCCCTGGTCCCCTTCCCACCCGGGGCTCTTGGAAGACTGATTTCCATCTCGTGCTTGCGTCCCTCCAGGGACCTTCTGCAACACTTCTGATTGGAGCTCCCACCCCTTGGTTCTAATCCTGCTCTTTAGGGCCACACAAAACATATCTTTCTGTCCAACATTTATTCATTCATTCATTCATTTGACACATCGCTGAGCGCCTACTCTGTGCCAGGCTTTGAGCCATTATATTCCATCCCTCCTAAGACATCTGAATCCAATGACCATCCATGAATCTTGAATTTGGGAGGCAGGTCAGGACAGGCCCCTTGGGGCAGGAGGGAAGCTGGGATGCTAGGGGCCTTGCCCTGTCCATATGTTCCAGGCTCTGGGCCGCTCTCAAGAAGTCTCTATTCTCTCTCTTTCAGCGTATGACTGTGACTTCTTTAACAAAGGTAAGCCCATCCTACCCATGTGGAGCTTAGGGCCCGGGGCACCACCAGCCCTGCTTGAGGCCACATCAGCATCAGCCATCCTGAGGTGCTGCTGGCCCTGGAAGAGCCGTGACACTGGGCTGGAAAGGACTCCGTCATGCTGAGAGCCCTGACAGTGCAAGGCCCAGGGATGGCCCAGAATTCTGTCCCCAGTGGTTCCTGCAGCCCCTGTCCAGGGCCCAGGCCAGGCCCCTCCTGGGGATTGTGCTCATGCAGGGCAACTTCACCAGGAAGCAAAAACCTCATTTGCACCATGTGCCAGCTCCTGGGACTTCACAATCTAGCTCACCAGGCTCACATATGTCATCTTGGGTTCCCTGAAGGTTTGAATTGGCAAAAGCAAATGCAAGCCACTCTTTCTGAGGATGGCTGGGGCAAAACAAGTGGCCTGTAGGATGCATCTTCAAATTCAGCCATGGTCGCAGGGTACCAGAATGTTCTCCAACATCTAGGTTAATTAAAACACTGGTCATGACCGAGGACCCAAGGGAGGTTAAAGACCAGTGTTAGAGCCAATTAGTCAGTTTAATCACTGGGGTTGGGTGGATGGGGGAGGGACAGGGAGGGGAGGGCTTCCCAACAGTAGTTCTCAGCACTGAACTTCATCCACTTGGGTCAAGGTCAGGGTCAGCCTTTGGCAGAGTTAGATGCTCATCTGGTCCTGGGTGCTGTTCACCTCTGACTTCCAAGCACCCCCCCCCCCACAACCTCCAGGCACTGTCCTGCCAGGAACAGGCCTCTGTGGGGATAGATCCAAGACTTTGTCGTCAGTTATCTGCAATACCAGATTTTGGTTTGAGCAACATCACCCTGGCTAGAGTATGGGGGTGAAATGGAGGGGGACAGATTAGAAGCAAGTATACCAATTAGGGGGTCTGCAAGATGAGGGATGAACCAGGGACTGCAATCCTGCCAAAATGTTAGCACCTAGGACTCTTTATGGTCAAAACCCTCCAACCCCTAAAGGGATGAATCTGTAAAGGGACAGCTGCAGTCCCTGGGACAGGCAGGGTCTGTCTGACATCAGGCAAGACATTTCAGCAAAACAGCTCTGAGCAGAGTTTTCTGTGACATTTTGGATGGCAGTAACTGGCAAAGGACAAGCTGTTTCTCACATCCTCCACCTACCCACCTGCCCACACATCCATTCCTTGCTGCGTTCTTCTACCAACATTTTCTGTGGTCCAGGCCTGGGAGCGCTGGGAAGGGAAGGGTAAATGAGACCTGTCACAGCGGTGGCTAGAGCCGGCTCACACTGCCTCTCTGGCACCAGTTGTGTTCTGCACTCTGCATTCAGTTGGTTGCTTGAAATTGGCCACAGGTGGAAGTATTTACACCATGGAGATCAGCAGACACCACAAACTGGTTTTTGTTTGTTTTTCTGAGAGCTGGTTGTTAACCATTTACCAGCACAGCATTGCCTGTCTCCCGTCTAGTGGGGGAGACAGACATGGGCCTCTGATCCAGATCCTCATCATAAGAGCTGTGATTGGTGTGTGCCATGCTCCCGGGCTGGTGCAGCACAGGGGAGGAGAGGGTGCAAGGAGAGCTCCACCAAGGAGTTGACATTTGAGCTGGGCCCCAGAGACTGAGTGGGCATTTGCCAGGCACAAAACAGGGAGACTACTGTGAGTGGGTGGAACAGCATGGATGGAGACACGTGTGAAATAGCACAGTTCCTCGAAGGAAGAGCAAGAGAAGTTAAGTGTGGCAGGAGCCAGGTGTGGGGAGTGGGCGGGAGGCAGGCAGGGGTTGGGGATGAAGGGCCCCTGAATTCAGGCCGGGCTCTTTGGAGACTATCC
The DNA here is from genome assembly GCF_027409185.1 of Cynocephalus volans. Lineage (NCBI taxonomy): Eukaryota > Metazoa > Chordata > Mammalia > Dermoptera > Cynocephalidae > Cynocephalus > Cynocephalus volans. The sequence continues at coordinate 117,464,746 of NC_084463.1, forward strand.
TGATGGCAAGGGGGAGCCACTGGCAAGTCCCAGCAGGGAGTGCGGCTGGGAAGGTGACTCAGGCAGCTGTGGGGAGGAGGCATGGCAGGGGGAGGGGGGCACAAAAGACAGGACGATCAGATGCAAGGCTATTGCAGTTGTTTAGGAAACTCATGACCTGCTCCAACCCATACTGACAACTACAGGGACCCCAAACACACAAAGTGACACATATTTGAAATAAATAAACACTGACATTGAGCCCAAGCCTTCCTGGCCTTCAGCCCTTGAGTCTTGGGTGGGCACAGACTGGGTCTGATGCCTTCTCCCAGATGTGACCTTGGATAGAGTAGTAGCTGTCATGGTAAAGTTTCAGGCAGTGGGACAGGCCATGGAGAGACATTTGGGGGCCCAGATGTCCCTTGTGGGTGGCCCTTTTCTCAGGCTCCCTGTGAAATGATTCAGGCACTGTGCACAGGGTCGGTTCCCTCTAGGGGCTGGCAGCCTGGGGTTCCTGTCCCTTCCTTCTCATGGGAATCAAGGTGCCTGGGGCCTGGGATGAAGGAAGCCACCAAGAGTCCCTGCTTGGCATCCTCCCTCTTCCCCTCCCCTCCAGGTGGGGATGGGAGGTAGGCAGAGGCCTGGGAGGTAGGCTGTGACTGGGCCTCTTCTCTCCAGCACTGGGTAAGGGTCCCTACCAGCTGTCCAGCTTGGCAGCCGGTGGTGCCCTCGTGGCCGTGAAGGTGGTGGGTGATGACATAGTCCTAGTGAGGACAGATGATGTGGCGCCAGGGGACATCGTGAGCTTCCTGCTGACAGCTGCTCTGTACAAGGCCAAGGCCCACGGTAAGGCCCACCCTGGCCCCATTCTTGCCCTTTTGGGAGGGAGGCAGATGCTGAAGGAGGGGAGAGTGCTGAAGCCTTAAACCATCTGTAGTGGCTGGAGAAATTGTGCCCTTTCCCAGTTGAGATGGTTTCTGGGTCAGTCTCTTAGCCTCTGGGAAGAGACACTTTCCATCTTCTTCCCCCAAATGCTGGGGAGGCCTTCATGCCTTGTTTTATGCCATAGCTGTGTTCCAGAAAAGTCAAATGGCAACAGCTCCTCCTCCCTCTCTTTCTCCCCTCCTGCTTCCCCTCCTTTTTTACCTCCCCTCCCTCCTTTCCTTCCTTTCATTGAGCCTTAATCCCATGCCAGGCACAGAGCTGGACACTGGGGAATCAGGGATGTAGGAGACGCAGTCCCTGCCTAGCAGAAGTCCACAGTCCCATAGTCTTGTCAGGGAGACAGACATGGCCAAAAGCAGTTGCCACAGCTGTGGGAACACTTAGGAGATTCCCCTAACTTAGTCTTGGGGAGTCAAGAGAGGCTTCTTTCTTTCTTTTTTCTTTTCTTTTATTTTATTTCTGGCAGCTGGCTGGTGAGAGGAACTGAACCCTTGACCCTGGTGTTACAAAGCTGTGCTCTAACCAGCTGAGCTGACCAGCCAGCCCCAGGAGAGGCTTCTTGAAATAAGGGATGTTTGTTCCCCTGGGGTGAGGAAGAGTCAGGAAAGGACTTGTAAGCTAAGCTCAGGAATTGGGACTTTATCCTGAGGGCAATGGGGAGCCATGGAAGGGCTTTGAGGAGGAGAAGGACACCCTGGCTCCTGCCCAGCTCCAGGCATAGCCAAGGTTCCCAGCTATGGGTGATGTTCTATAGTATGAGCCCAGGGTACAGCAGGGTTGCTGGGCAGAACCATGTAGCTGCACGTGGAGGTCTGGGAGTGAAGAGCCAGGGCTACATGGGGGACAGAAGCACTCCCACCACCCCGAAGAGAGCGCTTCCTCCTCAGACAGTTCTGATCTCCAGGTCTGTGTGCTCCTGCTTGAAGAAGGGTGTCACAACCTTCCAGATGTGGTGGGCCATCTGCTTAGTGAGAATTTTCTGTTCTTCCTTCAATATCTTAAGTAAAGTGTAGTCCAGAGGGAGTGTTGACTGGTGGTTTTATGGTGGTGCTTAGCAGAGCCCCAGAGTCACCTGGCCTTGGAGAACATCACCGTGGGAAGGATCCCTAGAGGCTGTCAAGTCCAGGCTCCATCTTGCAGATGGGCCTGGGTCTAATGGGCACAGTGAGAACCCAGGCTCCCCGCCCCTATCCTGTGCTTCTTTCCTTGTACTGTGCCCAGGGTACTCAACAACAGAAGAAAAAATGCCTTCCAGGTGAGATCTGGGGTGGCTGCATGGAAGAAGTGTACTTGAGTTGGGCCTTGAGGGATGGGAGAGATGGAGATGGGAAGAAATGGAGAGCAGAAAATGTCAGAAGGGAGGATTCAATCATCGAGGCCTGGGCTTCTCACTCTGGGGGGTCTTGATGTCCTGAAGGGACACAAGCCACAGCCCAGCACATCTCCCTGGAGTGTTGCTGTTACTTGAAGATACTGGGGGGATGTTACTTATTTATTAATAATTCATTAATAACAATAGCTCACATTTCTTTAGTACTTACCATGTGTCAGGTACTGTTCTAAGTGTTTCATATATAATAACTATTTCATCCCCACAACAACTTTAGGAGGTATATGCTATTATTTTCCCAATTTATAGGTGAGAGTACTGAGGCCTAGAGAGGTTAGGTCATTTACCCAAGGATATATTGTTCGTTAGTGACAGGAGCCAGGCTTTTGGCTCCAGAGTCCTTTATCCTAACTACGGTGCCATGCTGCCTCTCACACAAAAAGATTAAAAAAGAAATACAGTTTAGAGAATAGAAGTAGAAGTCACTTGAATGTTTAAGGTAAAACACAAAACTTTGCACCTGAAGGTCTGGGTTTCAGCCCCTGTCCTGTTAGAAGGACTTCAGGGAAAATGGCTGAGAAACTTTATATGGGCCAACCCCCGTCTTGCTGAAGGAGGAAACCAGGGCCCAGAAAGGGTAGGTGACTTGCCTGAGGTCACCCAGTGAGTGCGAGTGGGGCTGGGCCTGGGACTCGGTGCTCTGTCCCCCTGTGCTGCCCCTGCGTGCTCTTGCATCCTGTCCCTGGAGCTGGCTGTGAGCTGGTGAAGTCAGCCCGCATGGGTGCCAATCCTGCCTCCCTTAAGCGTGTCAGTGTGACTCTGGGCCTCGCTTCCCTCATCTGTAAAATGGGGATAGCAATATCATCACCTTCTAACCTATTACAGAATTTACCTGTTCATTATATTTATCTTCCCCCCACTTGAATGTAAACTTGTTCCCTATTATGTCCCCAGCGCTGGGAAGAGTGCCTGGCACATAGCAGGCACTCAGTAAATATTTGCTGCTCAGTGAATGGATTTACCACTTCACAGGGTTCTCATAGGAATTTAATATAATAATCTGCTGGTAAAGGACTCGCTTAGCATAGTGCCTGGCACATAGCAAGTCATTTATAAGGAGCAGTCATTATTATTGATATTAACAATGAATTCTTCCTCCAGTTATCCCATGTCTTCTCATGGCTGCCCAGGGAGGCATAACAGGAACACTATAGGTCCCTCCTAGGGACACAGGGGACACACAGGCCCCTGCCAGGCCCTTCACATACACCTTATTGGTCATGGCTCGCGACAGCCCAGAGTGCTAGTTCACTTGCCCACACACAGCTGGGTACTGAACTGGGACCCCAGGCCCCATGTTCAGACCTTCAGGTGTGGGGGGGATTACCCACCTAGTGGCCAGCCCCCATGCCCTAGAAATGGGCATTTATGGAGATGGAAAGGTGGGTCTCTGCACAAGCCACTTCCTCTGTCTGGGACACTTTCCCCGTCTGTGAGTTGGACTGAAATCCACCAGCTTGGACGCTCTGGGATTCTGTGAGGAGCAGGACCAAAGCAGAGGCACCAAAATGTGGCAGATCACCAGACCCCAGCTAGTCCCACATGTCCAGAGTGTAACTCCATCAGGCAGCTGCTTCTGTCTGTTTTATTCGCGGTTGTATCCCGAGTGTCTAGAATAGTGCCTGGCACACAGAGGGTGTTCAGACATGTTTGCAGAGGGAGGGAGGGAGGCAGAGAGGTAAGGGGATGGGGAGAGAAGGGGACAGTTCCCACCTTCTGAGGCTCAGCAGTTGGAGACTCTCTAGCTCTCCCCTCTCCCTTGGCAGGGGTGGTGTGAGCAGGGGCAGCCAGCAGGTGGGCTGCGGGAGGCAGACAGGTATAAGGGAGCGGGGCCCGAGGCACTGAGAGCACATACTGTGTCGCCCTTCCCCAACAGTCTGGATCCCCCCTCTGCACTGACATTACCCATGTGTCTCTCTGCAGACTTAGATGTGGTGTCCCTGGAGGCAGCAGACAGACCCAACTTCTTCCTCCACATCACGGCCAACGGATCTGTGGAGCTGGCCAAGTGGCAGGACAGCAATGCCTTCCGCCATCATGCCTCCTTTTCATTGCACCAGAGGACATGGCGGGCGGGCCTGGTGGCCCTGGAGTCCCTGGCAAAGCCGGGCTCCTTCCTTTATGCGCTGGGCCCTGTGCTGGCCCTGCGGCAGTACGAGCACACGGAGGCGTTCCGACGGGGCACGCTCTTCCGCCTTCTGGGTAGGTGTCCCCCTGCCATCACCCTTGACCCTGGCCCTGCACTCTGCCGTGCTTCTTGCCTCTCCCCACCTCACCTTTCTTCCATTTGCCCCCCGAGAGATGGGATCCTCATTCTCCTAGCACAGGGAGGCCACACAGGTGCCGCCCCTGAGATGGAGGGTGGCCCAGCTTCCATGTTGGTGGCCTGGGAGCCATGGGCAGTGTGGCTTGGGGTCTGGCCAATTTCTTGGGTCCTGCCTACTGCTCCAGGCCAATGATATGGTCTAAAAATACAGCGGCTTTGTGGAAGTGAGGCAAGAGGTGATCCTGGCTGGGGCTTTGCAGCCTGCTGGCTCAGGTTTCTTGCTGACAGGGGCATATGCATGCTCCGGAGCTCCAAGACTGCCCGCTGGGGCTCCAGACTCAGAAGCCGCAGCCTCCTCTCTTCCAATGGGAGGCCTAGGCCCCTGGGCAGTGAGGGGGCAGCTCCCTGACTTCCCACTGAGGCCAAAGTTCCCAGGCTTTGCCATCCCCCTGTTAGGTGGGTCCACCCCCCAAATATTGTTCTGTGCCTAAATCCTAGAGGAAGCGATCATAGTTTCTCTACCACTCCAGGCTGCCTCTCTGTCCTGCATGTATGCATGTGTTTGTGCCTATGAAGGCATCATGTACTGTATGAGGGGACCCAGGTACACGGACACATACGTGAATGTATCTGCAGCCAGCCTCTTCATTTTGTCACCCACCTTCAATCCAGGGCTGGTTCTTCACATTCTTACATTCAGCAGTTATTTATTGAGTCCACCAGTGAACCCCACCCAGGACAGAATTATCGCTGCCTGTGATGACAAGGCTTTCTCATAATAGGAATGCTTGTATCCCTCTCTGGAAGACACTGGGGCAGAGTGGAATGAGCCCGGGCTTTGAAGCCAGACAGCTTTGGGTTCAAATCCCAACCCTGGTCACTTGGAGGAGAACCCGCATCTGCCTGTTTCTTTACCTGTAAAGGATGTTTGCCTCAGAAGGAGTTGTAAGGCTTGACTGTATCTCAAGGGCTTCACTCTGGGCCTAGCACATAGTAGGTGCTCCCCAGGCTTTTGGAAAAGCAGTTTTCTAAATGGTCAGCAGCAGTGTGAGGATTAGGGTGTCACGAAGGGGCTGCCAGGGTCAGGCTACTCCCTCCAGCCTGCTGCAGAGCCTGCCCATGCCTCCCCGCCCAGGCCGTGCTTTCAGAGACTGATCACTTGTGCCAAGTAGTCTGGGGTCTGCCTCCAAGCCCCCCATAAGCCACAGACCTTCCCTCATTTATTAAGGCACTGGCCACAGGGCCTCTTTTGAGAATATCTCCCCTGGAAAAGTTTAATTTTCCTGTCATCATCTGTGCCTCAGTTTCTTCATGTATAAGTTGGATAATAATACTACCTTCTTCAGAGGACCATTGAGGATTGATGAGTAAGTACCTGTGCAATGACTGCTGTAGTGCTTGGTGCTATTTGAGGGTTGGCTATTATTGTTATTATTACTATTAGCCACAGCTACCGGGAGCAACAAGGGCCGTGCTCAGACAAGCTGCATCCCAGGTCCTGAGAGGCTTCTCAGGGAGGGGAACAGAGAGAGCAGAGCTTGGAGAAGGGCAGCTCCCTTGTCCGTCTGGGGCCAGATACCTAGGCCTTGGGCTGAGAGAAGGGATCCCTCAACATCTCGTCCATCTCTCAAGGGACAGTCTCTCACCTCCATGGAGGTCTTGCAGGGCAAGGAGGAGGTGACTGTGTCCTGGGGTGCAGGGCAAGCCTGGGACCAAGGGCCCAGAGGGGCAGGGATGGGCAGCCTTCCAGAGAAGTCAGGATCCAAGCCTCATCATCTCCACCCCTCACATCCCAACTCCAGCTGTCCACGCCAGAGCTCCCCCAGTCCTCAGCCCTTCACCAAGTTCCCAGAGCCCCATCCCCAGGACCCCCAGGCGCTGACCCCAACCATCATGAATGCAGTTTTCATTTAGCTTGGCCTTTTGGTCTTCTTCACTTTTCCTGCATGAGTCCATTTGTCTCCTCCGGGGGGCAGGGAGGGCATGGGCTGAGCTAGGATTGCTTCTGCTCTGGCACCTGGCCCAGAGCTGGTGCCCAGTCTCACTCAGTCGAGGGACTCGGGTGGGTCTCCTTTCTAGATGCCAAGCCCTTGGGGGCTGCCTACCCCATCTGTGAGTGGCGCTATGATGCCTGTGCCAGTCCCTGCTTCCAAACCTGCCAGGACCCACGGGCGGCCAGTTGCCGGGACGTGCCCAGGTGAGGTGCCAGAGCCTGTGGGCATGGAGTCAGGTTGTGTACCAGTATGCATGCTGTGTACACATGCACATGTGTGAATGGGTTTGTATGTGGTCTGTGGCATGTGCATGAGTGCATACTGAAGCGTGCGTGTGTATGTGTGTGTGTGTGTATTCACCTATACTTGAGTATGAGTGTTTCATGTGTCATGTGTATGGGGATGTGTGTACCAGAATGAATGTACCTTTATACATGTGTGCCATATATATATATATAGGCACATGTGAGTATCTATTTGTGCATGATGTGTGTATAGCTGAGCCTTGTGTGTGTTTGTGAATACAGCTACGACTGTAGATGAGCTATCCACACCTGCGTGTATGTGAGTGTTGCGTGCAGCTGTGTGTGCACGACACTGTATACAGTGATGTTTGTGGGAGTCTGTGCAGATGTACATGTATGTATGTGTAAATATTTTGAAGTCCTGCAGGCTTGGAGGGGGTATATGAGGCTGTGTGAGAATGTGCCTTGGTGGAGACACATGTGACCAAGTTCATAAGTGTGTGCATAACCATACCTTGTTCATATGTGTGTTCCCCTCTCGGTAAGAGGGGCAGGATTTGTAAGAGTGTGCAGCATACACATCTGTGTGTGTGCGCTCCTGTGCACATGGGTCTCTATGGAGGCTCATGTGAGTGTGTACGTAAGTGTGCATGCACACGTGCATGTGTTATAAGAGAGGATGAGGCCTGTGCTCTATCAAGGTAAAAGGAGGTGACCCTTCCCATATTCCAGACCACTAACCTGCTCCTGGCTCCATCCCCAGGGTAGAAGGCTGTGTCCCTGTGTGCCCCTCCCCCAAGGTCCTGGATGAAGTCACACAGAGATGTGTCTACTTGGAGGACTGTAAGTGCCTGGATTTCTCCTTCCCCAGGGTCTCACTGAGCAGTCAGGCCCCAGAGCCCAGGTCCCAGAGAAGCAGGGTCAGCATAGAGGCCTCCGGAAGGAGAACACTAGAACAGGCAGAGAGCACATTTGGCCCATTTGCCCATTTCACAGACACAGAAAGGGACAAGCTTGAGGTCTTACACTGAGTAGGTGGTACAGCCAGACTTAGACCTGAGGTCTGTTGGCTCTGGGCTCAAGGTTCAAAGTCTGGGGCAGAGTCTAGATCTGGTGACTTCTTTGAAGTCACCCAGTGCCACAGGACAGACCCCTTGCTGCCTGACCAGTGGAAATGGCCTTTGCCCCATCAGCGGGAGCACCAGACCTTGAGCCCATATGACAGCCCTGCCCAGTGATGACCCCCAGGCCAGCAGTCAGCTACCTTCTGAACCTCTCCTTTTGTCTGCTCAGGTGTGGAGTCAGTGGTTTTGGTTCCCCCAGAGGCCCTTGGCAATGAGACCCTGCCTCCCAGTCAAGTGCTGCCCACCTACAGTGACAAGGAGCCGCAGCTTTTGCAGGAGACTCCCAAGGCCCCCACCCACAGACCAGCCCTTGCCCCATCTGCCCCACTCACCACAGCCCTGAACCCAACGATGGCAGCCACTGAGGGCCCAGTGCTGCCTCCAGGCCCACCCCAGGTCACCCTGCAGCAGCCGTTGAGACTCACTGCATCCAACCTCCCTGCCCACCCCACAGAGGCCCCAGCCGGCAAGGGAGTGACTGCCAGCTTCCTGGCCACCCCCAACACCCTGGAGTCCTCATTCCTACCCCTTTCGCTGCAGACACCCGTACCTGGTACTGTGCCAGGTGCCGTGGAGACAACCAGGGTGACTGTGACCTTTGCAGGGAGCCCCAACATCACAGTCTCCTCCCGGTCACCCCCCGCAGCTCGCATACCACTCATGACCAAAGCTGTGACAGTCCCAGGCCACGGCTCCTTGCCTGTCAGGACGACATCCCTACAGCATCCCTTGTCAGCAAGTCCCTCCTCCAGGCCTGTGGCTTCCCCTGGAGTGACTTCCAGGTCCCCCACCTCCTCGGGATCCCACAAGGCTTTGCTGACACCTGCAGTAACTAAGGTTACAAACAAAACAGGGATCCCCGAGCTCACCCAGGCCCAGAGTGTTTCAAGTCCCAGCAGCCCCGCAACTGTGGCTAGAACAGCAGCAGAACAGATTCCCCTCAGTTCCCTTGCAACCCAGAGAGTGGAGATGGTACCACCCACAGAGAGGGATGAGCCTGGGCATGGCCAGCCCATGGGCCTGCCTGCAGCCACACTTCCAAGCCCACTCCCCACGGCCCTGTCCCGTCCAGCCCGGCACACCACCACAGCCACCAGGCCTCCAGCCCTGCCCCCAGGGACCCTGGCTGCTGCCAGCCTGTCCACAATTGCTCACGGGCTGGGGGCCACACCCTTCGTGCCTCTGGAGTCAACTTGGCCATCCCAGCTCCTCTCTGGCCTGCCTCCTGACACCAGCCTGCCCCTGGCCAAGGTGGGCACATCTGCCCCAGTGGCCACACCCGGACCCAAAGGCTCTGTCATCAGTCCTGCACTCCAACAACACACCACGTCTCTGGCCGTGGCCATGACTGCACCTGCTCAGACATTCAGCCCAGCACTGCCTCTCAGCCCAGCCATGGCGGCCCAGGAGCACCCACCCAGTCACACAGCCCCCCAGGCAACAGGCACAGCTCCAGGCCTGCCTCTTGAAGCCACGTCACCAACCTCTGAAGTCGTGGCGGTGGCTGAGGGGGTGGCCTCCATGGTGTCTGTTGCCCCACGAAAGAGCACCACACAGAAAATGGCCGTCCTATCCAAGCAGGTGTCTCCACCCACCTCCATCTACGACTCTGCCCAGGGCAGGCCTACAGAGCTCACGCCAGCTGTGACTCACAGCCCAGCACCGCCGGTAACTGAGGCTGAGGGTCCCTGGGCCAGCACAGGGCCACTAGTGCCCACATCCTATCCCCTGAGCCGTGTCTCAGCCAGGACAGCCTCCCGAGAGAGCTCTCTGGTCCTGCTGCCTCATCTGGCTGATGCCCAGGGAACGTCGGCAGGGCCTTGGCCCCCAGTAGAGCCAGCGGGCAAGGCCACCACTGTGCAGTCTGGGCGCTCAGCCCCGACCCCGAGCGTCACAGAGGGTTCTGCTGAGGCCTTGGCAACCACCACAGAAGCCAATGCATCTCACACCTGTGTCGTGAGTGACTTGTCAGGGTTCGGCTACCTGTGTGTGGGCCCTCCTTCCATGGTTTGGACACCACCACACCCACATTCCGAGGCCCGCTGCAGCTTCTGTCTCTTAACCAGCTGCCAGGCTGCATGCAGAGTCTCACTCACTGTCCTCACCCTGTCCCAGGCTCCTGATACCTGAAACATTCTCCAGTCTCCTCTGGGCCCCTGACGCCATAGCAAGGTCCCACCCTGCCCATCTGGGCCCTGGGGCTAATGGATGGCTTGGTGTGATGCCCAGGGTGTAACAGTGCAGGTGTGCCGGTGTGTGCATTTTGTGTCTGTGTACCTGTGTCAGACTGTTGTGCACATATTTGTGTTCGTGTGTGTGAGACAGCATGAGCGCTCATATCTGTGTGTTCTTGGGTGTGCGATGGGTGGTGGTGTGAGACATCTTTGTGCCTTTGTGCCTTTGTGAGATAGAGAGGCGGGAGTGCGTGTGCATGTATACTTGGGTTGCTTGGAGTATGAGCTAGTGTGTTTGTATGTCTGTGTACCCGGAGCTCTCAGCAGAAGCCTGACAGATATGCAGAGGTCTCAGGGAATCATACCTCTGATCCCCAATCTCATACCAAGCGCAGCCCCAGGTCCCAGATGGCTTGTGGGGTGGGTGGAGAGTGAGGGCACCATTCCCTAGTAATTTTACCTCAGTGTCCCCTGCCCTACTAGAACCTGTCTTGTGGTCAGGATCTTGTGCCCTCATGGCTGGGGGCATGGGGTGGAGTAAGGCTGTAACCCCTGGGGTGGGCACTCACACTGTCCCTCCACCCTGTGCTCTAGCCAATCGCCGAACAGGACTGTGTCCGCCACATCTGCCTGGAGGGCCAGCTGATCCGTGTGAACCAGTCCCAGCACTGTCCCCAGGGCGCTGCACCTCCTCCCTGTGGGGTCCTGGGCCTTGCTGTGCGAGTGGGAGGGGACCGCTGCTGCCCCCTCTGGGAGTGTGCCTGTGAGTCCCCCTTGCGCCTGTGAGCTCCTGTGTCCTCCTTGCACCCTAACCCCAGTGTGCCTTCTACCCCTGATCTGTGTGCTCCCCAGTCTCCCCTCCTGTGGGACCTCACATCTTAGTATAACCCTGACCTGGCAGATTTTCTACCCTTGCCACCTCTGATCTCTGTGTGATGCCTGACCTGAGTGACCCTGAAGAACTGCAGGGCCTCTGAGTCATCAGGAAAGGGCCCAGGTCCCTGCCCTGCCTTCCTAAGTGGCCTTGGCCTCAGAGGCATCCCTTTATTCTTCTCTTGCCCTGCCTTTCTCCTCAGGCCGATGCTCAGTCTTCCCTGACCTGAGCTTCGTGACCTTCGATGGGAGCCATGTAGCCCTGTTCAAGGAGGCCATCTACATCCTCAGCCAGAGCCCAGATGAAATGGTCACTGTCCATGTCCTCGACTGCAAAAGTGCCAACCTGGTGACCACCCCTTCCCTCCCTGCTGGGACCTAGGAATAGAACTAGGTTTAGAGGGGAGACTGAGCAGTGAGCTGGGCTTTGTGGGGTGCCAGAGGTGAGGACAGATGTGGAAGCCCCAACGGCAGCTCCCTCTGTCTTCCAGGAGTCTCCTGGAATGGAAAGGGCCTCCCAGCTGCAGGCCAGGTGACGGGTCCCTTGGTGACCACAGGGAAAGAGTGGATGGAGCGTGCCATCTCCTGGCCCCTCCTGGGGCCTGCACTATTCCCAGCTTCTTAGGTATTCCCAGCTTCTTAGGCCCATGTGGAATGGCGCTGAAGTGCAGAGGAGCTGGGATGCCACTCCAAGGATGTGGACTGTGGTCATGGGTGCCAGATGCAGGGGATTGCTTACTGGGATACCCTATGAGCCAAGTGGAAGGATGCAGATTTTTTTTTGACTGGGCTTGCATGAGATCAGGTGGGGCCAGAGATGTTCCGTGGGATTTTGTACACCATCTGCACCACCCAGTGGGTGTCCCTGGCATAGTGAGAGGGTGGGGAGAGTGTGCTCACACTTGCTGCACTTGTCAACCTGGAGGGGGATGCAGGACAGGGCTCTGGTTGATGAGGGCTGGGCTCTCTCTGCAGGGGCACCTGAACTGGCCCCCGTTCTGTTTGGTGATGCTGAATGTGACACACCTGGCCCATCAGGTCATCATTGACCGCTTCAACCGGAAGGTGAGTGCATCAGAGAGCTGGCCTCCAGGGCAGGGCAGCACCGCAGTCAGCAGAGAGGCAGAGTGTCCAGGAGTGGAGGGGCTTTGAGGCTTAGTCACTACTGGGGGCAGGGGTGGGAAGGGGACCCTGTTAAAAAAATGCAAAATTAGGTGTATTTGGAAGTTATTTTAATTAGAATGTTTGTGGCCATTCTAATGTCAGTGGAGGAAATGTACCAGGAGGTTTATTGTGCCAGAGAAGAAATCAGAATGGCTAGAGACAGTGGCCTTAATAACTATGCTTAAAATATCTCACTTTTGCAACTTTTACAAAAACATATAACCATGTGAACATATTACCAGGGCCCCTTCCAAGCAGAGGACTATATAAGTGAGAAGTGAGTAGCCTTGAATTTTAGCTTTGTTAGCTTTACGTTAAGTCCACCTCCATCAAGGAGCCCGGGGTGTCCAACAACAGCTCACTTGTGTAGGGTACCCTCCCCAGAGGTGGGCGAGAGGGACTGATCTGTGTCTGCCTCAGGTCCCAAAGTTGTGACTCCACACCCCTACCCCCCATTGCTGAGCCAAGACCTGCAGCCTTCCTGTTGGAATCTGCCCTGAAACACTGAACACAGGGTCTACCACACTCTGTGGAGCTCTCAGGAACGGGGGCTGAGGACAATGGGTTTTACTCCCTGAGTTTCATCCTTTAGTTTTTTTTATTTTTCCATTTTAAAAAATTAAGGTATAATTTACATACAGTAAAATTCACCCTGTTTAGTATGCAATTCTACAAGTTTTAACAAACACCTGCAGTCATGTAACCACCACCACAGCCCTGATGTAGAAGTTTCATCACCCCAAACACTGCCTCGCAACCCTTTGTTGTCAACCCCTCCCCCACCTACCAACCTCTGCCTGCTGTCCTGACAGTGCTGCCTGTTCCAGAATGTCATTTCAATCGAGCCAGAGTATATGGTGAGATTCATCCATGTTGTTGCATACATCAGTAGTTTGTTCCTTTTTATTATTGAATAGTATTCCATTGTGTGGGTGTAGCACAGTTTATTCATTTACCAGTTAGAAGGCAGTTGGGTTGTTTCTAGTTTGGGGCAATAACAAATAAGGCTGCTCTAGACATTTACATACAGGTTTTGTATGGATAAAGTCACCATAAGTGGATCTCTGGGTTGTATGGTAAGGGTACATTTAACTTTTCAATGCTTGCCCAACTGTTTCCGAAGTGGGCACTTAGCACTCCCTCTGCTGATGTAGGAGAGCTCCAGTACCTTCAAACCCTTGCCAGCCCTTGGCAGTGTCAGTTTGTTCATTTGTTTGTTTGTTTAGTCATTCTAGTAGGTGTGCAATAGGACCTCATTGTGGTTTTAAGTTGCATTTCCCAAATTACTGATGACGTTGAGCACTTCTTCATGGGTTTATTTTACATGAGACTTGTTCCGTGGTGAGGTGTCTGTTCAAATCTTTTGTGCATTTTAAAGATTGTTTTATTGAGCTTTGAAAATTCTTTGTATACTTTGATACAAGAGCTCTATCAGAAATAAATATTATCTTCCATTCTGTATCATGGTTTTTCATTCACCCACCAGTGTCTTTCAGAAGGCAGAAATTCTTAGTTTTAATGGAGGCCACTTTATCAATTTTCTCTTGTGTGAATCATGATTTTAGTATTGTACCTAACAATCCTTTGCCTAATCCAAGGTCACAAAGATTTTCTCTTATGTTTCCTTCTAGAAGTTTTATAGTTTTAGGGAATGTTTCTAGGTGTATGTTGCATTTGAAGTTAATTTTTGTAAACAGTGCAAGGTACGGATCGAGATTCATTTTTTGAATATGGATACCCAATTGTTCCAGCACCATTTGTTGAAGAGACTATCCTGTCTCCATTGAGTTGTCTTTGCACCTTAATCAAAAATCAATTGCCTATTAATGTCTGGAATTATTTCTAGGCTTTTAATTTTGTCCTATTAATTTGTCCTTTCATCAATGCCATACTGTCTTGATTATTGTTTCTTTTCATTAAATCTTAAAATCGGGTAGTTCGAGTCTTCCACCTTCTTTCTTTTTCAAAGTTGTTTTGGCTATTGTAATTCCTTTATCTTTCCGTATAAATTTAGGATCAGCTTGTTAATTTCTATGAAACATCTTGCTGGAATTTTGATTGGAATTGCATTAGATATATAAATTGTTTGGGGGAAGAACTGAAATCTTGACATTAATGAGTCATTCGATCCATAAACATGGTACACTCTATTTCTTATTTGATTTTTTTCTTCATTGGTGTCATGTAGTTTTTAGTGTAAGGATTTTGCATGTATTTTGATAGAGTTATCCCTTAGTATTTTATGTTTGGTGCTATTGTGATTCTGTTGTTTTTATCCCACTTTCCAATTGCTCATTACTAATATATGCAAATACAGTTGATTCTTGCATATTGACCTCGTATTTTGCAATATCGCTAAACTCTCTTATTAGGTCTTTTATTCTTTGGGTTTTTCTACATAGACAGTGATGTCTTTTCCACATGGAGACAGTTTTATTCTTCCTTTCCAATGTGTGTGTTTTTATTTATTTTTCTTGCCTATTGCACTGGCTAGGACCTCTAGCATGATGTTGAATAAGAGGGTTTGGGAGCAGACATCCTTGTCTTGTACCTGATCTTAGGGAGAAGACATTCAGTCTTTCACTACAAAGCCTAATGTTAGCTGTAGTCTTTTTATAGATGTCCGATATCAGGTTAAGAACATTTCTTTCTATTCCTAGTTTGTTGAGAGTTTTATTACCATGACTAGAAGTTGAATTTTGTCTAATGCTTTTTAAAAAAATCTACATTGAGATAATCCTATTATTTTTCTTCTTTAGATTGTTTATATGATAAATTCCATTGATTTTTGAATGTTGAACCAGTTATGCATTCCTGGAATAAACACTTGGTCAGGATATATTATCCTTTTTACATATTGTTGTCCTCATGGTGGGTATTAGTCTAAATTTTCTTTTCTTTTAACGTATTAGTTTATTTTTGATATCAGAGTAATGCTGGCTTCATATAAAGCATTAGAAAATATTCTTCTCTTTTCAATTTTCTGGAAAAGTTTGTATGTACTTGGTAATATTTATTCCTTAAATATTTTGTAGAATTCAACAGTGAAGCCATCTGGGCCTGGGCTTTTCTTTTGGGGAGGTTTTTTAAATGCACGTTCAATTTCTTTAATAAATATAGAGCTATTCTAGTTACCTGTTTCTTCTGTCATCTGGGCTGTCCGGTTAGCTCAGTTGGTTAGAGCGCAGTGTTGGTAACACCAAGGTCAAGGGTTTGGATCCCCATACTGGCCAAAAAGTAAAAAAATTTTAAAAATAAGATATGGTTCGGTTTATATATATTGTGTTGCTGTTTGTTTTCTCTTTCTTCTATCTGTTCTTCGTTCCCTTTTCTCTTTTTTTCCGACCTTCTTTTAGATTATTTTAAATTATTTCATTGCATTTCCTATGTTGGATTACTATCTATACCCCCCCCCTTTTTTTTCTATTTTGGTGATTGCTTTAGGGATTATAGCATATAATATTAACCTGTCACAGTCTAGCTTCAAGTAACGTTATGTCGCATTGCATATAGCATAAGACCTTTATGACGGTACATTTCCATTTCTTCTCTCCCAGCCCTTGTGCTATTGTTGTTATACATTTTACTTCTACATTTGTTATAAACTTTATAGTGCGTTGTTATTATTTTTCCTTAAGCAGTCAATTATCTTCTAAAGTGATTTTAAAACAAGAAAAATTTGTATTTAGCTATGTGTTTACCATTTATGGTGCTCTCTATCCTTTACATAAATCTGGATTTTTATCTGATACCATTTTTCTTCTCCTTGAAGGACTTACTTTAACACTCTTATAGTACTGGTCTGCTGGTATGTCTGAAAGTCTTGATCTCACCATTTAAAAAAAATATTTTCACTGGGTATAGAACTATAGGTTGTTTTTTTTCTTTCAATAAAGATTTTGCTTCCTGTCTTTTTAAAATCGAGGTGAAGTTGACATAACATAAAAGTAAACGTTTTAAAGTGGACAATTCAGTGGCATTCAGTACATTCACAATGTTGTGCAGCCACCACCTCCCTAGTTCCAAAACATTTTTACCCAAAACCCATCCCCCTTAAGCAATTGCTCCCTATTCATCTCTGACCCCAATCCCTGTCAACCATCAATCTGAATTCTGTCTATGGATTTACTCATTCTGGATATTTTATATAAATGGAGTCATATAATATTTGTGTCTGGCTTCTTTCACTTAGCCTCATTGTTTTTGAGGTTCATCCATATTGTAATATGTATTGGCACTTCATTCATTTTTATGACTGAATAATATTCCATTGTACGTATGTACCACAATTTGTTTATCCATTCATCCATTAATGGTCATTTGGGCTGTTTCCACATTTTGGCTATTGTGAATAGTGTTGCTATGAAGTTCCATTATCTTTTGCCTTGCTTATTTCTTATAAGAAATCTGCTGTAATTCTTATCTTTTATTATTATTATTGAAATATAATTGATGGTGCATATATGTGGGGTACAGCATTGACTACCCATACCTGTGTGCAGTATGTGATGTTCAAATCAAGACAATTAGTATATGCAACATTACACAATAGACTCATTTTTTGTGGCCCCTTACCAGTTTCTAGCTAGCTCCTCTCCCCCTCCCCCTTTCCTACCTCTGGACGTCTCAGTTCTGTTCTCTCCTTTTGAAAGTTCAATGAATTATTGTGACAGTTGCATCTTTCTCTCTTTTCAAAATTTATTTGTTTTTGTTTTGTTTTGTTTTGTTTTGTTTAGCTCCAACTTATAAGTGAGGACATGTGGTATTTCTCTTTCTGTGCCTGGCTTATTTCACTTAACATAATTTTCTCTAAGTTCATCCATGCAGCTGCAAATGGCAGACTTTCATTCTTTTTTATGGCAGAGTAGTATTCCATTATGTATATATACACCACATTTTCCTTATTCAGTCATCCATCAATGGACCAAGTTGGTTCCAATTCTTGGCTATCTATTGTAAATAGAGCTGCAATGAACATGGGAGTGCAGCTATCTCTCTAACATGATGATTTCCATTCCTTCAGGTATATACCCAGAAGTGGGATTGCTGGATCATATGGCAATTCTATCTGAGTTGTTTGAGGAACCTCCATACTGTTTTCCATAATGGCTGCACTAATTTACAGCCCCACCAACAGTGTAGGAGGATTCCCTTTTCTCTGCATACTCACTAGCATTTGTTATTCTCTGTTTTTCTGATAGGAGCCAGTCTAACTGACGTGAGATGCTATCTCAGTGTGGTTTTGCTTTGCATTTCTCTGATGCTTAATGAGGTTGAGCATTTTTTCATGTGTCTGTTGGCCATTTGTATATCTTCCTTTAAGAAATGCCTCTTTAGCTCCTCTGCCCATTTTTAAATTGGGTTACTTATTTTTTTGCTGTTAAGTTGTTTGAGTTCCTTGTATATTCTGGATATTAATCCCTTGTCAGATGCATAGTTTGCAGATATTTTCTCCCATTCTGTAGGTTTACTTTTTGCTCTGTTAATTGTTTCTTTTGCTGTGAAGAAGCTTTTTAGTTAGGTATACTCCCATTTGTTTATTTTTTTCTTTTGTTGCCTTTGCTTTTGGGATCTTATTCATAAAATCTTTGCCCAGTACTACTTCTTGAAGTGTTTTCTCTATGTTTTTTTTAAGGAGTTTTATAGTTTCACATCTTATATTTAAGTCTTTAGTCCATTTTGAGTTGACTTTGATAAATGATGAGAAGAACGGGTCTAGTTTCATTATTCTACTTATGGATATCCAGTTTTCCAAGTACCATTTATTGAAGCAGCAGTCTTTTCCCCAATGTATGAACATTGTTGCCTTTGTCAAAGATCAGTTGGCTGTAAATATGTGGGTTGATTTCTGGGTTCTCTATCCTGTTCCATTTGTCTGAATGTCTATTTTTATGCCAGTACCATGTTGTTTTGGTTACTATAGCTTTGTAGTATAATTTGAAGTCATTTTGTGTTATGTCATGTCATTCTTATCTTTGTTCCTCTGTACATAATGTGTCTTTTTTCCTCTGGCTGCTTTTATGATTTTTGTTCTATCACTGTTTTTAAGCAATTTGGTTATGAAATGCCTTGTAATTCATTTCTCTTTTGGGGATTCTAATTACATGTATATTAGGACACTTGAAGTTTTCCCACAGATCACTGAAGCTCTGTTCATCATTTTTTTCAGTCTTTTTTCTTTCCATGCTTCATTTTGGATAGCATCTATTACTCTGTCTTCAAATTCATTATGCTTTTCATCCACAGTGTCTGAACATCTATTAATCCCATCCAGGATATTTTTCAATTTAGACATTGTTTTTCATCTCTAGAAGTTTGAATTGGGTCTTTTTGATATTTTCCACATCTTACATTAACATTCTTTTGCCTTTTTCTACTTTCCTTTTTTTTTTTTTTTTTTTAAAGATGACCAGTAAAAGGATCTCAACCCTTGACTTGGTGTTGTCAGCACCACGCTCTCGCAAGTGAGCTAATCAGCCATCCCTATATAGTGATCCGAACCCTTGGCCTTGGTGTTATCAGCACCACACTCCCAAGTGAGCCACGGGCCAGACCCTTTTTTCCACTTTCTTGAACATATGGAATATAGTTATAATAATTTTTTATGTGTCCTTGTGTACCAATTGTAACATATATGGCATTTCTGGGTTGTTCTGAAACATTTTTTTTTCTTTCATTATGGATTGTATTTTCCTGATTTTTTACATGCCTGACAATTTTTTATTGGATTCCAGACATTGTGAGTTTTGCCATGTTGGTTTCTGGATATACTTTCATTTTATTTTTTAAAAATATTTTTGAATTTTGTAGCAGTTATGCTACTTGGAAACAGTTTGATCTTCTTGAGCCTTGCCTTTAAGCTTTGTTAGGTAAACCCAGGGAAGCCTTTATTCTAAGTGTAATATTTTTCTTCATATTCATTCTACATACTGATTCCTCACTAATGAAGCAATACCCTTCTTCATAAACTATTGTATACCCTATGTTTACGAGGTTTTTCTATTCTATCTAGTGGTAACTCCAGCTATTCCCAGCCCTGTGTTAGCTCTGAGGACCTTTCTTTCTGTTCATTTCAGGTGGTTCTTTCCCTAGCCTCAGGTAATTTTCTCATCTGCTTACACTGATCAATATTCAGCTGAAAACTCAGGATAAGGTCAGGACAGGGTCAGAGGACTGCAAAGCTTCAGAGCGCATTCTTCACGCTCCCCCACCCCCCACCCATCTCCAGCTCTCTTCTCTTTAGTATTCTGACCTACAAACTCTAGCTATCTGGGCCTCTGTGAGCACCCGGCTCTTGCCTTATATACTCAGGGAGACAACCAGGCTCTGCCTGGGTTCCTCCTCCCTGCGCTGTGGCCTAGAAACTCTCTAAGCATTAATCTTGGGCAATCATAAGGTTCACCTCATTGTTTCCTTCTTTTTGGGGATCACTCTTCTGCACTACCAACTCTTCAATGTTGGAAAACTGTTGTTTCATATATTTTGTCCAGTTTTTTGATTGTTTAAGGGGGCAAATCCAGTCCCAATTATTCGATCTTGGTCAGAAGTAGAAGTCCAAGTACTTAGTTTTGGAACTTTTGTCCTTTGTCCTTACTTGGACTTGGAATCCCGTGAATACAGGTGAGGCTTTCTGGGCTTCAGGTATGGATATTCACTCCCAGAACTTGGAGAGCACTCATGGATCACGGAGCCCAAGACCCTATCTGTGCAAATGAGAAGGCTCAGACTGTGAGGGAGCTAGGGATTTCCCAAGGTCACAAAGTTTTCTGACTCCTGGGCTGGGGCTCTTTCTACTCCAATACAGTAGTTCACGTACTGGATAATTTGCAAAGTGACTAATAAAACAATCTATTCTTGAAGGGAGGAGATAAAGTCATAACAGATATTTTTAAATCTTAGTATTTTAATCTCCCATTTTTACAGCATAAAACTAATAATCCGTGATACATCTGAATTTAACCTTGTCAATATGTAGTAGAAGTTGTAGCTTTGGATTTAAAGTGTTTGTGAATATTAGGCTGTGTTGCATATTTAATAAATGTTGATTAAGCCCCCAATTTATGTCAGGCCCAAAGGCAGATGCTGGGGATTCAAAGATGAATTAGACAGAGTTTCTGCCCTTAAGAAACTCACAGTCCACTGGGGATATTGATGAGGGAACAAATAGATTCTGTCATAATAATCAGCACAGAGATGAGGAGACCCCAAAGGAGGGGTGCCTAACCCCAAGATATGGAATTTAGAGAAAATCTCCCAGAAGAAATGACCTGAGCAGAATCAGGAAAGAAGAGAGTGATTGGGAGGGCTCAGGATTTGTGTTTGGGGGCATTGAGATGCAGCCTTCCTTCTGCTGCTGCATTTCTTGTTTCATTGTTTTTTTCTTATAAAAATATTTTCAGAATCCTCCATGCCACCTTGGTCTATGTCTTGGTTGTATGTGCCTGAAATAGAGCCGGGCACATAGCAGGTGCCTAATAAATCTTTGTCAGATAATGGACAGATGGATGAGTGGATGGACAGACAAGCTGTGCTCACACGGAACCCCTCCTCCCCAAGGTGACTGTGGACTCACAGCCTGTGTGGCCACCTGTGAGCAGGTATGGGTTCAGAGTTGAGGACACAGGCCACATGTACGTGATCCGGACACCCTCACCTATACAGATCCAGTGGCTCCATAGCTCGGGACTCATGATCCTGGAAGCCAGCAAAGCCAGCAAGGCCCAGGGCCATGGCCTGTGTGGTGAGATGGGACCCAGCTGGGGGGAAGGGATGTTTCCCAGGTCCACCTCCTCCCCCAGACACAGGTTTTGGACCAGGAAGGGCTGGGACAGGGTACCAGGCCAGAGGTAGGATCAGCAGAGCTGCCACATCTGGGAGACCTAATGTCCTATATTTGGGGTTGAAGTTGCCAGCAGGGAGATGGTGCAGGGCTCTGGCCTCAACCAGTTGTCATTTCAGCCAGGATTGTCTGTCAGTTTGCCTGACAGCCTCCTAATGCCAGATAATCCTTTCCATCTGCATGCGTCTGGGCACTTCACAAAGCACTTCTACACTATGATCTCACTTATTCCAGGCCATTTACACAAAAGCCCTGAGAGGTGGCCATTTATTCCCATTGAAATAAACAAGAAAGGGGGCTCAGAGAGGTTAAATGGCTTGCCTAAGGTCACACAGCAGAGCTGCCACAACTCACAGAACTAGTGCTCTTCACGCCATAGCATGATTGCAGAGAGCATGCTCTAAGGAATGGGATGTATTTTGATAAGAAAAAGGGATGCAGGAGGAGTCTGGGTGTGGGCTGCTACTCCTTGCAGGGGCACAACCTCATGGGCACCCTTGCGGCACTCAATGACAGGCTATCATGGTCATGATGATGGGTGATATAGGAACACTTACACACACACACACATGCATGCCTTCCATTCTCCACCTGCACCCATTGTGTTCATTCACACTCATGTCCCAGTATTCATGCCTCTACACATGTGCTAACACATGTGGGTCTGCTCCATGCTCATTCTTTCCTTTGTGCAACACATACTTACTATGTACCCATCACCAGGGACATAACAGTGAGCAAAACAGACAAAATCTGTGTTATGGAGCTTCCATTCTTACTGACAGAAACACCTCTCCTTACACACACTCACCCACCATCACTGCCATCCTTTTCTCACCATTTCTTGCTTCTACTTTGTTCATCCCTGGCAAAGAGCACTGTGGTCAGCAGTAGCCTGGTGAACCAGCTCCTCCCTAGGATACCTTTGTGACACCCCGTAGTGACTCAAAGCCAAGACCCAAAACATGTCCATTGGGACTATTAAAATCTGAGAGCTTTGCTTTAAAACATGCTTTATGCTCCTCAAATAGTGGTTGGAGGTGTCAGAGTAGAAGTCAGATCACTCATATCTCCAATTTTATTTGAACTAACACTTGATATTCAGGGCACCCTGCTAGGGGAATGCTGAGATAAATGAGAATCTAAAGGAAAATGAGTCTTTGCACTCAGAGAGCTAAAATCTTTTGTGAAAGACAAACCTGCAAACTAGTAACTGTTATACAGAATTAGAAAGGTCGTGGTCGGGTGCATCCGAGGTGTCCTTGAAGGAAGGACATCTGAGAAAGCATTTCAGGAAGACATGGGCAGGGAAGTGAGTGTCTGGAGCCTAGACTACGTAGACGGTGTATGAGAGAGGAAGCTGGAAGTTCAGATCACACTAGAAGCTGCAACAGAGAAGCTGAAGCCCTGACCCCACCTCAGTGCCTCAACACAGCACAAGTTCATTTCTTGCACATGAAAAGTCCCACGTGATTAGTGATCATTCAGAGACCCAGATTCCTTCCACCCTGTGGCTCTGCCATTTTTCAACATGAGCTTCCAGAAGAGAAGACAATTGGGAAGTTTTTACAGACCAGGCCTGGAAGTGGTGTCCATCACCTTCATTCACATTCCATTGGCTGGGACTGGGTTACACAGTCTCACCCAGCTGCAAGGGAGGCTGGGAAAAATAGGCCGACCATCTGCCAGGAAGAGCAAGCAGGTGGTATAACTAGCTAGCAATCTCTGCTAAAGCAGGTTTTTGGGGGTACCTTTCTATTTTGATGTAATGTCAAACTTAGAAGTTGCAAAAAGAGTGTAAGGAATTCCCATATACCTTTTACCCAGATTTACCAATTATTCACATTTTGCCCCATTAGCTTCTCTGTCTCTTTCTCTCCGTGTATGCAAATGTAATTTACATACACACATTTTTTCTAAATCATTTGAGTGTAAGCTCAAGATATTGTATCCCTTTATCCCTAAATACTTTGATGTGTATTTTCTAAGAACAAAGATGTTTTCTTACACAGCAGGTTTCCTAGCTTCTCTGTGCCTCATTTTCTTATCTATTAAATGGAGCTAATAGTAATGCTGTCCTGAAAGAATTGTTGTGACAAGTACACAAAGTGAGAGTGGGGACCTGGGAATGGTAGTGATTATTGTGACTATTGAGATAATTCTACCCCTTTCAGGTATCTGTGATGGAGACGTAGCCAATGACCTCACCCTGAAGGATGGCTCTGTGGTGGGCGAGGCCAAGGACCCTGCTCCCTTTCTGGACAGCTGGCAGGTGCCCAGCTCCCTGACCTCTGTGGGCCAGACACGCTTCCGCCCAGATAGCTGCACTACGGCTGACTGCTCGCCCTGCCTTCGCATGGTGTCCAACCGTACCTTCAGTGCCTGCCACCACTTCGTATGTACCAACTGGGGCCCAGTGTTAGGGAGACCTCCTGGGTTGGGGAGGGCAGTACCTACCTGCAGAGGCTCCTTGTTCCCCAGGCAGGGCAGGGAGGAGCTGGATCCTGGGATGTAGGGCTTCAGGGTAGGCAGCACTGCCTGACGCACATGCCCAGGTCCCCCCTGAATCGTTCTGTGAGCTGTGGATCCGGGACACCAAGTACGTGCAGCAGCCCTGTGTGGCACTGACCGTGTACGTGGCTATGTGCCACAAGTTCCACGTGTGCATCGAATGGCGGCGCTCCGACTACTGCCGTGAGTGGGGGACAGGGGGTCTCTTTCCCAGGTTTGCTCATTCATTCATATTAACTAATAAAATTAAAATATTTTATATTTTAATATTTATATTTAATTTTATATTATATAAAAATACATACATATTTTATATTAATTAATGATCAATTTTTTATTATAATTTATATTTTAAAGTAATAAGTAATTTTGGTTTTATTTATTATTTAATTTCTTTGAATCTCTCTTCTATAAAATGGGGACAGTAATAGTAGCTCCCCAGGGTTGTTTTGAAGATGGTAGGAGATAATGTGTGATGGTGCCTCACACGTGCCCGACACATAGTGACCATCCTGTAAATGTTAGTTCCCTTCTCTTAATTTTTGCTCCTCTTTCTCTTCTTTCAGTCTCCCCTTCTTCCTTGAGGATGGAAATGAGATCCACCTCCTCCCACCCCCGTTAGGTTTGCAATCATGGTGTAGCCGGGGGTGGCCTGGGCTAGAGTAGTTTGATATATAAATGTGAACACATCCAGAAAGGCTGGAAACAGCTCACAGGAAGACCACAACTACAATATGATAGATTAAAGGGGAAAAGACAAAAATCATCTACAGTGGCGTTTTTCAAACTGTGGATCCCCACTCAGGGGCTATGAAGTCAATTTTGGGGTCAGCACCAGCATTAAAAAAATGCAATAGAAGAGCATAGAAAATACTATTGCACAAGAAAGATTAAGAATTATTTCATGAAAAAGATTTCTTTTTCAATATATCAGCCTGGCTGATATAATTCTCAGTCCTGGCTACCCTTTGAAATCATCTGGGGAACTTCAAAAAGTATTAATGCTTGGGCCCACAGTCAGAGATTCAACTGATCTGGGATGGAGTCCTAGCAATGGTTTTTCAAATGCGACCAAGTGATTCTTTGCAATCAAGTTTGAGGTCAACTGTTCTACATGCTTGTGTGTATTGACCACAATGTAAAATCTACTTCTTCCTGTCAAGAAATTTTGAAAACACTGATCTAATTCAAAGGGTTGGCAAACTTTTTCTGTAAGGGGCTAGATAGTAGATATTTGAGGCTTTGTGGGCTGTATGGTCTTGGTTACAATGTCTCAATTCTACCATTGTAGTATAAATACAGCCACAGACACTATATTAATGAACAGGCATGCCTGTGTTCCAGTACAACTTTATTTGGGAAAACAGCCAGCAGGCCAGCTTTGGGCTGTGGGTTGTACGTTGCTGACTCTAGATCTGAGGAAGAAGTTGATGTCGCCAGGCCTCTAAACTTATGCCCTCCCTGCTGAGGTGCTGGGGATGCTCTGAGCCCCTCCTCACCCCTTCCTGCTTTTCATTCCCAAAGGGGAACCCTGCCTGGGGTCTGAGCTAGAGTGTTCCCACTGTGCCCCTGCAGCCTTCCTGTGCTCCAGTGACTCCACATACCAGGCATGTGTGGCAGCCTGTGAGCCCCCCAAGACATGCCAGGATGGGATGCTGGGCCCTCTGGACCCAGAACAGTGCCAGGTGCTTGGCGAGGGCTGTGTCTGCTCCGAGGGCACCATCCTGCACCGGCGCCACTCCACACTCTGCATCCCTAAGGACAAGTGTGGTAGGTTCCTTCCCTCCTGGGCAACCCTCCAAAGCTGGCCTCACCCTGGGGCTCCTTTGCCCTCCTGCTGCCCATGGCCGAGGTCCCTCTGTGTCCCTTCAGCTCTGCTTTGGAGGTGGCCAGTGTCCCAGGGAAGGTCTAGCCTGGGGCAGTCTGGGTCTCCCCCAATTTCTCAGTCCCTTGCACCCCGCCATGCCCCCCACTTCAGCCTGCACAGACAGCACAGGGGTGCCGCGGGCCCTGGGGGAGACCTGGAACAGCTCCCTCAGCGGCTGCTGCCAGCACCAGTGCCAAGCCCCAGACACCATCGTCCCGGTGGACCTGGACTGCCCAGGCCCCCGTCCTGAGAGCTGCCCGCGCTTTGGGGAGGTGGCCCTGCTGCTGCCCACTGAGGACCCCTGCTGCCTGGGGACTGTTTGCGGTGAGTCCCGCCCTTCACTTCGCTGGACCTAAACTGTAAGACGGTTAAAAAGCTCCAGTCCTACCCATCAACCTTGATGGATAGGACAAGGCCTGGGAAAATTAGAGCATCTCGTGGGGGGTGAGCTGGGGGAGTGGAGAACCCTGCCTGAGGGGCAGGAGCCTGGTTGACTCTTCCTCCACCACCTATACAGCCTTACAACCTCAGGCAAATCTTATATCCTCTGTGCCTTGGCAGATTCTCCTGCAACATGAGGCTGATAGTAGTACCCACCTTGGATTGCTCTGACAATCACATGCTTTAATACTGGTTTGGAACAGCAGCTGGTGCACATGGCACATCTTGAGGAACATTAGCTCTTACTACTCTTCCATCCTGGTCCTGGACCCTGCTTGACCTGCAGAGGCCCCTTCCAGGAGTATGGGTCCTGGAGCTGGGGGGAGTGATGGGGGCCAAGTGTCCAGGGATTGGGCAGTGCTGGAGGTGGGGATGTCCCGACCTCCAGGTGACAGGTCCTATGGCCTCTGGGCCAGTGTGTAACCAGACTCTGTGTGAGGGCCTCGCCCCTACCTGCCGCCCAGGCCACCGGCTCCTCACCCACTTCCAGGAGGACTCCTGCTGCCCCAGCTACAGCTGTGGTGAGAGGCCCAGGGGGCGGGGAGATTGGGATATGGCCTGAGGCGGGTGGAGGAGTTTAGGTGCTGAGGACTGGGTTCTGGCTGGAGATTAGGGCAATGCCAGGATGGGTGGCCAGGCAATCTCTATTCCCAGCATCTAAACTGTCTCTTCTCCCCAGAGTGTGACCCAGATCTGTGTGAAGCAGAGCAGCTCCCCAGCTGCCGCCAGGACCAGACCCTGATCACGGGCCGCCTGGGGGACTCGTGCTGCACCTCCTACTTCTGCAGTGGGTAGACAGGCCATCTGGCTTGCAGCCAGCCCCTTCCTCATGCCTGCTTCTTTGGGTGGCTGGGAGGAGAAGCTAGGGGTCATCAGGTGGGGTGGGCATAGGGAGAAGGGTGAGCTCACTGTCCAGAAAGCAGTGTAGGAGGAAGAGCAGCCAACCCCGCATCGCCCCCTAGATCACTGAGCATGAGGACATTGGCGCTTGTTCAGTGTAAGACGTCAGGTGGTCGTGAGGGAGAGCTTCCAGATTCTGGTTCCAGGGCAGTTCAGATAAGATTATGAAATGGGTTGTTGAGGTATCCCACACCCAAGCACCCCCAGTGGCCTGCTCTGTACCACTCCCCTGTGAGGGGGGCTGCTGTGACAGTGGTGGCCCCTCTCCCCACTCAGCCTGTGGCGATTGTCCAGATACCATCCCTGAGTGTCAGGAAGGGGAAGTGCTCACTGTGCACAGGAACACTACAGAGCTCTGCTGCCCTCTGTACCAGTGTGGTGAGTCCTGGCTGGGCACATGGTGGGCCATGTGGGGAGGGGCTCCAGGACCTTTATATGCGCATGGGGCCCCTTCACAAAGTCCTCACCCCCAGCTCCAAAGGGTGGCGCAGCTGCAGCCATGATGAGGGCAGGCCCCACCCGAAGAAGCTGGGCCAGGCTGTGGGAACTGTCCACTCCATGGAGGCCAGAGGGAGGCCTGGGTTGAAGGGCAAATGCTTAGGTCCCTCCAGTACCCCCAGCATTGATGCAAAGTCCTCACTCTCTGACTGACCCAAGGCCTTGCTTTAGGGTCCCTTTCACCACTGCGTTACCATAGGGCCTTCTCATGGGGCTGCTGAAGGCCCTATGTTTTGAAGCCTCTGAAGCACTTTTATTTTATGATGATAAATAAAAGTAGGCCCTTTCTCATATTTTTACAGAACATAGTACTTGTATGTACAATGTACATACGATGTACCATGTTTTAGTATCTTGATATAGTATGTACTGTGTTCACAGTACCTTGATATAGTGTGTACTGTGTTCATATAGTATGTACTGTGTTCATAGTGCCTTGATATAGTGTGTACTGTGTTCATAGTGCCTCGATATAATGTGTACTATGTACATAGTACCTCAGTGGTAACTATTAAGCATAGGACATCCAGCATTATGGATTTTAAGTGAACCTAGCATGAAAATGAACAAAGTATGACTCAACGTATAAAATTGCTCTGCACACCAATTGTAGGAAAAATGTGAGGTGACCCTCACTTGCACAGGGCTTTGGAGGTGAGCGGCCTCCACCAGGACATCCCAAGGACAACCCTAATTGGCTCAATGTCAGGAACCAATTTGGAAACAATGTAGGCTCCTATGAGAATTCCCCAAATGACTCAGCCACTCGACCACTGGCTGACGGGCAGCTCCCCCTGGGGCCTCAGAGGCCACTCGTCGCAGCGTTCACAAGCTGATTTTAGAAGTCCACTGCCCTTTCTCCTTCTCTTCCCCTCTTTCTGCTCCTCTCATCACTCCTCCTCAGCCCTCCTATCCTACTCGCGTTCCTCCCCATGTTTCTCAGGAGCTAGCTGATAATGTGGAAGGCGCGCAGGCGTAGTCAGACAGTCATGGATTTGAGTCCCAGTTCCGCCATTTACCAGCTGTGTGGGCCAAGCCAAGACTGCTCATTTGTAGAATCATGATAATAGTGTCTGCCTTGAGGGGCATTCTGAAGGTTAGAGATGATGTATGTGAAGTACATAATGGTCCTTGGCACACAGTAGGGGCTCAGAAATGGAGGCTGTTGGTATTATCACCTTCTCCTCATCTTCATCATACTTTCATTATTATACAAGCATTATATGTGCATTGTAGAAAGTACAGAATCCAAGTAAATGCAAGAAAATGACAATGCCATCTTCCTACTTGCTAGATATGCCACTGTCAACACTTTAGTACTATCCGTCCAGATACTCTATGCTTTACCCAAACGAGGTCATTCTGGGCATGCTTTTTTACCTGTTCTTTTCAGTTAATGATCTTTACTTTCCCTGTTAATAAGTTTCAACTCATCTCATACCCAGTCTATGTTTCTCCTTGCTTCTCCAATCCAGGATCCAATTCAGGACCACACATTATAATTATGAGTTTTAAGTCTCTTGCAATCTAGCATGGGCCCCTTTTCTGCATGACACCACATTGCAGAGTTGGGGCAGTAGACCTGGAGAAAGTCCCACCTTCTGGCTGTATCCAGTTGCTTCCTCTTGGAGCTGTTTAGCTGTCTCTTTACACTCTGAGCTTCCTACAGACTGAAAAATAGATCTAAGGCTTGGTAGATTCAAGTTAGAAGTATTTGGCTGCACAGTACACGCCCTTCATAGTACATCTCAGCAGCAGGCGCTTACTCTCTGGTTGAGCCAGTGCCACTGATGTCAGTGTCGGCCCTGGATTAGGGTAGTCACTGTCTGGTCCCTCCATTTTACATTTACGTTTTCCCCCTTTTAACCAGAAAGTAACCCATTATTTTGACATGATGCAAATGTCCTTCTTCCCCCCGCTCATAATTTTTTGGAACACCACTTGATAATCCCTGCCTGTGCCAATGATTTTATTAGTAAATCAATTAAGTCTTTCAGTTTTCGGACCCTCTCCTTCAGTGCCAGCCTTGCCCTGCCCCTCCCATCTCCACCCAAGTGTTGCAGCCAGGGAGTTTCTCACCCTTGCCTTGGTCTCTCAATAAATGAGAATGGCTGAGGAATCCTAAACTAAGAGAGGTCAGCCTGAAGACTGGGAAGAAAGGAAGCGTGAGCCCTAGAGGGCACCATCGGCTGAAGCCAGGCAGGCTCGGGTGGGCCACGAAGGGATGAAGTTTCCACAGGTGGGAAGAGTTGTGTTCCACGGAGGGAAACGTTCCCCACTGGCGGACCTTACCCTGGTCACTGGCTCCCCTCTGACTACTGCTCTTAGGATGACACAGTCTCCAGGGGAGGGAGGCCCAGTTTAATGAGTTTAAAGTTCTGACACTGTCATATCACTAATGCCTCACAGGAGCAGCTCCAGGACCTCCTGAAATGGCTCTACGGGGTGACTGCAGGGGCCCTGATGCTTTCCCTGGACTTTAGTCCTGGCGGGTGTCTGAAGACATTGGGGGGACTTAGGGAGGAGCTGGGAGGTGCCCCCTCCTCAGCCAGTGCTGCACTTCTAAGGAGTCACACTGCAAGGCATCAGCAACTGATGTGTCGGCTGCCTTCCTTCCCCACAGTGTGCGAGAGCTTCCGCTGTCCCCAAGTGCAGTGTGGCCTGGGCACTGCCCTGGTGCAGGTATGGAGCCCAGACCGCTGCTGTCCCTACAAGTCCTGTGGTAAGTCCCCTGGATTAGGGTGCTCACTGCCTGGGCCCTCCATCTGATATTTACATTTTTCCTCTTTCAACCAGAAAGTAACCCATTACTTTGACACGATACAAATGTCCTTCTCAAGGCAGAGATCCAGGGCCCCTGCTGAGGAGAGGGTGGGGGAACTGGGCCCCACCACTGTCAACTTGGCTCAGATCCGACCCCTCCAGAGTCTCTATTGGGAAGCCACCAAAATCACCTCCGTCCTCCTGCATCGCTTTCTGAGTGCTGAGCATTTAGCTTACGTCTTTATCTTTCCAGGATAAAGGAAGAAATAAAGCAATCCCCCATTCCTAAAAGCTTTTCCATCTTAAAACATCTTTATTGCAACTGGCTGATAGTTCACATAACTTTTGTTAAAATTCACCTCACATCCTTTTGGGAGGCAGGTGTGAGAATCAGCGATCAGTAATGAAAGTCAGAGAACTTGATATAAAAATGTTATTCAAAAAGAGTTGAGAAACTCTATTTTGCCTCTGGATAGTTTGCCGGTCTTTTTCCAGGCCTCACTAGAATGTAAACTTCATGAGGGCAGGGATTTTTAGTCTGTGTTATTCATGACTTTGTCTCCAGAGCACAGCAAAAAAGCTCAGCATGTGCTAAAACTATTTGTTGCATGAATGAATGCATCCATTCTGACCTGGAGCTCCCAATCCTTGAGGTTAGGCTGGCGCGTCCCTGAAGTCAGTGCTGGCAGGCAGCCCCCTCGCCACTTAGAACTGGCCTGCTCATGGGTAAAGGCTGGGAGTGGTGAAGCTGAGCTTGCTGGAACATGTACTTGGGAAATGCAGGATGGTAGAAGTTCTGCCCATGCCATGTTTATTCCTGGAGAGGTCCCACCTCTGCTCTAGAGTGGGCTCCAGATGAGGGGGAGGGATGAACCCCAGGCAACAAAAGCAAACCTGTTCTTGGTCCCTCTGCCTGTTTGTCCTCACTCCATACCCAGTGGGGAGTTTGGAGTTCAGGACCCGTCATTGCCCACCTGCCCACCTAGAGGAACGGCAGCCCCACGTGGGGATGGAGGGAGGCTGAGATTTGGGCCTCTCCCCACCCCTGCCCTGGGCTGGGGCTGCAGTGGGGGCTGTGCCAAAGGAGAAGCGCTGCCTGTGGGGAGGGGTCTGGGAGGCCCAGGGGACTTCCACCTGCGCAGCCCTGGTGAGGTGGGTCCTGCCCACTCCTGTCTTTCAGAGTGTGACTGTGACACAATTCCGGTGCCCCGCTGCCATCTGGTATGGAGACCCTGCTCCTCCCCATCCTCCTTGGTCTGCCCTCCTTTTCCTTTCCTCCCTGTCCCCTCCCCTGGAGTCCCTACTCCTTTAATCTGGTGCAAAAGGCCCTAGATTGCAAGTCAGCATTCTT
The DNA here is from genome assembly GCF_027409185.1 of Cynocephalus volans. Taxonomy (NCBI): domain Eukaryota; kingdom Metazoa; phylum Chordata; class Mammalia; order Dermoptera; family Cynocephalidae; genus Cynocephalus; species Cynocephalus volans. The sequence goes on from NC_084463.1 coordinate 117,496,070, forward strand.
GTCCCAAGCTCTGCCACTGGCTTCCGGGCACAGTGCCCTCCTTGGTAAAGAGGGTGTGATCGTGCTTCAGAGTTGTGCTGAGGGTTGAGTACAGTGAAGATGAAGAAGGTGGTGAGGGTCCTGATGGTGGTGACGGTGGAGATGGTGAGGATCGCGATGGCGACCATGACAACCATGACAGTAGCTAATGTGTATTGAGAGCTCACTACATGCCAGGAACTTTCCTAGGCCTTTTATGTGCATTACTGTATTAATTCTCAACCCCCAAAAGTTGATTCTGTGATTATCTCAACTATACAAACAAGGAAGGTTAAGGCCATGGAGCTAGTAAATCACAGAGTCAGGATTGGATCCCAGGAAATCTGTCTCCAGAGACCATGCCATTAACCACCAGGCTGCACAGCCACGGAGAAAAGTGAAAATACCTTAAGAAATGTGCAGTTATGCTTATGTCATCTTCTGGATTATATGTCCCTACCTCCCAGCACACATTTCCTCTCATTTTGTCCCCCGTCCCGAAACTGGTGAAAAAAGAAGGGAAGTGTTGTGAGCCGAGCCAAGCGGGGCTCAGGGCTGGCCTCTGTGCAAAGGTCCCTCGCCGTGGAGGGGAGGACGCTGGGGAGCCCTCCTCCGTGGGAGGCTTGGGAGCCACACTGGGCATTTCTCTCTTGGCGGGAGGTGACTGAACTTCCAGGGTGCCATGGGCACTCGGGCCCGCCAGCCTGCTCCCCATCCACTGCAGGGAGGCAACTGACATAGAGGGGTCCAGGTGGCAGACTGCTCCTGGGGGTGCGGCTGAGCCCCCCATCCCGGGGTGCTGACAGCCTCTTCCCCACCCAGTGGGAGAAGTCGCAGCTGGACGAGGAGTTCATGCACAGCGTGGAGAATGTGTGTGGCTGCGCCAAGTACGAGTGCGGTGAGTGGGGCAGGGAAGGCCTGGGGTGCAGCCGGGCTGGGCGGCCGTGGTGGGCTGGGCTTTAGACTGTCACCACCCTGCACGCTCATCCAGTGAAGGCCCCCGTGTGTCTGAGCCGTGAGCTGGGGGTGATGCAGCCGGGCCAGACGGTGGTGGAGCTCTCGGCGGACGGTGTGTGCCACACCTCCCGCTGCACCGACGTGCTCGACCCCCTCACCAGCTTCTACCAGATCAACACCACCTCCGTGCTGTGCGACGTCCACTGCGAGGCGGTAGGGAGCGTGCAGGGCGGGGAGAGTGGGGGTCAGGGAGGGCTAGCCTGGAAGGCCCTTGTGCTCCAGGAACAGAGGGGCTTGCAGCCTTCCCGAAGCCCCTAGACAAGGCTAAAGAGGGCATCAGAGGGATCCTCGGAAGCTTCTGCAGGAAGTGCCGGGAGAGGGGCTGGGCTAGGAGAGGCCAGGAGGGCAACACCAAGAGCAAAGAGACAGGTGTAAGGCCTGGCAGGGGTGGGCATGTGACAGAGAGAAAACACATGTATTGAGCACCTACTGAATGCCGGGCACACTCCTCAGCCTTTTGGCTCATGTTTGTGTCACTGCCATTTGTTGAGCACTTGTACATGCCGAGTACCTAGGAAAGCAACTGGCTTCTAGTGAGGGCTAAGTAAGTGTTAGTTGAATAAAAGGGGTTAGAGTTATACCCATTTCTCAGATGAGAAAACTGGGGTTTAGGGAGGGTCCATCATTTGTTGAAAGTCAACTCAATTGAGGTCCATCTGGAACCAAAACAAGCACCTGTAGTTAGCAGAAATGCTGCCTCTGGGAGGGTGGAAATGCTCTTTGTCCACTGGGGCTGGGTCTAGGGATGGCAGTGAGGGAGGCATAAGGTCCACTTAAGGATGACCTGCCTGTCTGAGATGGAAGAAGCCTGGAGTTCCTCTTCCCAAGCACCTCCAGGGGGCCTTTCTTGGGCACTGGGCTCGCTCGGAAACAAGCAGACAGTGGAGAGCGGAGGGTGAGGTGGGCACCTAGCTGAGGCCCGCCCTGCCCTGGCCTGCAGAACCAGGAGTATGAGCACCCACGGGACCTGGCGGCCTGCTGTGGCTCCTGCAGGAATGTGTCCTGCCTCTTCAGCTTCCCCAATGGCACTACCTCCCTGTTCTTGGTAAGCATTGCCCTGACTGCCCCCCTGGGGAGGTGTCCCAGAAAGGGACCCTAGGACCAGGACTCGCTCTGGCTCCCAGGCCAGGGCTGGGTGCAGACGGGGTCCTGGACAGTGCCAGGTCCTGGGCTGCACTTGTTTTGGGGGCTATTCCCATTAGCTCCATCTGGCGACAAGCCCCATCGCTCTCTCCTGTGTCCTCCAGCCCGGTGCATCCTGGATCACAGACTGTGCCCGCCACCACTGCAGCAGCACTCCCCTGGGCACCGTGCTTGTCCGCTCACCCATAAGCTGCCCACCGCTCAACGAGACCGAGTGTGCCAAGGTCAGTGCCTCCTCTTCTTGCGGTGTGGCCTTAGGCCAAGGGCATTGGCTGTGTCACTGGTGGCGTTGGGGGCAGGACTGGGGTATTATGTGCAGGGGCATCAGAAGAGGGGTTCGCTGGAGCCTGCACTGCCACCCTAAATCCACGTCTCTCCATGCATTTTTTCTCTGACCACATCACACCCGCATCCTCCCACATTGCACAGCCACACACTGATGCATGCAAACACACACTGTCACATGTGCTAGGCACACTCGTACAGAAACCAGCACAGGCAGTTGGCCACTCACACACCACACACTGCACAGGGACAGTAGCACACTCAGCATGCCAGTGCACACACCATGCACCATCACACCCCGAGGCACTCACATGGGCACGTTCTTGCTCCCACCCATAGTTCAGTCTGTGAAAGGGCTGACAGTGTCCAGCACTAGCACAGATAGCTTTCAGTATAGGCACACCTCGAGGAAAAGGATTTCTTGGAGAGTTTGGGTTATTGCTGAATGTTAAAGTTCCTGATATTAAAATTGGACCTTTGAGGATTTCTGACTTCCCTAGAAAACGAATACATACACACCCCTGATGATACTCATACATACACTCACACATGCAAGATCACACATGTACTCACATACTAGGATCTTGTGGGATCTTCTGGAATTTTGTATGGAATCTTGCTGATATCTTGACTCCTGGTCTGGGACAGGGGTCTCCCCACCCACCGTTCCCTCCTCTTTCTTCAGGTTGGGGGCTCGGTGGTGCCTTCCTTGGAAGGGTGCTGCAGGACATGTGAGTGAGCATGGGGGAGCAAGGGACTCTGGCGGGGGGACCGGGTGTCATGTCAGAGCTCAGAGGCTGGGTTCCTGGCCTGGCACCTATGACAGAAGCTCTTCAGGTGTGAATAGATGTTGGGATAACCCCCCACCATGAGGCTCATGACACTGACACAAATATGCAGATGGCCAGAGGCCATGCTTATGTCCTTGTCCCAGTACAAGGCCTCTTCTTCTTGTTGGAGACAGAGGACATTACATTCAGGAGGCCAGTAGCTCACTAGTCACTCTGCCTCCTCCTGTCCCTGCTGATACCCCCAGCCCAGATGCCCCCCACATGTATTCTCCCTTGAGGTTAGGAGCCCTGGTCTTGGAGGTGCTCCTGGTGGGATCCAGGCCTCCAGTGTCCCTGACTGAATCTGAGTGAGAAGTCTGTACATCTGTCTTTATACCTGGCTCCTGAAGCTCTGAACACCAAGCACCTGCAGCCCCCAACCAGCCTCAGGACCTATGCCCATGTACCTACCCTCCTCCTAGGGTACTCAGACCCCGTCCTCAGAGGACTGCAGAATTTTGGGTCCTTTTTTGTTGACATCACATATTCTGAAGAAGCTGGGCTCAAGTCCTCATTGGCTGATCCCTGACACACAATTTCACGTTTCCTGAATGTCCCGTGTGACTTGCGACCCATGTCCCTCTCCCCAGGTTCCCCGGGGACCCTGTTTCCTGTGGTCCCCGTTAGCTCTGCCTCTCCTCCACGGGTTAGTGTCCACTGCCACCCAGGTACTCCTCTCGGAAGCCCACTGGACTGGAGGCAGGCAGCCGCATTGCTATTTCCAACAATGTCCCTTCTGCTAGGTGGCCCTGAGCTCTGGGGGTGGGGGTGGGGGAGGTCCCCTGCTCCCTGCCTCTGGCAAAGGCCATTTAGCCCACAGTGCATGCTGGGTAGAGAGCTGCATCCCCTGGGCTTGCATGGGAGTGCTTCAGCAGTGCCCACTCACCTGGCGCTCACAAATGTCCAATGCCACCACCGCTTTACTCCCGCTGGTCACTCAACTAGTCTGGTCACTCAGCCAGAGGGCCACAGCCAGGACAGCCCTTGATTCTGATTCTCCTGCCTTGTGGGAGCACAGAGGGAGGAAAAAGTGGACCTAGCTCTGGCCAGGAGCCATCTAGCTGGTGTGATAGGAAGCCTCTGGGGTGAGGCCCAGAGACCAGAAGAAAAGATTCCACCGCACTTTTGGTAGGCTCCCTTTTTTCTAGAGCGAGTCCACGCACTGGGCACGTATTCATTGAGAACCAGCTCTGTGCCAGGCACTGTTCTAGGCACTGTAGACACAGCACAGACAAGGCCTTGAGGAGCTGACATTTCAGTGGGAGAGACAGAACAACAAGTAAAATATATAATAGGATGGATGCATTGAGTTTTGTGGGGCCTGAAGCTTATACAATTTGGGGGCCTTCATTAAGAAAAAGAATACAAAATTACAAATATATATTGAGATGTGAAAGTGAATATTTATTTAAAATGAGAAAAAACCTCACAACAGATTATGGAAGGGACCCATGCAAAAGGAAGCCCTGAATCTATTAGGCTTCAACAGTGCAATTACAAATGTGTCTCTGATAGGACAGTGATTGTGCTCTGGATACAATAAGGCAGGGGAGGGGTCTGGCAGGAAGGACTGGGTGGAGGGAGGGAGGGAGGTGCAGTTTCAAGAAGGGGATCAGGAAAGGCCTCAGTGAGGAGATATTGGAACAAATTGCTAAAGGAGGTGAGGGCGTGAATGAGCCACTCCATTGGTTGTCTGTGAGAGGCATGATCCAGGTGGAGGAAAGCCCCTACTCATCAATAGCCATTCCTGCAATAGCTCTGCCAGGTGGGCGAGTCCCTGGTCCCCTTTGATTGATATAGAAACCCAGAGAAACTGCTGTGTGAAGCATCCTACGAGGGACTGGGGTTTCCATTTATTCAGGAGAGTGCAGAATCTGGATGCTAGAAGCCCTCTCAGTAGGAAAACTGAAGCTCAGAGAGGAATGAGGACACACTTAGGGGTGACAACAGGGACTAGAGACAGATGTTGGGGCTGGGGTGGGGAGGCAGCCTGCCCCTGTCCCCAAATCCTCCTCTTCCCTAGCACAGAGTCCCCAAAGGGGCCCCGCTGGCCATCCCAGGCATCTTCCTCTGTCTTGCTTGCTCATGCTGCTCTGTCTTTGCCTCCCTGACTCCACCTCCTTCCAGGGCATCGGGTTAAAAGGCTTTTCCCCTGATGGGGAAGGGCACTCATGCATGGGCGCTAACGCTGGGAGAGGGACCCCCCCAGCATGACACTAACTGCCCCAGGCTGGCCCATCCTGCTTTCCCCAGGGAGCCTGTCTCAGCCATGGCTGCTTCATCCACCCTGTCCCCCCAGGTAAGGAGGATGGACGCTCCTGCAAGAAGGTGACCATCCGCATGACCATCCGCAAGAATGACTGCAGGAGCAACACCCCTGTGTGTGGTGCCCGCATGGTGTAGGGGGGCAGCCAAAGATGGGCACAGGGGGCTTGGGGGGGGTGAAAGCTCCACAGGCTGCCTCACTGGCCTGCCCATCTCTAGGTGAACCTAGTGTCCTGTGATGGGAGGTGCCCGTCTGCCAGTATCTACAACTACAACATCAACACCTATGCCCGCTTCTGCAAGTGCTGCCGTGAGGTGGGCTTGCAACGACGCTCTGTGCAGCTCTTCTGTGCCACCAATGCCACCTGGGTGCCCTACACAGTGCAGGAGCCCACCGACTGTGCCTGCCAGTGGTCCTGAGGCCTGGGGGCCAGGGCTGCTGGACCACCTCTGCCACCCTCACTTTCTGATTCCAGCGGGCCCAGTGTGTGTGGGGGGTGGGGGTGAGGATTACAGGTGGTGGGAAGCTGGTATGTGCTGAGCACTGAATAGTGGTCAGAGGCCTCAGGAGTGACCAGAAATGGCCACACCTGCCCATCCTGGCTACTTCTCTGGGCTCCACCTCCTTCACACATAGGAAAGTGCCTCAGCTGAGGGCTCAAGAAACTCAACTCTGTCCCTGGCTTGAAGTTGGGAATGGGCGTGGATCCAGGGGCAGCAGCCCCTGCACATCTGTGACTCTGGCCACAGTTCTCTGGTGGAGGGGGTGAGAGCTTTCCCAAGATGCTGGGACCGAAGCTGGACCAAAGACCAAGCAAAGGGTCAGGATGGGGTGGCCCCTGCTCTTTCTTGGCCCTTTGGACCACAGGAGAAATGCAGACACAGTCAAAGGAAAGGGGGTTTCATGGCAACATGCAGGCCTGAGTACAGCTGCCCAGAAGGGCTTCCAAAAGCAAAGAATATGGGTTTCAGGGCCCAGGTCCTCTCACCAAGGTCTGTGAGGTCAGGCACAGAAACTGAGTGGGCTCAGTGACCTTGAAGTCCTCTGTAGCCCCAAGAGGGATGTCCTGGTGTTCTGATATTGATATTGTAATCCAGGGAAGGATTTAGAAGAGCAGGCCCGTGCCTGTGCCTGGTAACCCGCCCCCAAGCTGACCTTCCTGGCAGGTGGGCTGGCTATTGCCAGGCGGCAGTAGGGAAGAATGAATTCCTCCTCAGCAAGGATCCAGCACTACTTCCTGGGACGCTGTGGATAGCCCACCCCTCCAAGGGCCGTAGATGGTTTAAAGGGTACATTCAGCCTGCAAATGTAGCTAGTGGCTTTGCGATGTGCCTTTTCTCCAAGGACTTAGCAGAGTTGGTCTCTGGAGGGGCCTGAGTGAGGGTTTTGTGGCTCAGCCAATTCCAGGCTCTGTGCTCCATGGGACTGTTTAGCAGGAGAGCGTCTGTCAGTGGAAAATGCAGCCCTGTGCGTGTGCTGCTGCCACGTCCCTGAACATCTGTCAGAGCCTGGTGTCTGAACCAGAGTGTCCTTCCTAAAGCCAGGGCCAGAGCCCCCTCCACACCCCACTCTGTAGGCCCCCCACCCCTATGCCCCTTTTTGCCATTGGGTCCAAAGGGCATGAACATGGAGTTGTTCAGGCCCCAGCACTGCCCCATGTGTCTGGAGATGTGTGACTGCCCTGGCACTCCTTGGAGTGAGGGGGTGGTGCCAGGATGGTCCCCAGTGGTTCCTGCAGCCTCCTTGTTCCCCTGTGTTCTACTTATGTATCAATAAACCACTGGAAGGCTTCAGGCCTCTGAGCATCTCTGAGAATGCCAGCTTTGCTTTGAATCTGAAGGAGTGTCAGCTGTGAAGAGAAGACCCTATTTTTGTCCCTGAAGGTCAGCCCAACTTCTGCTCCACCCATGCCCAGCACCATGCCCCACTGAGAGCAGGCCATTGGTGGGGGTCTGCTGGTTGGAACTGAACTGATCAGAGACTGGCTTCTGGAGGAAACAGGAAAAGAACACTGAGAGCTGGGGAGTCGACACTCAGGTGAGGGCACTGAGGAGTGGTTCTAGCTCTGTGGGGCCAGGCACACATACCTGTCACATAGGATGTGGATGGAGCAGGCCCTGAGAGTAGGTGTAACGTTGACCTATGAACATTTCTGTATTTATTTCCTGGTTGTTCTCCCAAAGAACTTTGTAAGTTTTTGCTGCTACATTGATGGTGCTAAGGTTAGGGAGAATCCAGGGATAGGATCTAAGTGATCATTTAACTTTAAAGGACAGTCAACACACCTAAAAAGCAAGTGGGAGGGTACTTTCCTAGATTGTCCCATGTGGGAAGGAGGAGGATAGGGCAGGAAATATCCCTCAATAAGAGGAGGGATTCATTGGGCCTAAGTTAGTGCTTAGGGTGCAAGAGCTTCACCCCACCTGGAGGGGGTACAGAGTGTCTTTTTGAAGCTAACACTTGGAAGGCTTGGATTTTATTTCACAAGTAAGCTTCTCCCTTCATGGTATCTCTGTCTGCTAACATGGACCCTGGGACTTTTCCTAACAAAAAAGGAGTTTCATAGCCTCATAAGCAGCACACTTTAAAATAGGCAATGGATCAAAGAAGAAATTAGACATTTTGATCTGAGTAATTATGAAATTATAACACATTAAAGTTGTGTTTATATGCAGATAAAGCATATAAACTTGTGTTATATGCAGATAAAGCAGCACTTAAAGGGACATTTATAGCCTTAAATGCATACTTTGTACTTTTAAATTTCCCGTCATTATAGCTGGAGGTGGGGTGGGACAGGGCTTTCAAACTTCTTCATCACTAATGATGATCGTTGGCTTGTGGTCATTTCCTTAGCCACAACACAATTCCTAAATCCCATATCAATAGCTGTCAGGGTTTCAAGCCCTGAGCTCAACAGGGCATGACTTTAAACATACCTTTAAAAAGAACTGATTTAAAATACTGATTCTATTATACAGCAAGATGTTCATATGAAGGCATAGGTGGTTCTTTAGCCATTGCTGGAATCTCAGTGCTCCCAGCTGTTCATCCCCCACCTCACCACCACATCCATCTATTACATCCGGGTAGGAGAAAGCAACTTTTGAAGAGTTAGCTGTTGTGTGTGAGGCAGAGGCAGAGGGCATCAGGTGTCAGGTCAGCAAGCCTTGGCCTAAATGTCCTTCTGCAGTCTGGGAGGGTGGCCCCAGACTTTCTGATGCCCGTTTCCCACATCCGATCTGTCACCAGTGACCCAGCTTTGGTGGCCTTGCTCTCCTGGGCAGTCAGCAACAGCTCTCAGCCCTCCTGTTCTACCCTCACCATACATGCACAGGGGGCATAGCTTCAGATGATCAAACCCCATTTCTGGAATCACAGTGTGCCTGGTTGTTCATCCCACACCTCACCTCCACTCCCACCCAGCCACCGCCTCCTGCCTGCTCCTCCTGGAAGCCAACCTTCCACTCCAACCTTTTGACCAAAACTCCCAGTCCTGTTCCCCTGAGAGTCCTGATCCCCTATATCCCCTCTGGCCAAACCAACTGTTTTAGGCTAGGACACTTTAGTAAAAGACTAACAAGAGGCAAATCACCAAGCCTCCTCTGCACTGTGGAGAAGACAGAAGAGGGTGAGGATTTTGAACTTTAATCAGTGTTGCCCAATTGCCCTCCAAGGAAGCAATACCAACAGTGTTGATACGATTGTTCAAGGATACAATTTGGAGATGTTGATTTAATTAAAAATACATGGGGGGGCACTTTAGGAAGTTTGTGGAAAGATTTGTATTATCTTTCAATTCTATTTTTCCACAAACTTTTTGAAGTGCCTTTGTATATCCATTGACTAAGTCATCCTATTTCTAGGCAGCTAGAACCTGTGACTATACTAATGTACATGATAGAAAGTACTTTGCAGATGTGATTAAGTTAGGGGTCTTAAATTGGGAAGATTATCCTGGATTATGCAGGTGGACACAATGTAATCACATGGGTCCTTATAAAAGGGATGCAGGAGGGCCAGAGTCAGAGAGAGAGAGATGAAATGACAGAAGCTGAGGTTGGAGTGACACACTTTGAAGTTGGAGGAAGGGGCCGTTGACCAAGGAATACAGGCAGCCTCTAGAAGCTGGAAAATCCAGGAAATGGATTCTCCCTAGAGCCTCCAGAGGAACACAAGCCTGCTGACCTCTTGATTTTAACCCAGTGACACTGATTTGAGCCTTTTGATCTCTGGAACTTTAAGAGAATAAATTTGTATTATTTTAAGTCACTAAGTGTGTGGTAATTTGCTACAGCAGCAATAAGAAACTTATATAGCATCTAAAGAAAATTTATACAGAGGCATGTGCTAGGGGTGCTCATTGCAGCATTGTCGTAAGTTTTAAAAATTGCTAACTTTAAATGCCTATTAATAGGGATTGATTAAATATCCTGGTACAGCCATACCGTAGAATAATACTATGTAGCCCTTTTGTGCACTGACATGTTGGGCTCTATAGGATATGCTAAATGAAGAAAGGAAATTGTGGGTTGGTTCCTACAGAATGACCCACCTCCTTTATGCACCTGTGTGAGGGGCACACACACACCTACCTGTATCTCATTCTCTTGAGGGGCTTTGAGGGTGAGGATGGCTTTTTCTGGCTGTTAGGGCCAGAACAGACCCAAGGCTCTACTGTAGCATCTCCCCCACCCCCGTCTCTTCCCCACTCTCTGCATATGATTTAAAACTTGCGACAACCCTGGAGGCCACACACCCAACGGGTAACAAAACAGAAGCCCAGGACCAGCCCAGCCACTCAGAGAGTTGGTGGCCAAGCAGGATGGTTGCCCAGCCTATAGCCTCCTGTGACGTTTTGCAAACACGAGGGGTTTTGAGCCGCAGAACCATCCCATTCTCCGTGGTGCAGGCTCAAGTTCCCGCCCTGATTTTCTGGGCTTAATCCTCTTCCTGTGGAAATCAATAAGGACATTGTGATGGAATGATTCACGTTCAAGGTCAGGCCGGAGCAAATTGGAGGCGACATGCTGATTTTACTGCCCTCACTGAGAGGGGAGCCAATCCTGCTCACAGATCCCTTAACCCTTTCCTTGCCACTCCTACCAGCTCTATCAGCACTGGCCCCCTCCCCCCAGTTTAGGACCCCATGGCCTTTTCATCCATGTGTGGCCCTGTCTTTTACATGTCCTCAAGGCTCTGGACCACATAAGGCTAACCACTTATCATGGTGGTTTGGCAACAGCAGATGGCAAATTTGGGAACAACTTCAAGTTAAAGGTCAAACACGACATGTATAGTTTCATCACATGCCATCCCAGGAAATCTCTCTTCCCCTCCGCAAATATTTCCCCCTTCCAACCATCTTTTCTGAGTCCCAGGACTCCTCTTCCCTGCTTTCCTGGGTTATCCCACAAGGGAAGGTAGAGGAGAGGTGGGGACCAAATTCTTCATATTTATATTCTTTTCTGTGGCTCAAACATGATAGAGATTTATTCTTCCATCCTGTTTTTAAAAATAGCCAAAATAGGTGTTCCTGAGTAGCTAGAACTTGTGTCTAAAATGATTCAGAGGTCTGGGCTCCTCTGTCTTGGGGTTCCACCATCTTCAGCACGAGTCTTCCAAGGTTGCCATGTTCAAGTGCAAGGAGCCAGTGCTGGCGAGGTCTACAGGCAGCACGCACTGGACGTCTGCAGTGAGGACTGAGCATGGCCTGCTCTCTTCCACTCACATTCCACCCGTCACGCCTGACTGCAAGGGAGGCTGGGGATGTAGTCCCACTGTGTGCCCAGGAAGATGAGAAAATGGGTCTGGTGTGCAGTGTCTTCTCAGGGAGGAAGTGAAAATAGTGAGGAGGACAACTCTGAGAAGTTTGGCTGAAAAAGAAGGGCTAGGGCATAAGGTCAGGGAAGGTTTATTTGATGATTTGAGGAAGGCAGTGACTTGACCATATGTCTTTGAAGGAGCCAATGGAGGGAGAAGAAGGGCTTTGCCGTGGAGAGAAATTGAGGGCCTCAGAGGGCCCAATGCTGGCACGAGGAGGGACAGTGATGCATATAGCACCTCTGGTTGCGTAGTCCCTGCCCTAGATTTTTATTTATCTCTGTGTCCCCAACAACTACACAGAGGACATTGGAAAATGAGTATGAACATGTCCCAAAGCCTGAAGGTAAGGAGGCCTGACAGCAAGGAGTTAAAAGGTGCAGGGGTGGGCAGAGCTGGGGAGCCAGGTGCCCCCACAACCTACTGTGGCGGTGCCAGTTAATCCCCTGCAGCAGGCAGAAGGCCTGCACAGCTGTCTCTCTCAAGCTGGAATTGTACCCACCTCCCTAGCTGCCCCCGGCCCCTTGCCCAGAGATCCTGGCAGTCCAGGGATTGGGTGGGGGTGGGTGGAGATGGGCGGGCAGCATAGTGGCAACTGGTCCAGCCCCTGCACCCTTGGGGAACTCATTCTGTAGAGCTGAGCCATCCTCCAGGGTTACTCCTCAGCCTCTGCTTGCCATGAGGACCCCACCTCCTCCCTGCTAGTCGAATCCAAACCCTGTTCCTGCTTCTCCCACACAGCATCGATTCCTGCCTCTGCATCTCTGCCTCACCTAGATTGCCCCTTTCCTCCCTCTCCCTAGGCAGTTCCTGCTTAGCTTTCAGACCAGCTGCAACACAGCAGCCCACAGGCTCCCACCCTCTGACCTCTAGTCCCCCACAGCCCTGGATTCTGCATGTCTGGGGCCTCACATGCCAGCCTGTATCTATGCTCTGCTCAGGGGAGCAGGGTGCAGGCCTGGCTCCAACAGGTGTTCATTTACTCACCCCATCTTTATTCACAATGGATGAGGTGGCTAAGGCTCAGAGAGGGTAAGTGACTTGCACAGCTGGAGAGTAGAGGAATCAGGACTTGAGCTCACTTCATTTAACTCCCATACTCATACTTTCCTTCTTAGCCATGAAGAACAATAGGAGGACTGCTGGCAGCCTGATAGCTTGTACTCCAAGCCCCTTCCTCCAGGAAGCCAGAGGGGGTAGTGGAAAAAGTGTTCTAGTCTCTCTTTTGCCAATTAGCAGTTGTAGGACGTTGGCAAATTTCAAGACTCAGTCCTCCATGGTGAGGAGGAGCGACAGGTTCTGCATCTCAGGGTTGGCATGAGGGTGAAATGAGATCATGGTTGGGAAAAGGCTGGACAACTGCAGAAGCTGTCCCATGTTTGAGCCTGCCTGGCTCAGCCAGGGGATCCCAGTCCAGCAGGGCCCAGGGCAAGAGGGAAGCAGGAGTAAGCGGTTGGCCCCAGCCCAGCCCAGCCCAGCCTTAGTCTGGCAGGCTTGGGGCTCATCCCTAAGCCTATGCCTCTGCTGTGCCCCAGCCAGCGATGCCATCCTGCCTCTGTTCCACCTGAACTAAATCACTCTTCATAGACAGTTGGAGCTGAAGAAGAAGCAGGATGTGATGGAAAGTGTCTGGATTGTGCAGTCAGGCTCTGTCTTGGAACAGCTATGTGATTTATCCTCTCCAAGTCTCAGTTTCCTTGTCACTAAAATGGGAATGAGAGTCTGGCAAAGTGATGGTGAGAATGTTCATAGATAAAGCCCTTGGCCTATGATAGGCATTTAATGAATGGAGCTATTGTTATCACTATGGAAAGAACCTTAAAGATCATCTTCAAGCTCCACATTTTCAGGAGTAGGAAACTCATCCCAGCGAGAGACAATGACTCACCCAAGGTCTCACTGCAAGGTGAGCAATGGTGGAGGCAGCACCAGACTCCAAACCCAGTACTCCTTCCATGCCTCTGCCAGGGAATATTCCCTGAGCTCCAACCCAGGGTGGGTCTTCCTGCTTTGACCCCACAGCCTCTACTATCCAAGTCACCCAATGGGCCTTCTGAGAGCCCTGTCTCCTTCTAAGACAGAAATCTCCCCAGGTAGGACCCATGCCTCTTGCTCCTGCCAGAGCTTCCCCAAGAGTAACTATCACATGGCGGGGTCCTCTGCAAGGTGTGCAGCCCCAGCCAGGGAAGCCGATTCCTCAGGGGGCTTCCTAGGACTTGGCTTAGTTGGGTGACATCAACTCCTCGGATGGAGGGGAGAAAGAAGGAAGAGAGGGAAGGGTTAAAGGCTCGGCAGCTGGGGCAGGCAGCCTGCAGACGGCCCAGCCTAGTGCTGGGGGGCCTTCACCATTCCATTCCTTTGCAGATCAGTTACACCCAGCTGTCTCCCTCCCCACTGCCAGTGCCCCTCGGATTAGGCGGGAAAGGATCCCCGGCCTGCAGCCTGCACACGGCCCATAGGGAACAGTGCCTGCAGCCCACGCCTCCACGACAGCTGCTGAGTGTCAGGCAAGAACATGGATCAGTAGGATCCTGGCAGAGGTGCCCCAAGCCCAGGCCCTGCCCCCAACATGTGCAGGAGGGGCTGCTGGAGGAGAAAGGGGGGTCTGTAAGGGATTTGAGAGGTACAGGGAAGGGACTGCTCTCAAAAATATCTCTTCTGTGCATATGTCACAGTGCCTCAAATTCCACCATTAGACATCTTAAAATTTTGGATCTTCCAGAGACACCAATTAAAAGCTACACCCCATGGAGCAGCTGGCACTCTGATGCACTGTTGATAGGAATGTATTGGTAAAACTTATGAAAATTTAATTTTACAAAGTATATATGAAGTTACTAAAAAATATCTGTTCTTTTCTCAGTAGTTCCACTGAGGATTTGAACTTAAAGAATAATTTAACTTAAGGAAATAGTTTATACTATGGAAAAAATGTGGACCATAGTTTCAAGATTTAAAAAAAAGCCACTAATGCTATAAATACTCTCAAAATACTCACGAAAGTCAGATGAGAAGACAAAAGAAATTTTAAAACAAGAAAATATCTGTATCTGTGCTGCAAAACATGAAACGGTTCAAACAATGGGCCAGAACATGAAGTTTCTGGAAATTATAAAGCAAATGGAAGTCAGCATAGTATACAGTTAAACAGACAGCCTGGGTTCTAATCCTGGTTGCTTCACTCACTAGTGCTGTGACGTTGGCAAATTACTGAACCTCTCTGAAATTTAGCTCCCTCAACTGTAAAACTGAAATAGTAATTATAATAGTCGTGAGAATTAAATGAGGATTAGAAGAGATTCTGTGTGGGAAACAACCGTCGTCCCACCATCAGGGGACAACGAGCATAAAAACCAGCACCACCCGTGAGTGAAAGGTTACGGTGTGTCTCCCCCAGCCATTTATGTACATGGCTGCTAAGAAGCCCTCACAGTACCAATTCTGATTAATCTGGACTCTTATTGTACGCATTAGCAGTCAAGTAAAACTTACTGTCTATTTGAAAAAAATGGACAGCCCTGAAATGGTGCCAAGTGAAATTCTATCAATTTGAAAAACAGGAAAGACATGAAGAGTATTCTAATTAACATTCCCAGGATGATTAATGAGGATATTGTATTCGTAAAATAGAAAGCTTATATGTAAAATCACAATCAAAAGACAAAACAAAACAAAATTTTAGAAATTAAAAACATACATGATCTCTGCTTCCACCACAAAGGGCAACTGGTACCTGACCTACCCTACAATTATAAACAACTAGAAAATTGGTCAAAATACATGAAATATATGTTTTTAGACATTGGGTAACAGACAATACACAGCCAGGATCCAAAAGAGAAGGGAAACAAATGAAGTAAGCCTTACTAGAAAGCTCAAACTTCTACCTGGACTATTTTTTGGAACAAGGCACAGGGAGGGGGACATCCCAGCAGAGCCTGGTGGTCTCACTGAGTTGAAGAGACAGAGATCAAATTCAGGATGCCTGAGGCAACTGGAATTTGTGAGACAGAATAAGAGAGATAAGGGACCTATGTAGGGAAAGAGCTCCAAAATTTTTTATAGATTAAGGCTGTTGCTGAGTGCTAAGGTGCACCTGTATAAGGTGAAAATCCATAAGGCTGGGCAAAGGACTACTGAGTAATTGTAAACGGAGCAATTTCCAGATCTTACACAGGGCTGGGAGACACTCAAGTTCTTACTATCTAGAGTGGAGAAATTGCATTGAACAGGGCACTTAACTTAGCCTCTGGAAAGGGTCACACCTTAGAAATAGGACTAAACTAGCCCTGGAGTAAAGGCCACCCTAAACCTGCTCTAATTAAGCCCTGAAACAAGCCTCAAATTGACCATGCTGATACATAACTAACTTAACTATAAGACACAACAAAGTCTAAATATTCTTTGAAGGAAAAAAAATTCAGACATTCAACGCATGATATTAATAATGTCCAGGATTCAAGAATAAATTACTAGACATACAAAGAAGGTGGAAAATGTGACCCATAACAAGGAGAAAAATCAGTCAACAGAAACAGACTGAGAAATGACAAAGGTGATATTAGCAGACAAGGACTTAAAAATAGCTAATATAAATACACTCAAGAAAGCAGAGAAAAATTAACATAAGAGGAGAGAAACAAATATTTTTAAAAAGAACATAGAACTTCTAGTGATGAAAATACAAAAGTTTAAATGAAAATAGGATTAACACAGATTAGAGAGCACAGAAGAAAGGATCAGTGAATTTGAAAGCATAACAAGAAAAATCATCCAAAATAAATTAGAGTAAAAAAAAACTGAAAAAAATAAACAGAGCCTCAGCGACCTGTAAATGATATGAAGAGATCTTAATCCATGTAATTTAAGCCCCAAAAGGACAGAAGGTAAAGAAATAATGACTGAACCCAGAATACACTTACGGCCACATAACAATGTTTCAATCAACAATGGACTGCATCTATGCAGTGGCCCCACAAGATTATAGCATATTTTTATTGTGCATTTTCTATGTTTAAATACGGTTAAATACACAAAAACTTACCATTGTGTTACAATTGCCTTTAGTATTTGGTATTGTAACATGCTGCACAGGTTTGTAGCCCAGGCGAAACAGGCTATACCATTAGCCTACACACGTAGTAGGCTATACCATATAGGTTTGTATTAAGTACACTATAATCACACAATGATAAAATTTCTCAGGCTATACCCCCATCATTAAACGACACATCACTGTACGTGGAGAACTCTTAAAACTGAACAACAAAAAACCAACATAATTAAAAAATAAGCCAAGGACTTAAACAGACACTTCTTCAAAGAAGATATACAAATGATCAATAAGCACATGAGAAGAGGCTCAACGTCACTAATTATTAGGGAAATGCATATCAAAACCACAAATTATAACAATTAGGATGGCTATTATTTAAACAAAGAAATATAAAAGAAAATGACAAGTGTTAGTGAGAATGAAGAGAAATTGGAACCTTGTGCATTGCTGGTGAAAATGTAAAATGGCACAGCCACCATGGAAAACAAAAAGGCAGTTCCCTCAAAATTAAAAATATAATTACCATATGACCCAGCAATTGCACTTCTGGGCATATACCCCCAAAGACTTGAAAACAGAAACATAAACAGATATTTGTACATCCGTTTTTACTGCAGCATTACTCACAATAACCAAAAGGTGGAAGCAACCCAAGTTTCCATCAATACATGAATGGATAAACAAAATGTGGTAGATACCTAGAGTGGAATATTATGCAGCCTTAGAAAGAAAAAAGTTCCCGACACATGTTGTCACATGGATGAAGCTTAAAAACTATGTGTTAAGTGAAATAAGCCAGTCACAGGAATAAATATTGTATGATTCCACTTATATAATGTACTTAGAGTAGCTTAGCTTAGTAGTCAGCCAATAAATTGGCTTAAGCAGAGGTTATGCTTAAACACCTCAAAATGCTTAAACACCTCAAAATCTACAAGGCTCCATAATCTGCCTATCAATTTGTATGTGGTGTGACCAGTGCACTCAATAAGGAAGACATACAGATGGCCTACTGGTAGATGAAAAAATGCTCAATATCACTAGTCATCAGAGAAATAGAAACCAAAACCACACTGAGATATCATCTCACCCTAGTTAGAATGGCCATTATTAAAAACAATAAGAACAACAAATGCTGGCAAGAATGCAGGGAAAGGGAAACTCTTCTACACTGTTGGTGGGACTGTAAATTAGTACAGCCATTATGGAAAACAGTATGGAGGTTCCTCAAACAACTACAGATAGAGTTACCATAAGATCCAGCAATCCCACTGCTGGGCATATAGCCAAAGGAATGAAAATCATCATGTTGAAGTGATACTTGCACTCCCATGTTCACTGCAGCTCTATTTATGATTGCTAAAATATGGAACCAACCCAAATGTCCATTGACAGACAACTGTATAAGGAAAATATGGTATATATATACAACAGAATACTACTCAACCATAAAAAAGAATGAAATTCTGCCATTTGCAGCCACATGGATGAGTTTGGAGAGAATTATGTTAAGTGAAACAAGCCAGACAAGGAAAGGAAAGTACTGCATGTTCTCACTTATAACTGGGTGGAGGGGAGGGGAGGGGAGGGGAGGGGAGGGGAGAGGAGGGGAGGGGAGGCAGGAAGGAAGGGACCTAAACAATTCCTTGAACTTCCAGAATACTAGAGATGAGGGTGAGGTGGGGGGCGTTGAGGAGGGATAGGGTGGGTGAAGGGCATAAAGAAAAATCACAATTTGTAATAATAACAATATACTTACAATAAATAATATTTTAAAAATTGCGGACATGGTACTGACATAAGGATAAACATATAGATCAATGGAATAAAACTGAAAGCCCATAAGCAAATCCTCACATTTGTGTCAAACTGATTGCTTTTTTTTTGTTGTTACTAGTCATATATTTTATTTTTTAATTTAATTTTATTTTGTCAATGTACAATGTGGTTGATTATTGTGGCCCATTACCGAAACCTCCCTCCCTCCTCCCTCTCCCCTCTCCCACCCAACAACCTCCTTTCTGTTCGCTTGTGGTATCAACTTCAAGGAATGTGATTGTTGTGTCTTCTTCCCTCCCACCCCCCCAGTTTATTTGTGTATTTATTTGTTTATTTTTAGCTCCCACAAATAAGTGAGAACATGTGATATTTCTCTTTCTCTGCCTGACTTGTTTCACTTAATAAAATTCTCTCTAGGTCCATCCATGTTGTTGCAAATGGCAGTATTTCATTCTTTTTTATAGCAGAGTAGTATTCCATTGTGTAGATATACCACATTTTCCATAACCACTCATCTGATGATGTGCATTTGGGCTGGTTCCAACTCTTAGCTATTGTAATATAGCTGCAATGAACATTGGAGAACAGGTATACCTTTGACTTGATGATTTCCATTCCTCCAGGTATATTCCCAGCAGTGGGATAGCTGGGTCATATGGTAGATCTATCTGCAATTGTTTGAGGAACATCCATACCATTTTCCATAGAGGCTGCACCATTTTGCAGTCCCACCAACAATGTATGAGAGTTCTTTTTTCTCCACAACCTCGCCAGCAAGGCACCAAGCCTATACACTGGGGAAGAGACTGCCTCTTCAGCAAGTGGTGCTGGGATAACTGGATATCCATATGCAGGAGAATGAAACTAGACCCGTACCTCTCACCATATACTAAAATCAACTCAAAATAGATTAAAGAATTAAATATACACCCTGAAACAATAAAACTTCTTAAAGAAAACATAGGAGAAACACTTCAGGAAGTAGGACTGGGCACAGACTTCATGAATACGACCCCAAAAGCAAGGGCAAACAAAGGAAAAATAAATAAATGGGATTATATCAAACGAAAAAGCTTCTGCACAGCAAAAGAAACAATTAACAGAGTTAAGAGACAACCAACAGAGTAGGAGAAAATATTTGCAAAATATACATCTGACAAAGGATTAATATCCAGAATATACAAGGAACTCAAAAAACTTTACAACAAAAAAACAAGTAATCCAATTAAAAAATGGGCAAAAGAGCTAAATAGGTATTTCTCAAAGAAAGATATATGAATGGCCAACAGACACATGAAAAAATGCTCAACATCCCTCAGCATTTGGGAAATGCAAATCAAAACCACACTGAGATACCATCTCACCCCAGTTAGAATGGCTAATATCCAAAAGACTTTTTTTTTTCTTTTTTACTGAAATACTCTCTTTTAAGTAGTCCAACTTTATTATTATTATTTTTTATCATTTTACAATGCAATTGATTTTCATGGCCCTTTACCAATTCCTCCCTTTCACCCCTCCCTTTCCCCAAACTGATTGTTGAACATGTGCCAAGACAATTCAGTGGGGGAAAAGAACAGTCTCTTCAACAATGGCGCTGGGACAACTGAATATCTACATGCAAAAGAAAGAAATTGGACCCATTCCTTATGCCATATACAAAAACTAACTTCAAATGGATTCTAGATCTAAATGTAATTGGTAAAACAATAAAACTCTTAGAAGAAAGTATAGGAGTAAATTTTCACTACCTTGGGTTAACTAAAGCCTTCTTAGATGTGACACCAAAAGCCCAAGTGACAAAAGAAATATAGATATTTCAAACTTTATCAAAATTAAAGCCTTTGTTCTTTAAAGGACATCAAAAAAGTAAAAAGACAATTCACAGAATGGGAGAAAATATTTGCCTATTATGTGTCTGATAAGGGACTTGTATCCATAATATTAAAAAAAACTCTTAAAATCAATAGTAAACAACAAAATAACCCAGTTTAAAAAACAGACAAAGGATATGAATAGACATTTCTCCAAAGAAGAAGTACAAATGTCTAATAAGCACATAAAAAGAGGATCAACACCATTAGTCAGCAGGGAAAAGGGAATAAAAACCATAATGGTTACCACTTCACACCCACTAGGATGGCTATAATAAAAATGTCAGATAATAACAAGTGTTGGAGAGGATGTGGAGAAATTGAAACCCTCATACATTGCTGATAGAAGTATGAAATGTTTCAGCTACTTTGGAAAATAGCAGTTTCTCAAAATGTTAAACATAGGGTTACTGCTATGGTTTGAATGTGTCTCCCAAAGTATATTTGTTGGAAACTTAATCCCCAATGCAACAGTGTTGAGACGTGATTAGGTATGAGTGTTCTGCCATTATCACGATAATGCCATTATTGCAGGAGTGGGTTAGTTATCACAGGAATGGATTCCTGATGAAAGGATGAGTTTGACCCCCTTCCATTCACTCTCTCACCCTCTCTCACTCTCTTGCCTTTCACCATGGGATGATGCAGTAAGAAGGCCCTCACCAGATGCTGGCACCTTGATATTGGACTTCCTAGCCTTCAGAACTGTGAGAAATATATTTTTTTCTCTACAAATTACCCAGACTGTGATATTCTGTTACAGCAACATAAAATGGACTAAAACAGCTACCATATAACCCAGCAATTCCACTCCTAGTATATACCGAAAATAATTGAAAACGTATGTCCACATGAACACTGTACACAAATGTTCATTGCAACATTACTCATAATAGCAAAAAGTGAAAGCAACCCCAATGTCCATCCTCTAATAAATAGGTAAATATGATTCCACACAATAGAATATTATTCAGCCATAAAATGGAATGCAGTACTGATAAATGCTATAACATGAATGGACCTTGAAAACATCATGCTAAGTAAGTCGGTCACAAAAGAGCACATACTGCATGATTCCATTTATATAAACTGTCCATAATAGTTCAATTTATAGGAACGGAAAGTAGATTTGTGGTTGCTCAGGGCTTGGGGGTTCCTGGGTGAAGTGAGAAATGATTGCTAACGTGTACTGGGCTTCTTTTGGGGCAATTCAAATGTTTAACAATTGATTTTTGTAATAGTTGCACAAATCTGTCAATATAATAAAATACATAGAATGGTATACTTTAAAAGAGTGAATTGTATGGTATGTGAATTATACCAATAAAACTGATATATAGGATTATACACATATACATATGCAATAATTGTTGAACTGGACAAGAAAAGTAAGAACTAACTATATGCAGGCTGCAAGAGACAGAATTTAGGAATAAGTAATTTGAAAGAAAAAAACGGAAATTTGTATATTCTGCAAATGGAAACCATGAGAGAGTTGGAGAGGCAATATTAACATAGATGAAACAGACTTTAAGACAAGAAATATTCCTGGAGGCAAAGAAGAATGTTTCATAATGATAAAATGTTGAATACATCAAGTAGGTACATCAATTATATATGTGAAAGCATTTTACAGCACAGCCCCAATATATATGAGGCAAAACCTAACATAATTGAAAGGAGAGATAGACAATTTGACAATTATACTTGAAAATGTTAATACTCCTCAGAGTTAGTAGAAAAACTGTTGAAAATGTTAATATTCCTCAAAGTTAGTAGAAAATAAGCAATAATATAGAGGACTTAAACAACACTGTCAACCCACTTAACCTAAATGACATATGTAGATTACTCCACTTAATGATAGGAAAATAAACACTTTTCAAATGTTGAATAACACTTTTATTGAGACTATTACATTAGTCTCAATATATTTTAAGGAATGTCATCATACAAAGTACATTCCCCAACCACCGTGGAATTAAATTAAAAAATCAACCAAAGAAAGATACCTGGAATATCTTTAGTTAAGATATTTAAATATTTAAAAATTAACACACTTCTGAATAAAATAAGGAAAAACCACAACTGGAGTTAGAAAATACCTTGAACTGAAAGAAATGAAAACAATATATCAAAATTTATGAGATAAAACTAAAATAGTCCTTAGAAAAAAATGTATAATTGTAAGCACATACTGGGAAGGAAGAAAGATTCAAAATCAATAACATAAGCTTTTCACCTTAGAAGGCCATAAAATGAAGGCTGCATTAAATTCCAAGAAGGAAGGAAGTTAATAATAAAATTAGATCAGAAACCAATGAAATAGAAAGAAAAGAAAAACAATTAAAACCCCAAAATTTACTCTTCGAAAAATTAACAAAAGTGATCAACTTTTACCCAGATTGACCAAGAATAAAGGAGAGAATACACAAATTACCAAAATCAGGAATAAAGGAGGGGATATCAGAATGGACCCTACAGAATTAAAAGACAGTATTATGAATAACTTTATTCCAACAAATTACACAAGTTAAATGAAGTGAAAAATTCTGAGATAGATATAAATGACCAAAACTGACTCAAGAAGGAATAGAAAATATGAAAACAAATATATTAAATAAAGAAATTGAATTGATAATTAAAATCATCCCACAAAGAAAACTCCAGGCCCAGATGCTTTATCTGGTGAATTCCATCAAACATTTAAGTAATAAATAACACAAATCCTACATAAACTCTTTCAGAAGACAGAGAAGGTAGAAACACTTCCCAACTTATTTTATAAAGCTGGTGTTACCCTGATACCAAAGCCAGACAAAGACATGACAAGAAACAAAACAACATTACAGTATCCTTCATGAACACAGGTGCAAAATTTTTTTTTTTTTTTTATCAAATGCTTTTTATTTTTTTATTTTTTTTAAAATTTTATTTTGTCGATATACATTGTAGCTGATTATTGCTCCCCATCACCAAAACCTCCCTTCCTTTTCCCTCCCCCCCCTCCCCCCCAACAATGTCCTTTCTGTTTGCTTGTCGTATCAACTTCAAATAATTGTGGTTGTTATATCTTCTTCCTCCCCCCGGTTTGTGTGTGTGTGTGTGAATTTATATATTAATTTTTAGCTCCCTCCAATAAGTGAGAACATGTGGTATTTCTCTTTCTGTGCCTGACTTGTTTCACTTAATATAATTCTCTCAAGGTCCATCCATGTTGTTGCAAATGGCAGTATTTCATTCGTTTATATAGCTGAGTAGTATTCCATCGTGTAGATGTACCACATTTTCCGTATCCACTCATCTGATGATGGGCATTTGGGCTGGTTCCAACTCTTGGCTATTGTAAAGAGTGCTGCGATGAACATTGGGGAACAGGTATACCTTGGACTTGATGATTTCCATTCCTCTGGGTATATTCCCAACAGTGGGATAGCTGGGTCGTATGGTAGATCTATTTGCAATTGTTTAAGGAACCTCCATACCATTTTCCATAGAGGCTGCACCATTTTGCAGTCCCACCAACAATGTATGAGAGTTCCTTTTTCTCCGCAGCCTCGCCAGCATTTATCGTTCAGAGTCTTTTGGATTTTAGCCATCCTAACTGGGGTTAGATGGTATCTCAATGTGGTTTTGATTTGCATTTCCCGGATGCTGAGTGATGTTGAGCATTTTTTCATATGTCTGTTGGCCATTTGTATATCTTCCTTAGAGAAATGCCTACTTAGCTCTTTTGCCCATTTTTTAATTGGGTTGCTTGTTTTCTTCTTGTAAAGTTGTTTGAGTTCCTTATATATTCTGGATATTAATCCTTTGTCAGATGTATATTTTGCAAATATTTTCTCCCACTCTGTTGGTTGTCTTTTAACTCTGTGAATTGTTTCTTTTGCTGTGCAGAAGCTTTTTAGTTTGATATAATCCCATTTGTTTATTTTTCCTTTGGTTGCCCGTGCTTTTGGGGTCGTATTCATGAAGTCTGTGCCCAGTCCTATTTCCTGTAGTGTTTCTCCTATGTTTTCTTTAAGAAGTTTTATTGTCTCAGGGTGTATATTTAAATCCTTAATCCATTTTGAGTTGATTTTAGTATACAATGAGAGGTATGGATCTAGTTTCATTCTCCTGCATATCGATATCCAGTTATCCCAGCACCACTTGCTGAAGAGGCAGTCCCTTCCCCAGTGAATAGGCTTGGTGCCTTTGTCAAAGATCAGATGGCAGTAAGTGTGTGGGTTGATTTCTGGATTCTCTATTCTATTCCATTGGTCAGTGTGTCTGTTTTTATGCCAGTACCATACTGTTTTGGTTATTATAGCTTTGTAGTATAGCTTAAAGTCAGGTAGTGTTATGCCTCCAGCTTTATTTTTTTTGCTCAGCATTGCTTTGGCTATGCGTGGTCTTTTATTGTTCCATATAAATGTCTGAATAGTTTTTTCCATTTCTGAGAAAAATGTCTTTGGAATTTTGATGGGGATTGCATTGAATTTGTATATCACTTTGGGTAGTATGGACATTTTCACTATGTTGATTCTTCCAATCCAAGAGCATGGAATATCTTTCCATCTTCTTGTATCCTCTCTAATTTCTCTCAGCAGTGGTTTGTAGTTCTCATTATAGAGATTTTTCACATCCTTGGTTAACTCAATTCCTAAGTATTTTATTTTTTTGGTGGCTATTGTAAATGGGCAGGCTTTCTTGATTTCTCCTTCTGCATGTTCACTATTGGAGAAAAGAAATGCTACTGATTTTTGTGTGTTGATTTTGTATCCTGCTACTGTGCTGAAATCATTTATCAATTCCAACAGTTTTTTTGTAGAGGTTTTAGGCTGTTCGATATATAGGATCATGTCATCTGCAAACAGGGACAGTTTGACTTCATCTTTTCCAATCTGGATGCCCTTTATTTCCTTCTCTTCTCTGATTGCTCTGGCTAGTACTTCCAACACTATGTTGAATAGGAGTGGTGAGAGTGGGCATCCTTGTCTAGTTCCTGTTCTTAAAGGAAAAGCTTTCAGCTTTTCCCCATTCAGGATGATATTGGCAGTGGGTTTATCATATATGGCTTTAATTATGTTGAGATACTTTCCCTCTATACCTAACTTATAGAGGGTCTTTGTCATGAATGAGTGCTGAACTTTATCAAATGCTTTTTCAGCATCTATAGAGATGATCATATGGTCCTTGTGTTTGAGTTTATTAATATGGTGTATCACATTTATTGATTTGCATATGTTGAACCAACCTTGCATCCCTGGGATGAATCCCACTTGATCGTGATGAATAATTTTTCGTATGTGTTGCTGTATTCTGTTTGCTAGTGTTTTAGTGAGGATTTTTGCATCTATATTCATCAAGGATATCGGCCTGTAGTTTTCTTTTTTGGTTATATCTTTACCTGGTTTTGGTATCAGGATGATGTTTGCTTCATAGAATGAGTTTGGGAGATTTGCATCCATTTCAATCTTTTGGAATAGTTTGTAAAGAATCGGTGTCAATTCCTCTTTGAATGTTTGGTAAAATTCTGCTGTGAATCCATCTGGTCCTGGGCTTTTCTTTGTTGGGAGCCTTCTGATAACAGCTTCAATCTCCTTTATTGTTATTGGTCTGTTCAAATTTTCTACGTCTTCATGGTTCAGTTTTGGGAGCTTGTGTGTGTCCAGAAATTTATCCATTTTCTCCAGATTTTCAAATTTGTTGGCGTATAGTTGTTTATAGTAGTCTCGAATGATTCCTTGAATTTCAGATGAATCAGTTGTAATATCGCCTTTTTCATTTCTAATTTTTGTTATTTGAGTCTTCTCTCTTCTTTTTTTTGTTAGCCATGCTAATGGTTTGTCTATTTTATTTATCTTTTCAAAAAACCAACTTTTTGATTCGTTGATCTTTTGAATTGTTTTTTGCTTTTCAATTTCATTTAGTTCTGCTCTGATCTTAATGATTTCTTTCCGTCTGCTAACTTTAGGTTTGGATTGTTCTTGTTTTTCTAGTTCTTTAAGGTGAAGTGTTAGGTTGTTCACTTGCCATCTTTCTATTCTTCTGAAGTGAGCATTTAATGCAATAAATTTTCCCCTCAATACTGCTTTTGCAGTATCCCACAGGTTTTGGTATGATGTATCATTGTTTTCATTAGTTTCAATAAACTTTTTGATTTCCTGCTTGATTTCTTCTTGGACCCATATGTCATTAAGTAGAATGCTGTTTAATTTCCATGTGTTTGTATAGTTTCCAGAGTTTTGTTTGTTATTAATTTCTAGTTTTAATCCATTGTGGTCTGAGAAGATACATGGGATAATTCCAATTTTTTTGAATTTATTGAGACTTGATTTGTGACCTAATATGTGATCTATCCTGGAGAATGATCCATGTGCTGATGAGAAGAATGAATATTCTGAGGTTGTTGGGTGGAATGTTCTGTAGATATCTGCCAATTCCAATTGGTCTAGAGTCTTGTTTAGATCTTGTGTTTCTCTACTGATTCTTTGCCTAGATGATCTGTCTAATATTGACAGTGGGGTGTTCAGGTCCCCTGCTATTATGGTATTAGTGTCTATTTCCTTCTTTAGGTCTAATAGAGTTTGTTTTATAAATCTGGCTGCTCCAACATTGGGTGCTTACATATTTATGATTGTTATGTCTTCTTGATGGATCAGTCCTTTTATCATTAAGTAGTGTCCCTCATTGTCTCTTTTTATGGTTTTTAGTTTAAAGTCTATTTTGTCAGATATAAGAATAGCTACTCCAGCTCGTTTTTCTTTTCTGTTTGCATGGTAAATCATTTTCCATCCTTTCACTCTTAGTCTGTGTGAATCTTTATGGGTGAGGTGGGTCTCTTGTAGGCAGCATATAGTTGGGTCCTGCTTTTTGATCCAGTCAGCCAGTCTGTGTCTTTTAATTGGGGTATTTAAGCCTTTAACATTAAGAGTTGTTATTGAAAGGTGTTGATTTATTCCTAGCATTTTATTGGTTGTTTGGTTGTCTTAGGTGTCTTTTGTTCCTTGCTTTCTGATTTACTGTTTGGTTTCTTTGTTTGTTGGTTCCTTCGGTTGTAGATAGTGTTTTTGTTAACTTGTTTCCTCTTCATGAATGCCATTTTTATTGTACTAGCGGGTTTAGATTTTTCTTGGGTTTTTATGGCAGTGGTAGTTATTTTTCAGGAACCAAACCCAGTAGTCCTTTGAGGATTTCTTGTAAGGGTGGTCGTGTGGTAGTGAACTCCCGCAGTTTTTGTTTGTCTGAGAAATATACTATTTGCCCCTCATTTCGGAAGGATAGCCTTGCAGGGTAGAGTATTCTTGGCTGGCAATCTTTGTCTTTTAGTATTTTGAAAATATCATCCCATTCCTTTCTAGCTTTTAGGGTTTGTGATGAAAAGTCTGATGTTAACCTGATTGGGGCTCCCTTATAGGTGATTTGACGCTTCTCTCTTGCAGCTTTTAAGATTCTCTCTTTGTCTCTGAGTTTTGCCAATTTGACTATGACATGTCTTGGAGAAGGCCTTTTTGGGTTGAATACGTTTGGAGATCGTTGAGCTTCCTGGATGTGAAGATCTGTGATTTTTCCTATACCTGGGAAGTTTTCTGCCACTATTTTGTTGAATATGTTTTCAATGGAATCTCCATTTTCCTCCCCTTCTGGAATACCCATGACTCGGATATTTGAGCGCTTGAGGTTGTCTGATAGCTCTCTCAGATTTTCTTCCATGTCCTTGATTCTTTTTTCTTTCTTTTTGTCTGCTTGTGTTATTTCAAACAGCCCATCTTCAAGTTCAGAGGTTCTCTCTTCAACTTCGACAAGCCTGCTGGTTAAACTCTCCGTTGTGTTTTTTATTTCGCTGAATAACTTCTTCAGTTCAGCAAGTTCTGCTACATTTTTTTTCAGGACATTGATTTCCTTGTATATTTCCTCTTTCAGATCCTGTATACTTTTCCTCATTTCATCATGATGTCTAGCTGAGTTTTCTTGTATCTCATTCAGTTTCCTTAGAATTATCACTTGAAATTCCTTGTCAGTTATTTCAAGGGCTTCTTGTTCTATAGGATCTAGAGTATGAGATTTATTAACTTTTGGTGGTGTACTTTCTTGATTTTTTGTATTTCTGGTATCTTTTTTTTGGTGTTTATTCATTGTGGCAGGGGGTTTCACAGTCCACCAGTTTGAGACTAATGACTAACTAGGATGTTGCTGTGGTTGCCAATTTGGTATGGCTCCCACCGTGACTGCTCAGTTGGCCTCTAGTGTCTTGTGTGTGTGGTTGCCTCGGGTCTTGGGCTTCTCCGGGGATCCACCTTTCTGGTCAGCTTGGACTCTGCTGGGCTGGTGGATCACGTACCACAGGGTGTGTGATCTCTGTTGAGCTTTCACTTCCTGTACAGGACTTCTCCCCGTTCCGTGTGCTCTGGCCCAGGCTGTTAGATCGTGCAGTGGCGACCCCACCGGGTGTGTGGTTTCTGTCGAGTCTCCGCCTCCCTGGCCGCACATCTCCCCCCTCTGTGCGCACTGTGCTGGGCTGGGGTGTGTCTTCTGCACCCCTCGTCTATCAGCTGGGCCTTCAAGACCCTGCTCAGCACCGCCTCGCCCAGGAAGTCTACCAGGTTTCTGCTAGGCACAGACGACCGGTCTCTCTGGGTGCCTTTGTAGCACTGTGTAGATCTTTCTCGGGTCTTGTTCACCTTTGTATCCCCCCGGTATAAACCGAGTCTAGCGCCCGCCTGCAGCCTGCTCTCCGGCAGGTTCAAGCGGATCTGGGAACTCTCCTACCACACTATTCCCAACCAGAAATTCGTTAGGCTTTTTTCCAAACTGGTGGTCGCAGAGATGGTATCTGCCTCCCAGTAACAGGAAGTTTACCGGGGCCGGAGTCCAGGGTGTGGTGGAGTGACAGTCGGCCCGCCCGTACTTCCTTGTCCTCCCAACACTGGTCGGGGACGCCCCATGCCCCCAGCCCCGCCAGAGAACCGCGGAGGGAGTGAGAGCGGAGGCCCGTCTGCAGGCTCCGGAAAGCCCCGCGCCAGGCCAAGCAAGTGGGAGGGCTCAGTGATGGCCGAGCAGGGCAGAGCTCCCCGCACCTGGGAAAATGGAGGCAGCATCGGGGCAGTGAGTGGCCTGGTGGTGCAGGCGGGAGCCGCGTGGGCATCCACCCCCCGAACAGAGCTGTGCCAGGGATCACTCACAGTGCTGTGCCAGGTCGGGTGCTCGCTCTCTGTCTCTGGTTTGTCGCCTTCCGTGTTCTCGGCTGCTGCCGCCTCGGGCTGTTCAGTCGCGGTGCGGCTCGGGCGCTCCCAGGAATCTTCTTTAATGCCGGCCTGAAACCTCGAATCCTGAATAAGGCAGCTGGCCGCCTTCAGTGCAGCCCCAGCCTCCGGGATCCTGGCTGCATCCACAGCAGCCCTAGCGCCGTGTTCCCTGTTTCAAGACTCGCTTTTGCAGCTAAGAAACAGTTCTTTTCCTGCTCCACACTTCAAAGCTGTTGCCTGTAAATGAGGCAGCCTCTCCTGCCGGGGGCAAAGTGGCGTTGAGCCCCCACGACCGGCCAGCAGCTGTAGTCCTCCCTTAAGAGATGGTGAGAGGAAGGTCCACAAGTTTCCCGGCTGCCTGAGGCCCAGTGGCCGCCTTTTACACCTCAGCTACTCCGCGCGAGCCGCCGCAGCTGCCGCCATCTTGAAACTCCCCGCAAAACTTTTAAATAAAATATTAGCAAACAAAATTCAACAACATATAAAAAGGATTGTACATTATGACCAAGTGGGGTTTATCCCAGTAATGCAAGGTTGGTTTAACATGAAAAAATCAAGTAATGTAACACACCATATTAATAAAATGAAGAGCAAATTTCACATCATCATCTCATTAGGCACAGAAAAAGCACTGAGAAAATTCAACACCCATTCATTGTTTAAAAAACCCCCGAAAAACCTGTCAATAAAGTAGGAATGGAAGAAAACTTTCTCAACCAGATAAAAGGCATCTTCAAAAAACTTACAACTAAACTCACCACTTCTATTAAATGATATACTGGAAGTATTACCAGTTCAAAAAGCAGGAAAAAGAAATTAAGGACATAGAACAGATAAAAGTAAAACTATATTCACAAATTACAGACTTTCTATGTATAAAATACTAAGGAAATGACTCAAAAAAGCTACTAGAACTACTAAGTGAGTTTAGTAAGGTAATTCAATACAAACTCAATATGCAAAAGACAACTATATTTCTCTATAATAGCACAAACAACCCGAAAATGAAATAATAAAAATAATTTCAATCACACTAGAATAAAAAGAATAAAATACCTTGAAATACATTTAAAAAACATACAAGACCTATATGCTGAAAACTACGAAGCATTGCTGAGAGAATTTAAGGAAGATGTGAAAGACGAGAGAGAGATATTTTCTTCATGGATTGGAAGATTCAACACTTTTAGGTTAGTGATTTTCTCCCAATATATCTATATATTCAATGAAATCCTTATCAAAATCACAGGTATACAGTGACAAGTTGTTTGGTATAAAGTGACAAGTTGATCCTAAAATGTATATGGAAAGGTAAAGAACCTAGAATAGCCAAAGAACAAAGCTGGAGAATTTACACTACCTTTATTCAAAATTTACTATAAAGCTACACTAACCAAGACAGTGTGCTGTGAGCCTAAAGATACACATATAAAGTTATGGACTAGAATAGAGTCCAGAAATACACTCACACAATAATATTAAGTCAAAAAATTAATAAGAACATGAGCAAAAATTTGAGCTTGCACTTCACCAAATAAGATACACAATGGCAAGTAAGCATATGTAAATATCCCAGCATCATTGTTTATTAGAGAAATCCAAATTAAAATCACAATGGTTAACACTATGCACTCTCTAGAGTGTCTTTATAAATGTCTAAAAGACTGACCTACCAAGATTTGGTGAGATGTGGATAAATGGAACCCTCATACATTGCTGGTGAGAATTTAAATAGTACAGCCACTTTAGAAATCAGTTTATAAGTTTCTTTAAAAGTTAAACATATGCTTTTATAGACCCAGAAATTCCACCCCTGGAAATGGAAATTTCTGCCCTACAAAGACTTGCAAGCAAAGTTTATAACATCATGCATAAAGGCTCCTTACTGGGAACGACATAAATGTTCATCAACAGGTGAATTAATAAATAAAATATGATATGCACACACAATGGACTACTACTCAAGAATAAACAAGAAATGAACTATTAATACATGCAACAACATGAATGAACCTGGAAAACATTGGGCTAAGTGAGAGATTTTGAACACAAAATCTTTTATGATTCTTTTTATATAAAATTTCTATAAAAGCCAAAAATATAGAGACAGAAATCAGATCAATGGTTACCTGATGCTTGGGATAAGAGTGGAATTTATTTCTAATGAACAGGAGGAGGACTTTTCAGGGTAATAAAATTGTTCTAAAACTGATTGTGATAATTATTGCAGGACTGTATAAACTTACTAAAATTCATTGAACTGTAAACTTACAATGGGTAAATTTTGTGTTTTGTAATTTCTACCTCAGTGCAATTTTTTTTAAAACTTACTGTTTAAAACAAAAATGACAATGTTTTGTATGGTAAATGTTATAGGTAGAAGTAAAATGTATGATAACAATAACACAAAGGATAAAATGGAGGTATACTGTTGTAAAGTTACATAATGTATACACAGTCTAAATATAAAGACACATGTAGGCTAAAAATGAAAAAATAGGAAAAGAACTTATGCAAACACTAATTATACAGTGTATATACTAATATCAGACAGAGTAGACCTCAGGGCAAGGAAATTTATCAGAGATTTTTAAAAAGGACATCTAACCATGAAAGAGTCAATTCATCAAGAAAACATTCAATAAATAATTTGTATGCATCTAATAACAGAGCTTAAAATACAGAAGCAAAAAAAGGTTTAATTACAGTTCAAGATTTCAGCAATCTTTTACCAATAATTTTTAGAACAAGTAGAAAATCAGTAAGGCTATAGACTTGAACAACACTGTCAACCAACCGCACCTAATGTATATTCACGAACACTCCACCCAACAACAGCAAGCAGAATACTCATTCTTTTCAAATGAACATGAAATATTTGCAAAGTTGACCATATTCTCAGACATAAATCCAGTTTCAATAAGTTTAAAAGAATACTATTATAAAAAACATTTTATCTTACCGCAATGGACTTGTATTAGTCAGGGTTCTCCAGAGAAACCAAATCAATAGGATATATTATAATTATAGGAGAGGGATTTATTAGAGGAATAGCTCACGTGGCTATGAAGAAAAGTCTCACTACAGTCCATCTGTAAACTGGATGCTGGTAGTGTGGCTCAGTCCAAGTCCAAAGGCCTCAAAACCAGGGAAGCTAATGGTGTCCTTGGTGTAAGTTCTGGAACCCAAAAGCTGAAGAGTCTTGTGCTCTGATGTCCACGGAGAGGAGAGAAGATTGTATCCCAGCTCCAGCAGAAAGAGAGAGCTTCCCCTCTTTCCTCTCTCTTTTGTTCTCTCCAGACCCCCAGTGGATTGGATGGTTCCCACCCACACTGAGGGTGGGTCTTTCCCACCCAGTCCACTCAGACTGTCATACTAATCTCTGTTGGAAACACCCTCATGGACACACCTAAAAAGATAGCTTTACCAGGTTTCTCAGCATTCCTTCATCTAACCAAGTTGACACTTAGAATTAACCCTCAAAGGACTTAAATTAGAAATCCTTAATAGAAAGATTTCTCAAAAATCTCCAAATACTCAGAAATAAAACACACCTCTGAATTACCCATGGGTCAAATAAGAAATTAAAAAGAAAATTAGATGTGATTGGAAGTTAAAACACATCATAGTTTGTTGAGTATATCTATACCACTATTTAGAAGGAAAATTATAACACTAATTGCCTGAATTAAAAAGAAAAGAAAAATCTCAAATCAATAGTCTCATCTTTCACTCTAAAAAGCTAGAAAAAGGAAAAAAAAGTAAATCCAAAGTAAGCATAAGAAAGAAAAGAAATAGTTAATGTTGGAAACAATGAAATGGAAAATTGAAAAACAATAGAGAAAAATCAATAAAACCAAAATTTTGTTCTTCGAGAAGCTTGGTAAAATTGATACACTTCTAGCCTAACTAATCCAGACCAAAAGAGAGAGGAATAAATTACCAATATTAGGCATTAATGAAAGGATATCAACACGGATTCTAAAAGCACTAAAGGAGGATAAAATATTATTATGAATAACTTAATGTCCATAAATTGAACAACATAGATAAAATGGAAAATGGAAACTGAAATAAATAGAAATTGACAAACCAACAATTACAGTTGGAGACATCAAAACTCCCCTCTCAGTAATTAATAGTAGACAGCAAATCAGTAAACATATAGATCTGAACACTACCAATCAAATTGACCTAATTGACATTTAAAGAAAACTCCACCCCAAAACAGCAGAATACTCAAGAAACATTCCCAAGAGAGAACATATTCTGGACCATCAAACAAACCTCAAGAAATTGTTTTAAAAATTGAAATTATATAAAGTATCTTCTCTTACTAAATATAATTAAACTAGAAATTAATAACAAATATGTGTAGAAAATCCAAAAATATTTTTAAATTAAACAATGTATTTATTAATATCCCATTGGTCAAAGAGGAAGTTATAAGAGAAATTAGAAAATATTTTGAATTGAATGAATTGAACACACAACATAACAAAATTTGTGGGGAGCAGGTAAAGTATAGTGTACATAAATATTTATAGCATTAAATGCGTATGTTTGAAAAAAAGAAAGGGCTTAAATCGATTTTTAAATATTCACCTTAAAATCAAGAAAAATAAGAATAAATTAAATCCAAAGCAAGTAGAAGGAAGAAAATCATAAAGAATATAAATCAATAGAATTTAAAAAGATAAAACTTATAGAAAAAAATTGATGAAATTCAAAGCTGGTTCTTTGACAAGATCAATAAAATTTATAAACTTCTAGCCAGGCAGATCAATAAAAAAGAGATGATACAAATTATCAGTATCAGGAATGAATGAAGGATCAGATCCTACAGACACTAAAAGAAAATAAGGTACTGTAAAGACATAATGCTCATCAATTTAACTACTTCAAAGAAATTTAAGATTTCTCGAAACACAGACGCTACCATACGTTACTCAAGAAGAAAGAAGACACAACAATCACAATTCTTTGAACTTGTTAAGACAAGTGAACAGATATGATGTATGGCGGGGAGAGAGGAAGGGGGGAAGAGGAATGGGTAAAGGGTCACAAAAATCAACTATAATGTATACTGAGAAGTTAAAAAAACAATTTAAAAAAAGCATAAATAAATTTGAATAGAAATGTCTAAAAAAAAGAGAAAAGAAAATAGACCCATAATTAAAAAAAAGATATTGTGAAGACATAATGCTCATCAATTTAACCACTTCAAAGAAATTTAAGATTTCTACACAAACTACCATACATTACTCAAGAAGAATTAGATAATCTGAATAACACTGTATCTATAAAAGAAATTTAATTAGTAATTAAAATCTCCAACAAAGAAAGCCTCAGGATCAGGTAACTTTGCTGGTAAATTCTACCAAATACTAAGTGAGAAATAATACCAATTATATGCAAACTCTTCCAAACCATTAAAAAGGATGAGATACTTTGCAACTCATTGTATGTGACCAGCATTATCCTGATACTGAAACCATAAAAAGACAGTATGAGAAAAACAAACTACAGGCCAATAGCTCTCATGAATGTATATGCAAAAATCCTCAAGAAAATATTAGAAAATCAAATCCAGCAGTATAAAAAAAGAACAAAATATCATGACCAAGGGGGCTTTTCCCGGGTGTGCAAGGTTAATTCAGCATTTGACAATTAATCAATATAATTCATCATCAACAGACAAATAAGAAAACCATAATATCATCTCAGCAAATGCAGAAAATGCATTAAACAAAATTGAACATTCACAATACAAACTCTCAGCAAACTAAGAATAGAAGGAAACTTCCTCAATCAAATAAGGGGCATCTAAGAAAAAAAAAGTATCATTATACTTAATGATGAGAGACTGAGTACTTTCCTCCTAAATTTGAGAACAAAATTAGGATGTCTGCTCTCACTCCTCCAATTTAACATAGCACTGTAACATAGCACTGAAAGCTCTGGGCAATGAGGTAAATGAAGAGAAAGAAATAAGGCAATACAGATTGAAAAGGAAAAAATACGAGATAAAATTGCCTCTATTATAGATGACATAATTGTCTCTGTAGAAGACCCCAACGAATCAACAAAGAAGCTACACAACTAGGAGTTTAGCAAGGCTCTAGAATACAATGTCAATATATCATCAATAAAGAATTTGAGGAGGGGAGGGTCATGTCTGGCCGGGCCATGATCAGGGCCATGGCTGTGGCAGCGCTGCCGAAACTGCGCCCCTCCAAGCCCCCACCCTCCTCCTCCTTCAAGATGTCATCTTACTGCCCCCACAGCCGCTACCACGGACTCGAGTGGCCGCACCAGAGTGCGTTTGGCTCAGCCAAAATCACTGGGCATGCGCCGTAGCAACCTCCCACCAAGACACTTCCGGTAACATCTCGTGACCCGACCAAGGCTCCCACGTACTTCCACTCAGGCAAGCAGAAGTTGTAGGAAGTTCGCCATTTCTGGTCCTCCCGGCCGTGCAATAGAATAGAACAGCCCCCTGATGTGAGAGAGGGACAGCCTCTTCCAGTTCCAGCCTGGCCCAGAGGGAGTGTTGTGACCTGAAACTGCCCACCCACAACCTGCTAAGTTCCCATGTACAGGGATTGGGGGGGTGGGCAGGTTGTGACTCTGTGGAGCTCAACCCAGACTTCCTGGCACATATGATACCCAAGGTGGAGTGGGCAGCTCTTCTGGAGGCAGCCAAGACCTTGCACCTAGTCAAGATGCCGAGAGAACTGATTCAGAGGTATGGGCGTGATGAGCAATTTCTGAGAAAGATGCACTGGTGGATGTATTGAAGGGTACCCTGCAGTGCCCAGAGTCTGGATGTCTGTTCCCCATCAACTGTGGGATCCCCAGCATGTGGCTGAGTGATGAAGAAACCAAAATTTAATTATGCCAGGCATCAGTTTATCACTTTGTGACTCTGTGTATGTTTGTTTTTGTATATCCCGTTTATTAGTTCTGTTATGTGTATTCCCCAACCCTTGACCCAATGACACAGAACACACAGTGTTCTGGAGCTAGATTGTGTGTGTGTGTGTGTGTGTGTGTTTCTCATTAAAGGTTCAAAACAAAACGAAACAGAAATTGAAATTAAAATTTAAAGTAATTACTGTTATTACTCAGCATTAGCTGCTATAACAAAATAGTGTATATCAGGTGGTCTACAAACAACAAAATTTATTTTCTCACATTTCCGGAGGCTGGAAAGTCCAACTATTAAGGGGAGGGCCAATTTAGTCCCTGGTGAGGGCTGTCTTTCTGGCTCACAGATGGCCACCTTCTCACTCTCCTCACATGGTAGGGAGAGAAAAGGGTGGGGGAAGGGAGAGAAAGAGATCTTCCTCCTCTTATAAGTCCACAGTCCTATCTGATTAGGGCCCCACCCTTATGACTTGATTTAACCTCGGTTACTTCCCAAAGACTTTATCTCCAGATACGGGCACACTGGGGATTAGGGCTTCAGCATATAAATTTTGGGGGAACATAATTCAGTCCACAGCAAGTACCATGAAATACTTATGTGCAAAGCTTACAAAATTCAAGCAAGATACATATGTGTAAAACTACAAAGCACTAATGAAAGAAATCAAGGAAGACCTAAATTAATGTGGCTTTGGATGGGAAGACTCAATATCTTTAAGATGTTAATTTCGCTATAACTGATCTGTAGATTCAATGGAATTCTAATAAAAATCCAAGCAGAATTATTTTTGGTAGATATTGACAAGCTGATTCTAAAATTTACATGGAAAAGCAAAGTTACTAGAGTAGTCAAAACAATTTTGAGAAACAAATTTTATACTACTTGATTTCAAGATTTATTATAAAGCTATACTAATCAAGAGAGTGTGGTATTAGGTAAAGAACAGATGCATAGATCAGTGTAACAAAGTAGAGTCCAAAAATAGAGTCAAACAACAGTAATCAGGAGTTTGCAATTGGCAAAAAAATAGAAAAACAGATTAATAGAACCTGATAGAAAGTACAGAAATAGATACATACATGGACAACAGATTTTCAACAAGAGTGTAAAGGCAGTTGAGTGAAGAAAGAATATTCTTTTCAATGGTGCTGGAATAATTGTATATTCATATTTAAAAAAAAAAAAATTTCAATCCGTGTCTCACGCCATGTACCCAAATTAACTTAAAACAGATTACAAACTAGTTTTATGTAACTCAAAATCAGATAATGTGAGGCCTCCAACTTTGTTCTTTCTCAAAGTTGTTTCACTATTATAAATCTTATGCATATAAATCTTAGAATCAGCTTGTCAATTGTATAAAAATGCTTAAGATTTCGATGAAATTGCACTGACTATAGATCAATTTAGGGAGAATTGACATCTTAGCAATATTGTGTCTTCTGATCGATATACACAGGATATCTCTTGATTTATTCAGATCTTTTAAATTTTTCTCAGCAATGTTTTATAGTTTTCAGTATACAACTATTACACATCCTTTGTCAGATTTATGCCTAAGTATTTCGTATTTTTGATACTATTAAAAATAGTATTGCTTTTTAAATTTTAACTTTTGATTGTTCATTGCTGGAGTATAAAAATACAATTGATTTTTGTGTGTTTATTTTGTATCACGACACCTTGGTAAACTCACTTACTAGGTCGAGATGCTTATTTGTATATTCCATGTAATTTTCTAAACAGATTAGCATGTTGACTGTGAAGATAGACAGTTTTATTTCTTCCTTTCCAATCTACATGTCTTTTATTTATTTTTTTCTTGCCTTATTATACTATCTAGAGCCTCCAGTACAATGTTGAATAGAAGTGGTTGGAGAAGGCGTCGTAGATTTGTTCTCAAACTTGT
Organism: Cynocephalus volans; assembly: GCF_027409185.1. Lineage (NCBI taxonomy): Eukaryota > Metazoa > Chordata > Mammalia > Dermoptera > Cynocephalidae > Cynocephalus > Cynocephalus volans. The sequence goes on from NC_084463.1 coordinate 117,534,231, forward strand.
TAGAGAAATCATTCAGTCTTTTACCATTAAGTATGATTTTAGCTGTAGGTTTTTCTGTAATGCTCTTTATCCAGTTGAGGAGGTTGCCTTCTGTTTCTAGTCTGTTAAGAGTTTTTTGTTTTTTGTTTTTAATCAGGAATAAATATTGGTATTTGTCATATACTTTATCTGTATATATTGATATGACTGTGTTTGTTTTTCTTTATTCTGTTAATATGGTGAATTTCATTGATTGATATTTGATTACTAAACTATCCTTGCATTTTTTGCATAATTCCCATTGGCCATAATGTATTAATTGTTTTATAATATTGGATTTAATTTGGCAAATTTTGTTAAGACTTTTACTGCTACTATATTCATAAGGAATATTGGTCTGCAGTTTTTTCTATGTCTTTGTCCTGTTTTGCAACTGGGGTAACAATGGCCTGATAAAAATGAGTTGGCAAGTATTTCTTCCTCCTAAAATGTCTGGAAAAGATGGGTTGAATTGGTATTATTTTGTTCCTTTTTTAATTCATTTTCTGATTGTTTTCAGACTTAATGAATATTTTGTTATTTCATTTTGTCTCCACTATTCACTTATTATTTATATCTCCTTTATAAATTTTATTGTAGTTTCCATAAGGTTTGTAGCACACACCTTTGTTTAAACACAGTATTCATTTAACAATGTTTTTCCACTTTTCGTATAATGTAGAAACCTTGCAATGGTATACTTCCAGTTCCTCCTTCTCATTTTTTGTGTTATTATGATACAGTTTGCTTTTACATATGCTATTTTCAGCACTTCAATGACATTTCTCCATTGTCCTCTGAATTATGTAATTTCTGACAAGAACTCTGCTGTATTTCTTAATTTGTTTCTCTATATGTAATCTTTTTTCTTTTTGACTAACAATTTTTTAAAAAAATTTTTATTTTATTTTGTCAATATACAATGTGGTTGATTATAGTGGCCCATTACAGAAAACTCCCTCCCTCTTCCCTCGCCCCTCACCCTCCCAACAACCTTATATCTGTTTGCTTGTCGTATCAACGTCAAGGAATTGTAATTCTTGTGTCTACTTCCCTCCCACCACCCAGTTTATTTGTGTATTTATTTATTTATTTTTATCTCCCACAAATAAGTGAGAACATGTGATATTTCTCTTTCTCTGCCTGACTTGTTTCACTTAATATAATTCTCTCTAGGTCCATCCATGTTGCTCCAAATGGCAGAATTTCATTCTTTTTTATAGCAGAGTAGTATTCCATTGTATAGATATATCACATTGTCCATATCCACCCATCTGATGATGGACATTTGGATTGGTTCCAACTCTTCACTATTGTAAATAGTGCTGCAATGAACATTGGAGAACAGGTATACCTTCGACTTGATGATTTCCATTCCTCTGGGTATATTCCCAGCAGTGGGATAGCTGGGTCATATGGTAGATCTAATCTGTAATTGTTTGAGAACATCCATACCATTTTCCATAGAGGCTGCACCATTTTGCAGTCCCACCAACAATGTCTGAGCGTTCTTTTTTCTCCCTAACCTTGCCAGCAATTATCATTTACAGTTTTCTGGATATTAGCCATCCTAAATGGAGTGAGATGGTATCTCAGTGTGGTTTTGATTTGCATTTCCAAAATGCTGAGTAATGTTGAGCAGTTTTTCATGTGTCTGTTAGCCATTCGTATATCTTCCTTTGAGAAATGCCTATTTAGCTCTTTTGCCCATTTCTTAATTCAGTTACTTGTTTTTTTGTGGTAAAGTTGTTTGAGTTCCTTGTATATTCTGGATATTAATCCTTTGCCAGATGTATATTTTACAAATATTTTCTTCCACTCTGTTGGTTGTCTTTTAACTCTGTTAATTGTTTTTTTTTTTGTGTGTGTGTGTGTGGAAGCTTTTTAGTTTGATATAATCCCATTTGTTTATTTTTCCTTTGGTTACCCATGCATATGGGGTCATATTCATGAAGTCTGTGCCCAGTCCTACTTCTGGTAGTGTTTCTCTTATGTTTTCTTTAAGAAATTTTATTGTTTCAGGGTGTATATTTAATTCTTTAATCCATTTTGAGTTGATTTTAGTGTATGGTGAGTGCTTTGGGTCTAGTTTCATTGTCCTGCAGATTGATATCCAGTTATCCCAGCACCATTTGCTGAAAAGGCAGTCTCTTCCTCAGTGTATAGGCTTGGTGCCTTAGTCAAAGATCAGATGGCTGTAGGTGTGTGGATTGATTTCTGGATTCTCTATTCTATTCCATTGACCAGTGTGTCTGTTATTATGCCAGTACCATGCTGTTTTGGTTATTATAGCTTTGTAGTATAGTTAAAAGTCAGGTAGTGTTATGCCTCCAGCTTAATTTTTTTTTTGCTCAGAGTTGCTTTGGCTATGTGTGGTCTTTTGTTATTCCATCTAAATTTCTGGATAGTACTTTCCATTTCTGAGAAAAATGTCATTGGAATTTTGATGGGGATTGCATTGAATTGTATATCACTTTGGGTAATATGGACATTTTCACAATGTTGATTCTTCCGATCCAAGAGCATGGGATATCTTTCCATCTTCTTGTGTCCTCTTTAATTTCTCTCAGCAGTGGTTTGTAGTTCTCATTATAGAGATTTTTCACATCTTTGGTTAACTCTATTCCTAAGTATTTTATTTTTTTGGTGGCTATTGTACATGGGATAGCTTTCTTGATTTCTCTTTCTGCGTGTTCACTATTGGAGAATAGAAATGCGACTGATTTTTGTGCATTGATTTTGTATCCTGCAACTTTGCTGAAATCATTTATCAACTCCAAGAGTTTTTTTTTTTTTTTTAATTTTATTTTGTCGATATACATTGTGGCTGATTATTGCTCCCCATCACCAAAACCTCCCTCCCTTCTCCCTCCCCCCCTCCCCCCCAACAATGTCCTTTCTGTTTGCTTGTCGTATCAACTTCAAATAATTGTGGTTGTTATATCTTCTTCCCCCCCCCCCGGTTTGTGTGTGTGTGTGTGTGTGTGTGTGTGTGTGTGTGTGAATTTATATATTAATTTTTAGCTCCCTCCAATAAGTGAGAACATGCGGTATTTCTCTTTCTGTGCCTGACTTGTTTCACTTAATATAATCTCCAAGAGGTTTTTTGTAGAGGCTTTAGGCTGTTTGATATATAGGATCATGTCATGTGCAAACAGGGACAGTTTGACTTCATCTTTTCCAATCTGGATGCCCTTTATTTCCTTCTCTTCTCTGATTGCTCTGGCTAGTACTTCCAACACTATGTTGAATAGGAGTGGTGAGAGTGGGAATCCTTGACTAGTTCTGGTTCTTACAGGAAAAGCTTTCAGCTTTTCCCCATTCAGGATGATATTGGCAGTGGGTTTATCATATATGGCTTTAATTATGTTGAGATACTTTCCATCTCTGCCTAACTTGTAGAGAGTATCATGAAAGAGTGTTGAATTTTATCAAATGCTTTTTCAGCATCTATAGAGATGATCATATGGCCCTTGTGTTTGAGTTTATTAATATGGTGTATCACATTTATTGATTTCCATATGTTGAACCAACCTTGCATCCCTGGGATGAATCCCACTTGATTGTGGTGTATAATTTTCTGTATGTGTTGCTGTATTCTGTTAGCTAGTATTTTATTGAGGATTTTTGCGTCTATTTTCATCAAGGATATTGGTCTGTAGTTTTCTTTTTTTAGTTGTATCTTTACCTGGTTTTGTTATCAGGGTGATGTTTGCTTCATAGAATGAGTTTGGGAGAATTGCCTCTGTTTCAATCTTTTGGAATAGTTTGTAGAGAATTGGTGTCAATTCTTCTTTGAATGTTTGGTAGAATTCTGCTGTGAATCCATCTGGTCCTGGGCTTTTCTTTGTTGGGAGCCTTCTGATAACAGCTTCAATCTCTTTTATTGTTATTGGTCTGTTCAGATTTTCTACATCGTCTTGGCTCAATTTTGGTAGTTTGTGCGTGTCCAGAAATTTATCCATTTCCTCCAGATTTTCAAATTTGTTGGCAAGTAGTTGCTTATAGTAGTCTCTACTGATTCCTTGTATTTCAGAGGTATCCATCATAATATCACCTTTTTTGTTTCTAATTTTTATTTAGGTTTTCTCTTTTCTTTTTTTAGTTAGCCTTGCTAATGGTTTGTCAATTTTATTTATCTTTTCAAAAGACCAACTTTTTGATTCATTGACCTTTTGTATCATTTTGGGGGTTTAAATCTCATTAAGTTCTGCTCTGATCTTAATGATTTCTTTCAATCTGCTAACTTTGGGTTTAGATTGTTCTTGTTTTTCTAGTTCTTTAAGGTGAAGTATTCGGTTGTTCACTTGCCATCTTTCCATTCTTCTGAAGTAAGCATTTAATGCGATAAATTTCCCCCTTAATACTGCTTTTGCAGTATCCCATAGGTTTTGGTATGATGTATCATTGTTTTCATTAGTTTCAATCAATTTTTTGATTTCTTCTTGGATCCATATGTCATTAAGTAGAATGTGGTTTAATTTCCATGTGTCTTTATAATTTCCAGAATTTCGTTTGATTTCTAATTTTAAACCATTGTGGTCTGAAAAAATACATGGGCTAATTCCAATTTTTTTTAACTTGTTGAGACTTGATTTGTGACCTAACATGTGATCTGTCCTGGAGAATTATCCATGTGCTGATGAGAAGAATGACTATTCTGAGGTTGTTGGATGGAATGTTCTGTAGATATCTGCCAAGTCCTATTGGTCTAGAGTGTTGTTTAGATCTTGTGTTTCTCTGCTGATTCTTTGCCTACATGATCTGTCCAATATTGATAGTGGGGTGTTTGGGTCCCCTGCTATTATGGTATTAGTGTCTATTTCCTTCTTTAGGTCTAATAGAGTTTGCTTTATAAATCTGGCTGCTCCGACATTGGGTGCATATATATTTATGATTGTTTTGTCTTCTTGATGGGTGAATCCTTTTATCTCTTTATTATGGTCCTCATTATCTCTTTTTATTATTTTATTTTATCTCTTTATTATGGCCCTCATTTTCTCTTTTTATGGTTTTTAGTTTAAAGTCTCTTTTATCAGATATAAGAATAGCTGCTCCAGCTCATTTTTCATTTCTATTTGCATGGTACATCTTTTTCCATCCTTTCACTCTTAGTCTATGTGAGTCTTTATGGGTGAGGTGGATCTCTTGAAGGCAGCATATAGTTGGGTCCTCCTTTTTAATCCAGTCAGCCAGTCTGTGTCTTTTGATTGGGGGATTAAATCCTTTTACATTAAGAGTTGTTATTGAAAAGTGTTAATTTACTCCTAGCATTTTATTGATTTTTGTTTGGATGTCTTAAGTGTCTTTTGTTCCTTTCTTTCTGATTTACTGTTTGTTTTCTGTATTTGTAGGTTTCTTGGGTTGTAGATACTTTTTTTCTCTTCATTGTTGGCATTTTAATTTTACTAGTGGGTTTTGATTTTCTTGAGTTTTTATGGCAGTGGTAGTTATTTTCCAGGTGCCAAACCCAGTACTCCCTTGAGAATTTCTTGTAAGGGTGGTTGTGTGATAGTGAACTCCCGCAGTTTCTGTTTGTCTGAGAAATATACTATTTGCCCTTCATTTCGGAAGGATAGCCTTGCAGGGTAGAGTATTCTTGGCTGGCAATCTCTGTCTTTTAGTATTTTGAATATATCATCCCATTCCTTTCTGTCTTTTAGGGTTTTAATGAAAAGTCTGATGTTAGTCTGATTGGGGCTCCCTTATAGATGATTTAACGCTTCTCTCTTGCAGCTTTTAAGATTTCTCTCTTTGTCCTTGAGTTTTGCCAATTTCACTATAACATGTCTTGGAAAAGACCTTTTTGGGTTGAATACAGTTGGGGATCTTTGAGCTTCTTGAATCTGAAGATCTGTGTCTTTTCCTATACCTGAGAAGAGTTCAGCCACTATTTTGTTGAATATGTTTTCAATGCAATCTCCTTTTCCCTCCCCTTCTGGAATACCCATGACTCAGATATTTGAGTGCTTAAGGTTGTCTGATATCTCTCTTAGATTTTCTTCAATGTATTTAATTCTTTTTTTTTGTCCTTTTTTTTTTTTTTGTCTGCCTTTGTTATTTCAGCCCATCTTCAAGGTCAGAGGTTCTCTCTTCTGCTTCTGCAAGTCTGCTGGTTAAACTCTCTGTTGTGTTTTTTATGTCACTGAATGAGTTCTTCAGCTTGGCCTGCTGTGTTACATTCTTTTTCAGGGCATTGATTTCCTTGTACATTTCTTCTTTCAGGTCCTGTATACTTTTCCTTGTTTCATTGTGTTGTGTAGCTGAGTTTTCTTGTATCTCATTGAGTTTCCTTAGAATTATCACTCGAAATTCCTTGTCAGACATTTCAAGGGCTTCTTGTTCTATAGGATTTAGAGCTTGAGAGTTATTACCCTTTAGTGGTGTACTTTCTTGATTTTTCATATTTCTGGTATCTTTCCTTTGATGTTTAGTCATTGTGGCAAGAGATTTTACAGTCCACTGGTTCAACACTATTGTCTGGCTAGGATGCTGCTGGGGCTGCCAATTTGGCAAAGCTGCCTCAGTGTCTGCTTGTTTGCCTGTTGGCGCCTTGGGTGCATGGTCACCTTGGGTCTTGGGCCTCTCCGGGGAGGTGACTCTCTGGGCAGCACATACTGGGCCGGACTGGCAATCGGGTCTGGTGGTGGCGAGACCTTCCTGCTAGGTTGCGCTCTGGCGCCATGGAGCACATGGTCTCCACGGGACTTGGGTCTCTCCATGAGCGGGGGGGGGGGTGCCTCTCTGGTCAGCGTGCACTTGGCTGGGCTGGGGGTGGGGTCCTCCAGTGGTTGTGAGGCCTACCTGCTCAGTCGTGCACTGGTGCCACAGGGCGTGTGGTCTCCGTGGGACTTGCACCTCTCTGGCAGGGTGCCTCTCTGGTCAGTGTGCACTTGGCTGGGCTGGGGATGGGATCCAGCAGCAGCAAGGCCTACTTGCTCAGTCACACACTGGTTCCACAGGGCATGTGATCTCTGTGGATCTCAGGCCTCTCTGCTTGGCACACACTCAGCCGGGCTGGGGATTGGGTCTGGCGGCGGCAAAGCCTACCTGCTCGGTCATGCACTGGTGCCACAGGGCCATCAATTTTTAAATAACTGGCACGAATAACCTCTCTATATAATTTGTCATTTTGTTCCAACACTCTTCAAGATTTTTTCTTTATTTTTGGTGTTCAGTAGTTTGATGTGTTTAGATATAGCTTTTCTTGGTCTTGTTTTTTGGTTAATTGGTTGATACTTATCCTGTTTGGGGTTCTCTGAGTTTCTTGGATCTGTGGCTTAATGTCTTACATTACATTTGAAAAATTCTCTGCTATTAGGTCTTCAAATATTTGTCAACCTTTTCGCACTAGGGTCTTTATTTATTTGTCTACCTACCTACCTACCTATTTATTTATTTATTTATTATAACAGTTGATTGCACATATCTGTGGGGTACAGAATTGAATATCAATACTATTGTGCAATATGTGTTGCTCAAATTAGAATAATTATTATATTTGACATTATATAGCCCCATTCATGTCTTGAATGGCCCAGATGAACTGCAGACAGTCTGGGTGATGCAAACAGGAGGACTGGTGAGCAGTTGTTCAATCTCTGCCATAATAATCCATGTGTTATTTTATGAATATAATATTCTCTCAAATTTCTCTGAGTACAATAATTGCAATTGCAAGATCTTTTCTATTATCATCATTAATTGTTTCCTTTATTTATTTATTTATTATTATTTTTGGAGGGCTTTCCTGTGCTTCTTCAGTTTAATGATTCTATTTCATGCTGTTATATCAATCCAATCTAATATGTTTTATATTTTCCAGAAAATTATCAGGATGTATAGGGCACTGCTGTATCTCTTTGCAGCTTTCCAGTGTCAGTATGGTTTTGTTCTTAGTTTTTACATTTCTTTTGTCATTTCAGTAAGATTTTAGCAATAAAATGAGTTAAACATCTGAACTGGGTAGAGTATTGCTATGGTTTGAATGTCCCCCCAAAATTCATGTGTTGGAAACAACCCCCATTGTCACAGTATTAAGAGGGTGGAAAATCCAATTATGAAAATTAAAAGGTGGGACCTTTAAGAGGTAATTAGATTGTGAGGGCTGTACTCTTGTGAATGGATTAATCCATTGATGGTTTAATGGGTATGGTTCTAATGCATTAAAAGGAGAACAACTGAGGAGGTTAGCTCTCCCTTGCTCAGCCCGTTCTTGCCATGTGATACCCTGGTTGCCACAGGACCCTGTAGAGAGTTCTGACACAGAAGGCCCTCACTAGATGTGTTCTCTAGAATTTGGATTTCCTAGCCTCCAAAACTGTAAAATAAATTTCATTTATTTATAAATTACCCAGTCTAATATAAGCAGAAGAAATGGACTAATACATAAAATTGGTACCAAGAAGAGGGGTGTTGCTAATAACAAATACCTGAAAATGTGGAAGTGGCTTTGCAACTGGGTAATGAGCAGAGGCTGGGAGAATTTGGAGCAGCAGACTGGAGAAAGCCTAGATTCTGTTGGGGGCTTAGAAGACAAGAAGACCAGGAAAAGTTTGGACTGTGTTAGAGAGTGGTTAAGTGGTGATAACCAGAATGCTGATAGAAGCATGAACAGTAAAGGCCATTCTGAGAAGATCTTAGATGTAAATAAGAAGAATGAGAATGGAAGAAAGACCCTGAAGACATTTCAGAGATATTTGAGCCATCTCCTTCCACCACAGGCCCAGAGGCCTAGGGAGACAGAATGGTTTCAGGGAATAGGCCCGAGGTACTCTCCATGGACTCCCTGCCCAGGGTCACCTCAGGATGCTGCTCCAGCCATGGCAAAATTGTCCCCAGGTACTGCTGGACCCACTGCTTTGGAAGATACAAGCCAGAAACTTTGGCTGCTGTGTCCATGTGGTATTAAGTCTGCAGGCTCACAGAATACAAGAGCTTGTGGAGGTATTGCACCCAGATTTCAAATAATTTATGGAAAAGCCTGAGGACCCATGAAAAGATCTGTCACAGGGCAGAGTCACCACATAGGGCCTTCACTAGAGCAGTGCTTAGTGGAAATGTGGGGTTGGAGTTGCAGCAGAGAACCCCCACCAGAGCCATGCCTAACTGAGTTGTGAAAGCAGGTCTGCCACAAGGACCCCAGAATTGTAGAGTTATAAGCATGCAGTGCCAGCCTAGGAGAGCTGAAGCATGGCCTGAGCCCAGGAAAGCCATAGAAAAGGGGCTACCTGAGGACCTGGAGACCTAACCTTCACACCAGTATGCAGAGGAGTCAAGGTAGATTATTCAACAGCTTTGAGATTTGATGCCTGCTCTGCTGGGTTTTGGACATGCTTGGAGCCTATTACCCCTTACTTTTGGCTCATTTCATTTTATAATGAGAATTTCTGTCTTATGCCTGTGTCCCCATTGTATTTTGGCAGTAGATAACTTGTTTGATTTCACAGTTGGAACTTTGGACTTTTGAGCTGAAACAAGCTAAGACGTAGGAGATGGAATGAATGTGTCTGCACGTGAGAAGAACATGAATTTTGAGGGCCAGGAGTGGAATGCTATGGGTTGAACGTCCCCCAAAAGTTCATGTATTGGAAGCAACCCCTGTTGTAACAATGTTAAGAGGTGGGAAATCCAATTATGGTAATCAAAAGTTGGGGCCTTTAAGAGATAGTTTGATTGTGAAGACTGTACCCTCATGAATGGATTAACCCAGTGATAATGTAATGAGTGGTAATGGGCATGATTCTGATGGCTTTGAAAGGTGAGTAAGTGAGGAGGTTACCTCTCTCTCGCTCAACCCATTCTCACCATGCAATGCCCTCGTCACTATGGGACCCAGTAGAGAGTTCTGACATAGAAGAAGGCCCTCACTAGATGTGTTCTCTGGACTTCGGACTTCCCAGCCTCCAACACTGTGAGAAATAAATTTCATTCTTTATAAATAACCCAGTTTCAGGTATTCTGATATAAGCAACAGAAACTAATATGAGTATCATAACAAGAAATGGTGATTTTTATAATCTGTTAATGGGTTACAAGTAATTTCATGTATTTGAGGTTCCCCAGGAACTTGGAATGGTACTTCCTTGCAATGAGCTGAAAGGTTTCCTTAATCATGGGACATCATAATTGATCTTAGATATGGCTTAGATATTGTATTAGTCAGGGTTCTCCAGAGAAACAGAATAGGAGATATATACACATGTATATAAATAAATATATATATATATATGTAAGAGTGTGTATGAGAGTGTGTGTGTGTGTGTGTGTGTGTGTATATATATATATATAGAGAGAGAGAGAGAGAGAGAAAGTCAGTAGTGTATTCAGTCCAAGTCCAAACACCTGAGAACCAGAGGGGTTGCTGGTGTAAGACCCATAGTTCCAAGAGCCAAGAGCTCTAATATTCAAGGGCAGGAGAAGATGAATGTCCCAGCTCAAGAAGAAAAAGAGAGAACTTGCCCTTTCTCTGCCTTTTTGTTCTATCTAGGCCCCCAACAGATTGAATGATGCCCACCCATATTGGTGAGGGCAGGTCTTCTTTACTCAATCTACTTATTCAAATGCTAATCTCTTCCAGAAACACCCTCACAGACACATCCAGAAATAATGCTTTACCAGATACCTGGGCATCCCTCAGCCCAGTCAAGTTTACACATAAAATTAACCAACATAAATACTGATTTTTTTCTTTAAAGAAACTTCAGCTAAGCTCTCTAACTTAGTAGTCACAGAGTATGAAATATGAAATGTAAACAATAAAGTTTTATCAGAATGTTTATAGAACTTGGTTGAATCTGGTACTGAGATGAGAACTGCTCTATTAATCCTGGAGTATAAATGGAGCTAGAGCCAATCCAGAGACCAGGTGAGGCCTGGCTAGAGGGCTTTGCCCAATAGAGACTAGAGTTTTGTACCAAACAAACTAAAATATCTTAGAATTTGAATGCAAAACAGAGAAAAAAGAGTCTGTTAGTTTGGTGATAGAAGCAGAAATGAAAAACTAAAAAAAAAAAAAAAAAAAAAAGACTGGCAGCAGGAGAGGTTTTAATGAGTAGAACCATGAGTCAACAGGCCATCAGTGAGTAGAACCATGAGTCAGCAGAAGCCAAGAGTCAACAGGGACCCTGGTAAACATAAGGTATAAAAAATTGTATGTGAAAAGACATATATAGAGAGAATGTGGTCTACAGCTACATCACCCTGAACATGCCTGATGTCATCTGATCTTGGAAGCTAGCCAGGATCAGGCTTTGTTAGTACTTGGATGGCAGATCGCCTGGGAATACTAGGTGCTCTAGACTATTAATCCCTTGTCAGATGCATAGTTTGTAAATATTTTCTTCCATTCTGTAGGTTGTCTTTTCACTCTATTGATTGTTTCCTTTGCTGTGCAGAACATTTTTAGTTTGATATAATCCCATTTGTTTATTTTTTCTTTTGTTGTTTGTGCTTTTGGGATCTTATTCATAGTCTTTGCCCAGTCCTACATCCTGGAGTATTTCCCCTACGTTTTCTTCTAGGAGTTTTAAAGTTTCAGATCTAATATTTAAGCCATTAGCCATTTTGAGTTGAGTTTGGTATACGGCAAGAGGTACAGATCAAGTTTGATTCTTCTACATATGGATATTCAGTTTTCCCAGCACCACTTATTGAAGAGGCTCTCCTTTCCTCCTTGTATGTTTTTGGTTCCCTTGTCAAAGATCCGTTGGCTGTAAATACATGGGTTGATTTCGGGGTTCTCTATTGTATTCCATTAGTCCACATGTCTGTTTTTATGCCAGTACCATGCTGTTTTGGTTACTATAGATTTGCAATATAGTTTGAAGTCAGGAAGTGTAATAACTCTGGCTTTACTTTTTTTGCTTGGGATTGCTTTGGCTATTTGGAGTCTTTCATTGTTCCATATTAATATTAGGATTGTTTTTTCTGTTTCAGTGAAGAATGTCATTGGTATTCTGATGGGGATTGCATTGATCTGTATATGGCTTTATACAGTATGAACATTTTCACTATGTTGATTCTTCCAACCCATGACTGGGGAATGTCATTCCATCTTTTGGTGTCCTCTTTAATTTCTTTCAGCAGTGATCTGTAGTTCTCATTATAGTGACCTTTCACCTCCTTGGTTAGATTTATTCCTAGGTATTTTATCTTTTTGGTGGCTATTGTAAATGGGCTTGCTTTCTTGATTTCCTTTTCTTCTTTTTTGTTTTTGGAGTATAAAAATGCAACTGATTTTTGTATATTGATTTTGTGTCCTACAACCTTGCCGGAATTGTTTATCAGCTCTTAAAGTTTTTTGCTAGAGTCTGTTGGGTTTTCTATTTATAGAATCATATCATCTGTAAACAGGGACAATTTGACTTCATCTTTTTCTGTTTGGATGCCCTTTATTTCTTTCTCTTGTCTAATTGCTCTGAAAAGTATTTCCAATACAGTGTTAAATAGGAGTGGTGAGAGTGGGCATCCTTGTCTTGTTCTTATTCAAGAAAAAAGAAAAAGCTTTCAGCTTTTCCCAATTCAGGATGATATTGGCAGTGGTGTTTGTTGTATATGGCTTATATTGTGTTGAGATACCTTCCTTCTATATCTAATTTGTTGAGAGTCTTTTTCATGAAGGAATGTTGAATTTTGTCAAATGCTTTTTCTTCATCTATTGAGATGATCGTATGGTTTTTGTTCTTGATTTTGTTGATGTGGTGTATCACTTTTATTGATTTGCATATGTTGAACCATCCTTGCATCCCTGGGATAAATCCCATTTCATCATGATGTATAATCTTTTTTATGTGTTGCTGTTTTCTGTTTGCTAGGAAATATATCCATTTCCTCCAGGTTTTTAAATTTGTTGGCATATAGTTGTTTATAGTAATCTCTAATAATTCTTTGTATTTCTGTGGTATCAATTGTGATGTCTCTTTCATTTCTGATTTTTGTTATTTGGGTCTTCTCTCTTTTAGTTAGTCTGGCTAATGGTTTGTCCATTTTGCTTATCTTCTCAAAAAAACAACTTTTTGTTTCACTGATCTTTTGTGTCATATTTTTGGTCTCTATTTCATTTAGTTCTTCTCTGATTTTATTTTATTTTATTTTTTATGATTTTAATTATTTCTTTCCATTTACTACATTTGGGATTTGATTATTCTTATTTTTCTAGATTTTTGAGGTATAATGTTAGGTTGTTTATTTGAAGTCTTTCTATTCTTTTGATGTAAGCATTTATTGCAATAATCTTTCCATTTAGTACTGCTTTTGCAGTATCCCATAGGTTTGGGTGTGATGTGTTGTTATTATCATCAGATTTGGGAATTTTTTTGATTTCCTGTTTGATTTCTTCTTTAACCCATATGTCACTCAGGAGCATGCTGTTTAATTCCCATGTATTTGCATGGTTTCCAAAGTTTCATTTGTTATTGATTTCTAGTTTTAATCCATGTGGTCTACAAAGAAGACATAGCAATCATAAATATATATGCTCCCAATATTGGTGCACCCAGATATATAAAGCAAACATTATTACACCTAAAGAGAGAGATAGGTCTCAATACAATAATAGTTGGGGACCTAAACACCACTCTTTCAGAATTGGACAGATCATCTAGGCAACAAATCAGCAGAGAAACACAGGATTTAAACTACACTTTGGACCAATTAGACTTGGTGCATATATATGTAGACTATTTCACCCAACAACTAGATAATATACATCATATTCTCCTTATCAGCACACGGAACATTCTCCAAGATGGACCACATATTAGGCCACAGGTCAAGTAACAAATTTTTAAAAATTTAAATAATTTCATTCTATAGGCTTTTAAAAATAAATAAAAATAAAAATGATTTAAAAAATAAAAATTTAAATTAAAAAAATTTAAAAGATAGAGAATATGGTTGGTAGTGGCTGCCATGAAAGAAATGACAAATTTTTGGTGCAGTAGAAGAGTTTACCAGATTGCACTGGACTGTGAATGACCTCCCAGTTCCTGAACTATTTTCAAGACTCTGTGAATCTCATTAAACGGTTGCTCCTGAATTTTTATGAGGTCTGACTACATGACTGTCATTTGTGCTACAATGGATGCTGTTGGTTTCTACCCAGGTCTAGCAACCTTTCCCCTCACAAAGAAAATCCCAATTTTAGGCAGGTATCCACCTATCCTCTGCATAGTCATGGGCTTCAGAGAAAGTTGAATTCATTCCCAACTTCATGGGTAGATCCAGATTAGTCTAAGCCAGGGTTGGCAAACATTTTCTTAATAGTAAAGGCTTTGAAGGCTAAGAGACAACATGAAAGGTATTACATGGGTATTTATATAACCATTAGAATGTAGCCACTTAAAAATGTAAAAACTATTCTTAGCTTGTGGCCTGTAAACAAACAAGTGGCTGGCCAGACTTGGTTCCTTGGGCTGTGATTAGCCAACCCCTGCTCTAAGGCAGTAAGCACATGGCTCTCCTGGTAACTACTACTGGTCCAGGGATGGGTATGTGACCTAAAGTTGCCCAAATCAGACTCAAGAGAAAGATCCACATTCCATGGTGGGGCAGAGATTGTTGTTCTCTATCCCATTAGGCTGAACAAAAGAAAAAAATCCCCCTTCTCTTCTGGCAGCTGTCTTACAACTAGGAAGCAACCATCTTATGAAATGGAGTAAGGAAAAACTGAGAAACAGAAAGAACCTGAATCCTTGGTGGCATGGTTGAGCTGCTGAATCAACCAGTTCTGAAGCTCTCTTCATTGCTAGCCTTCTTGTAACATGAGTTAATAAATGCTCTCATTGTTTGATGCAGTTTAAGTTGAGTTTCTGTTATGTGTAGCCAAATCCATCCTGTATCCATATAACCAGTCTTCCATTACATTGCTTGAGTCTCTTCTTCATGCAGATGAAAGAGGCAGACTCACACAGGCAGGAACCTAACAGGACTGGGCTCCTTGCCTTTCATTCTGAGCTACTTGTCTTCTCCCTCATTCCCCAGTCATCTTACAAATTGGTCCTTAACTTTGACTACAACCCACCCCTCATCTCCAAACTGTGGAGCCCAGATCTGTCACAAGACGCCTTTAGGACAACCCTGGCCCTCACTGACTATGAACCCAACTCAGCCCTTGAATTATGTCCAGTAAGGAATCTTTTTTTTCTCTCAATTTCATTTATATTTTATTTTTGTGGGGTATAGTGTGTTGTTTCATTACATGCACATAATGCACAGTGAATCTAGACAGCACCATTTTGTACCCATTAGTCCAACCCATCTCATCCCCCTACCACCCTCTTCCCCTCCCAGCCTCTGGTACTCTGGTAATCATTATTCTACTCTCTACTTCTATGCAAACCACTTTTTTTTTAGATTCCACATATGAGCGAGACCATGTGGTATTTGTCTTTCTGTGTCTGACTTACTTCGCTTAACAAGATGTTTTCCAGTTCTGTCCATGTTGCTGCAAATGATGGCATATAATTTCTTTTTATAGATGAATAGTATTTCATTGTGTATATATACCACAGGTTTTAAAATCCATTCATCCACTGATGGGCATTTAGGTTGATTCCATCTCTTGGCTGTTGTGACAGTAAAGACTTTTTATGCCTGTTGCATGACCCCACACTAGACAGACCCATAAATGAGAGCCTGACTGCCAGGTTCTCATCCTGGCCCTGCCACCAACTCCCCGTGAGATCAGTCATCCCTCTCTGGGCCCTAGCATTCCTCTACATACAATAATTGGGCTGGACTAGGTGTCTCAGGATGTCTCCGAGCTCTGACATTCCAGGATTCCTGTACTCTGAGATTCATCAAACTCCACTTATTCTGGTCAACCCAACACCCTATTTTGCATTGGCACACAGCCATTCAGTACTGGTCTCCTGAACTCTAAGATGCATGTAGAAGGAGGAAGATAGCAGAAAAACAAAGTCCTAAAGCCCCTGGGTCATGGCCCTGGAAGCCCCTGATTCCAGGGATAACAGGACAGCCTTTACCCAGATTCACTCCCTGACAGGCCAAGAGACTTGGCCCTAGTCTGTAGAGACACACAGGGAAGAAGGGGAAGTGCTAGGAAACAGTTTCCAGGGACATGGGACAAAAGGAGAAAGGACTGAGATGATAGATGGGAATTTGGTGGGAGGTGAGAAGGAAAGGATCAGAGATCCCAAGGGGCCAGGATTGGTCACCAAAGAGATCTCTGTTCTCTCCTTCTCCCCTGAAGCTGTGTTGGCCATTTCCTCCTCCAGCCCCTCCCCGCCAGCTCCATCAGCATCCCCTTTCCCCATCCTGAGGCTTGCTCCAATTTCAAAGCTTTGCCTGGTCCCAGCTGGGTTGGGAAACCAAGGAAGGGAGAAAGCATAATTTTTAGTCCTGTTTTGGGGAGGGGGCATAAAGAAAGGGCTGGGTGGCAGAGAGAAGAGAAGTACAGCCTTTTGAAATGAAAGCCAGGTCAAACTCATCGGAGATTATTGTAGGAAAAGCCCCACTTGTCTGATAGAGCCCAGATGGTGGGCAGGCTTGCAGAGGCTGCTGACAGATCCTGATGGTCCACAGCCTGCCTCCAACTCCCTGTGCTCATTTTGGAGAAAATGATGCAGGCCCACCCCCTCAAGACGCTGGGACTACCCAGAGCTGTCTCGAACCTAATGGCTCTTACTCAGCTACCCACAGACACAGGCACACGCATGCCCACGAACCTATCATACACAGAGATGGGGGAACAGACATTGACCCAGCACATTCTTCCATGGGAAGCCTGGCTGGCGGAGAAAGGCCCCTAGCTGGAAGGTGGTGGGAAGAGGGTTGTGACCACCATCATAGCTTCAAACCCTCCCTGCACCTTCCATTGGGCCCACTCACTGCTCCATCTCTTTCCTTCTCTCTCCAGCCAAGCTCTTCAAAAGAGTTGTTTCCATTCTCTGTCCTGAACTTCCTCACTTCCCACTCAATCAACCTCTTGCCATCTGGATTCCATTGCCCCCATGCCATGGAAACTGTCCTGTTCTGACCACTTAACTGCTAAGTTTAATGGACGTTTCTTGGTCTTTAATCGCCGGGACCTCTCTGCCTCCTTCATTGGCTTCTCTTCTTTTGCCTTTCCATCGCTTTTCTTTCCCTTCCTTAAACATAAGAGCTCTTCTTGGTGCTGTCCTCAAGTTCCTTTCTCTCAATACATGTTTCTCCTCCTCCAAAGACTTTAAACATCAACTATAGCCTGATGAGGCTCAAAGCTACACGGCCAGCTTCATTCTTTCTCTGGGACCCTGACTTGTCCACCTATCTGCCTCCTGATATCTCCTCTTAAGCACTTAAAACTCAACATGACCCAGACTGCAGTCCTTACCACCCACCCATCCCCCAACTCCTCCTCCTCTGGGCTCCTCCTGTCTCAGTAAAGGATACCATCATCCACGCAGTTGCAGAGTAGACTCCTTACCCCTCCAGCATCGTCTTGTCGCACAGAGCCTGTTGATTCTGCCCCCTAAATTGCACTTGAGTTCTGCTCCTCTCCGTACTCAAAGGCCTCAGGTGCCCATGCCTCTTCTATTCTCTCCTGGAAAACTATAGGCAGCTTCCATCTGATGACTCAGTCTCCATCCTTGCTCTGCTCCAATCTGTCTTCCAAAAACCTTACCTCATCATCATTCCATTGCTATCCTATTGCCCTCTCCCCCAGCCTGCTCCACTCATGGGATGCAGCCAGCACTGCTTATCCCAGCATTTGAGGCCCTTCACATTTGACTCCAGATTGCTGTCCTGGTTGCTGTCATACCTCTCCTGAACTTTGCCACTCCCATGCCCCTGCAATCCAGCCACACAGATGTGCTGCCCTCTCTATGCCTTTGCTTTCACTGCCTGAAATTACTCTCCAGCCTCTTATCTGGAAAACCCAGATGTCACCTCCTCTAGGAAGCTCTCCCTTGTTCCCTCAAGAAAAATAACTCTTTTCTCTGGACTTTCACAACACCTTTTGCATGCCTCAGATGCAGCACTTACATTGACTTTTACTTCACTCCTTATATTTCTGCCTCCTTTGCTAGACTGTGAACTCCTTGAGGGCAGAAGTCATCTTTGTATAGCCGCTCCTTAGCCCCGGGCATAGAATATAATGGGTAATCAAAAAATATTTGATGAATGACTAAATGATTTTATATCAAATATTGTGGCTGCCTTCTTGAAACCAGGTCAACATTAGACTTATTTCTCTGTGCCGAATCTAGGATCTGAGGACCAGTCTGGCTGGGCCTGGATGGAGCATAAGGCAGAGCGATTATTTCCAAAATGAGTGTTTTCAGTGGTATAAGCAATTTTTTGGTGAATATCTTTGTGCCTAAAGGTATTTCTGTATTTTGGATTCTTTCCTTGTGACAAATAAGAAAGAAAAACAATCAGACTGCCTAGCTCTTCTCTGGGATGTGCTAGGCCTCCAGAGTGGGGTAAGCCTCCTCTGCAACTCTTCTGGGACCTTGCCCTGGAACTCAGGTCAAGCCAGGAGTTACTGATGTAACATCTCATTAAGAAGTTACAGGATATGAGTGCTCTTTGAGGATAGGATAGAATGATTCTCCTCCAGCATGGGTGAGAATCTGGGACTCAGAGAAGGGGAGCAGCTTATCTAAGATTATCTGAGACAATCTTGAGAGACCTAAGATTCAATCTTGAGATCAATCTTGAGAGACAATCTACTAGCCAGACCTAAGAACCAAGGTTTTCTGACTGCCACACCTTGCTCTTTCTCCCACATCTCATGCCTGCCTTGGAACTGCCAGCACTAAACAAATTCTCATGGGAGATTAGAGATTGTCTCAGGAAGGAGCAGGGGCTGTGGGGAGAGCAGAAATCTTAAGAACAGGAAGCAATAGGCCTACCCCAGAAGGCAGCCATCCAAAACCTTCTCCATTCCCCTATCCTCAGAAGGACATTAGCTTAGTAGCTTCCAAAGGGAGATAGGGATGGAGGGGTGGGCAGAGGGAAACTAAGGCACTTAAAGAATGCGGTAGGACCACCTTGACCTCCTCCTCATCCTTCTTAATATAACAGATAATAATAATAGCAATAATAATATACATTTAATTGTCTAAGCCTCTCAAGTACCACGTCACTCATTTTATACATATTGAAACAGGCTCAGAAAAGTCAACCAACTTATTCAAAGCCACACGACAAAGACCTGCTAGACTCCAAAGCTCACAAGATGACCTACAATGACAGAAGTTTCCCATCTTCCAGCCAGTTTCAGGCCAGGTCTCCATTGAGCACATCAGGAAGGCAGGAGCCCTGAATCCTGAGCTCCCACCTCTTACAGAGAGTTGTTGTGAAGGATAAAAGATCTATGTGAACAGACCCAGGCATTATGGACACCTGATTTATGACAAAGATACCACTGCAGTGCAATGGGGGAAATGATATTGTCAGTAAATGGTGCTGGATCAATTGAATGTCCATAGAGAAAGAAGAGAATGTTGATGTCCTCCTCACCTCACACCACACACACAAATCATTCCAGCTGGGTTACAAATCTAAATGTGAGAGGTAAAACAATAATGCTTTTAGAGTAAAATATAGGACATTTTTGTGACTTTGGTATAGGCAAACATTTCTCCAATAGAACACAAAAAGCGCTAACCAAAAAAGGGAGTTTTTAGAATAAATTAGACTATATTAAGATTAGGAATATTTGTTCATCGAAAGATGCCATTGAGAGAGTGAAAAGGCAATACATCAAGAGAATGAGCAGACAAGCCACGGACTGGAGAAAATATTTACAAAAGACATATCTGATAAAAGTGTATCCAAAATATACAAAGAACTCTTAAAACTCAACAATAGGAAAATGAACAACCTAATTAAAAAATGGGCAAAAGATCTGAACAGACACCTCACCAAAGAAAATATACAGATGGCAAATAAGCATATGAGAAAATGCTCAGCATCATACGTCATTGGGAAACTGCTAATTAAAACAACAGTGAGATAACACTACGCATCTATCAGAATGGCCAAAATCCAAAACACTGACAACACCAAATGCTGGTGAGGATGTGGAGCAACAGGAACCCTCATTCGTTGCTGGTGGGATTGCAAAGTGGTATAGCCACTTTGGAATACAGTTTAATAGTTTCTTACAAAACCAAACGTACTCTTACTGTACAACCAAGCAAGTGCATTTCTCAGTACTAATTCAAATGAATTTAATGTCCACACAAAAAAATTGCACACAGATGTTTATAGCCACTTCATTCATAATTTCAAAAACTTGGAAGCAAGATGTCTGTCCATCGGTAAGTAAATAGACAGATAAACAGACAATGAAATATTATTCAGCACACACAAAAGAGCTTTCTAGTCATGAAAAGACATGGGAGAGACTTAAGTTCATATTACTAAGTGAAAGAAGCTAATCTGAAAAGGTTACATAGTGTAGGATTCCACCTATATGACATTCTGGAAAAGGCAAAACTATGGAGACAGCAGGAAGATCAGTGGCTGCCAGCAGTTAGCGGGGAGGAAGGGAAGAATATGCAGAGCACAGGAGATTTTTAGGGCAGTGAAACTATTCAGAATGATACTATCGTGGTGGATACATGTCATTATCCATTTGTCAAAACCCATAGAATGTACAACTCAAAGAGTAAGCCCTAATGTAAACTATGGACTTTGGGTGATAATGATGTGTCAATGCAGATTCATTGATGGTTACATGGGAGGGGTTACATGGGAGCTCTGTACTTTCTGCTCCATTTTGCAGTGAACATATAACTGCTCTATTAGAAAGTCTATTTTTCAAAGAAAAAATGGCAACACGGAGCGAGAGAATGTAGTGCAACACATATCCAACAAAGCACTTATATCTAAAATCTTACAAATCAATAAGGGGAAAAAAAGACAACGCAATTTTTTAAAATGGCAAAAGACTTGAATAGGCGCTTCTCAAAAAAAAAAAAATCCAAATAATATCCAAGTGGTCAATAAATGTATAAAATCATGCTCAACTTCACTACTCATCAGGGAAATGCAAATTAAACCCAACACACAATAGCACATTCAATGTCACTGAAGGTCTAGAGAAAAGACTAAATACCAAGATTTGGTAAGGATGGAGAAACTAGGACTAGGAACTGCTAATGGGAATGTAAATTGATATAATCACCTTGGAGAACTGACTTGCATAATTTATCAAAGATAAACATATGTATACCCTAAGACCCAGCAATCCCACTCCTTGGTATATACTCAACAAAAAATGCTCACGTATATCGACTTAAAGATATACTAGAATGTTCATAACAGCACCATCCATAACAGACAAAAATTGAGAACTACCAAAATGTCCACCAACAGTAGAACTGGTAAATAAGGTGTGAGATATGCATGAAATGAAATACAACAATGAGAATAAACAAATTACAACTACACAGCAACAAGAATAAATCTTGCAAACATAATATTCAGTGAAAGAAGCCAGAAATAAAAGTATGCCATTTATGTATGGCATCATAAAGTTCAAAACCAAGCAAAACTCTCTGTGGTGATGGAACATTTTTTGTATCCTGGTCATGGAGGTTGATTTACATGAATCAATGTATGTGTTAAAATTTCATAGAAATATACACCAAAAGAAATAAGTGCATGCAAAAACTGGTCAAACCTGAATCAGGTCTGTAGCTACATTTATATTATTGTACCAGCGTCAATTTCCTGATTGATTATGTACTGTGGTTCTGTTATTCCACACTGAGGGAAGCTGGGTAAAGGGGGCTTGAGAACTCTCTGTACTACTTTGCAAACTCTTGTGAGTCTAAGATTATTTCAAAATAAAAAGTTTTAAAAAAATAGACTAAATTAATTTACAGTGTTAGAAGTCAGGATAGTAGTCACCCAGTTACCCTTGGTATAGTCAGAAGTGACTGGAAGGGCGTACTAGGGTGCTGTCATGGTCTGTTTCTTGATTTGGGGGCTAATTACACTGAAGTGTTCATTTTGTGAAAATTTATCAAGATATTCATTTATGTGCATTTTCTCTATGCATATTATACTCCAATAATATTTTTTTTTAAAGCAACAATATGCTCGAAAAGAGCTTGACACAGTGCCCAGCACATTCTCAGTAAAAGTGTTTCCTACTCTTTAACTGTGGCTGTCTGCTACTTACCCATAGGACTACAAGGGTGGGAGTTCCAGGCAGTTATCTGGGGAATTAGCAAGACCTTCTGGCAGGAGAAATAGACCCCCATGTGAGGTCTACTGTACCTCATCCCAGCACTGAGCACAATATAAGGGGCTTATTGTAATAACTAGGCACATAACTTTACTAATCACCAATAATCTTATTGGTTTTTTGCTTAGAGTGAAATACACTGAAAATATAAAACAAATCTTGACAAGATAACAATCAAACAATATTCTGTTGCTATGAAGAACTTAACACAAATCACAAAGGGTATGCTCTGATTTTAGAATTCCTGGGGGGAAGAAGGGGATCCAGCTATTTGAGCCTTTTTGATAAGCTGTGCTACACTCACAGAAGCTGCTGCTTCCTATAGTTCCTTAAAGAGTCTTTATTTTTAATTTAGAGAAAGAACATTCTGCCAATGTCTGATGTGATAGAAAACTTTGAAACTACAGAATACACTACAGAAATGCAGATACTCAGATTGTAATATTTCAAAGTAACTATCTCAGTAAATTCAGTTTTAACATTTTGCCAGTTTGGTTTTCTAACGATTTTATGCAAAACAGTATTGATAAAACTTCAGAAGGGTTACTTGAGAATTGTTTTTGTACCTTTGGTGTGTCTACCACGTTGAGTTTTTCACCCATTTTTCATGGGATTGGAGTAAGAAATGCAAACAAAGCCAGTTGCTGTACTTAGCCTCAGAAATCTTGTGTCTCTGTTGGCAGTTGCTATATCAATTACAGGATGAAAAATGATGAACTATAATCCCTTCCCCTAAAGAATCCGCAGATCAGAGAACCATCATATGTTCTGGAGCATACGACACAAAAAATTTTAAAGTATTATCCTTTCAACCAAGAGAGTTTTATGAGGTAGGAAATATGATTTAAAACAGTTGGTTTTTACATGGCCTTTAGGACAATGACACTGTTCACTGTATTTTGTTAACTGGATTACAATGTATGCATTACAATTCGAATATGCAAGAAAATATAATTTTATTGTTCTCTCTATATTTTCATATTGTTTTAAAGTTTCCAAATGAACTGAAGGCGGGGGAAAAACTTATACTCCAACTCTTCTAGTTAAAATAGCTTCTGAATTAACTCATCTTTGGGGTAGCTTCTCGTCCTTCAAAGAACTCCTCCTTCACTCTCTCTTCTCCCTGAATGCAGTAGAGGCACCAGGAGGGAGCAGGATGTTTCATGCCCCGATCCATGGAGGAGGACTTCTGGTCTGAGCCATATGGTTTCTGCTCACCTGGGGGAAGGGGCACCTTGACCCACCTGGTCTCTGGACGTGAGCCTCTGTCCTCCTTCATCCATGTTGACCAATCCCATAGTCTGTGCTCTCAGCATAGGCAAATCACTTGGTGACTGCTTTCTGGAAAATGGCCCTCTCATCTTCTTCTTGGGCTCTGATGCAAGCTACTGACCCTCTAAGACTCAACTAAACTCTCGCCTGGACACCAAGCTTTGGGCTGCCTACTCACAGCCTCTTGTAATGGGAATATTCGGACCTCCCAGCCGTGAGGGTCCTTGGACCTGGTGATTCTTAATTCTCAGCCATCTTCTCTGCTTGCCAGAGTTGTACAGGCTTCTGGATCTCTTCCACAGCATGTGAAGATTACTTCAAGCTATCAGTCTAGAGCTTATAGTGTGTAAGTGGGGCATGAATGCTTGCAGCATTTCCCTGAACCTGTTGGGGCGAGTGTTTTTATTGAGGTTTTATCATCTTTCCTTTCCCCTGTATCCCTGGACTGAGGCGACATCCTGATCTTATTTCATCCTTTCCTAGCAACTGAAGAACACTCTGCTTTCCCTTCCTGTCTGAAAGGACTTCTCTTACATCATTTCTGTCTCCCTTCCTACTCCAGCCCCATAGCCCTGAGTTTGATGGTAGAAATGCTATAGAGCACAAACCCAAACCACAGAGAATAGAAAAATACACCAGGAGGGGTATCAAAATTATATATGATCCCTGACATATGATTCTGACCAAGTTTCCTATATACTTGTAGCTAACAAGCAGCCAGGTTTCAAAGGGCTAGCAACCACTACAGCAGTTTGTCCTAGCTAATGCTCACACAAACGTCCAGATTCTTCTGGCAAAGGGCAGGCAATGACCAGTTTTCATAGGGCCTCCCAATATACCTACCAGATATATGTGTGTTATTTTTGCATATAAATATAACTCAGGTATAGTATTGGCCTAATCCAAAGATTTTAGAGTAATAAATTCAATAGAAACATTCTTTGACAAAGTCTAAACTCCAAAAGCTGAATTTGACCTGTCATACAGAGATTTCTTCTGCTCTTTTTATTAACCCACTGATGTTTTTATTTTTATTGGTACAGAGTTCCGGTCAAGATGGCACAATAGATGGTACCTAGCATCACTCTCTCCCACAAATCAATGAATTTATGACTATAAAAATGTAACATCAGCCAAGCTGGGGCCGCTGGAGCTCAGGTGAAGAGGAGGAGAGACCTACGGAGTTCATGAAGGTGGGAGAAACCACGATGAGAGAAAGAAAAAGCTGCTCTGAGTGTTTTGGCCTGTGGCTGCTTTAATGCTGGAGCACGTGGAGCAGGAGCCGGCAGAAGCCGCAGCTGTGACCTTCAGATGGAGTTACTTGGAGGTAGAAGGGGAGAAGAGGACCTTGGTGGCCCTCAGGACAGCAAGACCACTAATAGGGTTCCCATGGACCCACGCTCTGAAGAGTCAGAACAGCCAAAAAAGGGGAGCCATTCAGAGGCGGGTGAGTCATCATAAGGGACTGGCACAGGGCCCGTCCCATGGGAAGTGTTTGGAGCACCGGTGATGGGGGAGACGGGCACACCAGGGGAACACTGGGACACAGCAAGGACAACTGATCTGCCCCCTAATCAGCACAGGACCACTCAGAGGAGACTGGTCAGGAATGCAGAATTGCATGAGGTGCAGTTTAATGAAAAAACTCAGGCCCAGATCTGAGTTTATATACAACCCAGGTGCACTGAGTATCAGAGCCGGAAGTACCTATAAGGTCAACCATTAAACCCTGAGCTGCTCAAAAAATCTTCCCTAGGGAAACAGCAGCAAAGCAGCAATTTAGGTCAACCACAGGGCTCAAGTACTGGTTCCCATAGGAAGTTCCCCTGTGTTAGAAGTAAGCAAAGGACAAAAAGTTAGTTCCGGCCCAGGTACACCACCAATGCCTTGGGGCCTGCCAGAGGACATGAGGCATGGAGCTGAGGGCAGGACCCCCACCCACAACCACTCACACCACCAGCACCTTGGGGCCCTGCCCAGGAACCTAAGGATTGGAGCCAGGGACTGGATCCCACTCCCACATCCAGGCACACCACCAATGCCTTGGGGCCTGCCCAGGGACCCAGGGCTAGCAGCAAGTGACTGGACCTTCCCACAACCAGGCACACTGTGACACACCTCAGGGCCCTGTCCAGGGGCCCAAGGCATGGAGAAGGAGACTGGACCCCCCTCCTACAACCAGCCACCCCTCTCCAGCACCTTGGGGCCCACCCAGGGACCTGGGGCATGGATAAGGGGACAAGACCCCCCTCCCACAACCAGCTCACCGTGCCAGCGACTTGGGGCCTGCCTGGGGACCCAGGGCATGGAGAAGGGGACTGGACCCCCTTTCCCACAACCAGCTCACCATGCCAGTGCCTTGGGGCCTGCCTGGGGATCCGGGGCATGGAAAAGGGCACTGCATCCCCCTCCCATAATCAGACACCCCACACCAGTTCCTTGGGTCCTGCCCAGGGGCCTGGGGTATGGAGCCAGGAACAGGACCCCCCTCCACAACCAGGCACCACATGCCAGCACCTCAGGCCTGCCCTGGGACCTGGGGTATGGACCTGGGGACCAGACTGCCCTCCCACAACCAGGCACAAAGCACCAGTGCCTCAGGGCCCACCTGGGGACCCAGGCCATGGAGAAGTGGACCGGACCCCACTCCCACAACCAGGCTCACCACACCAGCACCTTGGGACCCACTTGGGGACCTGGAGTATGGAGCTGGGGATCAGACACTCTCCACAACCAGGCACACTGCCAGCACCAAGGAGAATGACAAAAACATCTCCTCAATGTGGATGGCCCACCACAGCCACCACGATAACCATGGCTGCCGCAAAGGCAGCTAGACACCACGACCACCATGCAGATGGTCTGCCAGCCACTAGAGTGCGTTAACACAAGGAGAGTCACCAGCAGACATAAAGAAAGGAGGAGGATGCCTCCCTCCATAGAGCCCATTTCAGAGTGATGGAAGAGGCATCTGCTCTATGATAGTATTGGGGGACCTGATCACACCTCTCAGCATTAGACAGGTGATTTGGGCAGCAAATAAACAGAGTAACCATTATTCTTTCAGAGGGTGAGAAGAAATCTAGGGTGATTAGAAGGGAGAGGAGGGAGAGAAAGGGGGATGGGGAGGAACATAAATAATAATTACTATTAGTAACAATATATATACTAGTAATATTGATTTGATCAACATATCTCAATGTTGAACCCCCAAAATTTGTATAATCAATTTTGATTCAATAAAAAATAAATAAATAAAAATAAAAAATAAAAAAAATTTTTATTGGTACAGTGTACTTTGATCTTGTAATGTTTAATCAATTAAAGACTAGTAGAATGGTAATTAAGTATTACTGGGCAACTGGCATAAAATCATATTAATGGAATAGTGCAAAGATGCATTTTAATATACCTTAGATCTTACCTCCTCTGTTGCAATAATTGTTACACATCACAATACTGTAGTTGTATGTTTAAATCCAGATCTTACATCCTATATTTGAATCCTGCGTAAGTATGTGTTTCTTTGCTAATGCTTTCATGCTAATTTTTAAGTGTTTTAGTATATTTAATAGCCACAACCAATACTCTTGCCACCTCCGACTCATGTGGATTTCTCAGAGTCACTGTTTTTAATGCAGCATTCTTTTACATCTTCCTGCCTCTCCTGGGCCTCTGGCTCACACCTGAAACCTCTGCCCGCACCTTGGGAGGGACATGATCATGTAGGGCCTGATGCTGGGTTATCCTAATCCAGGAATAAAATAGCCGCATCCATAAGATAACAGACTATCATCCAAGTCTGCACATTGGCTGATCTTTGGAGCTGGTCAAAGGCTAAATCCTTAGCCACCTGGGGACATGTCTGGATCTTTATTGTTCTTCAAGCTACCTTCCCTCTAAATACACATGGAAAATAGCTAACATCTATTGAGAACTTATTATGAGACAAATACTTTACATTCATCACCACAGTTCATCTCCACAATGAATCTTTGAGGTACGTACTTATAATCCTATTTTATAGCCAAGTAGAGTGAAGCTCAGAGAAATTAAGTAATCTATTTGAAATCACACAGCCAGCAAACAATAAAGCTGTGATTTGAACCCATCTAACTCCAGTGCTCTTAGCTATTAAAATTGAGATATGGAAAAGTTAAATAGCTTGTCTACAGTTATAAAGCTAGTAAGTGGATGGACTGGGATTCAAATCCAGATATTATCTAACTCTAAATCTTTGTTCTTAACCCTCCAGGACAGGGAAGAGGAATGAAACAGAATAGGTCTATGAGAGTAGCATAGATTCAGATGATCATAGCAGGCACTAGCCTTTAAATAGAAACTGGATAGAAGGTTTGTAAAAGACAGCCAATCAGAGATTCATTTCAGCTGACTGGATGGTGGGTCTTAACCAGTCAGAGAACAAGGTCTTTGGAGAGCCTGTGGTGGACCTGACCAATGGGAGCTGAAAATTGTGATAGGGGAATGTTGGGACTGACCAATCAGTAACTGAGAAAAGGTGACTATTCAGTTAAATGGACCAATCAAGGAGTCACAGCTACGCCTGCATCTCAGGGCTAGGAAATTGCTCCTTGGAGAGATAATCTGACTTCCTAATGGCGAAAGGCCATGCTGGTCTCTGACTGGCGCCAGGGTTCCAGGAAACAGGTCTGAGACCATCTCCATGCCAGCAGCAACTGCCAGGGCGACTTTGCTCATAGATCAGCCATGAGGTCAACTGTTTGAGTGACTCACATCGTGAAAATGAGGCAGCAGTGTCAGGCCTTACTGTTTCTCTGTAAGCATTTAAATTGATTTTTGCAGCTGGTTAAATTCCCCCGTTTGTTTTTATACAGAGGCTTAGGATGAGGTTGGATATCAGGTCCAAAGATATTACCAGGTAAAACAGCCCTTCCGCCCCCTGCCATGCAAGATCCAGACTCTGTGACCAATGAAACTGACTGGCCAGGAGTCACTCTCCGGGACGGCCTCACTGACAGTCACTGCCTCAGACAGCCCCACTGCTGACAGCCTGAGGAAGCCACCACCACAGACTGAGAGAAAAACCTTAGCTAAAGACGGGGACAGTCCCATCCCACCCACTGCCACCAGTGTCAAGAAATCACATTTCCTCAGGCCCCTGCAAACCATATGATGCCTCCCTTTTGGACAGAAACTTCAGAAGCACCAGGAATTATGCGGAGAATCTTCAGGGAAGGAAAGGAGGCCCTGGTGCTGCATCCCTTGGAGTTAACCTTCTGTTCAAAGCTCTTTCCTACTGCTCTCTCCATGTGAGCAGCCACGGTGCCGCTTCCCAGTTCACACAGCTTTCCAGGCATAGGCACACTGTCTTGGTTTGGGTTGCCCTGAAAGCAGAGCGTGAGACAAGGACTTGATGGAGGTGGTCTCCTTGGAAGAAGATCTGAGGAAGCAGAAGTGTAGGAATAGCAAAAGTGAGACAGGGAAGCAGGAAAAGCTTAAGATGAGGGTATTTCCTTGCGGTAACATACGTAGGCATAGGGGGCTCGATTCTGCTGGAACCTATGTGAAGTGTACCCAGTGCCTCCCAGAAGTCTCCATCTGATAGATGATAGCAGGAGACTTTATCCACCACCATCTCCCCCCCTTCACTGAAAATTGTTCCTGGGGAAGTTAACTGCTTTGTGCTTCTAGGCAATGTTTGCAGGCTGTGAGCAAGCTTCTGTGGCAGGGGGAATCCCTGAATCAGAATCCGGAAAGCCTCTGGCTCCTTCCTGCTTGAGGTAGGACACTGAGCATAAGTCTGAGCTTGCACAGAACTAACTGTCCACCGCAGCCATGGCTGACATCAGAGGTGGGCCAGTAGCTTGTGGTGCAGCAGCGGAGAATACACACACTGGAACCTTCCTGAACAATTTTCTGAGCTCTGATCGAGAACAACAGGGAAATAAACTCAAAAGGAGCAAGAAATGGGAACGAGTTTACCTCCCTAAACTAAGGTGTGCAGTATTCCACACTTCTACCTCAAAGGCATTGTAGAAAAACCTACAACTTCTGAATTCTGCAAATTTGGGTTCAAGTCCTGGCTCTGCCACTTAGTAAGTTAGTAGACTTAGGCCTCCATTTCCTTGGGTGTATACTAGGGATAAAACTACTTAAGTCAGTTGTATGCAAAGATCTGGGAACACAGTAAGCCCTTTCTTGACATACGGCAGCTCTTACTAAAGGGCTGGCACATTTTGAGCACCGTCACAGACTCATGCCAGGAGCCATCTCTGTGCTCCAGGCTGTACCTAAGGGAAGGCAGCCATTTCATCTTCTCTAGACAAGAGCTGCCTGATGTCCTGACACTTTTAAGGCCAATACCAGATAGCCGTATGGTCTCAGCTGTCTTCATCCAGAACCCTAACAGAACTACTTCTTGTCCTAGAGATTTGGCTCAAACCAGTTAGGAGGTACAAGGGAAGCAGGTCTGAGTGAGATATGTAAAATACAGGTATTTTTTAAAAATGGAATGATGTGGAAAAGATCAGTCTTTGGAGAACTATCTTGACCTTTCCCTCCACAGTGGAAGTAAAAAATGCAAACTTTCCTCTATGAACTTATCTGTTTCAAAGTCTGGGTTCCATACCATTGGGTGAAGAAAGCAGGACAATGTAATAAGCAAACTCAGATTCCAGAGGAGAGTGCCTCTATGTGTCATCTCCAACCATCTGTGTTCCTGAATTGCGCTAAAAAGTGGTGCTATCTACCAAATACATTTTTAAAACTTGTTTATTTTCCTTATTCAGTTGTTTCCATATTTTTATACCACTCCTCAAATTTCCCCCTCAGATGACCTGAAATTTGAATTATTTAATCTGGGTTAAAAGGGTCATGTGTTTTAGTCCAAAAACCTTCTTCCTTGGGCCTCTGCCGTGGGGGTCTAGGGCAGGACAGGTGCCCCCATATAGATCTATCTGACATGCAGACAATAGGTCTGCAGGAGAATTTCTCTAGGAGAAGGTGGTGAAAGAGCCCCATGCTGGGAGTAGAGAGCATAGGCCCTCCAGCAGGCTCTGCTGTGAATGGACTGTGTGAACTTGGGCAGGTGCCTTACCTCTTGGGGCTCCAGTTTCCTTTTCTTTAAGGTGAGGAGCTCAGATACGAGGTGTTCTGAGGGTCTGTAGATGTGATCCGTGGGGGCTTAGGCAGAAGTCCCTGCACACCCAGGATTTTCCGAGCTCCACTATGGCGTCCCTGGTCTGCCTAGGGGCTCCCGCAGGGCAGGATCACATTGCCCCAGATTCCGGGACTGGCTGTGGCACAGCCCCGGGATCAGGTGACAGATCCATCCAGCCTGGACTGGCTCAACCTCTCGGCTACAGCAGCAACCATGGGGGCTGTAAAACCAGAGCTAATGCAAGCCAGCTGGAGGCCAGGACAAGATTGATGAAGGACAGCAAGAGGATTTGGCTGGGGCTGGGGGAAGGAGGCTAGAGAATAATTGGTCCTGCCTGCTTCCCAGAGGCCCCCAAGCCAGGTAAACCTCATTAAATGGGAACCCCCAGTGGAGAATTCCCGCTCATGACCCAGAGAAAGAAGGCCTGTTAGGAGTTAATTAGTGGTGAAAGTGCCAATTGGGGCAAGTGTTTAAACTATTAAATGGCTGAGCACCTGTTTAACTACAAACAACTGATATGTCAATTATCTGACCATTAAAGCAGGTCCTTATGATAGTGATTACCAACCTCGGGTGATCCTCAGTGTTATGTTAAGCATGTTTCCAATGCGATGACCCTGATTGGTCAGCCATGGGTGAGAACCACTGGCCTAAATTATTTACTAGCCCAGGATCTGTTGGCCCAATCTCAGTGGCTACATGTATCAGCAGGCGACAGATACTACTACCAGGACTCTTTCTATAATTCATTTAGCGTTTGCCATGCACCAAGAACAATGCTGGGCTTTTAGAATGCATTGTCTTTTTTAATCCTCATAACAGCCATGTGTGGTTGGTGTTGTTATCCCTTGTCTACGGAAGATGATGTAATTGAGCTCAAAAAGGGGGAGAAATTGAATAGAGATAACAGAATTAGTTAAGTGGCGATGATTATATTTGATCCAAGATATTTTGACTCTAGAACCCAAATCTTCACTTTATCCTTTTTAATGATCCCCAAAGCCTTTTCTGTCCTTTGGGTGATTAAGGCAAAACTCTCTTAGGCTTTTGAGAATAGTCATAGTGCTATTCAAGATGTTATCCATTATATAGATTGAAAAACCAAGTCCCCAAAAGGGGACATTTATTTATTCAAGGAGTTCAGGTTTATGGCTCTCATGTCTGGACCATTTTTCTCTAGACAAAGCTATCAATCTGGAATTATGGACTAGAAAGGAGGAAAATAGACTGGTCTCCAGTGCTAAATGTCCACATGTGTTACCCTTGTATTCAAGAGATAGTGATTTAGTTAGGGGCACTGGGGTCTAATCACAGCCACATCACTGACCCCAAGTGTGACCTGGGACAAAGCACTGAACTTCTGCAGGTCTCAGTTTTCCCATCTGTCAAATGGGAATGTCACTATCTGGTCTGCCTTCTGCCTTGTGAGTGGAAAATAGGCGAGAAAAAAAAGAGTATTGTCATGGCATAAGGAATTGCTCCAACTGGTGTAGAGCAGATTTGAGTTTCAGGTCCTCTCACACAACTACATGGCAACTTAGGGCTTGAAAAGATGGCCCTTTAGGCACAGGATCCAGAGCCAATCTTCCCCTTCCTGGGTGACAGGAGGCTAAGGAAAACGCTTCCTAATTTTGTCTAGGGAGCATGCAAGGTGGTTGACCAGATGGCCCGCTGGGCCTTCTTCCTGTGATTCCTGGTCTTGACTTTATTGGTCAGGCCAGGCTTGACCAGGAGCAGCCTCCTCCAGAGCCAGCCTCACCTAGGGGCCCCATGCAGATGCCCGCCTAGTTCCCTTCCGGCCCCGGTGGAGGCATGAGCCTCCCCCCGCCTCCTGCCTGCTCCACACTCCTCGGCCGACAGCCCAGCAGCTGTTGCCTCAGATCAGTGTGGACCATCTAATCCCCTCTCTAGAGCCCTGGCCCCCTCCTCAGGCAGTAAATTAAGGAGGATGTAAGAACAGAGGGCACCAGCGTCAGCAGAGCGGCATCCAAAACATCCTCCCCCACCCTGCGCCTGAGTCATAGGGCCCTGAATTGGCCCCTCTCCGCCCGAGGTGGGGAGGAGGAGGCAGGGAGAGCCAGGCCTGCTGGAAGAGAGAAGCCGAGAACCCAGGGGACAGAAAGGGCAGGGGCCTTATAGAGAGGACCAGGGCTGGGCTTCCGGGTGTTCTAGCTCCGTCGCCTTCCTTGTGACTCTGTGTGAGACCCCAGATCTCTACACCACAGGGCAGGGAGCCCAGACATCAGTTTCTTTATCATGCCCTGACTTCCTGATCCCGTCTCCATCACAGGCCACTCCAGGGCCTGTCCCAAATCCCTGTGGTGAGGGGCTGTGGTGGCAGAGGCATCTCTGGCAGCTGTCCTCACCTCCTGTCCCTGAGAGTGTAATCTATAGGATTGATCTAAAATTCTATTACTCTCTGACTTAAAAACACCATCTAAGACTCCTATGCAGATAATATATTGAAACCCGTACCAAGAGCTTCCTGATTTGACTCCAATCTACCAACAAACTGAAAATGGATGAAGAGGGAGAAAGATGGCCAAGTAAAACTGATAGCAACCATGCGCATGGCCTAGAAAAAAGAGCAATGTAGGGACCCTGCCCAGTTTTTTAGAGATGTCATATGGAAGGAGGGGCTGGTGGATGATGCAATGGTCTGGTGCAGTGATCGGAGTAAGATGATAAATGCCAGGAGCCTGAGATTTTAGGTCACTGAAGTCAATACCACCTTTTAGATTTCACTGAGATGTAGTAGGAAACAGGATGGAAATATTTCATGTGCACAAAGAAGACGTGTCCATTTAGAGGGAAGGACAAAAAATCCTACACGTCAGAAACATCAACATTTGTGTTTTAGACTGGCTGGTTAGAGCACAGCCTTATAGCACCGAGGTCACGGATTAGGATTCTCGTACCAGTCAGCCACAATCAAACAAACCAACCAAAAACCCAAAAAACGTTTGTGCTTTAGTCTTGCATTAAAACCGTTTATACGATGATGACTATCAAGTTTCCATTTTCAGGCCAACTCTCTCAACTGAAGTCCAAACTCATATCTATCAGCCTCCTTGAGGTCATCACTTGAATAAACAACAGACCTCTCAAGCTTAGCCTATCCAGAACCGAACTCCTGATCTCCTCCCACAAACTTGCTCCACATACATCCTTTCCAACCTCAGTTGAGGGCGACTCCATCATTCATGTTACTCAGGCAAGAACCTTGATGCCATCTTTTAATCTCTTTGTCTCCCCTCTCCACCCACTCCCATCACATCCGATCTGTCATGACATCCTATTGGCTCTGCTTTCAAATACTGTATCAAAAAGCTGACTCCTTCTCACTCCCACCCCTGTTACCTCCATGGACCACACTACAATCGTTTCCCCCGGATGACTGCAGTACAAGCCCTCTCTAAGTCCTCCTGCTGCTACCCTCACCTCTGCCCCTCAGCCCCACCCCATCTATTCTCAGCACAGCAGCTAGAGGAATCCCTTTAAAAGTGTCAGTTAGGTCTCATAACTCATCTGTTCCAAACTCTTCAAGGCTTCCCATTTCACTCAAGCTGAAAGCCAATGTCCTGGCAATGCCCACAAGGCTGCACATGATCTTTTTCCATTGACATTTGGACCTCATCTCCTGCTACTCTCCCCCTTGCTCTGCTCCAGGGACACAGACCTCTTTGCTGTGTCTCAAACCTGACTGACATGATCCTGCCTTAGAACCTTTGTTGTAATTGTCCTCCACCTGGAATGATCTTCTGCCAGTTATCTACCCTCCTAACTCCTCATCACCTTCAAGTTTTGCTCAAATCTCACCTTTTCAAGGAGGCCTGCCCTGACCACCCTTTCACATCAATTGAAGTCTTCCCTTTCCAGCATCAGGATCTTCCTGACCCTGATGTACATTTTCTTTTCTTTTTTTCTTTTATAACACACAGTTAGAGTGTATAATTGACTTATTTATTATCTTTATACTTGTTGAACATCTCTCCCACCTAAAAGGTAAGCCTCACAGGATCTGTATTTTGTTTACTTCTATATCCCAAATGTCTAGTACAGAGCTTGGTCTATTCATGAATGAATGAATCAATCAAGTTTGTAAATGGGAAAGGTGTGTCTCCTAACACTTTCCTGGCTACGTTAGAGAAATGGAGGTTGAGATATTGAAACATATTCCAGGGCTTGCCTAGAGATCCATTTCAGCAGTGATAGGGTCCCCATCCATTACAAGGGACTTGTGGTTAAAAATTAAATATATCACAGACCTTGAGGTGTTATTAATACAGCCATACTTATAGCTGATCCAATAGAAACTGCCAAAAATCAGAAACACTTATTCCCAGTATTCCTCTGGTTTACCCCATGCCTACTGCCCTGTTCATGACTTCACAATTGGGTAACTGTCTTTGTTCTTGATTTAGCGCCTTAACTTTAGATATCTGTCCTCACACCCATAGCAGTCAATGACTGCTGTATTAGAATGCCACTTGTGGACTTTGGCCACTCAATGCAAAAGGCTTATTTTGTTACCAACTTTTGCCTCATTTTCATTTTTACCATCTGGGTATGAGAAAGCACATGTATTTGTTTTTTGTTGCTGTGTAACAAATTACCACAAATTTGGTGGCCTAAAATAATACTCATTCAACATCAATTGTCATCAAGGAAATCCAAATCAAAACCACAATGAGATATCACGTCATACCCACTAGGATTGTGCTAATAAAAAGACAGATAACAAGTGCTAGTGTGGATGTATTCCCACCACACGTTTCTTCTGGGAGCATAAACAGTGCAGTCACTTTGGAAAACAGCTTGGCAGTTCCTCAAAAAGTTAAACATAGAGTTGTCATGTGACCCAGGAATTCCACTTCTAGATATATACCCAAGAAAACTGAAAATGTATGTTTACACAAAAACCTGTTAAGAAATGTTCATAGCAGCTTTATTCATAGTAGCCCCAAAGTGGAAACAACCCAAATGTCCATCAACTGATGAATGAATAAGTATAAAGTAGTATATCCATACACTGGAATATTACTCAGTCATGAAAAGGGATGATATTCTGATACATGCTACAGCATGAATGAACCTTGAAAACATTATGCATAGCAAAAGAAGCTAGATACAAATGGCCACATGTTGTGTAATCCCATTTACATAAAATGTCTGGGAGAGGCAAATCCATAGATACAGAAAGCAGATTAGTGATTGACAGGGGCTGGGGGAAGGGAGGAATAAGGAGTGACTACTCAATAAATATGGGCTTTCTTTGGTGGAAGAGGGACAGTGAAAATATTCCGAAATTGGATAGTAATGATGGTTGCACAATTTTGTGAATATACTAAAAGCCACCAAATTATGCACTTAAAAAACACCCTTTAATTAGGTCACAGTTCTGTAGTCAGAAATCTGGGCGGGCTTGGCTGGGCTCTAGTTTCAAAGTCTTACAAGCCTGACATTGAGGTGTTAGTAGGAGGGTGGGCATGAGATACATCCCAAGAATATACTTCCAAACTCATTCAGTTTGCTGGCAGAATCCCGTCCTTGTGGTTACGGTGCTGAGGTCCCTTTTCCTCACTGGCTGCCTCTCTCTCAGCACCTGAGGGCCACCTGCATTCCCTCTCATGTGGCCTCTCTGTCTTCAAACCAGCAACAGCGTGTTGAGTTCGTCTTATGCTTCAAATCTCTCTACTTCCCCTTCTGTTACTGGCTTGAGGGAATTCTTTGCTGTTAATAACTCAAGGGATTAGATTAGACTCCCTCAGATAATCTCCCCTCTTTAAGGCCAACCGTACCATACAATACAGCACAATCAGGGGAGTGTCATATTCACAAGTTCCAGGGATTGGGGCGTGGAATCTTGGAAGCCATTCCTAGGAATTCTACCACTAGAGCACCTGGTAATTATTTTGGGGAGACTTGCTGACAGTTCAGTCTCCGGAAGGAGCAAGTATTCCTGAGCACCTGTTCCATCCACATGCCGAGGGTCCCTTGAGTTACCCTTTGTCTCCCTGGTCCCTCAGCCAGTCCCAGCACATATTGTGTGCTCAGTGATACTCATTAAATGTCTGCTAATTGAATGTTCCTACCCTGTGGGAAATCACTGTTCACCTAAGAAGACAGACCCATACATACACCAGGAAGCTTTGGGGGACTAATAGCCATGCTAGGTAAGCACCATTGGTAAGAACACAAGGGAGGATGTGTCCTGGCCAGTTTGATGAAGAGAGGTGATAGGAACCCTGAAAGTAACCAAGCCATTTTTAAGCTTGTGATAACCACAAAGGTTATCTGCATGAGATATATGCCAAGCATGTCCCCATTTTTGGAAGGCAAATTTCAAAAAGTGGGAAGAGAAGATAGACAGGCTCCCATAAGCAAATGGGTTATTCAAGGATAAAATATTTTAAAATTTAATTGCACATGATTCCTGTGAAGAAGAAAAGTGGGGGAGAATTGGGGGGTCGGTGGTTAGTAGCCAAAGAGAACAAGGGAGACTGATATAAACTCTGCAGAGTGTCCTCTCACGGTCACATTCATTCTTTCAACAAATATCTACTGAGTGCCAAGTATCTACGGAGGGTTCTGCACTAGGCATAATAACACAAGGAGAAAGCAGAGGGAAAATGTGGGAGGCAGCCTTGGAGATGGCCCCCAGTGATCCCTGCCTCTTGGTATAATGTGATCCCTTCCCTTTGAGAGTGAGTATCAGCAGAAGTAATGGGATGTCACTTCCGAGATGAGATTATAAAGAGATGGGCATTGTTTTGGGTGTACTCCCTCTCTCTCGAGCTCTCTTGGTTCACTTGCTACAAGAGAAGCCACCTGCCATGTTGTGAGCTGCCCCACAGAGAGGCCCACATGGCAAGGAACTGATGTCTCCAGTCAACAGCCACATGAACGAGCTGGACATGGATCCTCCCCTAGTCAAGCCTTGAGATGATGCAGCTCCAGCCAATACCTTCACCGTGGCCTTGTGCAGTCCCTGAGCAAGACCACTGCCAAGGTGCTCCTGGATTCCTGATCCACAGAAACTGTGAGATTATAAATGTTTATGGTTTTAAGTTGCTAAATTTGGAGTGATTTGTTATGTGGCAATAGATAACTTTTATAATAAAGATAATGCAGGAAAGACTGTAATACTTTATAATAGTTATAATAAAGCATATAAAGACTGTAGCCCAAAATCAGAGGCAGGACACACACCTGAAGATGAACCAGAGAGAGGTCTCTGGGGAATAGAGCCAGGAAGGGAGAGGACCGTGTAGAGTGAGACTTGGGAAAATGCTAGACAGCAAAAAAGGATTTCTTGGGTTTTGGTCAGGGCAAGAAGCAGAACAAAGAAGGCTTCCTATTGGGGATGAAGGTGGTGGCAGGAAAACTCTCCAGTTTCATCCTGCACCTACTGTCTCCATAGGGGCCAATGGGTCACAAGCTGCTTCATTCATTTCTCAAATATTGCCAAGGGCGGAATTAGGTCAGCTTGGAGCAGATTGAAGAAGGGGATGTGGGGGGAAATTGTCCTAGAGCTCAGAGGTCTGCTGAATACATTCTTCTTTAGGCCCTAAGAAATTCTACTCTGGGTCCCAACAGCACATGAGGTGAGATTGAAGTGCTGTTGGTAGTCCTCGGGGAGATCTGGGGAATGGGAGAAGTCATATTGTTAGAATACATGTTAACTGTAAATATTATTGTGCACTTAACATTGTGCTAGGAACTGTTCTAAGCGCTTTCCATGGATTTTCTCATTCGATTCTCAAAACAACCTTATGAGATAGATACTTCTTATGATCAGCTTCCTTTGACAGATGAGAAATATGAGGTGCAGGGAAGTTCAGTAACTCGATAAAGACACAGGGTATCACAGAGCCAGGACAGGGCAGGAGTCAGGAGGTCCAGACTTAATGCCTTTGCCCTAACCACATGGCCCTATTACCACAGAGATGGCAATGCTCATATTCTCCCACTTGGGGAGAAGCAATTTGGCTCAGCTAGCATAAGTATGAAGCTTCCTGAGATGCGGGGCGTGCAGGCACACAGCCCTGTGTCGGTCATGTGTCTGTGTGTGCAGTGTGAATGCGCATATGCTTGATATTTGTGTGCCTTGTGTTCTGAGCCAGCAAGTTGTTGGGAAAAGCTGAAGGGAAAGGGGCGGGGCACTCATACAGTGCCCAGGGTGCCGGGAAGCAGCAGGAAGTTGGTTAGTGGGTCAGGCAGCCGGTCACCCGAGCAGGAGGGTGACAGGTGGGCAGGGTTGTCGGGGGTGACCAGCCAGCTCCCACCTGCCGGGGCTGTCCATCAGCACCAATGCTGGTGGTGCCCAAGGCCAGGACCCCCAGCTGGCCAGCCCAAGAGACACACCCTTCCAGGGAACATCCCACGGTGGCAGAGACCCCTCACAGCCAGTCCCAAGTCCTAGCCCAGACCTGAGTACCCAGACTCCACCCTGTCCTCTCTTACCCACTCCCACACCAGAGGCTAAGAGCTGCCTTGGCCACCTCAGATGCTGAGAGCTAAGTGATGGGATGAGTTGGGGTGGGGACACATGGCCAGTGGGTGTCCTCCCACACTTCACATTCGGATGAATGGAAGTACATAACCTTGCTAAATTTGTGGGATCGGAAAATGCAAAAGGTCCTCAGAGGACATCTAAATCACACCACTTTATTTTTCAGATAAGCAAAACTGAGGTTCGTAGAGGCCCTGAGAACCCCAGGGTTCAAAGATCCTGGGATCCATCAGGTGTCTGGCAAGAGTTTGAAGATTAGACCTGAAGTTTAGCTGCCCTGAGTGGAAGCGAGTCCTGCCTGGGTACAGCGTGAGCAGGTGGAGGCTGTAAGAATGTGTGGCGGGGGAAGAGGGAATCCCGGGACTTTACACATCCAGGTAGGGGAGGGGACCAAGGTCTGGGCAGCCGCGCAGGGAAATGAGAGGCGTAGAGAGTGTGGGAGTGGAATCCAAGTCGTGATCCACTGGAG
Source organism: Cynocephalus volans (assembly GCF_027409185.1). NCBI lineage: Eukaryota > Metazoa > Chordata > Mammalia > Dermoptera > Cynocephalidae > Cynocephalus > Cynocephalus volans. The sequence goes on from NC_084463.1 coordinate 117,573,856, forward strand.
GGGACAGGCACGGAGCTGGCAGGTGCGTGGCTCTGGGGTAGGGGTGGGCCCTGCGGATCCTGCAGTGGGGACACTGGGATGCGGGTTGTGGCTCTGGCCTGCCTGAGGACGGAGATGGAGGCTGGTGGGCACACGGGGAGGTCCGGGGGCGAGGTCGATGCGGTGGCAGCGCGGGTCAGTGGGCGGCGGAGGGCTGGAGAGCTTTGTGCAGGGCCGGGAGGTGGCAGCCGGCGTGCGGAGGGGCCCCGCGGTGGGCGCGCGGCCGCGGCCGGGGCGGGGCTGGGGCTGGGGCTGCGGTGAGGGGCGGCGCGTGGCCGGCCGCCCCCAGCTGTGGCGTCGCTCAGGCCGGGCTTAGCGGGGCCGGGGCCGGGGATTAGGGGCAGTGGCCGCACCTGGCGGGGCGGCCGCAGGGCTAATGCTGTGTGACCGCGGCCGCCCCGCCCGACAACTGGCTTGCTCCCCGCCGAGAAGGGCTGTGGGCTCGTTAGCCCGCGCCGGCGTGTGCCGCGGGGGCCTGCGGCTGTCGCTGATGGCCACCGGCTGCGCCGGCCTGAGGGGTCCCGGGAGTGAAGCTGCTGTCCCACCGCGTGTCGGGGCTTTGAGGGTCAAGTGGGGGCCCTTGATTGTGTGCCCCTGTGAGCAGTTGTCACTGTGTGATGATGCGGCTCTGGGTCTGAGTCCCTGGGGCTCTGACTGGAGGTGCCTCTCAGAGATGACAGTCCTTGTTATTACGCTATGTGGACTATGTGTGTCATTGTCCAGGACCTTAACTCATATTGCAAGTGTCTCTGTACAAGAGACTGTCTATGGGACACCTCCATGCGCTGTGTGTTTAGGGGTATCAGGAAGATCTCCCACCTTCCTCGGGGTCTGCTGCCCAAGTTCCCTCTGTGGATATTACCTTTGGGGTGCAAGTCCCCCCCACCAGCTGTCTACTTCCCAGCATCAGTGTCTCAGCCATGTACCATGCAGGTTCCAAAATCCCTGGTGCTGAGATGGAGACCATAGGAGGAAAATTCTGGCCACTGGGCTCCTGCCCTCCCTAAATTCATGACTGCCACCCTCAAGCCCATCCTCAGCACAGGCCTAGCTCAGGGACCCTACCACACTTTAACCTGCCCATTTTTTACCAAAATAATTGGATCTGAACAAAGTTGTGTTAGAACTAAGAGTTCTTATCTAATGCCATGTATGAGCCTCTGGGCCTTTGCACCTGCTGTTCTTTCTGTCTGGAAGGAGTCCCCACCTCCCCTTTCCTAGAGTTCAGGAGCCACCTGCACTAGAAAGTCTTCCCTGGGGCAACCCACTCCACCCTGCCCTTCCTTCTCCTTGCGGAACCTTTGATCACACCCGGGCTCGGGCTGTTCCAACATCATTTCCATCTCCTGGAGATTAGTTGCTCCATGAGAATAGAGGCAGGGCCCAGATCAGGTCTGGACATATAAGCGGCAGGGAATGTTCACTGAGCTGAGGCACTGGGTAGGCAGAGCCATTGACCCTGACCCTGCCATGAACACCTAGAGAGAGCCTGCCTGGGCTTCACTTCTAAAGGGCAGGAAGGTCTGGCCAGCCCTGCCTCCACTCACTCCCCCTTACATGCCCTCTTTCCTTCCAGGGAGGTACCCAGCAGCAGCCCGTAGCAGCCCTGCCCCACACCACACTCCCCAGCACTGAGGAGCTGGGCTGAGCTGTCCTCACCCGCCCTCTTGGCCTCACCCTGGCCCTTCCCTGGCCCTGCCTGGGGATGCCAGGACCCATAGCAGGTGCCTGGATGGGCTTGGGGCTGGAGAGAGGGCTGGGCACAGCAGGCCAGCCTCTGGCCAAGAACAGGACTCATAAAGAAATAAGTTCCAGAATCCTCCTCTTCCTCCTCCCCACCCACTCCTTAGTTGTGTTAATAATAACAGCTACCATTTACTGGGAGCTTTTGGTCTGCCTTTGCCACAGTGATTGACACTGTGTGTGCATTGTCCTTTTACTCCTAAAACAATCCTGAAAGGTGAGTATCATCATCCCCATCTTTCCCAGGAGGCACTAGAAATTCAGAGAGGTTATATGCCTTGTCCAAGGTCATCTAACTTGTCAGTGGTAGAGCCAAGATTCACACCCCAGATCTTTCCACACCTTTGTCCTCCAATGCTGACCCCAGGTGCTGCTCTCCTCACCCTGGGTGGTGACTCTCTGTGACACATCTGCCTCTCATATTAGGGTGGGAGCTGTGGTATAGCGAGGAGTGTCCTATCTTCTTGATTGCTCCAGAGCAGGAATTAGGAATGCTTGGCTGTTAGACGGCACAGCATGGTGGTTACATGCATGGGTTCAGGAGCCCAAGTGCTGGGGTTCAAATCTCAGATGTGTCTTATTTGCTCTATGTTCTTGGGATGTTAATCTTTCTGTCTCGGTTTCCCCATCTATAAAATGGGCATGAAAATAATATGACAGTGTTTAGGAAATTAAATTAACTTAGGAAAAGTCCCTGCCCTATACTAGGTATTATATGTGTTAGATATTGCTCTTATTACCTCCCACTAGACTAGCATGGGCTCTCTCCCACTCACTGCTGCATCCCCCAGCACTTAGCACAGGCCTGGCCTGTAGTAGGGCCTTCCATTTCTCATCTGTAAAATGTGGCTAAAAATATCCAACTGCTGAGATTGAGGGGATGTATGTAAGTAAAGTGCCTGGCACATGGCAGAGGTTGTCATCAGTAGTGGCACCAGTGGGGGCTGTCAGCAGGGTAATGGAGGGCAGGATCAGGTTGGGCTCTCCTGTACACCCCATCGTTGCAAACAGAGGCAGAGGCTGCACCCAGCACCATCCTCCTGCCCATGCACACAGAGCCTTGCTCAGACTGTGGCCCCTCCACTCTGTGGAGAAGCCCCCACACCAGTGGGTACCCTGGGGTAAGATGCCTCTTCCTCAGCTCTTTCTGGGCCTTCTCCCAAGGGACTGGCAGCTTAGGACTTTGGGAATGGAATCAAGTAGACAGGGAGGCCTCCAGGAGATCATCCTAAGCCAAACTTTAGGAGCAGAATCCTGTCTTCAGATAAAGTCTTAGGCGAAAATCCTGATACATAAAGCAGACAGAGGGGCCAGTTTGTTGATATAAATTAATTTATAAGTTCATATATATGGCTCTTATTTCTTATAAAGTACATTACTATTCTCCACCAGCTACAACAGAGCCTGGCACACAGTAGGCACTTAATAAATAATTGTTGAATGAATGAATAGTCAATCAGTGTGTGGGGGGGGGGTCTGAGGCTATTTTGATGAATACAGATACATGAAATGGGGGTTATGCATGATAGCTAGAGAATCCTACTAGCCTGAAATTCTATCCAACATTTGTGAAATCCCTGTAGCACTTCTGAATGGCCCGGGACTCCACAGAGCTCAGATTGAAAATGGCTGGTCTTCCTAAGTCCTCATTTTGGTGCATGAGGACACTAAGGCCACAGGGTCAGTGGCAGAGCCAGGCTAGAACCCAGGACTCCTGATTCCCCATCCTCGGACTCAGGCCCTCCTCAGCCCCTTGGCGTGATGTGTTCTGGGGCCGAGGGTGGGGTCCTTCTGTCCATTTCATCCAGTCTGGGACAGCCTGTGTGCCAGTGGCTCACCGTCCTGCTCCAGCATTCCCATCAGCCTCTGCCCCAAACCTGAGCCAGGCCGGAGCCAGGCCCTGCCCACTGGCTGCAGGACAGGCTCTGTTCCTAATGTGTCATCCGCAGAAGGAGGGCCCATTGCCGGAGACCCCTCTAGGAACCATGAACTCCAAATGGTGGACGTTCCCAAAGAATGCCAGGTTAGCAGAACCTGCGACGAGGGTGAGGAGCAGGGGATGAGTACAGCTATTGAGGGCCTGGACAGGGGGAACACCCAGGAGCACCCCAGACCATGGGCCCCAGAGCAGTTGGGGGGTATTTATGGGCCTTCCTATAAACTTCTGAGAGGGTAACTTTATCCTGCTTCTTTCGGCCAAGTATCCTCCTCCAGCAGCTGGTCACAAAGCTGGTTAATCTCCCAGAGTGCTCAGCTTAAAACCCGTGACTCACAGCACAGCCAGTGTGGGGGAAGGGACAGCCGCCTCCAAAACGTGGCGCCCAGAGTCAGCTGTTCTGGGTGCCTTCTCGGGTTTCTCCTACTCAGCCTGAGGTTTGGGGACTTGTCTTCCCTCCTGGAGTCCTGCTCTTCTCTGAACCCCTAGGGCCATGAGAGGTCGGGGTCCTGGGCGGAGGGCCAGTTCCAGGGCCTTGGCTTTGGCAAAGCCCTCAGGCTGTCCCCAGGAATGACTAGTAGGCATTGGCCTTCAATAGAAGGGAAAGGTTTCAAGTGTAACTCAGGAAGGGGTAGGGAGGTTTGGCCCTGAAATTTGGGCCTTTACAGACCTGGAAAAATTCCCTTTAACCATGACCCTCACACTGTAGATCTGTCATTCCTTGTCAGTGTGTGACAAGGAGAAGCATCGGAGAATGGCTGAAGGGAGCTAGCAAAAAGTAACACAAATGTCCAGCGGCCTCTGCCCTGATATCAGCAGAATAAACACAAGACCTTGAAGGGAGAAAAGATGAAGTAGAGAATGTGCCTTGGAGCTGGAGAGACTTGGGTTCAAGTCCCAATTCTGCCATTTGCTAGCTGAATAACTTCTCTGCACCTCAGTTTCCACATCTGTAAACTGGGGATAGTAATGGCACTTACCTTGGTGGGTTAATGTGAGCATCAGTTGAGATTCTGTTTTCCTTACTTAGTATCATCATCATCATCATCATTATTGCTCAAAAGGCAGGAGAATCCATTTTTATTTGTCAAGGACTTATGTAGTTATAGTGGGAGGGAAGCTAATGGCTTGAAAGGCTTTCAGTGACTCCTTTCATTTTGCAGGGAGTCTATTCAGATGAATATAATTCTGAAAATGGTAAGGGAGTATCTGCCAACCAGTGTCATTGTGCTTGTTATGACTGAAGACCTAACCTAAGAAACAGCTATTGCAGATACATAATGGAGGGTCCTAGTGGTAGCTCTACTGAGCAAAGCAAAAATCATGTGTTAACCCTTGCTACTATGTACTGTGGCTCCAGTTATTCTCAATATCTTCTATTCTATTTGAAAAGTCCTATAAACATCCAAAGATTCCTGTGGTTGGGGAGGAACTAACCACTTTATAAGTTCCTATTATAGGCCAGGCACTATGTATGTTATCGACCACATCTAATCCTTGGAAAAACCCTTGGGGTGGGTGTAGTATTATCCCCAGGTGGCAGACTAAGTCTTCAACAGACCCAATTCTTCACTCCTCCTTGTGTCCATGCCCTTTGCCAGGTGACTTTGCAGTTCCTCACATCAGGAGGCATATATTATATTTCTCCACATCTGCATTCTGAGTTTCTCCATGTAACTTGTTTTGACCCATGGTATATTGCTATGATTTGAATGTTTGTACCCTCCAAAGCTCATGTGGGAACTTAATTTCTGATACAGTAGCTGAAAGGTGGGGCCTTTAAGAGGTGATTGGATTGTGAGGACTATTCTCTCATAAATGGATTAATCTCTTCATGGAGTAATGGGTTATCATGGGCGTGGACTGGTGGCTTTATCAGGAGAGCAAGTGAGCATGCTGAGGTGCCCTTGCCCGGGCCTCGCCATGTGATTGACTGCATAGCCATGGGACTCTGTACAGCATTCCCACCAAGAAGAAAGTCATCACCAGATGTGTCCCCCAGACTTTGGACTTCCCAGCTCCAAAACTGTAAGAAATAAATTTCATTTCTTTATAAATTACCCAGTTTCAGGTATTCTGTTATGAGTGACAGAAGACAGACTAATACAGATGTTAACATATATGACTCAAGCAGAGGTTTGAAAAATTGCATGTGTGTTTCTGCTTGTACTTTTGCACCACTGCCATCACCATGAAAACATGCCCAGGCTAGTCTGCTGGAGGGTGAGAAGTCTGTAGAGAAGAGCTGAGTTGCCCCTGTTACCCCAGCCAAGACTAGCCTGGATCAACCAAGAGCCAGTCAACCACAGCGTGTGAGTGAGCCCAGGCGAGCCCAGAACCTTTGCCGAGATGAACCCAGAACAGCCCAATCTAAATAGCTAACATGCAGACTCGTAAACTAAACCAATAATTACTGTTTGAAGCTTCTGGGTTCTGAGGTGCTTCATTACATAGCATTATCGTGGTAACAGATAACAGACATACCATTTTTTAAAAAGTAGACTACATTTTTTGGAGCAGTCTTGAGTTCACAGCAAAACTGAGCAGAAAGTGCAGAGACTTCCTACATACCCCAGCTCTCACACACTCATAGCCCACCCCAATATCAACCCCCCACCAGACTGACACATTTGTTGCAATCCATGAACCCACCTTGACACATCATTATCACCCAAAGTTCACAGTTTACATTAGGGTTTACTCTTTGGGTCGTACACTCTGTGGGTTTTGACAAGTGGATAATGACATGTATCCACCATGATAGTATCATACATAATAGTTTCACTGTCTTAAAAATCTTCTGTGTGCCACCGATTCATCCCTCCTGCCCCCCAGCTCCTGGCAACCGCTGATCTTCTTACTGTCTTCGTAGTCGTGCCTTTTCCAGAATGTCACATAGTTGGAATTTGCAGCATGTAGCCTTTTCAGCTTGGCATCTTTCACTTAGTAATATGCATTTAAGTTTCCTCCATATCTTTTCATGGCTTGACAGTTCATTTCTTTCTGGTGCTGAGTAACAGTCCATTGTCTGGATGTATCAAAGTTTATTTATCTGTTCACCTACTAAAGGCCATCTTGGTTTCTTCCAGGCTGTGGCACACCATTTTTAGAGGAGGAAACTGAAGAGCAAAGAGGCCAAGAAGTCTGTCCAAAAACACACAGCCAAGTGGCAGATCTGGAATTAAAACGTAGATGGGTCTTATTCCAGAAGTCATGAAGTTTCTATTCTTCTGTTGAAGTATCTCTGAAAACCTATGCCCTTTTAGATCTCTCTGTTTCTGCCTGTTCTGGTCCCTCAGCTCAGAGTGCTCTTGCTTCTCTCTCTGTCCATCTGTATTTAGCTCAAAGTCTATCTCTGTGAAACCTTCCCCATTCCCTCTTCCCCACTCCAGCCAAGGTATTCATTGGTCCTTTCCGTGTGTCTCCACTTTGAGTGCCTTGTGTTGAGGATATTATGTGAGTTCTCGCTGAGGCACATTCCAAAGTGAGGCCCCCAAACCAGGATACAAGCATTTCTAACTAGCAGTTCAGAACCAATTATCTTAGGGCATTGAGGGTTTGAGGAAGGATTTTCTTTGGGGAGAGATATTGGGGCTATGAAGACTCCCTCACAGGAGTTAGTGGGGCGGGCCGCTTTCTTTACCTCAAGTCAACAGTGAGGGGCTTTAAGGAGATTATGTGGGGATCTTAACATATCTCCCCTGAAGTCTGGGGCGCTTGGTAGGCTGTCATCTGAATCACACAAACAAAACCTAAAAAGTGACAAGATGGATCAAGGGCCTGGGGTTACGGAGTAGAAGACTGCATTCCCAGAGATGTCCAGGAAAAGATTGATGAGCGGTCACATGTAAGAAAGGATCAGCATGGGATGGTATAGGTTTTTCCCTAGAGACTCTCTGGAGAGCAAGGGGCCTTGACAGAAGAAAACTGGAGGTAGACCACCAAAACCATAGAGTTGCAAGAGATCTAGGGAACAGAGATGCAGCTGAGAGGTCTCCAGCACAGTGGGCAGGAAGGTGCTCCAAAGAACCCATGAAAGCTCCTATGGAAAGAACGGGCTTTGAAATACCTTCCATGCCTGACCAAGGTCACAGGTTCAGATCCCTGAACTGGCCAGCCACAGAAAATAAATAAAATAAAATAATAAAATAAAATAAAATACCTTCCATGCCTGGTGGGTGTGACTGTTGAGTTTTGGACAGTTTTGAGACCCTGAAAATAGCTGCTGTTGATTTAGTACTTACTAGGTCCCCAACTTTGTGCCCTGGATACACTTCTTGTGCATTCTCTTACTTCACATCCATAATAGCACTTTGAAAAACATAAACTGACATTTCCACTTTTCAGATGTGGAAATGGAGGCTCAGAAAGATTGAGAGACTTGCCAAAGTCACACAGTTAGTGCCAGAGTCAGGAGTGCACCCTAGACAATTTGAGTCCAGAGCCTACAGGCTTAGCCATATCACTTACGCTGCTTCCCTTCAAGTGGCTCTTACTTCTCGTCCTCCCTAAGAACCTCTACTGCCCTCTCAGGGGCACACCATCTGTTTGCTTGGGAGACACCCACCCAACCTCTCTGCAAAACGTGGAGAACTTATCCTTAGTTACTTAGCATTAGTCAGCTTGTCCAACAAATATTTCTTGCTTCCTTTTTTATGTACACATAATTTCCTAGGCATTTCTCAGCTACCACATTCACCATATCAATATACATTTTATTCCTTGGGGCCCATGTTATTGCCAGACACATAGTATGTGTACATATTAGTTAGGATACAGATTAGGCTGCTCTAATAACAAAGACACTTAAAAATGCAGTTTATTTCTCTCTTACATAAAATTCCAGGTAGGTGGTCAAAGAGTTGCATGGCAGTTTAACAATACTAGGGACCGAGATTCTCTCTTTGTCTTATTGCTCTGCAGATCTTCAACATGCAACTTTCATCACACGTTTTAACGTGGTATACTAGACTCCTATTGCTGCAGAAGCAAGTTGCCACAAATTTAGTGGCTTAAAGCAACACAAATTTATTATCTTATAATTCTGGAGGTCAGAAGTCTAAAATGGGTCTTACAGGACTAAGATCAAGGTTGGCAGAGCAGTGTTCCTACTGAAGGCTCTAGAGCAGAATTCATTCCTTGCCTTTTCCAGCTTCTAGAAGCAACCTGCATTCCTTGGCTCATGGCCACATCACTCCAACCTCTGCATGTGTAGTCATGTTTTCTTCTCTGAGTCTAACTTTCCTGCCTCTCTCTTTCTCTGCCTCTATAAGGAATCCTGTGAGAACATTGGGCCCACCTGGATAATTCAGGATAATCAACCCATCTCAAGATTCTTAATTTAATCACGTATGCAGAGTCCTTTTTGACATACAAGGTAACATATTCACAGGTTCTGAGGATTAGGACATGAACATTTTGGGACAGGGCCATTATTCTGTCTACCACAGAAGGCTACTCCAGATCCTGCCAAGCACCCATATTCTAACAAATGGGGAGGGACGAAGAAAAGAATAGCTCCTTCCTCTCAAGCTCATAACCGAGATATTGCACACAAATTCCTTCCACTCACACCCTACTGGCCATAACTTAGTCACATAACCACAGCCATGTGGTCAGAGAATAAGTAGAGATGCACTCTGGAAGGCCTTGAATGCCATGCCAGGACACTTAGGCTTTATTCTCAGGGTGCTGAGGAGCCATGAAAGGGTGTTATGCAGGGGAGACACTGCTAGTTTTCTGTTTTAGAGTCGTCAACCCAATGGCAGTGTTGGGACAGATTTAAAGGGAACCGAGACTTAAGGCAAAACTCCAGGTGTGAGGTTGTTATGATAATAGAGATGAGCGTTGTCAAGGGCGGCCCTACAACAGAGGTAATTGGAGAAGAGAGAAGATGGCTTCAAGAAATATCTGAGATGAAATCAGTAAGATTTGGTGGCCAATTAAGTGCAGGTGCAAGAGAGAAAAGGTGAGAGATGATACCCAGGTTCCTACATTAGGCAACAGAGTGGATAGTGGTGACAATGAATGAGAAAGAAAGATTTCCTGAGGACCAGCTGGATTCCTGGGGAAGATGATGAGCACATTTTGGAACACGATGAATTGAAGGGCTGCTGAGACATCCAGGGGGAGGTGTTGAATGGACAGTTGGACACACGAGTCGTTGGCTCACAGAAGAGCTGTTGGCTGGGGAAATGGATGCAAATGAACTCATCTGCATATAGGTAGTGGCTAGGTCTTAGAAATGAATGACTCCACAGAGAGTGAGAAGAAAAGTGTGGGCAGAGGACAGAAGTCAGTGGGAACATCCGCATTTAAGGGGCAGACGGGGCAGGAGGAGATTGGGATGTAGGCTTGAAGAGAACAGCCAGTGGTCAGACTAGACCAAGAAAGGATGTTGTCTTGGAAACCAAGGGAATAGAACATTTTCGAGAAAGAGGACATCGACAATGACTTAAAGGGAGTCCTATAAGGCAAGGAGGGAAAAATGTCCCCTTAGCAATAATAAGTTGCTGGTGGCTGTTTTGGTGAAGAAGTGTTGGCAGAAGCCTGTCTTTGGGAAGCTACTGAGAAGGCAGGAGGCGAGGAAGAGGAGCCAGCAAGTGTAGACACTCTATAAGAAACTTGGTTGCAGATGCCCAGATGTTATGTGTCCCCAAGGGAAGAACACAACATCGCCTACAGAACAGTCTGCCTCAAACAAATCAAAGCTGAATCTGACCAAGCCTCCATTCAAAATACAGAGGATGGATGAACTTGTTAAACCACACCATAGGGATACAATCTGAAAACGCCAGACCATAAGAAACTCTGCAGGACAAACAACCCAGTTCTTTTTTTTTTTTTTTTTTTTGTCTTTTTCATGACCGGCACTCAACCAGTGAGTCCACAGGCCATTCCTATATAGGATCCGAACCTGCGGCAGGAGCGTCGCTGCGCTCCCAGCGCCGCACTCTCCTGAGTGCGCCACGGGCTCGGCCCAAACAACCCAGTTTTTTAAATAAATAAATTGCAGAGATAAAAAAAGATATGGAGGGAAATGTTTAGATTTCAAGAAACCTAAAATACAGATCAGCCAATTGCAATCACAATGCAGACCCTATTTGATCCTGATTTAAAAAAACAAAATTTATGAGACATTGGAAATTTGTTTACTAACTGGGTATTTGATGATATAAGGAATTACTGTTAATTTTTTAGTGTGCTAATGATGCATATTTATATTTTTAAAAAGAAGTCTTTATGCCTTAGAAATACGTAATCAAATATATACAAATAAAATGATATGATGTCTGAAATTTGCCTCAAAACAGTACAAGGGAAGGAAGTAGGTGCGGCATTAACAGGTCAGGTGTGAACATGAGCTAACAGTTGCCAGAGCTGGTAATGGGGTTCATTATATTATTCTGTCTATTTCTGTCTATGTTAGAAATCATTCATAAGAAAGAGTGAAAAAGAAAGTTTGGCTGGGAACGAAGCAGGGGAGGGCCGAATTGATGGGGACCAGGTTTGACCAGCCCAGCAAGGCCCCACAACCCGAGGTCTCTTTCTTCCCATGTTTTCCCCACCTTCCTACCTCTTCTTAGTTCCTGGGACAAGCCCACTCTGAGTTCCCATCCCAGGATAGCTAAAGAGGAACAGTGAGACCTAAGACCTGAGTCAGATGGGTCAGGATGTCAGGGCAGAGGTGGCCTCTCCTTGACTGCAGAGAAATCATATCAACACCAGCCCCTGGTGACCATGTGTTTGCCATTGTCCACTACTGATGAAGGTGTCCCTGCTTCAAGGGCATGAGGTGGGGGAAAGTTTCAGAGACTCCTGGGCATAAAGGGGCCTCAAGAAGTCATCAAGTCCATTCCCATCTCCAAGGTCTGGGCTCTTAGAGTTGGCCAAATACATAGTCAAGAGATGAATGTTTCCATCACAGGGTCTCCATATTTAAGTACATGGGGACCCTGGGCGAGCAGCTTAGCTCTCTGGGCCCCAGGTTCCTACACTGTGGAACAAGGATAAATGTTGTTGCTGGTGTTGGAGAAGGGTGTGGACACTGGCTGCTGAGATGTGGACCCTGTAGGACCTCAGCCTTCTCCAGGGGGGATGCCTTCACAGACAGCTGCCTCCTTGGCCCCCATTCCCTGCTCCTGGCCCTGCTTGCACCAGCCTCTCTGCATCTGTCATCAGCCTGCTCTGCTCCCCCTGGGCCAGGCTTTGGGGGCGGCTGGCAGGCTGCCCGTGTGCACAGCAGAGGTGGTGACGCCTGCTGCTGCAGACAATGTTTCACAGGCTGCATCATCACCCACACTTCCAGCCGCCCCCTGCCCACTGTGGCCCCCAGTTCCAAGAGGTCCAGAATCCAGAATAACCCAGCCAGGATCCCAACAGCCTCATCCCCACCCGACCTGCTGCATGCCCATAGCTTCCACCCAGAGACAGACCAAACAAGGCAAGAATAATCTGCAAGCTCCTACAGCGCACTGTGAGACAGGCACGGTATGTATGCATGCTACATGCCTTGGCTATTGAACCCTTACAATCCTACAAGGTAGGTGCTAGAACTGCTCACATTTTACAGTCGGGAAAAATGAGACCCAGAGAGGTTCCCCTTGTGACGCATCCAAGGGCAGAGCCAGCATTTGAATCAGGTCTACGAGACTCCAAGGCTGGTGGAGACAGCTGGGGAGCACAGCCCCACCATGGCTGACCCAGTCTCCATGTCACAGGTCAGCACCACATTCTCCTAGGCCAAGTTCAAGTGGGCTGAGGGAGATTGTGCTGCCTTTTCAGGAGAAGCAAAAGACTATAATGTTCATGGTCCCAGTGCTCCTTCAGGTGGGGAACCCCAAGTTAACTGCCTTTCCAGTCTGGGAACAGGCTTCTGATCTCACGCTGAGCCCCAGCCTCTCCCAGGCTCTGATTCACACATGCCAGTGCTGACAAATGCTCACGTGTACCTGGCCCTGCACTGAGTCACGTGGATGGGGTCTGAAGACAGGCTTCTCTCCTCCTACCCACAGAAGGGAGACCCAAGTGGAAGGCTGAGAGGCCAGGGAGAAGCAGGGACCCCCGCAAGCCCCATCCTGTGTGTGAGTGAGCCAGGAGTCCAATACCTCCATCCTACATGCAGAGAATGTGGGATCCAGGGAGGGGCATGGGAGGGCTCGGGGAAGGTCACACAGCAGTGAGGTGAAAAGCCTGGTCTTTGGGCTCCATTCAGGTTCTCTCCACTTTATAAAGTTGCTGTCCCCTCCCTGCGATCCCTCCACCTACTACCCTCTACCTTTGACACAGCCTGTGTCTTACCTGGAAAACTGGTGGGCTTTATCTCTGACAGAGCCCACTCACCCTTCTGGGGGTCTGAAGTAGCAGGTCCTTAATGACCAAAGGGACCCTAGATACAGTGTCAGCCATATAGGGAACATCCCAAGGCATGTTGTCATGCCTCCTGGCCTTTGATCATGCTGTTCTCTAGGCCTGGAATGCCTTTCCCTCCAGCTCTCCCCTTGGGACTCCTACTCATCCCTGAATACCCAAGAAGAAGAATACCAATACCGCCTCCTTGGGGAAGTCTTCCTGGGAATCCACAAGAGAGTTCATTGCCCCTCTGGGTGTTCCCACAGGGTGCTTTGATGATTCAGTCATGGTCTCTCCCTCCGCACTGGATGGAGCCCTCTGAGGCCAGGGGACCTGTCCTTAGATCCTGCTGCAGTGCCTGCTGAGGCCTGGAAACAGTGGGGATTTAGGGAATCCTTCAGGGGTGCAGGGAAAAGAGTCCTACTGGGACACATGGGCCATAAATCTCTTTCCCAAACCAGGGAGAAAGCAGCAATGCAAGAAAGCTTCACGGAGGTGGCAGGATACCATGTGGATGTCAGATGTCACCAGCAACCAGAGAATCTGTCATGAGGTTCTCAGCTCTCTTTCCCTCTGCTAGGAGACCCTTGTCCCGGGTGTCTCTGGCCAGAGGTGGGCAGGTTTGGGGAAGAGAATCAGCCTTCCCCAGGGCACCCAACCTCCCTTCAGAGGCGTGTGGCTGAGGCAGCTGCTGTGGGCAGCAGCTGGTGTCTGTCCCCGGAGCCCAGCGGCTGCATGTGCCTCAATCCCAGTCCCTTGGAGTCCCCCAAGCTGGCAGGTGGACCGATTAGGCAGAAAGAAGGCAATAGAGAGGGGTGGGGGGCCAAGCCCCCCCAGGTCACCACAGCTGCCCACTGGATCCTACCCCTTGTGCCGTCCCCATCCCCAAGCCCCTCATCACCAGCTCTCCCCTTAGCCCCGAGCTGCTCCTCCTTAGCCCTTAGATGGAGGCCTGACCTTATCTAGGCAGGAAGATTCCGCTTAAAAAGTTTAAACTGGAAACTGCAAAGAAGAGATGGATGCTACAAGCCAGTGTGCCCCCTTAGTGTCTTCTTTCCACATGGGGCGAGGGACGACCAGGCATGCTCACACTGGGACCAAGGTGTGCATGTACCTGACATAGAATATGACAAGGTGGGACACAAGGTGTGGTGTGTACACAGCCTGTGAGGTGTGTTCTGTAGGTGAGGGGTACACAGCAGGGGAGGTACACACATGTGAGGTTTACGTGGAGTGAGAAGGACACACAGTACATGAGGTATAATGTGTGTGATGTGTACGTGTGTGAGCCATGAACACAGGGTGGAAGACATGTTCTATATACGAGACACACTCATGTATGAGGTATACATGGAGTGTGAGGTGTAAACGGTGCTAGGTGTACATGTGTCACAGGTGTCAAGAGTGCACAGAGTGTTGGGCATGTGATGTGTACACAGTGTGAGAGCCAGAGCTGTAGAGTGTGTGAGATGTGCACAGTGTGGGGGGTAATGCTGTGTGAGTGTACACAATGTGTGTGTGAGGCATCCGTGGAGTGTTATGTGCACACAATCTAAGGAGGTATGCAGAGTGTGATGCACACGATGTGTGAGGTGTGCAGGTGTATGAGATATATGTAGAATGTGCAGCATACGTCAATGTGTGTGAGGTGTGCACAGAGAGGAATATGTACACAACGTAAGAGGTATACACGGTGTGTGAGGTGTGCATAGCGCGTGAAGTGTACATGGGGTGTGAAGTGTACATTATATCTGAGATGTACACAGTGTGTGAGCTATACACAGAGTGAGGTACACATAGTGTGAAGTATGCATGGAATGGGAGGTATACATTATGTAGGAGCTGTACAAGGAGTAAAGTATGCATTCTGTGAGAGGTGTGCATGGAGAGTTAGGCGCGCATGGAGTGTGAGGCACGCACGGAGCGTGAGGCATGCACGGAGTGTGAGGTGACCACGGGATGCGGGACCAGGGAGGGTGAAGAGCTGGATAGGCGTGCCCCCCCACATACACACTCAATGCCAGGCTCATCCCATGCCTGTGTAGCATCCCACCCTCACTTCACACTGAGTTGGGCTAAAGCTTAGTTCTAGGTGAATTTATAAATAATTTAAAAATTTATATCTAGAAAATTCCCTCCTGAGGAAAAATTGTTCAATTTAGGTTCTATGACAGTATTGGAGGAATTTTTAACTGAAGAGAAAAAAAAATGTAAAAAGCTCTAGTCCATTAAGCCTAATTTTAAAAGAATTTCTTGTTTTTTAAAAATTCTTTCATTAGGAATAACAAACCACCCATCAAATCCTATCCTCAAACTCTTATCTTGTGCCACCCCCACGTCCCTCATCCAACCCACACAGCACCAGACATTCAGGCCATAGGTTCTTGGAAGGAAGGAGCGATGCTTGTTTTGTCCACCATAGGATCCCCTGCTCCTAGCCAAGGCAGCTGTCCCATAGAAGGTGCTCAATAATTATTTGTTCTCTTTGCCCAGAACGTGCTTCATCAGGTGGCCACATGGCTCGCTCCCAAACCCCTTTTACCTCTTTGTTCAAATGTCACCTGGTCAACCTGACTACTCTGTTTAGTACTGTAACCAGCCTTGCCCTAGCACCCCATTCCACTCATCTTGCTCTCTGCTTTTAATATGTTTCCATAGCATATGTTATCTTCTAACATAGTACATAATTTACCTATTGTTATGTTTATTGTTTATTGTCTATCTTACCTTGTCAGAATGTCAGCTCCACAAGAAGAGGGGATATCGTCTGTTTTGTTCCCTGCTATATCCCCAGCTCCTGAGTAAGCGTCTGCTGAATGAATAAATGAACCACAGACTGGATGACCAACAGTGGGTGCACGCCCGGCACAGGGCATATGCCACCCCACAAAGCCTGAACATTGCACACCAAGTGGGAAGTGTACATGCCATTGGTTGTCCTCTGTTCCCTTCCCCTCTGTGTGGGCCCCTGTTCTCCAACCCCCAGCTCATTTACCAGCCTCCCAAGCCCTGCTTGTATGTAGGAGGCTGGGGAGTATCCCAAAGTAGGAAGTGTGGCCATCTGAGGAGAATTTCTGGGACCCCGGCCCTGAACCTGGGACCATGTCTATACCCTGGCAGCATCACAATCCCTACTGACCAACCCAGACTGGCCCCAGGGCAGGATCTGTATACATGGGATAGGCAGGTTCAGGCTTTTCCAGGGAGCAAGATTAGCAGCGGACAGAGGGGGACGCTCGGGATGGATCCAGGGACAGGAAGGGAAAGGCTGGGGACAGAGAGGGGACCTGGACCTGGCCCTGCCAAACCTGGCTCATTAGTGTTTTCACCTTCTGGTCCTTTGGCACTCCCTGCCTCCAGCCAGATATGCAGCCTGTGCCAGCCCAAGTGTAGAGGCCACAGGTCCAGCCTGGGCAGGGGTGCGTTCAGACTGGGGCAGGTGCAGGCTGGATTGGGTTTCCAGAGGCTATATATATACATATAAAAGCTGCCAGGAGCCCCAGGGCCGGACGCTCCCTGAGGGTGCAACACTGCGGGGGCCCAGCCCAGCTCACATTCCTACCCAGAGGCTGGTTGTCCATTTATAGCCCCTGAGCAGGCAGGCCAAGGAAGCTGAGTAGGAGGACTGGAAAGGGCAGAGGAGAAGGGGACAGCCCAGGCAGCCCTCCCTCCCCATTTCCCACCAAAGGAGACTCTCATTGTGAAAAAGAGAGAGAACAAAGGACCACGGTGAGGTATGCACTTGCCCCAGATCACAGAGCCTAGCAGTCTGCTCAGCCCTGTGTTGGAGGGAGAGGTGCCGGGGGACACCCCCCATAGGCCCACAGCCCATTGCCAATAGCCTCTCCCGGAACAAGTCCAGCACCCGTGGACAAAGGGTACTCTTGACCAGACTCTGCAGTGTAAGAGTTTGTACTCTTTCATTTTCTGAACTTGTCCTTTTCCCCAACCCAGCATTAGGACTAAAGGGACACAAGGTCACAGGGTAGACACACTTCTCCCTGCTCTTTGGGGAACAGAGATGGGATGACAGTGTTGTCAAACCTCCTTCCAAAGATATGCTATTACCAGAAGGGTGATCCCAGGCAGGTGTAGATCCCAGGCCTGGAAAGGCCTGGAAAGGTCACCGAGTTCAGTGAGTTCCAAACTTTTGTTGAGCAGCAGAAGCTTTGAAGCAAACAAAAATCCCACTTGGAAGCCTAATGTAAAAGTGCCATTTTACTGCTGCTATGTGTGTGCTTTAAAACAGTGCTTCCTAATTTCAGAAAATGAAGCTATGAACCAAGTTTAAAAGTGTCAGAGCAATTGAGATTTATAAGCCACAAGTGATAAAATACTAAATGTGTTTGGTAAGTTAAAACATTGACTTATTGTAAAGGCACCTCAATGACAGCCCTGAGGAAATTTTTATGAACACAAAACACAAAAAGCAAAAGTTGTAATCACTTAAGTCTCAGCATCCAATTTATTTCTATATTTTCTTTGCTTGCTCAGGTTTCAGAAAAATCTGGATTTGCAGACATCTGTAGTTTGAAGAGCTCACCTGGAAATCTCAGAGTACTCTTCTGAATTAAGTGGATTTATTCATTCATTCAAGAAATATTTACTGAATGTCTGTGTGCCAGGCATTCTTCTGAAGCTTGAACAAGCAGGAAGAAATATTTTTTAATATAACAATTAATATTATCATTAATATAACATTACTTAAATCAATAATATAGCAATTATTTACATTCCTCATTGTGACTCAAGCTTATAAGAACCACCAAAACTCTCTATAGTATACTATTACAATATTGCAGCAGGCCATGTGTAGTTTCCCATCATAAGGGAGCATGCCCCAGGCAGATGAGCCTGAGCCTGGCCTGGGAAGAGCAAGTGTGACAAAGCATTATGTTTAATCATGCATGTGACCATCCAGTTTGGATGAAATACAACCATCCTCATTATTGACACATTTATTTCAAGAAGTTCAAATATATACATAGAGATCCAAAGGGCATGAGACCACCCATTCATTCATTCAACATTTATCAAGTGTCTACTATGTGACTGTTTCGTGGGGACCTGTTGTGGTTTCTGGAAATGCCATGGTGAACAAATTGTCCCTACCTTCTTGGGGCTAAGACAATCAATGCACAAACTAATAGAGAAGATCATTAAAGAGAGGCAATGCCAAGAAGGAAATGAGCAGGGTGATAACCCAAAGTAAGAGAGGCAGCTTCCATAGAGGGAATGGTCAGAGACATCCCAAAGAGGCAATGTTTGAGCTGAGATCTGATCTAAGAAAAGTGGCAAATCTTGGGAAAATCCCAGGGGAAAGTGCTACAAGCTTAGAGCAGTAAGTTCAAGACTCCAAGGCAGGACCCTGTTCAGAGTGTTGGAAGAAAGGAAAGGAGGTCAGGCTAACTGGAATGGAATGATCAGTGGGGACGGTGGTTCCAGGTGAAGACGAAGAGACAGGCTGAGGCCAGCTCGTGCAGCACCTTTTAGACCAGGGTAAGGAGACAAAATTTTATTCTAAATGCACTGAGAAGCTGTTGTGCAGTTTGAAGTAGAAGAGTGATATAATCCCAATTACATTTTTAAAGGTTTGATCAGACCGCTGTGTAGGACTGGGTCCCACTGCAGCAAGAATGGAGGTGAGGAGAGCAGTCAGGCTATTGTGGTCATCCAGGCCAGCAGTGTGGCAGCTTAGTCCAGGATGGTAACACTGGGTAGACAGACTTGAGAAATGTCTTTTTCATGCCCAGACCCCCACCTGGAACTCCAGCCTCAAAAATCCCCCTGCCTACTCCACATCTCCATCTGGATGTCCAATATACATTTTAAATTTTGCCCAAACTTGGACTCTTGATCTACCAACCTCAAACCTGCTCTTTTGCAGCTCCATTCTTCCAGGAGTCATCCTTAACTCCTCCCTTATCTCAGTGCCCACATCCAGTCATGAATAAATCTTGCTGGCTCTATCTTGAAAATATATCTGGAATTCAACCACTTTTCACAAGCTCTACTACTGACACCCAAATCTAAGCTACCCTCACATCTCACTTGGATTATTGCAATAACCTCCTAATTGTCTCCTTGCTTCTGCCCTTGCCCTCCAGTAACCAGCATGCTCCTGTTAAAATGTAAGTCAGATGATACGTTCTTCTCTTCTGCTCAGGCCCTCCAATGAAATCCAGTCTCAGAATACAATCCCTTTCCTCCCTCTCTGACCCCATCTCCCACCACTCTCCCATTACTCATGGTGCTCCAGACATACCAGCCTCCTTGCTGTACTTTAAACCTGCCAAACACGGTCCTGCCGCAGGATCTTTGAACACACTTGTCCCTTTATCTGGCTCCACATATCTGCAGAGATCTGCTTCTGCCTCCGTTCATTCAGGTCTCTGCTCAAATGTAACCAGTCCAGAGAGGACTTCCCTGAGCACTTCATATAATGAAATAATCTTCATCACTTTGTTCCCTTGACTTGCTGTAGTTTTCTTCGTAGAACTTATAATCTCCTGACATCATATACTTCTGGCCTACAGTGTAAGCACTGTGTGGGCAGGATCTTGGTTTTGTTCATTGCTTTATCTTCAGCAGCTGGACCAGTACCTGGTGGATACTCCATCACATGTGCTAATGACTAAATGAGGGTGGTGCTATGGAGTGAAGAGAGTGAGTACTTCATGAAGGGGGGCTTTCAGCACTACTACCAGTGGCAGAAAAGTGAAGAAGGTAGGGCCCCAAAGCAGCCTTCTGGATTTGGTGGGAAGATAGGGCTTCCCAGGGCTCAGAAAGGCCAACTAGAATGGCTTCCAGTAGTTAATGAGAAAAGCACAAAGATCACTCTTGCTTAAATTTCTGGTTTGCGGGACTTCCGATCAAGATGGCAGAATAGACAGTACCTAGAGTCACCCTCACTCATGATCAAACAATTTACAACTATCAAAAAGCAATGATCTGCCAAGCTGGGGCTGCTAGAGCTCAGAAGAGAAAGAGAGACCTGAGGAGTGCATGAAGTCAGGAGAAGCCACCACGAGAGAAAGAAAGGACCACTCCAACCATTTCAAGCACCAACCATTTCATAGCTGGCCTGGGTGAGTGCATAGAGCAAGAGCTGGCAAAAGCCGCAGCTGTGCCCTTCATATGAAGTTTCTTGGAGACTGCAGGGGAGAAGAGGGCCCCAGTGGCCCCCAAGCCAGCAAGACCACTAACAGGAGTGAGAGGCCACAGACAACTGAAAAGAGGAGCCACTCAGAGGCCGGTGAGTCATTGCAAGGGACCTGCCCATGGCCTGTCCCATGGGAAGTGTTTGGAGTGCAGGGGGTGGAGGAGACAGGCCACCAGGGGAGCACTGGGGCACAGCATGGACAGCTGATCTGCCCTCCAATCAGCACAAGACCTCTCAGTGGGGACTGGCCAGGAATACAGATCTGTATGGGGTGCAGTTTGCTGAAAAGACTCAGACCCAGACCAGAGTTTCCACACAACCCAGGTGTACTGGACCTCACTAGACCCAGAAGTGCTTACAAGGTCAACAATTAAAATCTGAGCTGAACAAAAAGCCTTCCCCAGAGAATCAGCAGCAAAGCAGCAATTTAGCTCAACCACAGGGAAGTTCCCCTATTTCAGAAGTAAGCAAAGGATAGCAAATTAGTTCCAGTGCAGAGTTTAAGTGGTGGGAATAGCCAATAATCCAACATAGAACAGAAAGGAAAAAAAAAAAAAAACACAGATCAGAGACAAAGTTCTGATATTAACCAGTAAAGGTCTAACACCACCAAAGAACACCTATAAAACCTAGAAGGAAAGGAAGCCCCTGGGGCTCACAAGTAGGGGAAGGGCCAAGCACCTCAGCCACACCCCCACATTGGTGTCCAGTCCTGCAACCACCACCAGGCCACTGCCCCCTGGGATCCCCTGCCAGAGTAAGGGGGGTGCCACAGGTCTTGACCATGCCCCCTTCTCTTCCACCCTACCCCCCACTCCCTTCCATCTCCTCCTCCCCCAACTGCTCTGCAACATCTTAGAATGTAAATAATATTAATTAATTAATTAATTAAAAAATAATAAATAAAAATCTGTATTTGAAAAAAATTTTTTTTCTGATTTGCTGGAGGGGAGACCCAGGCAGAAGTGTATGGTCAAGGGAGATTTCTAGCTGGAGTGCTGACAGGAAGGCGGGGACTGCAGAGTCATGAAGAGGCTGAGAGGCTCCACGTGGGAGGGGGATACTCTGGGGCATGTAGGAGAGCCAGAGATCCCATGCAGTGGTTGCCTTCTCTGTTCCCAGACTCTCCAGTGAGTCTGCAGGGAAGAGACACAGCTGAGGCCTCCACGGGAGCTCAGCCTGGAAACCGCATGGGCCCCTGTTAGGGCCCAGTGCCCTGACAACCGCTAGGAAGCCCGCTGGGCATACCGTCCAGCGGCTGCTGGGGACAGAAACAAACCCTCTTGCTAGTGTAACCCTGCACCTCGGACTGAGGGCTTCCGCGTCTTGGTCTCTTCAGAGTTTCAAGACCACCACAATTACTCCAAGAGATCGCTGTCATCCCCGAATTTATAAAGTGGAAACTGAGGCTTGGGAAGACGTGACATCCACAAAGTCACACGGTTGGGAAACTGTGGAGTCTGGCCTCAACTGATCTACAAATCCTACTCTCAAAGACTCTCAGGCCAGGTCCCCGTGTTGACGACCCTTGAGAAACGCGCTTCCCTTGGCTCAGCACCTGGCGCCAGGAGCAGACAAGCGCCACGCAGTCGGAGTTTTCCTCCCAGCTGAACAGTCTAGACCCCAGGCCACGACACTGGACACCCGGCTGACAAAACGGGCAGGCTGAGGTGGTCGAGAGTCCACTTCTCTCCCTCCTGACCCAGGCAAGACACGAATTTGGAGAGATCGGCGCGAAGCTTTAGCAGCGATCCCTGACTCCTGCACAGACGCGGCGGGGATTCCAGCGTTCAGGGAAGAGGCGCCGGGCCCGCGGCCCACTGAGCGACTCACTCCCAGGGCAGGCCCTGGCCGGGTGTCACAGCCTCCACGTCCACTTTGTGTCAGCCTCGCCCACTTAGATTCTCTGAGTCTCACTGTCTCTCGTTGCTCGCTTCTCTGTCCTTAATTCTCTGGCTTTCTACTCTCTGTCTCTCAGCCTCTTTGGGTGTACCGCACCGTCTCACTGTCTCAGCTCTAAGTGTGTTTCTTCCCCATTACCTTGAGTCTCTCTCCAAATCTCTCCCGATCTGCTTTCTACACCCGCCCTGCTCCTGGGTCCCCCACAAATCAGGGGACAGAGGAGGGCCCAAAGTCAGCCCGGAGGTGAGCGGGCGCGGCCAGCGTTTCCCGCAGGCACAGGAGGAGTCGGGTGCGGCAGAGGTTTGGAAACGGTGTGCCCGAGAGCCAAGTGCAGCCGCGTTGGGCTGCCAGTCTGTCTCCCTCCCTGCCTAGGAAGGGACCGGAGCGCGCTCCAGCTAGTGCAGAGGGGCGGGACGGCAGCCACTCTTTCGCCCTGCCGGCCACCCTGGGGACCCCAAGCTCCACCCTGCTCTGTTCCCATTGGCCTCGGCCTCCCCCGCCCCCAGCCGCCTGCCCTGGCTCCCGGGCGTTTAGACTACTACGGATAAATAGCTCAGGGCGCCTGGCGCGAAGCTAGGGGTGGGGAAGCCCCAGGGCGCTGCCACTGCTTTCCTCGCCACGCATCAGGCCAGACAGGACAGAGAGGGGTGGGGGACAGTCCGGTGGGCATTCAGACTCCCGGCACTTTGCTATCGCACGGCTGGGGCTCCGGAGCGGCAGAAAGTTCCGGGCAACCTCTGCCGCTCCTCTGGGCGAGGCCAGGACGGCGCCGCCCCCCCGCCGGGATATGGAGCTGCTGTCGCCGCCGCTCCGCGACGTAGACTTGACGGGCCCAGACGGCTCTCTCTGCTCCTTTGCCACGGCGGACGACTTCTATGACGACCCATGTTTCGACTCGCCAGACCTGCGCTTCTTCGAGGACCTGGACCCGCGCCTAGTGCACGTGGGCGCGCTCCTGAAGCCCGAGGAGCACTCGCACTTCCCTGCGGCCGTGCACCCGGCCCCGAGCGCGCGCGAGGACGAGCATGTGCGCGCGCCCAGCGGGCACCACCAAGCGGGCCGCTGCCTGCTGTGGGCCTGCAAGGCATGCAAGCGCAAGACCACCAATGCCGACCGCCGCAAGGCCGCCACCATGCGCGAGCGGCGCCGCCTGAGCAAAGTTAATGAGGCCTTCGAGACGCTCAAGCGCTGCACGTCCAGCAACCCGAACCAGCGACTGCCCAAGGTGGAAATCCTGCGTAACGCCATCCGCTACATCGAGGGCCTGCAAGCTCTGCTGCGCGACCAGGACGCCGCGCCCCCTGGCGCCGCCACTGCCTTCTACGCGCCCGGCCCTCTGCCCCCAGGCCGCGGCGGCGAGCACTACAGCGGCGACTCGGACGCTTCTAGCCCGCGTTCCAACTGCTCCGACGGCATGGTAAGGTCGAGACCCCAGGAGAGAGGAGAAATAAAGGCAGCACTGGGGATATCTGGGAAGCGTTTCCTAGGGCGGGGAGCTGGGCTTCCGGGGAATTTGGGCAGGGACGCCGCCTGGGAGTGGGCCCCCGTCTCCTGGGCAGTTGTCACTGGGGTAGCCAGTGCTTTTTGGGGGCAGTGGTGCCGCGAAACAGCTGCGATCCGCCCGATTGGGGAGGGCTATTGGAACACTGCTGCTCCGACGTGAGGATCTGCTTTTTCTCCACTTATCCCTACTTCCAAAATGCAGATCTGTGCCCTTAGGTGACCGTCCGCCCAGGGTTTGGCCCTGGATGCTGCAGATCCCAGCTCCTGCCCATCCTTACCCTCCAGCCAGGACAGATCCAGGCTCGGAACTCGTGGCTGAGAATTGGGAGAGTTAGGGAAGGGCAGCTACAGTGGTGCCCGGGCCCCGCGAGGTCCCACGCCCTGACTCGGTCGCCCTTGCCGTTTGCAGATGGACTACAGCGGCCCCCCGAGCGGTGCCCGGCGGCGGAATTGCTACGAAGGCGCCTATTACAGCGAGGCGCCCAGCGGTGCGTATTCCGCGTTTCGCCCAGCTCGCGCCCCTTCCTCGTGCTCTTTTGAGCTGTCCTGGCTTCCCTCTATCTAGCCACCCACCCCCCGCCCCCATACATACGGGATATACTGGGAGGTGGTGCAGGGAATAAAATACTAAGCGTGCAGCTCCCTCCCCTTTCTTCCCGCCCTCATGCTGGATCGCCCCGCACTTATGCTTGGATCGTCCCGGACTTTGACAGGTCCTCAGTTTCTCTCCTCTACCCTAAAGCACTGGCCCGGGGGTGGAAGACTTGTCCGCAGCTCCACCCCTGCTTACTAACCTACCTCTCCCCGCGCAGAACCCAGGCCGGGGAAGAGTGCGGCCGTGTCGAGCCTCGACTGTCTGTCCAGCATCGTGGAGCGTATCTCCACGGAGAGCCCCGCCGCACCCCAGCTCCTGCTGGCCGACGCGCCGCCGGAGTCGCCTCCGCGCCCGCAAGAGGCGGCCACCCCAAGCGAGGGCGAGCGCGGCGCCCCCACTCCCTCCCCGGACGCTACCCCGCAGTGCCCTGCGGGCGTGAACCCCAACCCGATCTACCAGGTGCTCTGAAGGGGCAGGCTGCCGCGTTGTAGGGCGCCGCTGCCCTCCCGCCCGAGGGATGGTGTCCCTAGGGTCCCTCGCGCCCAAAAGATTGAGTTTAAGTGCCCCTCACCCACCCCCACCTCCCCCCGCCAACAGCGCTTTAAAAGCGACCCCTCCAGAAGCTGGAGAGGCGGGATAACTTAAGTGTGCTTCTGGACCCCGTCCCCCAGGGCAAGGACACAGTCCATTTCTTCCACACAGCACCCTTTCCCGGAGACCTTCCGCTATGGCCGCTCGGTGTTCCTCGGTGGGCCAGAGCTGATCCTTGAAGGGCTAGGTCCTTCCCCTTCCTTTGCCTCCTCCCGCATGGAGGGATGGATAGACCCTGCCCCCGAACACACAGGTTGTTTGGAAGTGGCGTGGCCTCTCCTTTCGGGAGCCCTCGCGACATCCACCCTTTCCCACCGCCTGCAAGGTGCACTCCCGTCCCAAGTGTAACAGGTGTAACTGTAACCCACCCCCACCCCGTCCCCTGGTTCAGGACCACTTTTTGTAATACTTTTTGTAATCTATTCCTGTAAATAAGAGTTGCTTTGCCAGAGCAGGAGCCCCTAGGGCTGTATTTATCGCTAAGGCATGGTGTGTGGTGCAACAGGGACTTTGTATGTTTATATGGCAGGCGGGCGAGCTGCGGGCGCTCGCTCAGGTATTCGAAATAAAGACGCTAATTTATAGCACGGTGACTCCGGCTTTCCCTGGGCATGGGGGCGGGATCCAGAGGAGAATCGGCAAACCCCGCCAGCTGTCCCGCAGCGATCCCTGTAGGCCGCTGACGGATTGCAAGGAGGAAACCTGCTATCAGGGGAAGAAAGGGTGCGTATGTCTCAAATATGTGGGAGATTCCTCTGACCTTGACACACATCACCTCACACAGTCAGTGGTTCTCATGGAAGGATGCACATTAGTTCGATTTGAGTTTTTTTTTTTTAAAGATCCATGTCTAAACCCATCCCCCAGAGATTCTGATTTAATGTATCTGCCTCAGATACCCAGGCGCGGTGGGGGGGGGGGGGTATTGGTATTTTTCAACAGCTCCTCAGGTGATTCTGAAGTGAGTGCAAGGTTGAGAGGCACACCCCTCCATACACACAGTGTGAACCCTGGTGTGGTATCCAGAAGGATGCAGGGATCACTGGAAGGTCGTGGCCCCTCGTCCTGGTGGGTATAGAGGATGTGATAGGGTGCTCACAACATTATGAGGGAAAACTAAATGAGTGTAGAGGAGCATTGTAAGCTGTACGGCACTTACAGGCCCTTAGTGATAGGTGTGGCTGCAAGGCAACAGCACAGAAGACCAGACAGGCACCGACACCTCTACTCAGCCAGTACGTAACCCAGCAAGTAGAGCATCCGGCACTGTCAGACCTCATACAACACAGGAGCCTAGAGCCTGTGAGAAGAGGGGCATGACTCTGAGAGCAGAGGAGGGGTCATCTATTTAGCCAGGGTGTTGGGAGTTTCCCAGAGGAGGTGCCATTTGAGCTCTGTCTTGAGGAATAAGAGTAGACAATGTGCCCACAGACCCATACACACCCACAGGCGAGAAATCCCCCCCCCCCACACACACAGAGGCTCCTCTGCCCTCCCCTGGGTCCAAGGTCCCTGGAGGGACAGTCTGGCAAAAGTTCTTCCCCACTCACATATCCCCCCACACACAAACATACACTTGCCAGCAGGACCTCAGTACCTCTTACATCCCACCCCTATAGACCCTCTTCCTGAAAATTCTACAGGCCCATTTTCAAGGGCTTTGTTTGTCCAGTGGGGAGCCCTTGGGAATGCAGGTAGGATGTGATGCCTGAAAGAACGGCCTTGTTACGTATCTGAGGATCTGCTGTGTGCTCTGAGGAGAGCCTGTGCTCACCCCAACACAAGGTCCCTGAGGATGTGCCCAGAACAGAACAGAGCTGTTCTGTTAGTGATGATCCTCCACTGTCTTCTGGCTGCTTCCCTGGATGCCCCTTGGGGCTTTTTACATTCATTTGAGACCCACTGGGGCTCATTTATAAATTCATTCATTTGACAGATGCTAGGTCCCATGCTGGGTGAAAACACATGTCATGTGTGTGGAGGACCTAAAGCTCTGGTTTGCTTCTGGGTGGGCGCTGGTACCATTATAGAGATGGGGACCTCAGGAGGAGAGGCAGGTATGGGGACACATTTAGTCCAGGACGCTTCTGGTTGCAAGTGATGGAAACCCCATTCAAACTAACTTAAACCCCCAAGGGAATGTGTTAGAAGGACATAGGGCAGCTCACATACGGGAGTAGAGCTATAAGCAGCTCAGCATCTATGGGCCTCGAAGCTGGGACCAGAGCTTCTTTCGCTCTTCCAGGAATCCCCTTCCTTGTCCTACTTTGCTTCACTCCTTCTAATCCATATTGGTTTTCTCCAGCAACTTGGGGTTACTTTAGATTTCACCATTAAACTGTGGTTAGAAAATTCCCAGGGAAGAACTCTAATTGGAGCAACTTAGGTCATGAGCCAGGATTTGAACCCAGACAGAGCTCCAGAGACTGCACTCTTCACTGCCTTGCTCTGTGACCTCTGCAGAGAAAGACAGGAGGAAGGAAGTGAGAAAAGTTAGGAGGGAGGGGAGCAGCTGGAGATTGGATCACACCGTGGAGGATGGGATTTGAGGTCCTCTCTTGGCCTGTTCCTTAGCTCAGTCTCCTCAAGGCAGTGGGTGGGGGTGGGAATCTAGCTGAGCCCAACTCAATTTGCAGTGTAGATGAAACATCCTTTGCCCATGGGGCCATGTTTATTTGAGCTGGATCTGAAGAAGCACCAGGGCCATGCCCTCCACCGAGACATATGCATATGTCTTACACATATGTGCTCATACAATAGCACACGTGTACCCAGAGTACACCACCAGAGGCTGATACACCATGAAGCCAATGAAGTTTAAGCTTCAGGTCCTTTCCCTTATATGAGCTCCTTCCAAGGCCATGGGAGAAGGCCTAGAAATATATCTACATGATCTAGTTTCTTTTCTAATTTGCCAAAGTAAGTCACTTTAAACAATCAATTGTGACTATCATCTCTTTCTATTCTGACTTCCTGTTGTGTTGGGTGGCATTTATGGGCATGTTGGGGTCCTATCTAAAGGTATGCATTTCATCTGGGTTGAGCGGAATATATTTTAAATACATGGAATATAAAACAGAAGCAAGAATGATGAACAATGAAATAAATTAAAATGATTCTGACATTGAGAAGACAATTGTAACCAAAAAATATACTTAGATCACACCAAAGAGTAGTTTATTAAAAGAGATAACTTTCAAACAGAATTATGGAAAAGACTCTTGCATTGTTTGATAATCCAATTAACAAAGAATAAGGAATTATATGATCACACTGGAAAAAGATTTCAATTTTTTGCTTATCTGACCCAAAGTACTGACATTAACAAAGATAGCATAAAATTCATAATATGCCACTAGAACAAGATCTTAACATTATCAACACAATTTTTAATGAAACTTGACAATTAAAAGTACTTAAAATTAAATACTTTTTCACCACACAAGAAAACTCAAAATGCCTTGAACTCTTACAGCCCACAGATGGAAGAAACTTGATTGAGGTTTCCCCAAATTTGACACCAATCCTAAAACTGTACATGACATTTCCAATAGAGTTGTGAGGCTGAAAGAAACCTAGCTAAATTATCCATAGTACAAAACAAGTTTTGACCAAACGTGTTGAAGGAAAGACTGAATTATCTCTTTATTCTCTGTATAGAAAATGATATAATAAAATCATTGTCACAGGAAGAGGCAATCAAAAAATGTGCAGCCTGATGTGAATGGAAAGGGGTAGGCAAGACTGGAAAAGGCAGGAGAAAGAAGTAAGAGGAGGAAGATAAGAACAAAGACGATGGTGTGGGGCCGGCCCGAGGCTCACTAGGGAGAGCTTGGTGCTGACGACACCAGCCAAGGGTTAAGATCGATCCCCTTACCAGTCGTCTTTAAAAAAAAGGCAACAGTGTGGAGATCATGAAGAACAGGTTGGTTCTAGCTCAGTTTTTTCTCGTCTATACAGTATTTAAACCACTTGCACACAAGTCACTTCTATTAAAAAAAAAAAGGTAGATGTGTGGCTGTGTAATATTTGGTTTTATATGGGACAGGGTCATTTTTGTATAGTAACAAGTTTTATTTTACTTTATTTTGTTTTATTTTAGACAGCATTTAACAGTTTTAATTCATGTTGAACTTTCCCAGTCGTGGGGAAAAGTGAGTCCCATAATAGGTCAATAGCTACTAGCTATAGAATCAGCTCCCTGGGGTCTAGGCCTGACTGTGCCATCGACCACATCTGAGACCTTGGGAATGTGACTTGACCTGTCTGAATTTCAGTTTTCACTCTGTGTAGTAAATTAGTGACTTTAAAAGGTAAGACCCGGTTCTGAAAGTTTTTAATAATTCACTTAAAACATTTCAGAGAAAGAAGAAAGATAATAAAGTAGATGTTTTATAGATAAGGGACTGGGACCATGACAAAATGAGATTTTTCTCAGCATAGGCAAATCATTTATAACCTCCAGTTAACTGATTCTTCCTTCTTTTACTTTTCCTTATTTTTTATTAAGATATAATTTACATGCCATAGAATTCATCTTAAAGTGTATAATTCCATGGTTTATACTATATTCTCAAGGGTGAGTAAGCACCACCACTATCTGATTCCAGAGCGCTTTCATACCCTTCAGCAGTCACCCTTTTCAGCGGTCACTATGCCTTTTCCCCCAGCCCCTGGCTACCACTCATCCACTGTCTGTCTCTATGAATTTGTCTGTTTTGGACATTTCATGTGAATGGAATCACACATAAAATTTGTAATACGCCACTATAACAAGACATAACAACTTTTAGCATATTTCCAGGTTCATCTATGTTGTAGCATGTGTCAGTTCTTCATTCCTTTTTACGGCTGAATAATATTTCATTGAATGGATATATCACATTTTGTTTATCCACTCATCAGTTGATGGACATTTGGGCTGTTCCCACTTCTTATCTATTATGAATAATGCTGCTATGAACATTCACATGCAAGTGTTTGTGTAAATGTATGCTTTTAATTCTCTTGGGTATATACCCCAAAGTGGAATTGCTGGGTATATGATAATTCCATGTTTAAATCTTTGAGTCAAAGTTTTTCCCAAAGCAGCTGTACCATTTTACATTCTTATCAGCAATGTATGGGGGTTCCAATTTCTCCACATCCTTGACAACACTTATTTTTGTTTGTCTTTTTTATTCTGGCCATCCTAGTAGGTGGGTGTGAAGTGGTGTCTCATTGTGGTTATTTCCCTAATCACTAATGATGTTAAGCATAGTTTCATGTGCTTATTAGCTATTTGTATATATGTATTACATCTTCTTCGGAGGGATATCTATTTAAATATTTTAGCCATTTTAAAATCAGGTTATTTGGGCTGGCTGGATAGCTCAGTTAGTTAGAGCATGGTGCTGATAACACTAAGGTCCAGGGTTTGATCCCTGCACTGGCCAGCAGCCAAAAAAATAAAATAAAATTCGGTTATTTGTCTTTTTGTTGTTGACTTATGAGAGTTCTTTATATATTATAGACACAAGACCCTTATCAGATATATGATATATATGATTTGCAAATATTTTCTCCCATTCTGCAGATTGTCTTTTCACTTACTTGATAGTGTCCTTTGAATCACAAAAGTTTCTTTTGTTCTTATGAGGTGCAATTTATGTACCTTTTGTCATTTTTCGCTTGTGTTTTTGACTTCATATCTAAGAAACCATTACTTAATCTGAGTTCTTCTAAAGAAGAGTTTTATAGCTTTGGCTCTTACAATTAGGCATTTGGTCCATTTTTGGTTAATTTTTAATATGGTATGAGGAAGGGGTCCAAATTCATCTTTTCCATATGGATATCCAGTTGTTATAGCATTATTTGTTATAAAAACTGTTCTTTTTCCCGATTGAATTGTCTTGGCACCCTTGTCAAAGGTTAATTGAC
Organism: Cynocephalus volans; assembly: GCF_027409185.1. Taxonomy (NCBI): domain Eukaryota; kingdom Metazoa; phylum Chordata; class Mammalia; order Dermoptera; family Cynocephalidae; genus Cynocephalus; species Cynocephalus volans. The sequence goes on from NC_084463.1 coordinate 117,604,597, forward strand.
CATAAATGCATGGGTATGTTTCTGGACTCTCAATTCTATTCCATCGATCTATGTATCTATCCTTATGCCAATATCACACAGTCTTGATTATTGCAACTTTATAGTTAGTTTTGAAAGTAGAAAGCGTGAGTTCTTCAGTCTTATTCTTCTTCAAGACTGTTTAGCTATTCTGGCTTCCTTGCATTTCATGAATGTATCTTTAAGTAGCCCTGCCCTGTACTTTGTATTTTCAGCAGCTACTAACCTTGCTTGGTACAATCTGGCAGCTGTAAATTGGCATGAAAATGTAAAGCAGGTTCTTGTTGGTGCACAGAAAAAAATGGTTATGTGGTAGGGGGTGATGAATTTTTCATTTTCAATCATCTTTGATGCAACTTATATAGAATAAATGTTTATTAACTGAATATTATTCTGTAATTGCAAAAAAGTTGCAACTGGTTTTGCTGGCATTCTGCATGCTTCCAAGCAAATATAACTTATTTTAAAGTATTATATAGGTGTTTCAGACAGTTAATAAAAATATGAAGCTCTTTTGTTCTGGAATTTTTTTATGTTTGTTGTATTTGTCAGCCTTTAAATACTAGTGTTTATATTAGGTCCTGATTTCTTTTCTAAGCCTAAATAAATATTCACTTTTGTACACAACTTTCTATTCTTTTTTGACTTTTTAAAAAATGAGTGACTCCCAAAATGTCTAGGCTTCAGGCTGCACACACCTGGACCTGTCTCTGAACACTGCTGACCATGGTGGCCTGCAGGCTGACACGCACACAGATGCCCACCAGGGTCACACACAACAGAATCCACAAAGTTCTGCCTATCAGAGCACAGAGGAAGGAAGACCACTCCTGGAAGGAGAACTCATGGTCCCTGCCCATTCCTGCTGGGGACATGCTTTCAGAAGTGCCCACATATATGCACCCCTGAGTGCCTTCACCACAGCCAGCATCATCGCCTACCTCCCAACCTCACTCCCACAGCCAGCAGGGAGAGGCATTGAAGGCCCACCTTCTCAAAGGTCAAACTCAGGGAGGCTCCTGGGGCCACACTGACACTCTCAGGGACGTTGCTGAGGAATGGCAGGAGTCCAGGAGGGAGTGGTGCAGTGAGGGCTGGTACAGAAGGATAGGGAGGTGGGGGGGGAGGGGTGTGCAGCCTGAGGGAAGGAAGAAAAGGGAAGGCGAGGTAATGAGGCATTATCTCATTTCATCCTCATGAAATATGATTCCCTTTGTAGAGCTGAGGAAACAGAAGCCTAGAGAGAGAGGGTGACCAGTTTACACAGCTAGTAAGCAGCAAAAGTGGGATTTGCATCCAAATCAGTCTAGATCAGTGGTTCTCTCAATCAGAGGAAATTTTACCCTACAGGGGACATTTGGCAGCGTCTGTAGATCTTTTTGATTATCACCACTGGGGAAGAGGCTTCTACTGACATCTAGTGGATATAGGCCTGCTAAACAGCCTACAATACACAATATAGCGCCCCTGTATCCCTATAACCCTAACAAAGGAGTCTGGTCCAAAATGTCACCAGTGCAGAGGTTGAGAAACCCCGACCTAGCTTCCCCACCCCCCTCCAGAGTATGCTTCCCCTTGCCCCCGTTCTAGTTTCCCATGGCCTACGAGATCTGGGAGCACCTGCCCCAGAAGTTGCAAGAAAGAACAGGCATACACTCCACTCCAGCCCAGCCCAGGTTAAGTACCAAGGTTACTGCTCAAGCTACCCTGTGGCCAAGTTTACCAATTTCTACTATGGCACCTCTAGGTTCACTCTCCCCTCCCCACTGGAGGGAGGAAGTCTGGTCTGGGAGGGGACATCTGCCAGCCCCACTGCTTACCATCACAGCAGGGCTACCTCCAAAGCCTACTCTGCCAGTGCCCAGCTTAGGTTAGTTTCCAGGCATGACCACAAGATGGCACCCCAACCCTCCAGGTATGCTGAGGCTCTGGGCCTGGAGAGCAGCAAGAAGGATGAGCCAACCTGGACAAAGGCCTGGGGGCTGTACTTGGGCCAGTTCCAGAGCCTAGCAGGACCAGATCTAAGGCCTGCAAGTGCCAGGTGTGAAGGCCAAACTTGGCTTCAGAACCCCCTTCACCTTTTCTAGTCCACTCCCAGCCCCAGCTCATCCTCTAGCCATTCCCCCATGGTGCTTACTGGAGCCCTGCACCATCTCCTCTCTAGCCTGAACAAGAAAAATTCCAGAACCGAGGTGTTAAGGATATAGGAATTATCATTATTATTATTATTATTATTATTATTATTATTATTATTATTCCCATTCAACAATAAAGGAACTGAGGAGCAGAAGATGAGTAACTTGTCCGAGGTCACAGCTAGTCAATGGTGGAGCAGGGCTTTGAACCCAGGCAGTCTGATTCTAGAGTCTATACTCTTAACCACGGAATGATACTGTTCATACCCCCCCTCCACCCCCCACTAGTCACAACTACCAAAGCCCCTCTGGCATGGGACCACAAGCCTTTCTCTGCAAGGAAGGGGGCAAGTGGCTATGAATAGGGGAGATTATTCAAAGTGGAAAAGGGGTGAGGTTTTCAGCTGGTTTAAGGGTCTGTGACTAGCATTTGTGAGTGGGAAGCTAGGGCCTGGTCAGCAATTCCTCCTCCCCTCCCCATTTGTCTTTGTTTCTTGTGTGTGTGTGTGTGTGTGTGTGTGTGTGTGTGTGTGTGTGTGTGTGTGTGGTTTTTTTTTTTTTCTTCTTCTTCTTCCTGGTTGCCCTCTTGGTTTTTCTGGGCTTTCTGCAAATGCCAGCCTTCTCACAGTGTGAAGGGGAAGCGAGAGAAAGAACTTTTATTCCTGCTTAGGATACATTAGGTGGGGGGTGGGGGGCATTCCCTGGGGCCTGGGCTGGGGTTGTCATCAGGGGTCAAAGTGAGAATCCTGAAGTGGAGCAGCCTGGGGCACCTCGGGGCAGTTACCTTCTCTTGCTGGGGAGGCTCCTCTGTCTGAGTCTTCTCTGCTTACCTCTTAGGGGATTCTAGGTGCAATGGATACCCTTTCACATTTCTTCTCTCTCCAGCCCTGGTCTGCCTCTCTTTTGCTAGCACATCCTCCAGGGCCAGCCCTGCTTGGAGCCCCTCATCACCCAACCTTCCTCCTACCAGGGGCACTTTGTCTCTCTGTCTCTCCACCTCTCCCCTCTCTCTGTCTGCTTCTCCTCACTGCCTGGGTCACACTGCAGCTCCCCATTAGGACTCACCATGGGATAGTGGCCTGGGTAGGGCTCTGCACTGACTCCCTAAGAGACCTTGGGTAAGCCCTTTCCCCTGATTTGGCCTCAGTTAGAGGCTCCAGACTCCCATAGTCTCTCACACTGCTATTCCAGGATCCCAGCCCCTCTCCTAGCCTTTCTCAAATCATCTAGACCTTAGTGAGGAGCTACTGTGTTCTGAGCACTGTGGAAGGAAGCAAATAAGAAGCCCTGGAGGAGCTGTTAGTCCTTTTATGGAAATGAGATGAGCTACTGAGAAAGTTGAGCCATAGTCTGATCCCATGTGCTTCTGCAGGAGAGGGCAGAGGTGGGGTCATGGGCCCCTAGGACTGGCAGAGTTACAGAAGGTTTTCTTGGGGAGAAGAGGGGCTGGACACTTGGCTGGAAGAAAGGGGGAGATTTGGACAGCCCTCTTTCCTGTCACTCCCCATTTCAATTTCTCCCAGCTGTGTGTGTGGGGGGGGGGTGGGTGTCCATCTTTTTCTCTTTCTTCTGGGGTCTCCATTTCTCTTTTTCATCATCTCCTGAGGTTGGGTGGAGTTTTCTGAGAGCCCATATCCTGGGGATCTGAAAATGAGCCAGGCTGGGCTACACCGGGCCAGGCTGCCTCATGGTTAGGGGATGGGACTCACTCTTATCAGGTGAGAGGGACGCTCAAAAACACTGTCGTCCCTGCATTTCTCTGAGATTGAACTGGAAAGAGCTCCTATTTAGAGGGATAATGCAGATCAATCTCTGGAGGGAGGAGGTGTCATTCTGACCCCAGATTCCAGCCCTCTTTTGTCTCTGCCCATCTCTGCCTCTGTTTCTGACTTAGTGTACTTCTCTGTCTCTCCCCTTGTCCTTCTCCCATCCCTCATTCCTTGTCCTGCCCATTGCCCCTCTCCACCCCTCCAAGCCTTTTCCCCACCACACACAGATTTCCCTGCTGCTGGGTTGGGATTCCCCCGGCCAAGCAAGGAGAGAGATATCTGTGGCACAGCTTTGTCCCCAGGCCCACAACGGCATCTGTGGATCATCATAGTGGGACAACTGTCTGCACAGTTAGCAAATGCTGACAGGTAAATAAGAAGCTCTTATTTTCCTAATTAAATCGCCCTTTGCCCAGGCAGCCTGTGTTCGATTGGGCTGGGCCGGGATCAATAAGCCTCTTTCCCAGCCCAGCTGCCCCTGGAACTGGGCCTGATTTCCCCAGACTTGCCCAGGCACAACTGCCCATTTCCCCATAAGGCTGGGAGCCCCTCAAGGGCAGGGACTGGGTCTGATTTGTCACTTGTGCCCTTGTGCCTGGGACAGAGCCTGGAACAAGAGTAAAGAAGTGATTGCTAGACTGAGTAAACTGAGGCACTGGCAATGAGCATGGGCCAAGAAGGCTTTGAGGTTCAAACTACAACTCGCACCTCCAGGGTCCACTGTGAGTTGGTGAGAGTCACAGCAGGCAGCTGCTCTCGCCCAGTCCCCAGATGCAACGCTGGCTTTCCACCCAGGGCAGCTGAAGCCCTGGGGGGCGGGGTGTGTGTGGGGGGGTGTAAACTTTCAGGGACACTAGGAGTGGTTGCTCCTTCCGAGGGCAGATGACCCTTTACATAAAGGATCGAGTGTGAGAGAGTCAGTGAGCTGGGACCAACGTGTAAGAGTTCTGTGACTAGTCACTGTGGAGTTATGAAGGGCCCAGGGTCAGTAACGGGACAAAAGCGTCCAGGACCGGTTACTAGAGGAGGGCTTAGCAGACATGTGTGGGGTGTGCAAGGATCCTGGGGTTCCTGGTCCAGCTGGAAGGGTCGGTATTAAAGGGTTCCTTGGAGCAGTCAGTACTGGTCGGGGTCAAAGTGTCTCTGATGACTATCGGGAGCATGTTGTCTCTCAAGGGGATCAGACAGTTCCGGGTTCGGAAGGAGAGGGTAGGATGCTGACGCCCTTCTCACCCCAGTCTGACCCGGGGGCGCGGGCCAGACGTCTCTCGGAGCCCCCGCCCATCGAGTGGCGGAGGCTCCTGCAGGGCGGAGCGTCGGCGGGTCCCCCGGGAGCAGCAGGAGCCGTGTGGGACGGGCGCCCCCAGCGCCGAGGTTGAGGGAGGCCGAGTTCGGCGCGGGGCTGGGAGGGGGCGCGGAATCAGGGCTTTTTAGGACCCAGCGCGGCGCCTCCCTCCGGGGGCGAGTGCGGCTGCGCGCGCCGTGTGCCCGTGTCCGGAGAGCCGCGGGCTGGACGCGGACCGCGCGAGCGAGCGAGCGAGCGGAGCAGCAGCCGGGGCGGCAGCAGCGTCGCGGCGGCGGCGGCGGCGGCGGCGGCGGCGGCCGCTGCGCCCCTCGCCTCCCCGGCCTCGTCGGCCTCGCCGCGCCGCGCCCGGACCCGCCACCCCCGCCTCCCGGGCCCGACCTCCGCAGACCCCTCGCCTCGGTCGACGGCGCCAACCGCCTGCCCAAAGCGGGAAGCGGAGCGCGAGGCACAGAGGCAACGGAGCCAGTGCCCTCTGGCCCCGCAGACCCAACCCAGCTCGGAGAACACCGGCCCGGCCCCGCGCAGCTCCGCCACCGTCCGGGAGCTGTCCCTTCAGCACCGCCGCGGGAGCCTGAGTCGGAGCGCAGCCCAGCGGGGCCCCAGCTCGAGCCCGAGCGCGGCGCTCCGCGGCCGCCGCCCCGAGCAGCACCCCGAGTGCCCCTGCTCAGGGGGCCCGCCATCTCCTCCGGGAGGCGGGGAGAAGGAACGCGGAGGGCGGGCGGGCGCGCCCGCCGCCGGGGGGAGCAGGCAGCCAGGCAAGGAGAGAGGGAGGGGACCGGAGCCCGCCCTGCGACCCGAGCTGCAGCCTGGCCACGCAGCGAGGAAGGCGGCCGGCATCCATCTCCCCCGCGCCGAGCGCGCGCTGTGGAGACCACCGCACAGCGGAGCGCCCATTTCCCGGCCCCTTCTCTTCCCCTCCGCCTTCCGGAGGCTGGTCTAGCCGGCCGGCCCCGGGAGCCGCTGACCTTCCCCCAAAAGCTTTGTGTGGATTTCTCCATTTTCCCGCTGAGATGGGAACGCGAGCCCGGCCCCCCCACCCTCTCTCCCCTCCTCCCGGGGCCCGCCGCTGAGCGCCGCCCCCCTCCCTGCCTCCTTCTCTCCCTCGCCGCTTTCCTCCCCTGCCTCCTCCGCAGCCGGACCGGCTCCCTCCCACATCTGGCGCCTAAATACCCTAGGGATCCCGCGCGCACTCCCCTGGACCGACACTCCGCAGAAAGCGCCCCGAGGGGCTTGGGTCGCTCGTTGGGGTGGCCAGAGCCGCGGTCCTCTGTCCTCCACGACGGCTGGGGGGAGGGGGGAGGAGGCCACGCGCCCCCCTCCCCGGCGCCAACTCCCCCTGGCGGCCGCTCCCATGGGTGTCGCTGGGCCGCGCCATGCCTAAGGGGGCGCCGCGATGGGCCAAGGGGACGAGAGCGAGCGCATCGTGATCAACGTGGGCGGCACGCGCCACCAGACGTACCGCTCGACGCTGCGCACGCTGCCCGGCACGCGGCTCGCCTGGCTGGCGGAGCCCGACGCCCACAGCCACTTCGACTATGACCCGCGTGCCGACGAGTTCTTCTTCGACCGCCACCCGGGCGTCTTCGCTCACATCCTGAACTACTACCGCACGGGCAAGCTGCACTGCCCGGCCGACGTGTGCGGGCCGCTCTACGAGGAGGAGCTGGCCTTCTGGGGCATCGACGAGACCGACGTGGAGCCCTGCTGCTGGATGACGTACCGCCAGCACCGCGACGCCGAGGAGGCGCTCGACAGCTTCGGCGGCGCGCCCCTGGACAACAGCGCCGACGACGCGGACGCCGACGGCCCCGGAGACTCGGGCGACGGCGAGGACGAGCTGGAGATGACCAAGCGCTTGGCGCTCAGTGACTCCCCGGATGGCCGGCCCGGTGGCTTCTGGCGCCGCTGGCAGCCGCGCATCTGGGCGCTCTTCGAGGACCCCTACTCGTCCCGCTACGCGCGGGTAAGTGGCAACTTACCCATCAGAAGAGCGGGCGGGGAAGGCAGCGTCCTCTGCCTCCCTCGGGAGAGGGTGGACTAGAGAGCTGGCGCCTAGGGAATTCAGAACTGAAAGGGGGGTGTGTATGTGTACGTGTACGTGCGTGAGAGAGAGAAAGGGTGACTCTTTGCAAGGTGTCTGGTTTTATATGTATGTAAGAATCTGGGTCTGTATTGCCGAATTTAATATGTATGAGTATGAATGGGTGTGCTTGTGTGTATGAGTAGATGGCATGTGCATATTTATGTAAGCGTGGTGGTGTATATTTGGGTGGGTAAAGTATGTAGTGAGAATGAGCGAGCATGTGTGCATGTTTGAGTGTGCATGGGCACCTGTTTGTGCATATTTGTATCTTTGCAGATGTACACTGGGAAGGTGTGAACTGCCCTCTAGATTCTGGTGTGGGGAGGGAAGCTGGGAGCCCTTCCTCCATCCCAGGTAAGGGGCACCTGGAGCCAGACAGGGCCCATCAGGAGGACCTGAGACCTTCCTGGCTGCTTGAGACAGACCGCCCCCTCCCCAGGGAGCAGCTTCAGGCCATTCTGAGGAGATGGTCAAGGGGGAATCTTCACGCTAATTAATAGCTTGGTAGTTGGTGTAGGACTAGGCTGCTAGGTAGGGGGGTGGTGATTCTGTTGAGACCTGGGATCAGTCTGCCTTCCTCCTTGTCAAAAGGGGAGGGTTTGTAGAAGGTCACTGGGCTTATACCTGCCCTTCCTCTGGGACCTTTCCAGGGGCAGAGAGGGGGGACATAACAGGGGACCGTGCAAGCAGAAGGTGTGTGAGAAGTGGGCGTGTCATCATCGGCCACTCACCTTCAGTGACAGCAGCTTGTTGCCAGAGAGAAAGGACACCCTGCTGCTGACCTTGGCCCCTCAGATGGCCTCTCTGGATCAGTTTCTTCATCCGTAAAATGGGGGAGTGGGTCTGGTGAGTTCTAAGGACCTTTGCTGCTAAGGACCATCAGTAACTGAGCCCAAAAGAAAGACGTAGCAGTCACCCACTCTGGAAGAGATACTCCTGGCCTTTGCTGGGCTCTGTCCTCAGAGGCCTGAAGAAAGCTCAAGGCATGCGGGGGAGGGGCAGAATTAGGAATTTAAAGCAGAGCCCCTCCCCCATCTGTGAGCCACCCCCACCCCCTACCAGGCAAAGCACTGCCTCTGCCCTGCTGCCTTTTACTGTCCTGCACATCCCTTCCCTCCTGCCCACTGGAGCCCAAGCCAGAGCCAGGGGGCTGGGTGGGGAGGGCCAGGACTCTGCAGAGGGTCAGTGGAGAGAGGAGACTAAGGGGCCCTGAGGAGCGCACAGCAGAGAAAGGCTGTGTAGAGGCACAGACCTGTTAGATTTGTTCCTGAGATAGAACACAGTAAGGCATGTGAGGGAGGGTCAGCAGGTCAGTCTTCTGCCCTGAATCCTAGAACAGGTGTGTGTGTGATGGCGGGGATAATGGGGAGAGAGCCAGGCACCTCATTCTGCCACTGAGAACCCTGCCCAAGGTCACCCAGGGAGCTGGAGGCCAAGCAGGACTAGAATGTAAGTCTCCTGGGACCCTATCGTCCCCTGAGCTGGCTTCCAGCTCCCTGCCATTCTCCAGAGTGGACTGGGACCCTCAGAGTGCCTCCCCTCCCCTCCCTTTTCTTGACAGAGGCCATCACAGCTAGAGGATTATGTAACTGGAGGCTGTGGCTGAGCTGTGGGGAGGGGCTGGGGGGGGACTGGGAGGTTGAACCAGCACATGTTGGGGTGGGGTGGGGGGCAGGGTGGGCAAAGGCCTGGGTTACAGCAGCTGCCCATTCAGCCCACATTTGACCTTGGACAGCATTCCCCCCTTCCCCAACCTTGGCCCTGAAAGCAAGGAGCAGGCCCATCTTCTCACTCTAATCTCAGCCTCCTGGCTCCCTAGCAAGAGGCCAGGTCCTTCTACCCCACCTCTTGAAACTCAGTGTCCCTGAGTTTCAGGGCAGGCAAGGGTCAGTGGGGCATATTCCAGCCCCCTCCCCTGTCCATCTCCTCCCACTGAACATTCCTAGATTGTGGGGTGGCCTTCACCCATTGCAGACAAATGGGACCCCTAGTGTGGTTTGAGATGTGGTTGGTGTACAAAACCATACAGAAAAGTCTTGAAAAAATCTCTCAGGGGAATGTCCATTGAAGAGCAGACTCCAGGTGAAAAGCTGGGCAGTCAGGGGTGACAGCAGGGGTGGGGGATACTGGGATGCAGGTGGGTGTTAGTAGGTATCACCCCCCAGCCTGTCCGTGCCACTTTCGTTCTCCAGTGGCCTCACAGAAAGGTTGTAGTCCCTTCCAACTCCCTTGGGTAACAGATGAGGACACTGAGGCCCATAGGGGGAGGAACCTGCCCAAGGGCACATGGACGTAAAGGCAGAGCCGGGATTAGAACCCAGGCTTCCTGCTGCCTGCCCCAGCTGGCCTAGCTGCATTGCGCTGCCTCTCTGCAGCTCATCTGCGCAGAGTCCAGCCGTCTGCCCTCCCTCCTCCCCCTCCATCGCTGCTCTGCCGCTACTGCTGTCACCTTTGTTTACCCCTCCCGCCATGGGGCCCCAAGCAGCCTCAAATTGGTGGGTGGGAATTTAAATTTTTGTTCTAGATTCTAGATCCAAATCTTGTATGGGTGTGACATTGTATACGTGTGTGAAAGAAAAGCTGTATGTGTGAGAGAGAATCTGTGTAAGAGAGATTCTGTGCTGGTGTGAGAAAGACTGTGTGAGAATAAAAATATGTGTGAGTGAGACTCTGGGTGTGTGTGTGTGTGTGCTGAGACTGTGACTCTGTGAGAGACATTTTGTGAGTCCCTGTGTCAGAAATTCTGTGTGAATATGAGAGACCGATTCTGCGTGTTTTGAGAGATGGACTTTGTGTATGTGTGAGAATGAGACTGTGGGAGAGAGTGTGTGTATAAGAAAGAGACTGTGTGTAAGAGATGCCATGTGTGCGAGGTAGATTCTGAGAGTATGTGAGAAATTCAAGGTGAGTGTGTCTCTGTGTAAGTGTATTGCACAGTGTGGCAAGTGTGAAACTGTATATGTGTGTGTAAGGCTGTGTGCCTGAGACCATCTGTGCAGGAGGCACATCTGTGCTTGGAGAGGGGTGTATGTGACAGACTGTGTGTATGTGAGGCTGTGTGTATGATGGAGACTATGTGTGACAGTGTGTGTGAGGCCCTGGGTGTGTGCGTCAGTGTTTCTGTGTGTGCTTGCATGTGAGAGAGCCCCTGTGTGGCCTGAGTGTGAGTGTCCCTCGAGGAAGGTGAAATTCCAGAGCAGCTTCCTGCCTGCTGCCCTGACCTCCTGGGACTCCTGAGCTACCTTGCTGAGGACATTTGCCATCCTCAGTAGAAACACTGTTGCAGCCCAGGCCAGTTGTTGGTGCTTGGGCCGGGTGGTGAGGTCACCTTTGCTGAGGAGCTGCCTCCAACTCCGGGACTTGGTGTTGGCCCTGGAAGATAGAGGCTACTTGGCTGGGGCGAGAGGTCCCATCTGAGCTCCCGAGGGTGACACTGCCAGCTGGAGCAGCTCCTTCCCTGGCCCCCTTTCCTGTGCTCTCTTGGACAACAGCCTGAGGAGGTGAGAGGCGGGGAGCAAACTGGGACAGGAGGAGCCAACTTACTTGTATTCTGGGGTGTTGGTGCCCCAGACATGCACAAGATAAGGATAATGATGATACTATGCAGTGAGGGCTGCAAAGGGGCGTCCTGGGGTCACGAGAGGAGGTAATGCTGGGGCAAATTTGAGGGGCAGATAGGAGTTAGCTAGGCAGAGGGCAGGGGACAGGCAGTCCTCTTTTGCAAAGTCCTAGAGGTTTGGGAGCAGACAGGGGTGTATTGAGACAGCCTAGGGCAGCCCTGGCTTGAAACCTGCCCTCCTGTCTCCTTGGGAGCCAGCTCAGTTCTGAGGCCCTTGGCTTTCATCTGTAATTTGCATGTCATCACCAGGAGCATCATTCTCTGTATTATTTGGGCCAATAGTGGTCCCTAACCTGCAGGCCAGAGAGTGCCCCTAGTTTGTGTGTAGGGTGTGTGTGCGTGCGCGTATGTGATGACATCTGTCCCCCAGAATTGCTTGACCTTCCAAATGTCGAAGAAGTGCCAATGGTCCTAAAGCTGGAGAAGCCCCACCTCCATCTCACCCTTTGCCTGGTATTTCTTTGCATGTCCCCACCTCTTTGGGACCTGATGCAGCCCTGACTCCCCCCTCAACTCCCTGGGAAGGATGTGCATCTGGTAGCAGGAATGAAGAGCCCAGCCAGAGACTTCTGTTCCTCCCTTGGGTGCAGCTGACTCAGGGAGTGTTGGCTTGGCGTGTGGAGATGGGGGACAGAGCTGTTGTCAGGGGCTTCCTAGGAAGCTGGCCCCCAGAGCCCACTGCCCCAGGCCAGGGCCTCACTTTGAGTCATGGCGACATGTGAAGGAGACAGTGGAGAAGGGCGTGTGTGTTCTCCTCCCAGACACCCCAAGGGTCCCCCATTCAGTGTTCTTCTCCCTCTCATATTCCTTTTACAGGGGTCCTCATGTATTTGAATGGTATCTCCAACCCCCCCAGCTCCCCTCCCAGTAATAAAAGTCATAAACCAAGCATCTCCTAGTCAGAGTCCCTCAGCTTCTCCCCCACTAAATGGGGATCATGATAGAACTAACCTCAAGAGTCGATGCAAAGATTAACTGAGGTAATATGTGGGAAGCCCCAAGCCACAGGGCCTGGCTTGCAGTAAATGCTGGCTGCTGCTACTGCTTCTATCAGTCGTATTGCATTTTACCTCCCAGCTCTCTCCAGACTCTGTCCTCCTCCCTCCATCTCCATCATCCTGCTGCAAGCCACATGTTCTCCTCAGGCCACCTCCACAACAGCTTCCTGACTGCTGTCCCACCTCCAGCCCCTGGCCTCTCCAGTTCATTCTCCACTTGGCAACCACAGAGGTCTTTTCAACTCACAAATGTGTCAGATCACTGCCTTTCCGCTTAAAACCCTTCAGTGCTTTCCTGGCCCACACCGTGGCCTCTCTGACTCTGCCTGTCTGTCTCATCTCCTCTGGCCTGATTCTCCCCATTGCTCACTGAGCTCCAACCATCTGGCCTTGTTTCAGTTTCTTGCATGTGCCAGGTTTGCTGCCCCAGGGCCTTTGTATGTACAGTTCTCTCTGGAGCACCCTTTCCTCCCGGTTCACCCCTCTTCATCCTTCACACCCTGCATCAACACGTTAGTTTCTCAGTGATGCCTTCCCAGACCTCCCAGCTGCTGGATCAGGGTTCAGAACCAGATAGCCCTCAGAGAAGCTATCTGGTTGTAATAAAATGTTCATTAGCAGCCTTGCTTGATTCGGGTTTGTCTCCCCCTCCAGACTGTATGGTTCTTACATACTCAATATAACAGGAGCTATTATGACAGATGAGGAAGTTGAGGCCTAGAGAGGAGTGCTTTACCTGAGGCCACATGTGAGCAGGTTAGTTGGGAAGGCTGGCTCAGAAACCCATGTCTCCTAACTCCTGGCTCAGTGGGTGCTTTATGTCACAATGCCTCAGAGAGTGTTTGGAGTCTGGTGCTCTGGGTGCAGGAGTCAGTGCTCCCTGACTCTGGGTAGGAGGTCTGGCATCTGCCAAAAGCTATGGAGGAGACTGGCTTAAGCCTCTCAGGCAGGGAGGTGGGTTGTCTCAGAGGTGGGGGAGGGGGTTCAGTGGGGGCTCACTCCAGGGCCCACTGCCTGAGCTGGGCATCTCGGGGCCTCCCACGACAGCTGAATATAGTGCCTCTGGCTATTCTGAGCAGTCGCATGACCAGTGTATTCACTCTGGACCAAAAGGTCAGGGCCTTGAGCTGCTGCCTCCGGTCAGCTCCTGGGCCAGCCTGGCTACCACCCAGCTCAATCTTCCCATCGCTGGTGCAGACTCAGAGGAAAAGGAGGGCCTGAGAGTCTCCGGGGACAGTTTGCTACCCAGTCCTTATTCAGGGGAACCACTTGAGTGGGAGGGACCACTTTTCATGTGCATGAGACTGTTGGAATAGATGAATGCTCCTGGGCCACCTCTAGTTTCTACTGTTAGAGAAAAACTTATTCAGTGATACTTGTTAAAGCATGGTAAGGCAGACTTTATTAAGACCATTGCAAGAGATATAGGGACCACTGCAACAGTGTCTTGTAGTGGTGGAGATTTGGCTCAACTCAGAAAGCATGGGCACATGGGAATTGATAGCCAAGGCCTAGGAAGGGAGGGCAGTCAGTGGATGGACAAGTGCTAAGAGGAAACATTAGGGGTAAGGGGGGATTCTGGCTAAACCGACCTAACAGGATTCTTGCTGGAGACAGGCCAGGGTGTGGGGGGCTGGGTGGAGAATGAGGAAACTGAGCAGATATTAGGGGGGGATTCTGGCTAAACTGACTTAGCAGGGTTCTTTTGCTAAAACTGTATTTCACGAGGAAGTCATGGATGGGCCTAGGAGAAGGTTCAGAAGCTGGACGAAAGTGTGGCCAAGCAGAGAGTCTTTGTCACTTCCTTCATCCAGTGCAGGAGAAACAGGCTCCAAGAGTAGAAGACCCTTGTCCAGGGGAATCTGATCCAAACTCACAGCCGGGCCCCGGCCCAGGGCTGGCCATCTGTATATCTCTCAGCTCTCCGGTTTGAAAAAACATCAACCCGCACCTGGGCTGCTGTTCTCTTACCTCCTCCCACCGATTCCCTCCCCTGAGGGAGGCAGAGTAAGCAGTTTCCTGTCCTCCCAGGACCCAAGCCCAGCTGGTTGAGACCTCCTCAGGTCAGGCAACCCAGACTTGGCCCAAATCTTCAGCATCTCCCAAGCAGGATTTCCGAAACTCCCTTCCTTTCTTGAATCATAACACTAATGTCTGCTTTTTACTAAAGCTCTTGCTACATGTCAAACACTGTCTTAAGGGCTTGACTTACATATTTTCATTTAATTCTCAAAAGACTCTCACGGGACTGCATTATCTTTATCATGCCAATGTCACAGACACGGCCACTGAGGCTCAAAGAGGTTAAGTAACATCTAAAGTCACTTAGCTCATGAGTGAGGGAGCCAGCAGTCAGACCTGGGTCTGTCCGACAATAGAGCTCTGTCCATAACCACTACACAGTACTTCCTCTGTCGATGTGCCAGGGATAGGGATAGTGGAGTCTGTGGACTGCCATGCTCCAGGCTTGGATTACCTTCTGCCTTCCTCTCTCCCCACATACACTCTTTCCTGACAACCGGTCCAGGGATCCTGCTCAGCAAGTTCTGGCCCCTGGATAATGGCTAGTGAGGGTCCTGCCTGGCAAGGCTAAGGGAGTGCTCTGGCAGTCCCAAGGAACAGGGTTTCATGACAGTGCCTCAACTGCCTTCCCACCCCCATCCATGAAGGCCCTGGAACTGACTCCATATGGCCTGGAGGGAAATGGCAGAGGGACTGGCGAGGATCAGAAGTTATCCTGGGTGCAGTGGTGCCTGGGAGGAACGCCGGCTGCTTCTCAGCTCGGCATTCAAGGCCTTCTGCTCTGGAACCTGGCCATGTCCCCTGCTGCTCCCTTCTGCCAGGCTCCTCCTCCTCTCTGGCTTCCTCGTCTTCAGTCCTCGTTTTTTTGTTTTCTTTCTTTTGAGGCTGGCTGGTGTGGTAGTAGGCACTCAGCTCTCATTTTAATCTCCAGGTCTCGCTCATCTGTTCCTCCCACTTCACTGTCCTTTCTGCTTTTTCCTGACAGTGAAAATCCATCCCTCAAGATCCCTGACACGTAACCTGGCCTCTTGTGCTCTCACTGACCTCCTCCTTTGGGAGTGAGGGGTCTGGGTTGGGTACTGATTTACCCAGCTTACAGGATTCGAGCTGGAGCTCAGTGGGTCATCTCTGGAAGCCTGGGACTGGGGACAGGCAGGCCCATAGGATTAGGGACTGGCCTGGGTGTGTGGAGAGATGAGGCCACAGGCAAGACCCAAGTGGTCGGCATCGGGAAGCTGGACTAGAGCAAGATCTGCAGCCAGGCCACTAAGCCAACCAGGCTACCTTGGGCATCACCCCCTTCAGGCTGCAGTTTTTCAGCTTGTAAAACACAGAGATCATTCTAAATGACTACTGTATTAGTCCATTTCTGTTGATTATATCAGAATACCTGAAACTGGGTAATGTATAAAGAAATGAAATTCATTTCTTACCGTTTTGAAGGCTGGGAAGTCCAAAGTCCAGGAAACATATCTGGTGAGGGCCTTCTTCTGGGTGGTGACTCTACAGCAACTCAGGGTATCACATGGTGAGAGAATGCGAAGAGCTCTCTCATGTGCTCCTTATAAAGCCACCAGTCCACACCCATGATAACCCACTACTCCATGAATGGATTAATCCATTCATGAGGGCACAGTCCTCACCATCCAATCACTTGTCAAAGGCCCTATTTTTCAAATACCATAATCAGATTTCCCACCCTCTTGACACTGTACTGGTGAGAATCAAGTTTCCAACACATGAACTTTTAGGGGACACATTTGAACCATAGCAACCACTAAGCCCCTTCCCAGCTCTGACATTCCAGGAGTCCAGGAATTCTGAGCTTCAGCTTCTCAGAGAGCTGGGGGAACCATGTTAGTCCTTCCCTATCTCCTTCCACACCCTGGCCTAGCTCCTCTCCTGGACACGTGTGTGTTGTCCTGGCAAGATTCCTGGCACTGAGCAGGTAGGACTTCAGGAGGAGGGGGTCTGAAAAGCTTCTTCCTACATTCATTCAGCCTTCCTCCACCTGTTCTCATTCATTCATTCAAGGCATAGTAGTCACACCCTTGCCTGATAGGCTCACCCAGCCCTCTGGCAGGCACAGACCTGAGGGTAGCACCTGCTTGCTGAGGCCCAGTGGGCAGCACCTGGGGCCCCCTTCTGCAGGCCCTTATCTTGGCCATTTGGCCTCAGGGAGTTGCAGAAAGGCCCACTCAGAGGGGAGATACCGTGCCAGGCTGTAGAGGCTGAAGCAGGGACAGTGGGGCTCACCTCAGTGGGGTAGGGGTGCTATGGAGAGGGGTGCACTGTGTGTTGGAGGGTGCTGGGTAGAACCAGGGCTAGGGAGAGCTGCTTTCAATGGGGGCTGTAGGGGTGGTTGCTGGAGGACTCCCACCCATGGCTGACCTTCAGAATGACCTAGGATGCTGCACAAAGTTCAGACACCTGGGCTCTGTCCTGGCAGAATTAGGTTCCTTGATCTGGAGAGGGTGAGAATGTCTACTCCACTCCTAGGGATGCCAGTACTCAGCGGGGGAGAATTGTGTCAGTGGGGTCTGAGATGTGTGGGCTCCCGCTACTCCCACTGTGGACCTCTGACCCACAGCAACATCACCCAGGCACTTGTTAGAATGAAGAGTTTGAGGCCCCACCCCAGACGTACTGATTCAGAATCTGCATTTTCGCAAGATCCCCAGATGATTCATACACACTAGAGTCTGAGAAGTGCTGATGCAGGCAACAGTTCCCAGTCGAGGGGAAGCATCAGGACGCAAAGAGGGCTGGATGTGTGTGTGCGGGCTGGCAGAGCTTCATGGACGAGTCTCATCTTTCCTATGGCCAAGACTTTGGGGGCCTGTGATTGGGGCTGGGGGTGAAGGCCCCTTCTCAGTAAAATGCAGCTGCACCCATCCAGTTGCTCAGACCCAAAGCCTTGGGAGTCGTCCTTGACTCCTCTCTTTCTCTCGCACATCAGCAAATCCTGTGGTCTCCACGTTCAAAACACACCCAGAATCCAACCGCGTCTCATCACCTCCACTGCTGCCTCCCTGGTTGAAGCCACCGTCTTATCTCCCCTGGATGACAGCCAAGGCTTCCTATCTGTCCTCCCTCCTTCTGCCCTGCCCCAGCCCCTTCTCTCCAGAGCAGCCGGGGCCATACTGGTAAAATCCTAGGCAGACCAAGCCAGTCCTGTACCCTGTCTCACTCCAGCTTCTGGTCCCCCTCAGAAGGGAAGCCCAGGTCCTAACGAGGGTAATAGGACCCACATAGGTGACCCCCCAACTGCTCCCTTGTGCTCTCCCACCTCACTGCTCCTCACGCCTGGCCTCCCTGGCTTGCCTGTGCACACTGTTTGCGCCTGTGCCTCAGGTTCTGTGCTCTTGCTGGCCCCTCCACCTGGAGCCTTTCCCCTCAGATCTTCGCACTCTCACCTCCTGCAGGTCTGTACTCAGATGTCATCGTCTCAGACGGCACCTCTCTGTCCCTTTCCTCTTTGGACATTTACCGCCATCTAACATACTATGCATTGTGCTCGCTTCGGCAGCACATATACTAACATACTATGCATTGTACTTATTTGCCTTGTGTATGGTCTGTTACCTCTGCTAGAATGTAAATTCTATGAGAGCACACATTTTTGTCTCTCTTATCAATACCTCTATTCCTGGAACCTAGAGCAGAGCCTGGCACATAGTAGGTGCCAAATTAATATGTATTGAAAGAATGAATAAGCAGGTGGGGTTCAAGACCAAGACCAGGCTTTGGTGCCATGCCTTTGAGCCTATTACTGGTTGCCCCCCATCCCCCTGCCTCACCTGGGACATGATCCCTCCTTCCCCCAAGCCAGCAGCAGTGACGAGCAGGCAAAGGTGGGGCACTGCTAGGGCTGCTGGATGCCCCAGTCAGGGCATGGTCCCACCTGCCACTGTCACCACCCAGGGCCAGATGACACTCTTCAAATCCTGGCACCTCTGTCTCTCCAAACTCCTCCTTCATGCTGCATCCAGCCATCACCCACAACCACAGCTCAGAGACTGAGACATTATTTTTTAAAGCCAGGGTGCACAAGTTGGGACCTAGTCCCACTTGGTCCAGCCTCACCCCCAAGTCTGACTTCTCTTGGGGCTCTGTTCCTCTGGAAAGCCAGCCAGGTTCTTTTTCTGCCTCTCCCTCACTACCTCCTTCCCTTCCCTTTCACCTCTCCTCTGTCAGCTGTATTTGTGGGAAGTTCTAGGCGTTAGTCACTGGGTTTCAAAACAGACTCCTCCCCTCAAAGGCCTAGGATGTTTTGTCCTAAATCCCCCTGCTTTGAGCCTTGGTCATGTGTTCAGTAAAAAGTGTGGGCTTCTCATCTCCCTACCGCCCCCATGCTTCCTGGCTACATGACCTTGACAATATACCCAGGAACCCCTTTCTCTCCTAAGAGCACAGCCTCTTGAGCCAGGAGGCCTTCCTTCGAATCCCAGCTCCATCACTTTCCAGCTGTGTGACCTTGGACAAGTTCCCTAACCCGTCTGTGCCTCAAGAGAAGGGTATTAATAGCACCTGACTCATAGGGAAGCAGGGAGGATTAAATGTGTTAAGCACTTAGCCCAGAACCCAGAACGCAATAAGTACTTAATTACAGTGGGTTCCATTATCTCCTTTTCACCAGATCTTGGCCCTAGAAGATCCAAACCCACCTCACCTGCTCCCCAACTGCCTCCTCCTTCCAGCTCCTGACTCGCCATCCTCTTCTAGGGGTCACCTCACCTGCCTTGGCCCCTGGGGTCCCTTCTTCCAGAGTCTGTCTTCCAGGGGCCAGATTTCAGGGGTGTCACCCTGGGAGACAGGCCTGGATTCTCTCTTGGTTCCCCTGCAAGCCCCCTGTGTGTCACCGTCAGATCGCGGCCCCCTCTGAGTCTCACCTCCCCCCAACCTGTTGTAATGGGCCACTCACCTGGCTCTTCCTCCCTCCCCAGGTGCAGTGGGGTACAAAGAAACTTCCACCTGCTGGGCGAGAGGGAGGGGTCACTGACATCAGGCTCTGGTCTGGAGCCAAGCACAGGGACCTGAGATGCTGACAAGTGTGCCAGTGTGGTGGGGCTGGTGGGTGGGGGCCATGCATACCGCTCAGGGTGTTGACACGTCTCCTCTTTAAAGAGGATGCTCAGGTACAGGGAGGAGTGGCAGCAGGGGCCAGGCAGACCCCAGAGCTGCTGGAGGCTGGGGGCTAGGGCTGGGGTCTCCTATTGGTGCCAGTGGGCAGTGCCCACTGAGACTGGGCTGCTCCGCCTGGCTGACGCCAGGCTGGGTGGGGATGAGCTAATATTAGCTGGGGCAGCCCCAGACAGCTGAGCTCAGGGGGCCTCAGGAGCCAGCCTTACTGGGCCCAGGCTCAGATGCTGCTTTGGCCTGGGCCACAGCAGCCCAACGAAGCTTTCTCAAGCCCATGCAGAGCCTCGAGCCACCTCTTCCCCTGCTGGCCTGGCAGCCCTGCCCCTGCTGCATGCTGGCTCAGGCTTCTGCCCACAAGGCCCCTGTCTTACCACCATGATGTCCCCCCACCTCACCTCTTTCCTTCTCCATGTGGTACAGGAAGGGGCATTTCTCTCCACATTCCTACTCTGACCATAAAGATAGTTGTGAGTAGTTTCCCTGCCAGGGGCTGTTGTTAATATTCATTAATTCATCCAACAACTATTTAGTGAGCATCTACTATGTGTCAGGCACTGCTCTAAAAGCTGTGACTAGCACAAAGAAAAAAACCATCCAAAATCCCTGTGCTTAAGTCCTTATATTCTAGTGTAGGGAGGATGAGAGGAAACAAGTGGATACATAGGCTATGTAGTGTCAGGTGGTGATAAGTGCTATAGAGGTATATAATGGAGGGACAGAGCCCAGGGAGGGCTGCAGGTGGCAGGGAAGGCCTCGCTGAGCTGGTGATGTTTCAGCAGAGACTTGAAGAGGTGAGAAAGGGAGCCATGTGACATCTGGGGAACAGAGAAGGTGAGATGTGTGAAAGCCCTGAGCAGGCTGTGCCTGGGGTTCAAGGAACAGCACGGAAGCCAGTGTCCCAGGCCAGACTCGGGGAACCAGGGGATAGTGGTAGGTCAGAAAGGGCAGAGCTCCCCACAGCCCCACTGGGCTCCTGACAGTGGGGTCTGCCCTGGTGGGGCTGGCCCCCGGGGGACCCCTGAGCATGCCAGCCCAGAGCTCGGCTGTGCTCATGTCAACACTGCCGTCCCCTTCCCTCCCGCAGCTGCAGGGACCTGCACGGCTGGACCTCCGTGGAGGGGTCTGCTACCCAGCCATAAGGGGGACCTCTGTCCTCTCCCTGAAGGCTAGCTGTGCCCAGGGGGAGATGGAGGGGCCACACAGGGCTGCCACCAGGCTGGAAGGTGAGCTGTTCTCGGAGTTGGGTGTGGGGCTGGAGAGAAGTTGGTGAAGAAGCCTGAAGGTGAGGGGCCTGCCAGACACAGGTCTTGGCAGCTCTATTTATTCATGCAGCCCTTGATGGGCGCCGCCTGGTCCTCACAACAGGTGTGCTGACAGAAGATGGCTAGTGGGGTGGTTATGGCCAGACTGAGGCCAGACCACCTGGGCCCAAGCCTGGCTCTGCGGAAGTGACCTTCGTCAGCCCCTGTCACCTCAGCTATGAAGAGGGGAATCCAACGAGATATGACCTAGAAAGCCCCTCAGCACGGTACATAGCATGCATATGTGTACGTGGTGTGCATTATGATCATCCTCGCCATTTTCCAAAGAGGCATCTTCTAGGGTGCTCTGCAGACACTGGCCCCGCCCGCCTGGCGGGTTCTGAGGGTATGAACCTAATATCCATGAAGGGGGTTGCTGTAACTGGGGAGGCCTCCATGGGGACCCAGGCCTGCCTGGCAATTCCCTAGGGACCTCCTCTGCCCACACAGGTGGTGGATCGGGAAAGCATGACTCCCTTAGGCCTTGTCACCAGGGCAGGGCTGTGAACACACCTCAGACCACAGCTACCCACCAGGACCAGTGTCTCAGCACTTGGACATAATTATTTATGCTCAACCTCAGGGGCTCTCTGAGCAGCTCTGAGGTACACAGTCACCCGCTGGGCTCCCTGGAGCCAGTCCGAGTGCTGGGATCTTGAAAGCCCGGGTGGCTGTCATCTGCTGAGGGCCACCCTCTGCAGTGTGCTTCCCCCCATGTTGCCGAGGGTGCTCCTGACTTGGACCCCAACCAGCCCACACACCTGGAGCACAGCCCCTGCCTTTTGGGGCCTTAGTTTCCTCATCTGTAAAGTGTGTGTAATGGTGTCGCCTGTCTCTCAGGGATGTTAGGAGAGTCCAGTCAGACTAGAGGCAGAAAGGTAATTTGTGAGGGAGAAAATATGGTTCTGAGTAGGGCCATGTGTAGGAGGATACCATGGTCCCAAGGACTGGGGACTGTGGGGAGGGGACGGGTAGAGGAGAGAGCACAGGCCAGTGGTCTCCCCTCTGTCTCAGTGTGGACACAGGCAGGTGGCGCCTAGCTGAGCCCGTTTCCTCGTGTGTGAAATGAGGGCGACTGTTTATACTTCATGGGCTATGATGAGCACAGTGCCTGGCACACAGGAGGCACTGGTCTGAGGTCTGGATCTGGCTGCTGGGACCACTGCTGTCAGCTGGTCCTGCGTTCAGAGTCCCCAGGGAAGAGTGAGGCCCTGCCTGAGCCACCAGGACACGGAGGGAGGCCATGGAAGCCTCGCCTGGTGGCCCCGCACCCTCGGGGGCACGTACCACTGTCACCAATGATATATTTAGCGGCACAAAGGTCAGAAATGCCAGGCGCTGGCTTCCCTTCTAGGTGGCAGGAATCATGTCTCTTGAGGCCTGGCTGTCACCAAGCAGATATTTTTTCCCTGTCTGGCAGTCTGGGATTTAGTAAAAGCCTCGGAGTTTGGAATCCCTGTGGTTTGTGCTGGCTTGCCAGGCCTTCCCATGTCCACAGACCTCTCTGAAGCCTGTTGTGCTGCCCTGGAGATCCCACCCACCTGCTTTTCCAGAAGGCCCACCCTGGCCTCCAGGCACATCAGCCATTTCCCACAAGCTCCCTGCCTCCCTGCCTCGGCTTATTCTGTTTCCTCCACCAAGAACACCTTCTCTTCCACCTCTGCATATCTGAAACCCATGTATCCTTTAGGGCCGCTTCTGATGGCTCCTCCTTTACGGAGACTTTCCTGAGCCTCTGTCTTGGAAGAGCCCGGTCTTCCCTTTGTGCTTCCAGAAAACTTTTCCTGTTTGACTTCAGGCCCTTGACCCCCTGACAAACTGAGGTTACATGTCTCTCGGATACAACCACTACCTATTAGAGGACAAGGATCAGCTTAGCAATGATAGTGCCAGTTACATAATAGGGGATCAATAAATCTTTGCTAAAGCAATGTGCCTCACAGCAGCCCCATGAAGTGGAAGGATTAGACATTATACCCATTTTATTGATGAGGAAAAAATGGCCCAGAGAGATTAACTTACTTGTCCAAGACCATTTAGTTAGTAAGTGGTAGAAGAGGGGTTAGATCCCAGGTCTTCTTTTGAAAATTTAGAAGGTAAAGTAGAGCCATGCCAGTGTTCCTTCCTGCCCTAGTATGCTGTGGTTGTATGGTCACGAATGAGATGGTTGGATGGACAGAGGAGTGATGGACAAATGGATGAAAGAATGGATAAAAAGGAGGATATGTGGATGGACATGGATGGATGGATGGATGGAAGAAAGGACAGTAGATGGATGGATACACAGCTGGGTGGGTAACTTGGTGGATGGCTAAGAACAAATGGAGGGATGGGAGGGTGGATGGCTACATTGCTAGTTGTTTGCCTTCAAGGCAGGAGAGGAAAAGACCTGCTTCTCAATAGATGAAAGCATCCTAGAGGATGGCACATGGAAGCCGAGGCCTTCAGGGTAGTAGGCAGGGTGCACACGTGTGCAGAAAGTGGGATTGCCAGATGTGGATGGGGGAGGGGTGAGAAGCTCTGATGCAAGAGAACCAGGAACAGGCTGGAAAGAAGTTGCAGGTGCAGCCATGTGACAGGGAGGCCTCAGGGCCCAGGGTTTTCCAGACTCTCCTCTCCCTGCAGCCACTGGAGGGCAGACAGTGAATGGGGGTTGGCCTCTGAACCCTAGGCTGTGCTGAGCATACCTGTGGTTTCAGTCTGAGAGGGGTTGGGGTGGCCACCCTTCCTCTTCAGGTCCCCAGCCTCGGTGAGCGAGGGCCTCTGGTAGTTTGAGCAGGGTGTGTGCAGTGCAGAAGGCAGTGCACCTCTGCTGGCCAGGGAGAGGTTGCTGAGGAGTGGGCCCTCCTGAAGCCTCAGAAGATCCTGGCTCAGGTATACCAAGATCCCCCATCTCCCACTGCTTTTTGCCACCAACCCTCAGGCTCTAGCCATGAACTCCAAGGCTTCAGTTCTAATTACCTAGCAAGGCCAGTAAAGGGACCACAGGCATGGATGGCCAATAGTTGAGCTTGGCAGGGCTTGGAGGCTTAGAAGCTGCTAGCCTGGAGCAGATTCTTCCACCTGGTGCTAAGGCCCTCCATTTGCACAAGGCACAGCACTGTGAGCTCCAGGCTCCCTCCCAAAGACCTGCTTTAGCATTCCTCAGCACCAAGATGCACCCCCCCACACACACACCCTGGCACTGGTGATCTCCCTAGGAAACTAGGTCCCAATGAGAGTGCCTGGTGCGCTGCTAACTGCTCATTACAGTCACGGCTGCAGCTAAGTATAGCTCCAGCACACACAAGACCAAGACAACAAAGGGAAGTCTTTCCATAAAAAAACTCCACATGCAAACAGACAAACACATCTGCACACACGTGCTCCCCACACTCATGCACACTGATGGCCTTGCACACATGTGGACACAGACTTGCACCAACACAAAGCTTCATTCATTCACTCACTCATTCATCCAATAAATGTTTGTTAGGAGCATGAGTTCTGGAGTCAGACAAAAGTGGCTTTCAAATTCTAACTCCATCTCTTCCCAATTGTATGACCATGGGCAATTTAACCTCTCCAAGCCTCAGTTTCCTTCTTTGTAAAACTGGATGGTGACCACAGTGTGGACCTCAGAGTTGGTGTAGGGGTAAATGGAATGGGACATGGAAGAGTGTTTAGGATGAGTCTGGCTCAGAATAAGTGTCAGTACACAGCAGGTGTCTTCATAATCACTATTGAGTACCTTCTGTGTGCCTACTTCTGTGCTGGGAGCATTATTTAAAGCTGCTGTTTCTAGAGGTGGTTGTGTAAAGTGGCACCTGGTACATGATAGGCACTCAGTAATATTCAATGATTGAATGAATGAAGAAAGCTGCGTCAGTGTTTGGCCGGATGTCTGTGGAGCTTTATTCTCTCAGGAGAAATCCACCCTCTCTTGCCTTGCATCCAGGCTGGACTGCAGTAGGATCTAGATATTCTTATGAGTAACACAGGGATCCCAGAGACAGAAGAGGAGCTCAAGGGTGTCTGGGCCACGTCTCATTCTGCAGATGGGAAAATGGCAGCACAAAGAGGGAGCAGGGAGCAGGCATTGTCCCAGACGGAACAGCAGTCAGTGGCCGGAGCCCACGGTTGTCACCTTGAGGCAGCCTAGTACACTGGCCTAGCATAGTGGGTGGCACCTAGTCAAGCTGAAGCTCCTGAGCCCCAGGCAGCTGGAGCCTGGACCCTGCACCTTGGAAGCTGCTCAGAGTGCAGCCCTTACCCCCGTCTTGGGCAGACACAGGAGTCAAGTAGCATCAGTCAGAGCCCTGGCTGAGTTCTCAGGCAAGCTGAGGCCTCTGGGCTGGCACTAGGCAGGGTTTCCTCATGCTGTGGAAGGGGCTTGGGTCCAGCCAGGGCACAAAAAAGCTTCAGGGTTTGGAAGTACTGTCATTGTTCCTGACCTTTGAATAACCCGGCTGCTAAAGTGCCTGGGTTGTCTCCTCCCACTTGCACCTCCTCAAAGACAAAGTGACATTCCCTGGTGCTTTTTTAAGCCCAAGTTGGCTGGGCCAGGCCTCGGCCTGGGGTGGGGCTTGGGGGTGGGCAGCACTGGGAGTCACACAGCCTAAGTCTCTCCTCACCTTGAGTGATCTCAAGACGCTGGGAATAGACATGCGCTCATCTCGCCACGTGTCCCAGATTCCAATTCCGATGCCCAGATTCCAGATTCCCCACTCCAGTTGTCCACATCCAGGTTTTGGATTCCACATTCCAGTGCCAGTTCTGCCCCATAGGCAGGGCTCAGGCTGTCGAATTCTGCCATGAGCACCTTCAGCTGGCCAGCCTGCTAGGAGTGGAGAATATGTCTGCCCCATCTCTGGAAAGGAAACCTTGTGACTGTCTACTCTCCATGAATGACCGTGTCACTCATGTTGATGGCCAGTGGGGATTCAGGTCTTTGTTCACTGACTGTGCCCATAGTCGGGGAGGTGAAAGTGGTTGTGCCTGCTGCCAGTGTCGACACAAGTCTGCTGTCAATGAGTATACCTATTGCCAGTGTAGACATGGGTCTGCTCTCAATCACTGTGCCCACTGCCAGTATAACGAGCAATCTTTGCAGAGATTGAGCATGCCCATTGCTGATAAGAACATAGCGGAATGGTTAGTGATTATGTTCATGGCAGTTTAGGCACAGATTCGTGGACAGAGATTATCCTTTTACCAGCGCAGATGTGGATCTGCTGTCAGTGTGGTCAGTGCCGGTGTACATGCAAGTCTGAAATCATAGAATGTGCACCTTGCCAGCATAAATAGAGATGCGGTATCAGTGAATCAGTGATTGTGCAAGTGCCTGTGTAGACGAGGGAAAGTGAGCACCAGAGGGGAGGCCCGCGTCCGCAGGAGGCTGCAGGGAGAGTAGACTGCTATGCCCACTGTGAGGATAAAAGGATCGAGGCCAGCAGACATAGGACACGTGTCCATGATCTTCCCACAAATGCGAAGCTGTGCTTAGCTCTGCCCCTTGTTCCTGGGGAAGGGGCTCCCCTATTAGTTGGAGTGTTTGGCTGGGTCTCAGGCAGGGCCAACCCTGTCCCCCCAGTCCAGCCACCTCATTGACCTATTCTAGAGGGGAAAGAGGGACAAACAAAACACTTGAAAATGAGGTAGGTCGGACAGTACGGATTGCCAACACTCATGCAAATGGACACTTAAAATGGGTGAATGTTGTTGTATGTAAATCATATCCCAGTGAAGTTAGGGAAAAGTTAGTGTGTTAGAAGATGATATGTGCTGTGGGGAGAAAGCAGAGTAGGACAAATCAGATTACTGGGGGGTGCTTCTTGAGATTTTAAATAGCGTGGTCAGATAGGCCTCGTGAGATGTGAGGGAATGAGCCATGGGGGGTGTCTGGGGAAGGGCGTTCTAGGCAGGGGAACAGCCAGTGCATGGGCCTGAGGCAGGTGTGTGTCTCACACGTGTGAAGGACATGTTTGAGGAGGCAGGTATGGCCAGAGCGAGTGAAGCGGATGGTGGTGGGCGAGGAGGTTGCGGGGTCACAGAGGACCAGGTCAAGTAGGATCTGCAGGCCACTGTGAGGACCATAGCTTCTCCTCTGAGAGAAATGGGGAGCTAGCTCAGGCTTTCGGGCAGAGAAATGACACAATTGGATTTACATTTTAAATGGATCATCTGGCTGCTGTGTTGAAAATAGTCGCAGAGCAGCAGGAATGTTGGAAACTGGGAGACCAGTTAAGAGTCTACTACCACAACCTGGGGGGGACGATGAGGGTTAGGGTGTGGGTGGGAACAGTGGTGGTGGGTAGGGCTCAGATTCCAGATTTAGCTTCAAGCAGAGCCACCAGGATTTCCTTACAGATGAAATGTGAGGCGTGATAGAAAGAGAGGCGTCGAGGATGACTCTAAGGTTTTTGGCAAGATGTCCTGGAGGGATGAAGACACTATCTCATGAGATATGGAGGCTGCAGGGATGGGGGCGGTGCAGGAGTTCAGCTGACATGTAGAGTTCTAGATGGCTATGGGAACTCCCCCTGGAGAGGCCAGGAGCGGGGGCTAGAGTCCTCAGTTCAGGGGAAGGGCTGGGCCGAGGTAGACACTGGGATATGGGATATGCTGTTGAATGCTATTTGAACGGGTGATGGTGTTGAGGTCACGAAGCTGGGAGAATCACTAAGCAAGTCAGCGTAGATGGAGTAGAGGAGCGAGGACTGTGCTCTGGTGCACCCAATAGTTAGATGCTGAAGAGAAGAGGCTGGCAGGGAGCTAGGAAGAAAATCAGGAGGCTGTGGGGTCTCGGGAGGGAGTGATCAGCTGGATCAGATGCTGCTGCAGAGTCCAGGTCCATGAGGACCCAGAATGATTCCTGTCCTCTCTGCCTAGAAGGTTCTCCTTCCACCTTGTTTTTCCCTGGTTGGTTCTTACTATCCTTCCAACTCCTCCTGGAAGCCACTCTGACCCCAGTACTTGTTGTTAAAGGCCTGACAAATGCCTGTGCATTCCCTTTGAAGGCCTTGTCACCTCTTATAGGTACAAAATTTGCTTATATGGTTATTGGATAAATGGCAGTCTCCCCCACCAGCACCTGTGGCTGTTTTTGCTCACCCTGTACGCAGTGCCCTGTGCAGGCATGGGATAAGGTGTAAATATTTGTTGGAGAGACAGCAGGTGGGCAGTCAAGTGTGGTCCCACCTGGACTGTGTCCACTGCCCTTCCTGAGCTGTCCCTCTTGGGGCCATCATTTTATTACCCTCCGCACAAAACACTCATATATATGTACACACATGCAAACACATATTAGGGGCCAGGACTCCTGACTCAATGCAAACATGCAAGTGGGCACTAGGGGGAAATGTCCTAGTAGATTCCCAGAGAATCCATTCCTAGCTCCTCCATGGGGCTTGGAGCCTCAGTCTTCTTATCTACCAATGGGGGCAATCAAGATTGTTCTGATCACAAAGAATAATTACGATCTGGAATAATGAACATCCTAATAATATTGATTTGATCATCACATATTGTACACAAATACTGATAGTAAACACTGTACCCCCAAAATATGTATAATCAAGTATGTTTCAATAAAAAAGGAAATTCCAAGAAAAAAAAAAAGACTGCCCTGCTGATGGTTGAGTTGGGGTGTGTGTGTGTGCATATGTGTGTATGCATGCATGGTGTTTATATGAGATTAAAAATGTGAAGATGTGTTATAAGCTGAAGAAGGCTGCCCCCATTGTCATCATAATAGGAAGACTGACGTCTTCCTCCTGGGATGGATGTGATAGTTATTAGAGGAAGTACTGGAGCATAGTGGTTTTGGAGTCAGAGAGACCTGGTTTTGAATCCTGCCTTCCACTTCCATGCTATGTGGGGGTTTTGCACATGACGTAACCACTCTGAACCTCAATTTGCTTATCTGCAAAATGGAGGCAATGATACCTCCCTCAGGGAGGTTTTTAAAGATAAACAAGATTATGTTTGTAAAGCTCTTGGACTCTGGTGAGCATGCAATTATTACTGTATAGCAGAGAACAGTGAGGCTGAGCAAAATTAAATACTCCTGTGACCATTGTGAGGATTGAAAAGCGTAAAGTGTACAGTTCATTTAGCCACACACAGTGAGTGCGTAACACAGGCAGACTCTGGAATGGGCCAAGGCAAGAAAGGGAGTGGGCAGGAAGCCGAGGAAGCCTGGTCTGCAGGAGGGATGGCACAGGGGTGCGTCCTGAGGCTCATTGCAGGGCGGGCAGGGCTGTCTCGGGGAGGAAGAGGAGCAGGTGTGTTCTGACAACCAAAGAGGTGAGAACTGGGAGAAAAGGGCAAGAGGCTGACTTAAACAAGAAATAAATGCATGTCTTTCAGAGGTGTCCAAAGACAGAATGAGTGGCCCCATGTGCTCCCCAGTGCTGGTGGTGACCAACAGAGGCATCTGTCTCAGGGTCACTGCAGAGGGCATCATTGATCTGCCCTGCCTTGGGAGGTCTGTATACCCTGTAAGGGTGCCTTCCTCCTTGCTTCCTGATCTGGAAGTCTCATACACGTATTTCTTATTCCAATCCATGGCTTTTGAAAAAAAAGGGTTCAGGCATATAGGACACATCTACAATAGAACCCCGAAAAAAAGAGAAGAAGAGCCTGGCTGGTTAGCTCAGTTGGCTAGAGCATAGCCTTGTAACACCAAGGTCAAGGGTTTGGTTCCCCTTACTGGCCAGCCACCAGAGAAAAATAAAGATAAAAATAAAATGGAAAAGAAAAAATAAAGAGTAGTATAATGAAGAGAAGAAATAGTTATACCCCAAACACAGGTATAGGATTATCCCAGAATTGAGCACCAAATTTAGCTGAGCTCCCTGGCAGTCACAGCAAAAAAGGAAATGTGAGGGACTGTGTGACTTATCATTTACTAACAGAAAAGCACACAAGCATACCAGGAGACACATGCTTGTTCTAAGTCCTGAAACATAAGAGGAATTTCCCGTGTGTGACACTGGTATTTCTCTGGGTCTAATGTGCTAATGGGACAGGGTGAGAGGAGACCCCTGTCATCTCCTGTGTTTCCTATTACCTTCCAGGAGAGACTTTCAGGCCACAGCAACATATGGGATGTTGGCTCCTGATGGAGCCTTCGGGAGTCCTCCACTCAGCCCTCCTGGCCTGTGGGACTGCAGGGGCCACTCTGGAACAGCGTGGCCCCACTCCCCAAAGTCCCCTGGGCCCGCCGTACCTGCTGGTGCTGAGGTGGGAACCCGGCCCGCAGGGGCACAGCCGCGCTGACTCGCGCTATGTGGCCTGTGCTCGCCCGCCTGGCTGCTCAGCGGGGCTCCTGGGAGGCACAAGGGAGCAAAGTGTGGGGCTGCAGAGCAGGGTTGGACTGATCTCACCATGGAGAACTCAGACTGTGGGCAAGATTCGTCACCTCTCTAAACCTCAGACTCCTCATCTGAAAAGCAGCGATAATAATAAAACTTACCTCACTGGGCGGCGTGAGGTTTGAATGAGACAAGGTATGGAAAGCCCTGGAAGCAGGCCTGCTCGAGGCCCAGGAAGCTGTTGTGGTCCTTCATCTTGTTACCAGAGTTAGGCTGGAGTCGGCAGCTCTGGCTCAAACCCACTCATCGTGTGACCTTGGGTGTCCTTTCCCACCTGCGCCTCATTCCCTCTCAGCCCCAGGGCGGGGCTCATGTGAAAGACCCTGTGAATGTGGGAGTGCTAAGTC
The DNA here is from genome assembly GCF_027409185.1 of Cynocephalus volans. Classification (NCBI taxonomy): domain Eukaryota; kingdom Metazoa; phylum Chordata; class Mammalia; order Dermoptera; family Cynocephalidae; genus Cynocephalus; species Cynocephalus volans. The sequence goes on from NC_084463.1 coordinate 117,634,693, forward strand.
TCCCTCACCCTGAGAACTGTCCCTCACCAACTGGAGGCTGCAGGGCTGGGTCTTGGATGCAGCCTCGCATTGTCCACAGAAGACAGGCTATGAGGGCCATGCCATCAGCTCTCACAAGGCTGTCATTTGCTCCGGGTATTTAGCAGGCAAGTGGTGGCAGGAGAAGAAAACACTAGGGGAAAAAAACCTAAAACTGAACACATTTCTCCCTTTAGCTGTTGCTACTTTTCCCTTCCCCCCAACTCCTCAGCCCCTGGTAATTCGGGAAAAACAAAAACCAAAATGCTGTGTTTGGATTTTTGTGGAGAGAAGCCTTGGCCCAACTCCTGGAATACCAGTATACAGGAGAACGGCAGTCTTGGGGTACCTCCCTGCCCCGGAATTCTGCTCTGGGCCTGGGGAAGCCCTGGGCACCTGGTCTTTTCACCTTACTTCCTGGAATGTGTTATTATTGTCCCCATTTTAAGGATGATGAGACTGAGTCTCCAAGAGGTTACTAGCCTGCAGTCACACAGCCCGTGGCAGAGCTGGGATCCGAACCCAGGTCTCTGAAGCAAGTCCAGGACTTTTCCTTCCAATGTGCTGCCTGCTTCCCGCACCCAGTGTGCTTCACTGTGCATCAGAGCCGCCTGGCCCTTGGGTCTCATCTGGCCTCATGGATCCCAAACACCAGAATACAGCTGGCAGCACCAGAGCCACCTGGGGCACAAATTAAAGGTCTGGTCCCCCCCATAGCTCCTGAACCCGAGTCTTTGGGTGTGGGGCCAAAGGCTCTGTATTTGTCTCCACCTAGTCCCTCTCCCCCAGCACCCTCTACTGCCATGTCCCCATCACATACCTCTGCCCGCTCCTGCCTCCTTTACTGCCCACCACACTCCTCCAGGGAGGGGCTCTTACTCCCTCCTGTCCCTTGCATCCTTCCAGGGGGTCTGAGTTTGGCCCCTCATCAAGTTCTCCCCATTGCTAAATCCAGACTTCTCCTCTGACCCTATCTCACTGGCTCTGTCTGAGGCTGTTCCCTCAGGAAATGCCCTTCCCCTTGTACTCCTGGGCCGGAGCTGGCCCTCATTGGACTGTCCTGTGCTGCTTGTCCAGGCTGGGCAGGAGGCAGACTCAGCCTCACTCATGCCACGTGGGCTGAGCCTGGGGAAGGGTGGCTCTCTGAAGAACATCGGTGGTGCTTTGTGACCAGGACATGGCCATTTGGTCTCCCAGGCGCCGCATAGCTCAGCAGTTCCTGTTCCATGACTGTGAGATTCTAGGCTTCTATATGAGGATGCTGCTCTCTGATCCCACGCGCTCAGTTTTGACGGGAGGGGACCAGGGCAGGAGACCCCACTGAGGGTCAGAGGTGGGAGGCTTTGTGTGGGACCGAGCACCGTGTTTGAATACCTCCTTCCTTCTCTCTGTGTATCCTTTCATTTCATCAGCACAACCACTGGGGAGGCAGGGAATGGAGACTGAAAAAGGGGCAGTGACTTGCCCAAGATCGCCCAATTGAGCCAGGCCTAAAACTCAGCCTGGTCTGACTTGTCCTGCCATTTCTGCCCCAGCTGCTGTTTCCTTTAACAGAGGGACTTGAGCTGGAATCCGGAAGGCAGTGGGACCCAGGGGTCAGAGGAGGGTGGAGAGGACACTGCCTCATCAGAGGCTCAGAAGCCACAATGATGACCCCGTGCTGGAGCCCAGGGCTGCTGTCTCAGGACAGCGTGGTCTCATCTCTGGTCACCCTGAGAGCTTTGAGACCTTGGGCAGGTCCCTTCCCTCACGTGCTTCCATTTCCAAAACCTCTGAGGATGCTGTCTGGGTGTTCTGGATTTCTAATGACCACGTTTCCATAAGTCCAAGGTACCATCAATTTGAGACAGGCCATTAATTCAATAACAACACATTGGGGATAGAGGAAGAAATACTATTTTAAGGATGTATGCATTTAATGATATATTTTAATTTCCAAAATATGAAAAAATGTGCATCTTGGAATGAAAACACCACGGGACCTCTGCCACCTCCGGATTTGCCAGCCCAGCTTTTGGGGTAGCCCTTTCTGGATATGGCCTAGGTATAGGATCATGACAATGAACTCACTGGGGTAGATGGTTGTCTCTGGCTGGCGTTGTCTCTGGCTGGCATCTGAGCTCCCTGAGGCCTGAGCACTGCCTTTTCTGGCCCTGGTTCTCCCACTCACACCAGGCTGGATCCTGGGATTGAGTGTCAGTGCGGAGGGCTGGGGGGACTCTGATCTGGCTACCGCCTTGCCTCCCTGCAGCCTTCCCCTGGGCTGGCTCAAGGGCCTTTCCCCCACTCCCACCCTGTCTATCCTCTTTCTCCAGTCAGGGACAGTTGCAGGGAAAGGGGCTCACCCCGGGCTAGTGTATGAGTGACCATCTCAGGCATGGAGAAGGGTCAGGGCCCTGGGATGGGTCTCAACTCAGAGAACACATGTCCAGAGTGCTCATCTTCCCTAGGAGATGGCTCATACATGCACATGCATACACATGCACCACAAATGACACATGCCCCATATATGTGCACACACACCACAAACCACACATACTCCCATACATGTGCACACACACCACACCCCATGTGCATACACACTTGCCCCAAACCTCACATGCCCCCATATATGTGAGCATACATGCACACATGCCACTTCCCAAACTACACGTGTCCCATACATGTACGTACACATGCACACACCACACCCTATGCTCATGTGCATACACAGACACACAAGCCATATATGTCCCATACAAACACACTCTTTCACACACACACCCCTCATATATGTCCATACATATTCCCATACACACACATACACACACACTTCTACCTGCATGAATCACACATGCCACACACAGCAACCACTTACACAAAACTTGTGAACAGGCCTACAGTCAGGTCAGATACATAGATGACACAGTCACCATGCACACACCTACTCCACATTTACAAACTGCCTCCCCCCAACCTCCCCAGTACACAGACTTTCCCAGCAGGCTCCCACATGGTCACATTCTCTGCACATACTCACACACACTCCAGCTCACACCAGCCATGGAGCGCCATGGGGAGCTCCTCCCCGCCCACTGCTGTCTGAGCCGGTGCCAAGAGGGGAGGACCAGTGGCAGGGAGCAGGCGCTGGGGCCCAGACAGAGTGCTCAGGGGCCAGGCCTCTTGGGCTTGATGGGGAGGCATTTACTGATAGAATGAAAAAAGGACTGGACCCCAAAGAGCCCCCTCTCCTCCTTGCCCTCTCTTGTGGCCCCCAGCCAGCCTAGCACACTGTAGGCATGCCCAGCCCAAGGAAGCCCAGATGAGTCTAATTCAGTTTCCAAACCCAACTCAACTGACAATTTATTTAGGACAATTGGCCATCCTGCCTGCTCTGCATCACTGACTCTGTGCGGATTAACTCAAACTCTGCACACCCCTGCTGGGCAGATTTAATTCAGTGGAAAAACTGACCTGAGGCCTCTGGGGGCCTGGGGCTGGACATCGGCCAGGGCTCCCCTGATTAGCTGTCATATGCCCTGCTGCCTGCAACCTGGCACTGCCCCAGAATCCTCAGAAGGAATCAAATCCAACCCTCACTTCACCAGTGATGAAACTGAGGCCCAGAGAGGGGAAGTAACTTGCTGAGGTCACACAGCAAGTGAGCAGCCAGACCAGAATGTTGGTCCCTGCCCAATGTTACATCATTGCCCTGTTCCTGAACTGCCAAACTGCAAGAACCCAGATCCCCACAGCGAACCCCTGAATAGCTCTGAAAGGCAAGCACAATTTTCTAAAGATGACTGTGGCATAAATAATTCATAAATGAAAGTCATAGCACATATTGGTCATTTTAATAGATAGTAAATTGCCTTTCTGATTTATGGTTTCAGGGGTGGGGTTATGATAAAAATAACTTGGTGATTTATAAAACATCTTCTTAAGTCAACAGATCGTTAGTAGGTTTTGTCTGACTTTACAGCCAACAGCCTCACCACCCTGGTTACCATAGAAATGAGATGCCAACCTCCGTTGCCATGACTACCACTTTCTAGAACACAATTGGTGGGTCTCTCATGGTTTGTGATTTGGTTCTGGGATGGAAAAAAAAAAAAAATCCAGAAACTACCAGCTTGGGTTTATGCCGCATTGTCAGGCGATCTTGCCTGCGCTGTCTTGAAATTTTACAGGGTGGCTACTGAGGTGGCCAAGCTGGGTGACAGTTGCCTCTGGGCTACCTAGCAAAGCCCCCTTTGTGCCCTCAGTCATACTAGCAGCCCAGAAGGGACTGACTTCCCAGCTGGCTTGGGTCCTGGGTGTGGTGGGGCTCAGCTGCTGCAGGTGGGATGGAGAGAGGAGACAAGGTCTGGCTGGTGACAGGAAATCGGGTAGCCCCTGGATAATGGGCAGAGCCTAGGGACAGGAAGTCAAGGAGCTGGCACCGCCTGAGCAGGCAGGCTGAGGAGGCAGAGACGAGGCAGGCTGGAGCTGCCTGTCCTGGGGGAGGGAGATAGACACTGAGTCAGTGACCACCCAGGGGTTTGGGGTGGGTAGGGGAATACGGGGAGCTGCCGGGGCGGGGAGGGCAGCTGGGTGGCAGTCCTGGGGTGTGTATGTGTTCACGGTGGGTATGCCACTGCTGCTGCATAATCCATGTGGCTCTGGGTGTGTGTGTGTGTGCGCGTGCGCCTGGCAGTACGGCACCTCAGGGTGCTGCTTGGTGTGCGGTGATGTCTCAGTGATCTCTGTATGGCTCCCATGTTCTCTGTGTCGGTGTGGTTGGGACACTGTGTTGTAGTTTATGTGCCCATGTGCACAGTGTCTGTGCTTGGGTAATGAATGGGTAATGTGCGTACTTTGGGTTGTTGTGTGTGTCTGTGGCCTGTGGGTGCCTGTTTTTTGTCTTTGGGTGACTGGGGATTGGAAGGCACACAGATTGCATGGAGCGCAGCCTCCTGCTCTTGCCTGTAACCCCTGCAACCCTGGCAGTGACAGCCCAGGGGTGCTGCAGAGACTGCTGTTCGGCTTGCTGCCCTGGGTCTGCTGGGCAGAGGTTCCCTCCCTGCCAGGGGTCATCTGGTCACAGGAATCCCCATCCCCATGCCTTTACCCCCCATCCCTGGCTGAACTCCCTGGGTACGTTGACGTCATCTCTCCAGAGTGGGACCAGGTGGGGATGCAAGCTGGACCATCCAAGGCTGCTGTTGGCTTTGACTCCCCATGTAAGGTGGGCAGCTTCCCCACCCATGGGGCTGCTCTTGCCCCAGGTGCTAGCAAGCTGGGCAACGAGGCCTAAGTGTGATTCATGCATGGCTGGCTCCAGCCTGTGGCTCCAGGTACCCCTCTGCCCTCTCCATTGTGGGGACAGGCATAACCTGCCCTTAGGGAGTCTGGGCTGTGGGTACCACACTCCAAGATGGAACCACCCAGACACAGTCAGCTACCCAGTGGGTGGGGCTGTGTTTCCAGCCCCAAGAGCTTTGTCACTCTGTCAGTAGAGAGAGCTTAGGTTCTGGGTGCGATAAACTTGGGTTCCAGTCTAAGCTTCACCACTAGCTTCAAAGCCTTGGCTCTGAACCTTTCTCTACCTGGTTTTCCTTCTGGATACAGTGGAAATATGGCCACCTGTCTCACCAGGACTGAAGGCACACAGTAGGGCCTCAGCTTTGGTGGCTTCTCCCTGTCCCCTTCCTGTGCTCAGCGAGCCCTGGAGGATGGACAGAAGGGATCTGGGAGCGTGGTCGCATGTGAGCTCTTGCTCTGGCTGTGCCCCTTGGCTGACTTCCTGCTAGTCTAGGCTTGGGAGAATGTCGGGGTCTCAGCCAGCCAGCGGCACCTTCCTCTACAGCCCTCTAAGGGTCCACTTGGGCCCAGACGTTGCTGGGGCTCTGCCTGGGACAGAGGAAGGAACAGGCCTCACAGCAGCTGAGGCCAGGGAGGCAGGCGCCCAAGGAAACTAGGCAGGGCGGAGGCCTGGCTTCCAGAGCTGCTGGCTCTCCTGAGGAAGAAGTCTTAGTGTCCGGCTCTAGGCCTCACTTCTGCTGTCCGTCCTCCACCCCCAGCCTGCGGGCATCAGGGCCCAGACAGGAAAGAATCACAGGCTGTCCATTGATCCCTGAGATCAAGGATTTTTCTACTCTAATCTTATAAGGCCTGACCTCTTTCTGGGCCTCAGTTTCCCCATCCGAATCTTCAGGGTGTGAGTGACAAATGAGATGAGAGTTCTAAGAGCCCATGGGTCACCCAGGAGTTAGAAGGCCCCTGATATATGTGTCTTTTCTGGCTGTTCCCATGAGCCTCCCAATCACCAAAGAGCCAGAGTTGGAGACAGGTTCACTGCCTCCCTGGGGGTGAATTTAGAGACTCCTTGGGGAGTCCCTTCATCTGCTGCCTCCTAAGGGCCACAGCTGCAAAGGGGAGCCTCACCCCAGCAGAAGGGCCACGTCGTGGGACACGGAAGGATGAGTGGGATTTCAGACAGACTGGCAGGAACACTCTTTGTTGGAAGGAACTGCAGGTGCAAAGCCATGGAGATGGGGGAGATGGTCACTCTGTGGTCAGAAGTGAGAGAGTTGCACACGGCAAGAATGTTGGGTGCATGTGGGGCGAGAACCCTGGAAAGCCCAGTGAGGCCAGGGCACAGAGAGCCTTGTGTGTGAGCTGAGCAGTTGGGGCTTTTCTTTGTGGGCAGCATGGGCAGAGCTGGGGTTCCAGTGGACGGCTCCCTCTGGTAGCTGTTTGCGGGGTAGGCTGGTGGCCAAGACTGAAGCCTAGACCTGCTCTGATGGCAGTGGCCCTGTTGAGAGAGAGTCACATGGGAGCAGAGGGCACAGGAGGATGGATGTGGTGGCCCATGGGGCAGTGAGGAGGGGAAGGGCCTCCTACCTCCACCACCAGCCAGGATCGGGAGCCTGGGGTCCCGCGGGCCCTGCCTCTCAGCATTGCTCAGACACTCACCATGTGCGTTTTCCTCTCCTCTCACACAAAGGCCAGGGCAGGGGCCGCAGCTGGGGGGCATGACCTGCCCTTAGGGAGTCTGGGCTGTGAATGCCAGGCTCCAATATGGAGCCTCCCAGAGGCAATCTGGGGCCAGATATCAGCAGACGGGGATGTGTTTTTTCGCTCCAGGAACTTTGGCAACTGATGATGGAAAGAGCTCTGGAGCAAGATGAACTTGGACCAGAGGTGGTGGCCTCTTCCAGTTGCTTCCACTTTGCTCCCCTGATTTTCCTCTGTGGGGCCCCAGCTCTGAACTGTCTGGACAGAGCTTTCTGGATTGCAGGTCATGGCTCTAAGTCTCTACCTTGCTCTCTCAAGGGTGCACAGATCACTCTCACCTTTTCCCAAGCCCACCGATTTCACAGAGGGGCTCATCTTTTCAGTCCACTGCATTGTGCTTGTCTCCGTGTGTGCTCCTCACCCTTAGCCAGGCAGCAAGCTCCCTGTGGGCTGGGCTGAGGCCTTAGCTCTGTGCTGGGCATAATCTGGTGGCTGCTGAGGAATGGATGCATGAATGAATGGTGGATGGGTGGAAGAAAGGAAAGAAAGAAGGAAAAAAAGGGGAAAATGAAGGAGGAAGAGAAAAAAGAAAAGAGGAGGGGACGGAAGGGAAGAATGATGGAAGAAAGGGAGAGAAGGAAGGAAGGGAGGAAGGAACAAAGAAAGGAAGGAGGGAGGAAAGAATACAAATGGATGTGTAGATGGAACAGAGGGAGAGAGGAAGGAAGACAGGAGAGAAGGGAGGAGGAGGATGGATGAGTAAAAGAAAGGAGGGAGAGGTGGATGGAAGGATGCATAAGAATCACAGCCTAGGAGAAAATTTTTTGGAAACTGCACAATGCTCTAAAACCAACGGGACTATGAATGTACTGTAAGGAGTAGTTTAGGCGGATCTATCCCTATTTCTGGGCCTCAGGCTACCTGTCTGTGGCATGTGGTATCTCGATCAGATCATCTCTAAAGGCTGCCCTAACTCTGTCATTCTGAAATGCTGATTCTGTCTCTTCCCCTTTCCTCAACCCAGAATGTGGTTTGGAAGGTCCACATAGGTCTCGGTTCCCAGATCCCTGCCAGGGTGGGTGTCAGGCCCCATAGGCCATGGTCAGTCCAGATAGGGCTGCTCTGGGACTTCCAGGGCACCCCCAGGGTAGGGGAGGAGCATCAACGCAAACTAAGGCAAACGCTAGAGGCAGCCGCTGATAGGAGGTGGGACCATGGCACTCCTTGAAGTGCATAGACTGGAGTTGGAAGGAAGAAAGATGGGAGATGTGGCCTTCGAGAGGCCTGATTCCGCTATAGCTGCCCCCTCTCATTTCTTTGCAAACTTCAGCTCCAGCAGGCTAGAGCACATTTTTCCCCCCAAATTTATTTATTTTTTAAATTGACATATAACATTGTATGTATTTGTTGTGTACAACATGGTATTTTCAAATACATGCACATTGTGGAAGGGTTAAGTCTAACTAATTAAAACATGCATTGCCCCACATACTTATCATCTTTGTGGGAGGTCACTCTCACGCCTCAGGGTAGCTAAGTGCTTTAACAAATCACCTCTGAACTGCAGTGGCCTCGCACGATAGAAGTTAATTTCCCACTCAGGTAACAGTTCGATGAGGGCATTTAGTGGATGGCTTTCTTTTCAGGGGCCTAGGCTCCTTCCCTCTGGTGGTTCTAGTGGCCCCTCAGGCATGTGCCTGGCAATGGCAGGAAGAGAGAGCAGCACGGAAGGCTGAGGAGGAGGGATTTACAGGCCACGCCTGACAGCCCTGCACGACGTCCCTGTGCCCTGAGGAGGGAGATGTGGCCCGTCAGCTTGGGTCGCCTTGCAGGGCGCCTTGCACAGGCGTCTTCCTCTGACCGGACCCAACATCAGGCCCCCCCCCCCCCCCCCGGGCTTCTCCCCTCTGACTCTGTGTGTTTCTCCCCACAGTACGTGGCCTTTGCCTCCCTCTTCTTCATCCTGGTCTCCATCACCACGTTTTGCCTGGAGACCCACGAGCGCTTCAACCCCATCGTGAACAAGACGGAGATCGAGAACGTTCGGAACGGCACGCAGGTGCGCTACTACCGGGAAGCGGAGACCGAGGCCTTCCTCACCTACATCGAGGGCGTCTGCGTGGTCTGGTTCACCTTCGAGTTCCTCATGCGTGTCGTCTTCTGCCCCAACAAGGTGGAGTTCGTCAAGAACTCGCTCAACATCATCGACTTCGTGGCCATCCTCCCCTTCTACCTGGAGGTGGGCCTGAGCGGGCTGTCGTCCAAGGCGGCCAAGGACGTGCTGGGCTTCCTGCGCGTCGTCCGCTTCGTGCGCATCCTGCGCATCTTCAAGCTGACCCGCCACTTCGTGGGCCTGCGGGTCCTGGGCCACACGCTCCGCGCCAGCACCAACGAGTTCCTGCTGCTCATCATCTTCCTGGCCCTGGGCGTGCTCATCTTCGCCACCATGATCTACTACGCCGAGAGGATAGGGGCGCAGCCCAACGACCCCAGCGCCAGCGAGCACACGCACTTTAAGAACATCCCCATCGGCTTCTGGTGGGCCGTGGTCACCATGACGACGCTGGGCTACGGAGACATGTACCCGCAGACGTGGTCCGGCATGCTGGTGGGGGCGCTGTGCGCGCTGGCGGGCGTGCTGACCATCGCCATGCCCGTGCCCGTCATCGTGAACAATTTCGGGATGTACTACTCCTTAGCCATGGCTAAGCAGAAACTACCAAAGAAAAAAAAGAAGCATATTCCACGGCCACCGCAGCTGGGATCTCCCAATTATTGTAAATCTGTCATAAACTCTCCACACCACAGTACTCAGAGTGACACATGTCCGCTGGCCCAGGAAGAAATTTTAGAAATTAACAGAGCAGGTAGGAAACCTCTTAGAGGCATGTCGATCTGACCTTTCACTTCCGCCCCCGTAGCGATGATTGCAGATCCAGTCAGACTGCTTCCTTAGTTCCGTGGGCGACCCCGGACCCCGCACTCGCTCTGGAGGTGTGGAGCCTGGGGGCCCAGGGAGATGCTGGGCAGCCAAATGCAGAAGGCAAGAGCCTGCTAGAGGAACCTCCCTGGTGGCCCCGGGTAAGGAAGTTGACACGGTTGGTCTCGTGATGTTCTGAAGAGACGACATGGCCTGCCAGGTGGCTGAGGACTGTCTTAGCAGGAGCCCAGGGGGCTGCTGCTGCTTGGGTGGGCAGGAGTCGCGCATGAGTCTGTGACTCAGGCAACCGACCCAGTGTTGGGGCAGGGTGGGGGCGGGTGTGACTCGGAAATGCCAGACAGGTTTTGATTTGGTCCTTAACACAGCTCCCTTTCAGGCTGTGCAGACGGCAGAAATGGTGCATGGGATCTGGCAGGAGGGTCCCTGCAAAGGCAGTAGCAAGGATCCTCACCCCCCACAGAGCCTGTCTCCATAGCTGAGTAGAATTCCTGCTTTGATTCCGGCTGCCCAGCTCCAGGTCCTGCCTGGGAGACGCCTCTAGCCCTCCGTGACAAGCTTACTTATCCCATAGCATGCCGAACCAACTCATCTTCTACCACCACTCTAGAGTTTAGCGTTTATCTTTAGGAACCTATTGGAGTGACTCTAGCTTTCATGTTGTCTGTTTGGGTTGATGGTTGAGTGGGAGTTTCCAGTGACCTCCTGATGGAAGCGGCTGGTGAGCAAGGGACTAGAGGGGGCCACCACCCCGGGCAGCTTAGATGAAAGCACTACAGACCAGCAACAACCTCCCACCGAGGGTTCTCCCCGTTTCCGGAGGTAGGGACTGCAGCAGCAATACAAGACATCCCAACCAGTGTATGACCACTTTCCCCTGAATTCACTGGGGTCGGGGCGGGGGGAGGGGGGTTATGAAACAATACTAGTCACTGTGGGATATATTCTAATATTCCATGGCTAGTGGTTCATTGTGGGACTATCTCAGTTTTATGAGAACTGCACATAGCACATAAAGTTGATCATGGGGCTCTGGTCTGAAGATATAAAGCCCATAGTCTACCTCTACCCATGGAATACCATCGACTTATTCTATGGACACAGGGATTTCAAAGGAACAGATGACCCAGAGAAGAAAGACAATACTGAGCTCAGAAGGAGTACCAGGGTGAGCAGGAGGTTGATGGGAGAGATTAGGTAGCATTTACTCTGTGAAAGGCATCCCGTGCCCAGGTCTGGCAGCGGGGACTGCAGGCTGGCTCAGCCCCAGGTGAGGATGTTTCCCCCTGGTTTGGGTGGCCTCTCCCAGTGGATGACTGCTTTCCTTCCCCACTGATGCGCTCTGACCCACCACCCCATCCTGGATCCTGTCTGGCTTCATTCCACAGCCATGCCAGCCACAGCAGTAACCCCAAGGCCCACGTCTCTGCCCATAGGGGCTATCCAGACCCTTTTCCCTGTCCCTTCCTGGGATTCCTGGAGGCACCTGAGAAGAATGTGGCTAGTGTCCTGGGCTGTGCCAGGGGTAGACAGGGGTCTCAGAGGCTGAATTAGGGGCCCTGGCCAAGGCATGGCTCCTGCTCTGTGGAAAGCTCCCACCCCACCTCTCTGCTTTGGATTAGCTAGCCATGGATCTCTGGAGCCACCACCAGGGCAAGGACAGTTCCTGGGGCTCTGGGGAAAGGCTCCACCGTGGACCCCAGCAGCAGGAGCTCAGCCTGAGTGGCATTGCCATGGCACTGCTTGGCCCTTCCATTGTGTCCTCCTCCACACTGACCTTTCAGGATGGGTGCCCCAAGCCTGGGTGCCCCAGGCCAGGCCGTAAAGGATCCCCAGTTCACTCCAGGCAGACACAGATTCCTCTGTATTCTTAGACCAAGCCAGTGTTATCCATGTGCTGAGGGCATGCATGCACACACACGCACAGGCAGGAGTGCAGATGTGTGTGTGACATGCACACCAGCTAGTCCCAGGCACACAAGCCCTCTTCCCATGCTCCAGCAGCCCTGTAAAACCCATGCACTCCTGTGGGGTTCCCCTGGTTCCATCGCCTCTCCCTAGCCCTGGCAGCCCTGCTCTTGGGAGCCACCTTGCCCTGGCTCCAGGTTTTGGGGATGCAGAGGGCTCTGGCTTGGACAGTCTGTATGGCTGAGGATGTATTCGGGCCCTCCCACACTTGCCTTCTGAAGGCTGCATGCCTCCTGGATCCTCCTGCTTTCTCCCCCCATGCTGTGTCCCCACACCCTCCCACAAGCACTCGCTTCCCCTGGTGGTGTTGGTGCTGTCCTGACGTCCAGACCCGTATGTGAGACCTGGATTATCTGCCACCAAGGGGGTGTGTGAGGCTCAAGGCGAGTCCTCCCCCATCTCTGCACCCGAGTCCCTTCCCACTCGCCTTCTTTCCTGCTTGTGGCTTTGCACCCAGATGGGCACGGGGTTGGGGGTGAGTTTGTGAAAGAGTGAGGGGGGGGCCCGAGGCAAGGGAGGCAATGTGGTGGGTGGAAAGCGGGCCCTAAGGAATTGTGGGGGGTGAGATGCAGACCCCCGAGGCCTTTCTAGCCTCACTCCACCCCTGAGGGTGACCAGAACTTGGGCTTCTCCAATTCAACTTTTCTAACCTGGGTGAAGGGCCAGGTGCAGCCTGCTGGGCTCTGAGGGCATCTCACCCCCAGGCTAGAGCCCCGGTAATGAAGTAAGGCCTCCTGGTTGCACGGCAGCCCCTTCCCTCACTTCCACCTCTTGGTCCCTCCTGAAAACTCAGTCTGTGTGTCTGTCCCAGGGGTGATCTAGTCTGCTCCTCTGTGCCATGGCTGGCATGGCCTCCGTGTTTGGGCGTCTCATCCTGGGGGGTTGTCAAGAGTCCAATTCTCACCTGGTTGCAGGGCCTCTTAGGGGGCTGCCAGGAGGGTGCCCTGCACAACCAGGGACTGTCAGGGCTGATGCCCCACAAGAAGCTGCTCCTCTCCCAGAAAGGGGCTCCCTGCCCCGTCTGCAGCTGGGGCCCAGATCAGCTGCTCTGGACAACTCGGAGTGCTTCCTCTGTCCTGCTGTGTCCGTTCATGTGTGTCTTGTCCATCTCTGCTCCTGTGATGTGGGTTGGTCCTTTGTGGTGCCTTGCCCAGGGTTGCAGGGTCCTGAGTGAGTAGGTGAGCAAGGGGGGAGGGGTGGTGGCCAGGCTCCCTTCCTGCCCATGGGCATGTACGGCAGCAGTGAGGTCCCAGAGAAGCTCCTGCCTGGATCCCCTGGGAGCTACCATGGCAGACTCTGGGTCTTCTTTGGTGGGGAGTTCTCCCCTAAGCAGCAGAGCCCCAAATGCCTTGTCCCTGGCTCCTCTACCCTTCCCCTGCTGGGCTGCAGTGGCTGCCCAGGGTGTGGTGCTAGTCCGCGGGGCAGGGAGGGTGACGGGCTTGTTTGTGGTCAGAGCTGACCAGGCGGGGGTGGGGCTGAAGGAGTTTCCGCACGGTCCAGCCGCAGGGTTGGCAGCTGGAGCCCTGCGTGGGGTCCTCGTGGCCCCCAGACAGCTCAGGGGAAGTAGCAGAGAAGTGAGTTGACTCTGAGGGCCAGGCATGGGTGTTCTTTTCCATGTTGTTCACATTCTTTTTCTCTCTCTCCACTAATCATGTTTCTCTCTCTCTCTCTCCTCGTTTGTTGCATGACTTGTGCCAGTTCTCGTGATTGTACTCTGCTCGTGTCTCTCACAGACTGTCCCCATTTAGCCCGGGACGTTTTCCCCTGAGTCCCCAGCTGGGCAGATCCTTCGGGGCTAACCCCAAGGAAATGCCTAGACACCCCCCACCCCACCCCAGCCCTGCGTGTGCCCCCGGTACCCACTGCTGGTGTGAACAGTAAGTACGTCGGTGGCGCCTGGAGACCAGGGCACACAGGCCAGTCTTGCTGGCTGAGGGCCCAGTGACGCGGGTTCTCCTTGCTCCAAAGTTTAAAAAAAAATGACCCCCTCACGGATGCTCATCTCAGCCCATTTCAAAGCCTGGAAACCATCTCTGAGACGCTGCCCATGCTGCCATTTCATCATTGCAGGCCTGTGGGTCTAGTGGGGGCCTAGGGGCCCTGGACCAAGGGAGGTGGGGCCCCAGCCTTCTGGAAAGCAGGCGGGAACCAAGGCTCCAAGCTGCCATCTCATCCAAAGGGTGGAGCAGGGACAGGAGGATGGGGGGCCTTAGGTGAGCTCGCAGCTGTGGCCCTTTTCATGGGTTCCCAAGATTTAGACAGTTGGCCCCTCCTTGGTCTCTCTCTTCCGCCCACCCCTCTGAAGTTAGGGAGGGCAAAGACTCCCAGTTTCTGAGAGCATCCCAAACTGCAGACAAATCAACAGCCCAGGGAAGCTGGGCTCATCCACAGAGCAAGACTTAAACACCCCACCCAATCATAGTCCCCTCGTCAAAGGTCAAAGTTGAGGGAAAAAGCAGGGTCTGGGGTGTCCTGTGAATCCCCCAGGGAAGGAAAGGTACCTAGCTCTCACCCCACCCCCCAGGCTCTCTGATGGCTGTTCCTTGCCCCCCCCCCCCCCGCAGTGAAAACCAGCCCCAACTTTGGGCTCCTTAAAGGTGGTAGGAGCTGGGAGCCCCAGGGGAGTGGGGGACTGGTGGACAGAGCCAGAGGAGGGGTCTCAGGCTGCACCATCTCCATGGAGGTGGAGGCAGAGAGGGGCACCCACCTCTGACCCATCCCCTGGCCAAGAACTGACAGATGATGGCCTACAAAGAGACAGCAGGTCCTCACTGCCCCTAGATGGAAACGCTGCCTGGGAGGACCCAGCATTTTCCCCTCAAGGAAATTCAAGCAGGGTACTCTGGGCCCCACTTGCACACCCTCATCCACTTCCCCCTCCGGACCGCTCCTCTCCGCTCTCCCAATGCTTTCCTCCCTCAGCCCAGAGACCCTTGGGAAGGAAGACGGGCCAACCAGATTGGGAGGCAGGACCGGGCGTGTGTGCGCACACACGTGTGTGCCTGCAGACACGCCCCCGCATGCTAGACAGCCCCCAGCTCCCAGGGAGCCCCCAGCCCCAGTCACGTGGTGTCAGAGTTACCTTGGTAACTGGCCTTTCTGGTTCAGAGTAAGTAGAGGAGTGAAGCCCCTGGGATTTGTCAAGAAACACACTGTACGTGAAATGCTTTGCCATCTTGTACGAGAGATTTTTTTTTAAGTTCCAAAATTATGATGGGATTTTTTTTTTTGGATTTGCTTTATGAATAAACCTGATTGGTCCATTTCTCTTTCGACTGACTGCCTCTTTGTAGTGACATGATGTGTACACGGGGGGTGGTCCCACCCACGTGCACGCTGAGTATGTGCACGTGGAGAAGGATCACTTCTGCGTGTAGTTACATGATGTGAACAGGATCACAAGAGAGTGTCAAATCGGGTGGGAACTGTCTCCAGCATTTTCCCTCTCTTTCAGAGAGCCTCCCTTAATGCGGCCACACCCATGTTGGTTTCCTTCTTCCACAAAAGGGCTTGCCCTTGAGGCTCTTGCCCCAGATGAAGTATTTGAGTAGGCTCCACAGTGGCCAGAAAGAGTCTGCTTTGGGGGCAGAGAGTGTGGGGCAGGCTCAGTCCCCAACAGTAACAGGGCAGAGGCAAGGGCCAGTCAGAGCTACCTCTGCTAGCTCCACAGGCTTCCAGGGCTCTGCTCCTGGAACTAGAGAGACAGAGCTCCTTGCTCTGGCTACACTTTGCCCCCCGTCAAATGTGCCCCCAGAACTCCTCTCAGGTTCCTTCCCAGGCTACCACAGAGGCCAAGACTTGAATTTTCCCCACCCAAGTCCATCAGCTGCTGTTGTCTTCTACACATCATTTGCTCTGCTTTGCCGGGGACACTGACAAGAGGAGACACGGGAATGGGAGCTCCCCCACATCCATGTCCCGCTGTCACGGCCTCATGCGTACATCCCTGTTGTGCCTGTGCAAGCTGACCAGTCCCGCTGGGCAGCACAGGTGGAAGACACTGGCTTGATATGCATGGGGATCCAGGCAGACTGAGTGCTGGGCATAGATCTGTGTGGGGATGGAGCAGATGGAGTGGTCGAGCTGGGTCTGCATGGGGACAGAGGAGACTGCGTGGCCAGGCCTAATCTGTAAGGCGGACAGGGCATGCAGAGTGACCAGATTGGGTCTGCGTGGAAACAGAGGAGATGGCATGGCCAGGCCTAATCTGTATAGGGGATGGGGCATACAGAGTGACCAGATTGGGTCTAAATGGGGACAGAGGAGACTAGGTGGCTAGGTTTAGTCTGCAGGGGGGACAGGGCATACAGAGTGACTGGACTGGGTCTGCATGGGGACAGAGGAGACTGCACAGCCAGGTCTAGTCCGTAGGGGGGATGGGGCATACAGAGTGACCGGACTGGGTCTACATGGGGACAGAGGAGACTAGGTGGCCAGGTCTAGTCTGTATGGGGGATGGGGCACACAGAGTGACCAGTTTGGGTATGCATGGGTGGGGAGCAGGTTGAGTGATCAGGTAGGATATTGGGGGGGACAGCAGGAACCAAGTGATCAGATGGGATCCCAGTAGGGAATGAAGCAGAGCTGATTGGATGAGTCTGGATGGAGCTAGGGCAGCCTGAGCAACTGGCCAGATGTGGATGGGTGACAGTCAGGCTCTGGTCAGCAGCAGAGAGGTCCAAAAAGGCTGCCTCTCTGGACTGGAGTGTTTCCGCTTGTCTGTCTGTCTTCCCCTGAGCTCTGTGTCTGGCCCTCTCCCCATGACCGCATCCACACCATCCTGTGTCATCGACCCCTTTGGGCCCTGGGCCCAGCCCCCAGCACTGCACCTGCTGGGCCCATCACCAACTCATCTTTTTGCAAACTTTGAGCAAACCCAGAAGTCCCTCCCTCCCAGCATCATGGCAGCCCCCAGGCTGCCTGAATGAGCTGAGATCCCCAGCCTCGTGCCCTGCTCAATGCCTGCTTCTCCATCCTCAGGGATGGGCTGCCCTCTGCCAATGCCCCACCTCTGGCCTATCCCCCACCAACTAAACAGTTTTCAGTGTCTCAATAGCTTCTGCTTATATGTTTGAAGATTCCAAACTGAATGGGGAGGTGGCGAAGGCCGCGCTGGCGAACGAAGACTGCCCCCACATAGACCAGGCCCTCACTCCCGATGAGGGCCTGCCCTTTACGCGTTCGGGCACCCGCGAGAGATACGGACCCTGCTTCCTCTTATCAACCGGGGAGTACGCGTGCCCACCTGGTGGAGGAATGAGAAAGGGTATGTAGAGGAAGCTGGAGCGCTGTTCATCGGCTGGGCCCACCTCGCGCTCCTGCAGATGGGTGGGCAGGGTGGCGGGTGAGGGGTGCTGAGGGGCAGGCAGGCACACCAAGGGGGCAGGGATGAAGGGAGTCCCCCAGGGTCAGCCCCTGGAGGTCTGAGTCCCTGTCCCCTAAGCAGATGTCAGGCTGGCAGAGAGAACCTCAGGCCCAGGCAGCTGGGGGTTGATATTGAGCTAAGGGGCTTGGGACAGGCTGGCTGATGACAGCCATGATCCCAAGGCAGGGGATCCCAGGGATGAGGAGGAGCCTTGACTCCCCCAGGCAGCTCTGGCAGATGACAGGTCAGGTCCAGAAGGCCAAGAGACCTCTCCTCTCCTTTGGTTGAGGAGGGCGGTGGGGTGGCCTGGCCTGACCAGGACCTTGTGGGCTTAGCTACCCAAAATGTATATTCTGGAAGCAGTATTCTTTAAAGAGAATCCACGGGCCAGTGGGCAGGGAGGGATGAAGAAAGAGGTGGCTTCAGAGCTTGGGTGTAAGGCCATTGTCCCTGCACAGGTAAAGTGTGCTCCAGTCAGAATATTGCTAGTGGCAGATAGAGAACTTGCCAAGAGAAGGTGGTTTAGCAAGACTCTGTGCAGTTCCTTCCATCCCCAGTGCCCACTGACCACTACCCTGGGTTTGGTCAGCACCACTTGTGGTTGGTGAAGGCTGAGACCAGTGGTGGCCTCTCTGCTCAAGGTCTCCTTTCACACAGAACTGTAGGTGACCCTGCTGGAGAGGAAGGCTTCTACTAGAGCTTGAGCACGGGCTGGGGAGAGGCTTGGGGCGGGGGCCCAGAGCACCCTAACTCAAGACTCCATGCATTGGCCTGGCCTGGAAGGTGGAGAAAAGCCCTTCTTGGTGCAGCAGACTGGCTGGGCAGCTCGTGCATGTCTTGGAGCACCATACGCTCTCACACAGATGCATGCTGACTGGGGTGAGCAGTCTGGGTCAGACAAGTAGTTGGGTTTTGGAGAGCAGCAGTTAGTGTAGCCTGTGGCCATTTGCAACCGCTCCAATATTTGAAGTGGTTAAACCATACACAAGGAGAAAACAGAATTCAAAATCAAAAGTAAACCCAGGAGAGGCAGCCTACACTGAGATGAGGGCGAGTCCTTCTGGTCACTAGTGCTTAATTGTGCCCACCTGGTCTAGGCTGGGCCCTGCTTCTGTGGCCTGCCTGGAGGTCCCTCGGACCCCAGCATGGTGTAGCACCCCGCATGGTTCTGCATGGCAGAGGGCTGCCAGCCTTGGGGAGGGCCCCATCCTTCGCACCCTCCATGGATGGGCCTGATGCTCCCCTTTGCAACTGGCTTTTTTCCCAGGTGGAGGCTCTAGAATGCACAGGAGCAGGGGCAGCCCTGGGGAGTGAGAGGGAGAGCAGGTAGACCATTCCCAGTGGCTGTGCCCTGCCTAAGTAAGGTCTCATGGGCTGCCTGTCTCCTTCTTGATTGTTGGATTTATCAGCGTGGCCTAAGAGAAGAGACAGGAGAGTCTCTTTACTGTGCTTCCAGAAGCCCAGGGAGTGTGGGACAGAAGCAGCCCCATCTCCCTGCAGTGGCTAGGGAACCCAGCAGCAACCACTGTCTAGAGGTGATACCCACTCCCCAGTCCCACAGGGGCTTAGGTGCGGGAGTGTTTGAGAGGTGCCAAGGGTGAAGTGTCCCCACCAACATCCACCTGGCCCCCATTGCCATGGAGTCATGGAGACATGGCAACTGCCAAGGACTTGCTTTTCTCAGGCTAATTCTGAGCCATAAACCCTGCAGGTGTTTGAATCCATGTTCAGAGTAGGAGAAGAATTAGGGACTTAACCCGTTCCCCCAGGAGGGAAAGAGGCGTGCTAGGCTGGCTCACTGCATGGGAAATCCAAGCCAGCTGGAGAAGATCTGCCTGCCTCTGCATGTGGCTGTACTGTCTTTCCTCCTCCTTCCTTAAGAACTAAGTACCAAGCGGGATGGGAAAGCCAAGAAGAGAAGCTCAAGTGTTAATTGTATTCTTTACATACAGATCTTTGCAAAGAAAGCCCTGTCATTGCTAAGTATATGCCGACAGAGGCTGTGAGAGTGACTTGACCAGGCGGCTTGGCCGAGGACACTGGTGGCTATTAAGCATCTGGGTGGACCTGCAGCCCCTCCTCACCCTCGGACAGAGTAAATTCACGCCATGCAGGTTTGCCGGACGAGTCCGAGTGGCCCAGGCATTGTACTAGGACGGACGTAGCTTTTCCTACGGCCAAATGGTAACTGACCGTAGAGGATTTCTTTTCCTTCTTTTCATTTTTTAAAATTTTATTTTATTTGGGGAGGGGGGGTGGAGGGGTTCCTTAGCATGACTTGCATGAAGTTCAACAGAAAATCCAGCAAGCCAAACCCACCAACCCCCTGCAACTGTATGATTACCCTAAACAACAATAATGAAAAGAAAAAGCAAAAGTCTTTATTTTCTTTCAAAACTCTTTACTTTTACACACATTGTTGGAGCCAAACTGTAACGACGTTCGGTAGAAACCTGTACATTTCTGGGGGTGTGGGGCAAGGGGAGGAAGAACGGGGATGGAGAATGGATTGTCTCCCTTTTTGTACACAAGATCGAGAGTAAAGGTTCCAAAAAGGGCAGTCGGTCAGTCATCGGTCATATTGACCTCACCTTTGTAGCTCATCTCTCATGCGGAAACTGAGAACTTTGCTCCAAATAGAATCGTGGAAACTCGCACTGCCGCCTTCTTCCCTCTCTGTTTGGCATGCTTGTGACCCACCGGACGTCTCCCCAAGACCCCTGACAGCGGCTAGTCTAGGTCGATTCTCTCATCTTATCAATGTGTAGATCCAGTGTGACCAACTTTCATAACAAATTGTTCATAATAAATAATCAACACCATACGGATTTTCCAAGTGTTACTTTAAAACCAGGATGTAGAGCACCAAAAGATCAGGACCATGGGAGGAGCAACTCCTCCACCTTTATTAAGGCACAACCTGGCATTGTATGCAATTTAGTACTTCAGAGTAAAAAACTGCATGCCCAATGTTATGCAAAGCGACTCTAGCATGAAATAAATTTTGTATCATGGTTTCTGTATAGTCTAAAGCAGATTTGTTTTCCTGAAGCAATCGGAGGTTTGCAGAGACACACTTCTGCATCTCGAATAAATATAGTATTTTCCCAACAGAAACAGAGGACAGTAGCTTGGCTTTGGTCTGATTCTAAAATTAGTGGGGGTGGGGGGTGGGGGGGGGAGAAAAGGATGATATTTTTGAAAAACACATGCTTGAGTTGAAAAAAAAAATGCAACATCTCGAGCTTTCACTGCAGCTCACAACATTTCCTGGAAAGAGCAATGATAGCTCAACACCCTCCCCCTCCCTGGGCCCTGGCCCCAATAATAA
The DNA here is from genome assembly GCF_027409185.1 of Cynocephalus volans. Classification (NCBI taxonomy): domain Eukaryota; kingdom Metazoa; phylum Chordata; class Mammalia; order Dermoptera; family Cynocephalidae; genus Cynocephalus; species Cynocephalus volans. Next base: position 117,655,291 of record NC_084463.1, read on the forward strand.
AAAGCTGACTTTTGAGACAAAGCACGGATTTGGGTTTTTATTGCCTTCAGGCAGTGTCGCGATTCTGCTCTGGGCCTCTGGTCTGCTGTGGCTGGGTAGGTAAACCTGGGCCCTGGCTACTCTGGTCTCAAGGGTCCACCTTAAGGCACTTGCTGTTTTCTCTCTGGAGGAAAGCCAGGCCCTAAGGAAGAAGTTGCTCTCTGCAGGTTGGTTGGGTAGGGTGGCCCTATGGGCTGCAGATACTGTTGGGTTGGGGGAGGGAGGCATCTCTCAGAAGGCACAGGGCATTCGAGGACTTGACCTAAGACCAGCACATCCTCTAAAGGGTTCACCTGATATTCCTTGTGAATCATGCCATGTTGATGAACAGTTGAATCTGGCCATGTTGGAGCTCCCAGCCCCCTATTCAGAACATGGCCACCTCCCTCTTAGGGCTGTTCCTTAATCTGATGGAGCCAGAGGCAGGGGTCTGACTGTAAGGTCTGGATGCCCTACCTAGCTGTCCTCTTGCTGGGCTCAGTCTGGAGGACCTCCTCATTGAATAACCCTTCTCTCAGCCTGGAGGCATCTTGGAAGGGGTAGAGCACTCTCCTAGGGAGCTTGAATTGCTTTGGTTGTTCACTTGATTTTGGTGCAGGGGAGGCATGGAGGATCAGGGTTCCAATTCTCTTTTTATCAGAGACTCCAGGAATGTTCATTGGGAAGAGTCCCTAAAGGTCATGGCATTTTACAGATAAGGAAATGAGGCCCTCAGGACCTGGCCTCCTGCACTCTGTCATGAAGCACATGAATATGACAGAAGGGGCTACTTCACATCCTGCTCCAAGCCTCCCACACACACAGCTGGCCAACCTCAATCCCCCATTCAAACACCCTGTTACCCTAAAATGAAGTGTAAGCTCTTTAAGTTGACTTACAAGGCCCACCAGCCTCTCTAGCTTCTCCTCTCCCTGCACCCACTTCCCTCTGTGCTCCATTCACTCTGAAATTCTGAACTTGTAGCAGTTAACACATATGTGACTGAGGACCTGGAATGCCTTTCCTCTAACACCCCACCATTTCCAGACTAACTTGCTAACTCCCAACTGCCGTTCATTACTAAGACTCTTCACCCCTGAAGTGGTGGATACCTGGGGCAAGATGGGAGGGCTTTATTCTGAGCCCTAGGCCTGGATTCACCATCCCTAAGCACAATCTCATCTCAGGTTGCTCTGATGGCCCTCAGAACCCCCAGGTGGGGTGGTGGGGATGTCAAGGGAAGATGGGGTGCTTGTGATCAGCAGGGGAGAGTGAATCTGGAAGGTAGGGATGGAAACATCCCACCAACATCCAGTACGTGCTCGACCTTCAACAATCACTCCAGGGACCAAGCCAAAGACCTGTGAGCACACAACAGGGGCCCACTCACCTCTTCCCTTTCCTTTCCTCCTCCCACAGGAGGAATAAGAAAGCTGACTTACTTCTTTTCTGATCAGAGAAAAAATCACTTTTAAAAATGAGTGGATATTTTCTCAAGTTAGCTCCTACAGCTCATTAGCTAACCAGGCGGATGATATTGACATTAACTGACTGTAGAATGGTTATGATAATCTACAGCATAGTTCTCAAACATTTGTGAAAGGGATAAAAGCAGAGGATGGGTAGGGATGAGGGGATCATAGAGTCCACTCATTGAATCTCCCCACCCCATGGTGACCCCGAGGGTATACTGATGAGTTCATTCATTTACATTCATTGGGCACTTCCTCTGCTACCAGGACCCATCCTTGGTGAAGGGGTTCTAGAATTGACCAAGACACAGTCCCTTGCTCTCAAAGAGCTCATGGTCTATTGCAGATGAGGAGCTTGGACATTTTCAAAGTCTGAGAATGACTAATAGCAATCAAAAGGTCTAGAAAAAAATCTGGGAGACACTGTCAACACCTTTTCACTGTCATCTGATAAGTGCTTTCACTCATCAGATCCAGACAGTGAAGTGACTTGAAGAAGACTTGATGTTGCTATCAGGAAGGGTGAAATGGAGGAACTGAAGGTGATGGGATGGCTTGTGGTATCTTCTAGTGCCAAGAGCCATTCATTCTTCCATGTGTGGATTACCTATGCCCTGCCTGCTTCCAGGAAGGGTCTGATTCAGTTCTGAAAATCTGAGGCTCTAGAGGGCTTAGGACTGATGCACCACCTCATCCTGTTTCAGGCTGAGAAGGAGCCCTGAGACACTTCTTTCTGGTGCCACAGGATGCCTTGGGAGAAGCATTAGGACTCAGCAGCAGAGGACTTGGGATTTTGGGTTCTTCCAGCAGGTACTGAAAGAGGCTGGAGGGAGCTTTGCATTGCAACATTGTGAGAGAAGAGAGTTGGTTCTTTGTGAGTGGAAGCTGTCTCGGCAGTATGGGCCTGAGTACTACCCATGTGGGATTGCTTTCTGACATGTGTGTCTGATGCAGACCACCCAGCCTGTAGGACAGTGTGTGGTGGCCATTAACCTCAGACTTGCTCCAGTATGGGTCATCTGATTGCTTCATCTCTGTGGGCTTGGTCACCTTGGCAAGACCACCTTGGCAAGACCACCTCGGAGTGCATGGAGATGTCTTTCCTCCCATTTCAAAAAGTGCTTGGAGGGTGCACTGGCCCCTATTGTTTCTGGGAAGGGGGATCAAGGGCTTTGAGGGCCATGGCAGCCAGGTTTCTGGGTGCAATATTGGGCGCAGGACTCCATACACTGGCGTTCAAGGTCAGCCTATGGCTATGGGTGGTTGCTACGGTCAGGCCTGGGGAGCTCAGGATTGTTCTCATTCCCATGCTACTGAGCTAACCCACTTCTGGTCCCAGGGCTACTCTCTATCCCACCCTTGCCTGGCTCAGGGCCCTTGGCAGGGTTACTTCTCAATCAGGACCCTGGACTAGGAATGGGGTGTATGGCCCTGAGATGGTCCCATCCCCTCTTTACACCTCTATTTCCCCATGTGAACAATGGAACTGTTGCATAAGATCAGTGTTTTTTAAGCCTCCTCAAGGACTCCCTTGTCAAATGAAATCTTATGTGAAGCCCAATATATAATACGTAGATAAAACTAAAGCTGCTTTGAATTAGGTGGAGGTGGGAGGCCTACTTGGCCTCCTTACCCACAGCCCTCAAGATGGCCACTGAGTTCTCAGAAGGCTCCTAGGGCTCTAAAGAATGTAGTTTGAAGGCCACTAGGCTAGATGGTCATTAAATGTCTTCCAGCTTTGACGCCCTGGGATTTTTAACTTCTCAAAGCCACTGGAACCTAGCCATCATAGACTCAAACTCTCTCCTGAGTCGCAAAGGGAAGGCAGTGTGGACGGGCCAAAAACCTGGGCTGCCTGGATGGTGACACTGCCATATAGTACTACAGAGACAGTCTGCTTCTCCTCTGGCCAAGGACCTGTTGCCAGTGACAACAGAAAGGTGCTATGTCCCTCAGAGCCACAGCTGCCACCTGGGGAATCCAGAGGCTGAAGATCTGGCTTGGTTCCCATCTCACCTGAGGGTCATCCTCTTGCAGAGGCTAGGGCCTGAGAGGCAGATGTCAGGGGTTAGGGTCTGTGACACTACTATCCCTGCAGACTTCCCTTCCCATGCTATGGCCTGTCCCTCATCTGAAACTACATAACTTGGCAATTACAGGCATACAGACTAGCCTGGCCAAAGTCCTGCCTGACTTGGATGAAGACATAAATCTTCTGAGAGTCTCACTGGTTCTAGATCCTTTGTCTGTCTCAGGGGTTTCCTCTGCTGGGTCTTTCCAGAAGTCTTGTCTTTTTCTCCACTTATTCCTTTCCACTCATCCCCTCCCGAGAGTCTTCTCCCTTGGCCCTAGTCACCAAGACAAGAGCTCCTTCCTGTCCAAGTATCCAGGCAGGGTACCTCGATATCCTTAAACCAGAAAACTGTGAGCTCTAGGCCCTGAGAAGAAAACCCCAGGAGAGGCTTGTGGCTGCTTTGAGCGTGGCCTAGGGACACTCTGTCTTGCTGAATCAAAGGCTGATGAACCAAAACCACCATGGGGATAGGGCTGGGTTTTTTGTCTCCACCAGGCTGGAACGGGCTGGATCCTTCCTGCTGGTGTTTTAGCTTCCCATGTCTACTGGTGAGGACCTAACCCCTCATTCTCATCTGCTGAGTAGAAAGGATGTCTGTCTCCTTGAACCCCAGACACTGGGCAAACAGCCTCCCATCGTTCTGCTTTGTGGTCAGCGCAACCATTGGCACCTCCTGAGTCCTTCTCAAGCCAACCCTACAACCCAACAAAGTGATTCTCTGGGAAAACTTTTGGTGAGAAAAACCACTTTATTAAAAGTTCTCTATCACAGTTCCCCATTTCTAGAGCTGTAAGATTGTCTTTTCTTTCAGTTTCTCTCTTTGTCCATGGCTTCCTGAGATTCGGGGTCCTCGGCAGCATCTGGGGAAGGGTAGGTAGCCTTGGGATCCTGGATCAGGACAGGATGTGCTGGCAGCTGGCAGAGGGCCAGGGAGTGGCCAGCTCCACAGCCCACGAGGAGCCCTGATGACAACTGCAGAACCTGCACGGGCTTCGGGGTCCAGACATTGGCTTCGGTGCCATCTCCGCACATGCCATGCTCGTTCCAGCCCCAAGAGTAACATGCCCCACCTGTGAAGGACAGGGAAGACTGCTGTAGAAATGGTCTTGGACAACAGGGCTGAAATGCTCACCCTGAGGCTGAAGGTACCACCGTATACCTCAGTTCACATATGAAGAAATCAAAGCTCAGTGACACTTGGTGGCATGCTCACTGTCCCTGCCCACTCCCCTGCTTTCCTCCCACACCCAAGTCTGCTCTTGGTCCAGTGTTTCCCATTCCCACCAACCCACAACTGTTCCTGCCCCACCCTCAGCCTTCCTTCTCAGCCCTTCCCTACTCTCACCGCACCCCCCCCCCCGCCCAGGCAATTCATCATCAACACCTGCTGACTCTGCCTCCAAATATATCTCCAATCTTTCTCCACATCTCTCTAACTCCGCTGCCACCACCCTGATCTAGACTGCCATGTTCTCTTATCTGGGCCATGCCAATAGCCAACTAACTGGGCTGCTCACCGTCCACTCTGATCTTCAGAGAGCATCAATTTGACAATTACAAATCCATCCATGTGTTCCTCCACGGCTTAAAAGCCCTTAATGACTTCCCACTGTCCTTAAGGAGGCATTCTCTTGGCCTATGAGGCCCTGAGTGATCTGGCTCCTCACTACCTGGTTGATCTCACCGTGCACAACTCTCCCCCTCCCTCATTCCATCCAGAACTCTGGCTTTCTTTCAGTTCCTTAAATATGCCATGTAGGGCCTTCCTTTCTCTCAAAGTCCTCACTTTTCTGGGGTTCCAGACCTTGTCATCCTTTTAATTCCAGTTGAAATGTTCCTCAGAGGCAAGATTCACTGGCCACCCAATCCAAATCAGCTTCTTGCTGTTGCCCTGTACTCTTCCCTCATGAGGACCTTGCACTTTGTAGTGATGTGTTTACGGTCACCCCCCTCACTAGACTGTACACTATGGTGAGGGGAAGTGTGTGTGTTTTGTTCACTGCTTTATCTCTGGCACAGTGCCTGGCACACAGTTGGTGCTCAATATGTGTTTGTTGAATAAATAGATAAAAGAATGGACAAACTCAGAGTTACACAGCCAGAAAGTGGCCATGCCAGCATTTAGGCCCAGGTCACTCTGACAACCCATGGTGTTTCCACCCATCACGTCACCTCTTCCTAGGTGTCAGACCCTCTCCTAGGGCCTCAACTCACATATTTCTGTGGCTGTTTTCATTATTTTTCCTGGATATCAAAGTATTACATCTTCATGGGAAAAAAGAATTAAAAAGAAAAAGAAAAAATAGAAAATATGTATGTGTGTGAAGAAAAGCCAACTTTCAGAATGTTTCCCACTATTATGAATATTTTGGATATCTCTTTCAAACCTTTGTGAAATTTGTAAATATTTGTGTATATTTTTGTCCTGTTTTTATCCCTTAACATTAAACACAAACATTTCTCCATGGAATTGCAAATATTCAAAAAATAAATTAAAATAATTTCCTTAAAATTCTGAAATAGCTCAATATGCAGAAAAGTACAGAAAGTAATTTAACAGAAAGATACATATCCCCACCTGGATTTAGAACATTAGTTAACATTTTGCCATATTTTCTTCAATCCTTTCCTTAAAAAAAAAAAATCATAAATATACAGATTAAGCCCCATCTCCTATCCTTGCCCCTCCACTCAACCCTCCTCTCAGAAGTAACCACTATTTTCAAGTTGGTATATGTTATTTCCATGTTTGTTGCATATTTTCCTGTACATATGTGTCCTTAAATACTACGTAATATTTTTAGTTTGTTTTAAAGATTTACATAAATAGTATCATTCAAATACGTATTTTTTTTGTTTACTTGCTTTTCATACTCAGCATTGTTTTTTGAAATTTGTCTAAGCTGATAGCTATAGATCTAGTTCAATTATTTTAATTTCAATTGTGCATAGTATCCCATTATATTTAATCACATTTCACTTATGCATGTCCCTTCTGATGGACGGTTCTTTAATAATAATCACTGTGCTGCTTTATTTTATAACTATTTAATATATAATATATAATAATATTATGCAACAATAATATAGATACTCCTTGACTTACAATGGGGTTATGTCCCCATAAACCCATCAAAAGTTGAAAATATTTTAAGTGGAAAATGCATTTAATACACCTAACATACCAAACATCATAGCTTAGTCTAGCCTGCCTTCAACATGCTCAGAATACTTACATTAGCTTATGGGTGGTCAATATGACCTAACACTGATACGGTTTAAATGTTTGTCCCTTCCAAAACTCATGTTGAAGCTTAATCCCCAACATGGTATCTGAAAGATGGGGCCTCTAAGAGGTGATTGGACCTTGAGGGTTATGCCTTCATGAATGTACTATCCATTTATGGATTAATGGGTTAATGGATCAATGGGTTATCATAGGAGCAGACTGGTGGCTTTATAAGGAGAAGAGAGCACATTAGCACATTCTTGCCTTCTCGCTATGTGATGCCCTATGCCACCTCAGGACTCAGCAGAGAGTTCCCATCAGGAAGAAGACCCTCATCAGATGTACCCCCTCAATCTGGAATTTCCTAGCCTCCAAAACTGTAAGAAATAAATTCCATTCCTTTATAAATTACCCAGTTTCAGGTATTCTACAAGCAACTGAAAATGAACTAATACAAACACAAAACTTATTTTATAACAAAGTGTTGAATAGCTCATATAATTTATTGAATATTGTACTGAAAATGAGAGACAGAATAATTGTATAGGTACTTGAAGTATGGTTTCTGCTGAATGCATATTGCTGTCACACCATAGCAAAGTTGAAAAATCATTAAGACAAACCATTGTAAGTTGGGGATCGTCTGCACTAATGTGATTGCTACTATAGACAGTACTGGAATGAACATCTCTGAACATGTCTCCTTGTATAAACTGGTGTTTGTGCAGGGTGATCCACAGAAGGGCATGTGAGTTATGTGGGAATCAATCACATGTTTAATTTTACTAGGTATGGCCAAATAGCTCTCCATAATGGCTGTAGTCATTTATATTCCCATCAGCAGTGGATATGGATTTGCTTCCCTATATCTTTGCTTTTAGACTCCTGCTATTCTGATAAATATACTTAATTAGTTTGCATTTCCTTGACTACTAGTGAGATGGAGCATGCTTTACGTTTATTAGCCATTTAGTTGCCTCTTCTATGAATTGCCAATTTATATCCTTTGCCTATTTTGTTCCTTGGTTGTTTGTCTTTTCTTTGCTGATTTGGAAGTTTTCTTTGCGTATTCTTTTTTAATATATTTCTTTGCTGTTATGTGCATTGTAAGTGTCTTCTCTCAGAAGTCTGTGGTGTCTCTTCACTTGGTTTGTCTTTTTTTATAAAAATTTATTTATAATGACTGCCTAATTGCCCATTATGGAGATTAAACCATTTACTTAACTTGTATCCTATTATTAATACATAGGTTGTTTCTAATTTTCATTTTTATATAGCATTCCTATGAACATCTTTTACACACGAGTGTTTGTCTACCTCTCTAATTATTTTCTCAAATAAGATTCTTAGAATGGGAATTCCTGGTCAAAGGGTATAGACATTTTTGGGACTCCTGAGTACGTTTTGAGTACTGCCAGAATTATTTTCAGAAAGGCCGCTTGAATATAACTTCAGCAATGTGTGGGAGTCTCTGTCTTACTCCAGCATTGTCAGCATTTACTAATATTATAATGTTTAAACATTTTCCTAATTTGAAGACAAAAAATGGTATCACAATGTTTTAATTTGTGCTTTTTTGATTACCATTGAATTTGAGAAATAATTCTTATGTTTCTCAGATAATTGTATTCCCTCATTTGTGTACTGTCTGCTTCATATCTTTTTCCTGGTTAGTATAGAAGAGTTTAAGTGTTCAGAGCCAAGAGCCAGATGGCCTGGGTTTAAATCCTGGCTTCACGATATATTAGCTGTGTCATTCTGGACGAGTCACTCAGCCTCTCTGAACCTCAGTTCCCTCATATGGTAAATGGGAATAATAATAGAACCTTTCTCATAGACTTGTTTAAAAGGATTGAATGAGTAAGTATGTGTTAAATACTTAGAATGGTGTCTGGCACATAGTATTATATAAATATTGCTATTGTTATTGTTACCTTTTAAGCTTTGTTGTTTTAAAGATTTTTATTTTAAGCATATTAATTCTTTCTCTGACATTTTAGCATTAATATTTTTCAGTTAGACTTAAATTTTTGTTTTAGATCTTTTGATATACATAAATTTATGGTTCTATGTAGTAAAATTTATATCTTTTATGTTACAATTTTTCCCATTGCTTGTAAGAATTGAAAGAAAAAATTTTGTTTTTGATTTTTCATTGATTTAAAGTTTTAAATCTTTAGGGCCGGCCTGTGGCTCACTGGGAGAGTGTGGTGCTGATAATACCAAGGCCACGGGTTCAGATCCCTATATAGGGATGGCCGGTTAGCTCACTTGGGAGAGTGTGGTGCTGACAACACCAAGTCAAGGGTTAAGATCCCCTTACCAGTGATCTTTAAAAAAAAAAAAAAGTTTTAAATCTTTACATTTAACTCAATATCCACTGAAAATTTGTTTTGCATACCACTTTCAACAGAGGAGGCTGGCTGGGCCCTGGGATTACCCTTCCTTTTCTTTTTCTCTTGTAGGAAGGTAATCACTGGCTAAAAGCTTGGGTTTGGGTTAACACAGATATTTGCTTGGTTGGCCCATGAATGAGGAAACACATGCAGAGAGGATGAACCCTAGGCTGCATCTCCTACTGTGAAGCAGGAGGTTCAGCCAGGTTGATCTGAGGCATGGGAGGGGAGAATGGAAGAGGCTTGGTACTTTCAGGCCCAGTTTAGCACCTGGCGTGGGCTTTGTGCCCGGCCCTGGGAGTGGCACCAGCTGACCATCAGCAGGGATGGGGGGTGGAAGGAAGGCAGAGCTGACCTACCAGCAGGACACGACACAACGAGCAGCTGGCAGGTCCCTCTCCACCTGCCAGGTCCCTTTCCACCTGCCAAAGGGAACACGCTCTGAGGAAGCCACACTTGGGGAGGGAGTTGCCGAAGACCTGCAGCCAAGACTTTCATGCCCACTGGGTAGAGAAGCCTGGCAAAGGCCCTGAAATATCTTACCCAATACTTCCAAAGAAAGTACTTGGGGATAGGTGCTTTATATGCTTTATCTCATTTAATTCTAACAACCCTATCCACACTTTATAGATTATTCTCATTCTATAAATTATAAAACTGAGGCTCCAGGACCCAGGCAGTGTGGCTCTAAAATCTGTGCTATGCTCTGCATCTTATATACTAAGCCTTGCCAGACTTATTCTATAAAGGGCAGGTATGACATATTTTAGGTTTGAGGGCCACATTGGGTTTCTGTCACATATTCCTTTTTACAACCCTTTAAACACCATTCTTAGCTTGCAGCATCATACAAAAACAGGCCACAAATCAGATTTGGTGATAGTCTGCCAGCCCCTGGTACGTGCCTAATATATAGTACTTACTGTGAACTACGCTATGTTGTCCTGGGTCCCACATTACCACACAGCTGTGTGATAACGGCACTTAGGTCCCCACCGACCTCACAGAGTTATCAGGAGGAGGATTAATGCTCTAGCACAGTGCCTGGCACATAGTGACAGCTCAAATCTGGTGAAGCAGACCACGAGGAGGGGAGGAAAAGGCAAGGAGGGCCACAGCAGGGGCCAAAGGCACAGAGGAGAGAAAGGGGCAGTAGCAGATGGGAAGGCCTAGGATGATGACAAGAAGTTTGAGGTTTCCAAATACTTTAAACAAACCTCTTATAGAAAAAAACCAGGCTGTTGAACTCAGAAAGAACTGGACTGGTAATCCCATTAACAGAAGTACTTGCAGCAGGACATCTTTAAGTAACAAGATCCTCCAGCATTTTACAATAGATTTCACCTCCCTCCCCTGACACACCTCACTTAGGGCCACCTTTTCAGGGACACAGTAAAGATGGAAAGGCCCTCTGGACTCAGCAAGATGCTATGAGGTGGGCTGCTCTCATGTAGAGGTGAGAGGAAGGAGAGTGGCCTGTGATAAGCCTCTCCCTAAGCTAACTGGAATATGGAATCTCCAGTTTTTGAAACAAGTAAGTTAGAGCATGATTCCTGGCTCTACACAGGGTTCTCTGCAGTGTACCTGGCACTCACCAGGTCCTTGAGGACAATGAAATCCCACCTGGTTTATGGCAATCTGCTTTGCTTGCCCAGAGGCAGGTGACCGAGCCTTGGGTGGAGAGCCCTGTAGTTACCAAGATCCCTTGCCCCTTGGAGTTCAGGTCCCTGCTCATGGCATTCAATTAAGGCTGTGACAAGTGATGGAGCTCATTGCCCACCACACTTGCATCAGCCTAACAGTCCTGTAGGCAGTGGATCCTCAGGACTGCCAGGGTCCCTGGCACACGCTGAACACAATACCCAAATCTGTTCAGGCCTCGTGGCACCTGCCTGAGATTCTTGGCAGCCTGGGTCCTCACAGGACCTTATGGTGCTGGGACTACAGCCCAGTGTGAGGGAGGGGGCAGCATTTCTGCTGGAGGGCTTTGCCAGGGAGGGGCAAACACCTGAGCATGTGTGGCAGAGCCTCCTGGTTATCCTCTGAACAATGAATAAAGACTACATTTCCCAACTTCTCCTGCAGCTGGGTGTGACTGATGAGGTTCAAGCTGAAATGCTCTGTAATAGCTTCTGGGACCCTTTGCCCCTTCTTTGTCCCTTTCTATCCCATCACTGGGAATGTGGATGTGATAGCTAGAGTTCTAGTTGCCATCTCTGACCACGAGGATGAGCAACCTAGCGATGGTGCTTCTCGGTTTCATATGAACATCATCCTAATTCCCATATCACCCCTCTGAGGCATTGTTACCTCCCTTTTACAGATGAGGTAACTAGGCTCAGAGAGGTAAAATAACTTGTCTATGGTCACACAGCCAATCTAGTCAGGACTAGAATCCAGGACTCCCAAATCTCAGGCTCCTTTACTAGTTTCAAACCATGTGAAAAATGGTAACAGAGTCGCTGAATACTTGGTGTCTGCCAGGCCCTATGGTAAGTACTTTGTAAGTATTAATTCACTGGATCCTTGCAATAAGTCTGTGAGGTACAGTGTAATAAGTATCTCCATTTTCCAGAGAGGTGATGTGAACTGTGCAGGGTGACATAACCGGTGAGAGGCGGAGTTGATTCAAACCCAGGCAGTCTGACTCCAGGACATCTTCTGTTGTTATACTGTCCTCTCCAGCAAAAACACTGTTTGCCAGGTAGTTAAGAAAAGGTACAACACACAGCCCACCTGTGTGGGGACAAGATCAGTGATGGGAAGCAAGAGCTGCAGGTGGTGAGAGAAAGCATTCTTCAGAGGAGCTGAAAGCTCAGCAGGCCCTTGTGAGCACTGGGGCTGAGGCCCGAGGAAGCCGACACAGAAGGCCCTGCCCCGCCCTCCTCCCCAGTCTGGTGGACGGTGGAAGAGGTGGGAGGCATGGGCGCCGCAAGTCAGGCAGCTCATGGTTCATGTTGTCTCCTGGCTGTTCAAGTGCTCACACAGACCTGGACCATCCGCCAGGGCTGTTCTGTAATACTGCGCTGACCGGAGCGGGGAGGTTTGAGCATCCTCACAGAGAGGAAGGCTCTGGATTCAGAAGCTGGTACATGTCAGTGTGGATGGAGCAGGCCTCAGAGCAGGGCAAATCTGGGAAACACTTTTGAGTGTCCAGCCACCCAAGCTCACAGGGATCCCACCCTTCTGGCAGCAATCAGTGGGATGGTCCTTAGGGTCGTGCTGTGAGCAAGGAACAATGAGTGAGGAACACAGAGTTCAGGCCTCTTGAAGTGCTTTGGGTCTACGTGGTAACTTCAGAATAGAAAGAAGGAGTACAGGTCCTCACCTCTCCTGCCTGGACAACTGCAACAGCTGCTCTATTCTTCATGCTCGGCCTGCTGGCCTGGGTGGGGTAAATCAGGCAAAAACACAGCTCAGACTTGGCCCTCCCATAGAACAGTTCCTGTCTCCCCACCACCTATGAGACTAAGTCTAGGCCCCTTAGCTAGCTCTCGAAGGCCCTCTGTGGGCCGTCCCTTTGGGCCTTGGTCTCCCCTTTCTCCCAACTCACTGTTCCAGCCCCACAGGCTTGTTCACAATGTCATGCTCTTGCCCAGACTGAGTTTGTTTATTTCATCATGTGGGTGCCTTTTATGGCTTAGGCCCTGTGCTGGACACAAGACCCAGAGCAGAGAAAAATTCCGTTTGTGTCTTCAGGGTCCCCAGTCCACTGGGGAAGTCAGTCCACAGGAAAAGATGATTATGGGAATGATGGCATGTGCACACAGGGAGGCAGCGATGTTTACTGTAGCACTATTTGTAATCACAAAAGATTGGGGGAACCCCAAAATATATACCAGTGGGGGGGGTATTTCAAGAAACTAGGGTTTGACCTTACTATTGAATAATATGCAGCTATTATAGAGCTCTATGGTCTGACATGGGAAGGTATCTAAGACATTTTTAAGAGAAAATAGGTTTCAGAACAAATAGAGTATGATTCAAATTATGTAAAGCTTCTATACAGTTTTATGTGTACAGATCCTAAAGAATATATCCCAAACTGAGAACAGTCCTTGAGGGAGAGAGGGAAAAATGGGGGAAGGGTGACCCTCATTTTCTTTGTTGTACATTGTTATAATAATTTATAAAGCAATAACACAGGGAAATGATAAGAAAAAACAAACAATTACTCTAAGAGACAGAGGTAGAATAGAGGAGAGGATGATGTATTCGACTGGGGACAAAGATGGGGGTCTCTGAAAGTTCCAGAGGATAATTCTGGGTTTTGAAGGATTAATAAGAGGTCACCAGCCTTACATAGAGAATACCCATTGAAATTTGCCCACTCTAAGCTGCCTTCATTGATCCTGACAGTTTATTTTGCTGCAGAAGTGAATTGTGTCTGGGTGTAGGGCTAGGTCCTGCTGGGCTGCTGGAAGGCTGTTAACTTCCTCTGAGCTCTTATGGTACCCAGACCTCTCTAAGCATACACATTACACTCCTCCTGATTTTAGAGGTATTTCTATTTGTAACTGTCTTACCAGTCTGTGAGCTAGGGGTGGGAGTGGGGTGCTGGGAGCAGGGCTGGCTCATCAATCAGTCTTCAGGTGTATGGGACAGGCACTTAGGATACAGTTACTGAGTGGAAGTGAATATATCTGGGCCTTTCCCCTGCCCACAGTCTTTCTGAGCTCCCTGCTTTGGAGAGCAGTAGGGGAAGGGCATGCACACACACGTAATGCTGAGATCCAGTGTCATCAATCTCACTCCTATGTCTGCCTGCTTATCTCTATTCCCTGGTCTGTGGCCAGACCAGCCTCCTGGTCACAGGCCTCAAGAACAGAGAGCTGCAAGTCTCTGTTCTTGGTCATGCTGACCCAGACGAGTGGCAGCTCCTACAGAGAACGGCTGTGAAGACATTGGCCCCATTGGGCCTGACTGAGGAAAGAGACACTGTCAGCACTGGGCCCTGCTACGGTTTGAATGTGTCCCCCCAAAATTCATGTTTTGGAAACTTAATTCCCCATGCAACAGTGTTGAGAGCTGGGACCTTTAAGAGGTGATTAGGTCATGAAGGCTCTGCCCTCATGAATGGATTAATAATGTCATCATGGGAGTGGGTTAGTTATCTCAGGAGTTTGGGCCCCTTTCTCACTCTGTCTTGCATGCTCCTTTGCCCTTCCACTTCTTTGTGATGCAGCAAGAAGGCCCACACCATATGCAGCCCCTAATCTTAGTCTTTCCAGCCTCTGGAACCATAAGTCAGATAAATCTGTCTTCTTTATAAATTACCCAGTCTGTAGTATTCTGTTATAGCAGCAGAAAATGGACTAAGACAGGCCCTTTCAATAATGAGACCATCTATCACTCTCCGGGGCCACTGATGTCCTCAAGGTAGAAGCTGAGGCAGTGGGAAGAAGCTATTCCAGAATCAGAAAGTGGATATTCACCCAAAGAATTACTCTGGAGATGTTTTGGGTTTGTGGCCCAAATTGCCTCAGAAAAGAGAGTAGGCTGGCCTAGGGTCCCCTCCAGACCAGGATCCATGGCAGCCCTGAGAATGGGGTGAGAGGAGTAGACAGGGAGTGAGCAGGCTGTGGCTGTCCACCACATAAGAAAGATGAGGGCCTGTGGACGAGGGATTTAGGAAGGCAATGTTCAAAACACAGCCAGAATCAGGCCGTTTCTCTCCAGCCCAATCACCACTCACTGGTATTCCTGCGAGGGCTTCCTAAAGTGGTCTATAGCCCCCTATGGTCTATTCTCCACATAGCAGCTTGAGTGATCCTATCAGGACCTAAGTTAGACATGGCACTGCTCTGCTCAGAACCCTCCAATGGCCTCTCATCTTACTCAGAACAGCTGGTCCCTGGCTCCTTCTCTGATGTTATGTCCTATTATGTTCCACTTTGCTGGCATCACCATAGTGACACTGACTTCCTCACTGTTCTTCAAATAGTACTTGCCTCAGAACCTTTGCACTTGCTGTTCCTGCTGTCTGGAATGCTGCTGCCCCTGATATCTACAAGTTCACTCCCTCATGTTGTTCAGCTATTTGCTCATATGTCACCTTATTTGAGACGCCTTTCCTGATAAATCTATATGAAATAGCAATTTACCCCCATTCCCATCTTCACCTCCTCACCTCTATTTTTCTTTATATTTTTTACTGTTTCTTTTATTATCTATTTCTCCTGAGCAAAACACAAGCTCTTTGAGGGCAGGGGCTCTGTTTTGTTTGCTGCTGTATCCCAGCACCTGAAACAGTGCTTGGCATACAGTAGTGCTCAATAAATACCATGGTGGAAATGAAGGAACAAATGAATGAATGGCTAGTGAGAGAATGGAGCTGCCTTGTTCTCTCTTAGAGCGCCAAAAGAGAACCCATGGAAGTGGGGAGAAGAAGTCCTGGGAATGGCTGATTTCAGTTCACTATCAGGAAGAATGCTGCAATGACTGGAAGGCTGCTCTGGTACACAGCCCTTGCTGGAGGTTCCAAGCCCCCAGCTGGTGAGGGCATTCTTATGGTCGGCAGAGGCTGGGATGAGACAAATCAAAAGTCCTTCTGATCCTGGAGAACTTGTGTGTTGTGTGGGTGGGTATGGATATGTATAAGAAAGAGAAGGAAGGTGGAGGCAGAAGAGCAGAGTGGTGGAATACACACTCTTCGGGCTGGCTCCTTCAAACCAGACAGAGGAATGGCCTTGGTCCAGGTGATAAGTAAAAAAGTGTTGAATTGATGGGTTTGAGGCTACAAGGCTGGGGACTGCTCTAGAACCTCTTTTAGAACCCCACTGCTCAAAAGGTTGTTCATTTCTCTTTGTCAATCTCTTTCCCTTTACCTAAGAGGAAACTGAGGCCCACAGTGGGGCAATACTGTTCAAAAGGTCCCCACCTGCCTGCTTCCCCACTGTTCTCCAATATCCTCCTCTGCATCATCCGACAGAGCACCTCAGCAAGGCAGGTATTTGCATCAACACTATATGGAAGACAAAACTGAGTCCGGGTGAGGTTCAGAAACAGACAAGCTGGGAGAGCCGGAGGCCAGCCCTCCCCACCCCAACTCCCCAGGAGTAGGAGGCTGCTGAGGCTGCTGTGGACACATTTCCTTAGTCACCTGCAGAGAGAGCATGCCGTGGCATGTTGGCTGCACCGGGTGACTATTCTTAGATCTAGGGAGCTAGGGATGACGGATTTAGAACTTACGAGGTGGAAACGTGTTGGCCTGTTTTATAAACAACTGAAATCCTCCCCACAGTCTGTCTTTCTGAATTCTGTGCTCTCTGCTAGAACTGCTGGCTTTTTGGGCTTATCAGCTGCCATGGGAGAGGTGACAGAAAAGAAAATTAGCTCTCTCTCTGCTCTGCCATTTTCTGCCATGTGAGACCCCTACATTGCTGTAAAACCACCTCTGAGGAGAACCTCACCAAATGTGTTCCTTGGACTTTGGACTTCCCAGCCTCTGAATCTAAGCAGCCTGAGGCCCATGCCAGACGCAGCTGTCCCAGAATCAAGCAGCCTGAGGCCCGTGCCAGATGCAGCTGTCCCAGAATCTCTGAAGTTTCCTGGATCCCCAACAAACATTACTCTGGGATTTATGGTCTGATAAAGCTCGTCTTGACCAAGACTCTTCCTGCCAACCTGGAGAGAGTGATTGTCCTTGACACAGATATCACCTTTGCAACCGACATTGCAGAGCTGTGGGCAGTATTCCATAAGTTCAAAGAAGACACGTCCCAGCCCAGCCCAGTGTGCACAGAGCGGGGAGACGTCCGGCCAGGGAGGCAGAGACTCGACAGAAACCACACACCCTGTGGGGTTGCCACTGCACGATCCAAAAGCCCGGGCCAGAGGGCACAGAACAGGGAGAAGTCCTGCACGGGAAGTGAAAGCTCAGCAGAGATCATACACCCTGTGGTACGTGATCCAGCAGCCCAGCAGAGTCCAAGCTGACCAGAGAGGTGGCTCCCCGGAGAGGCCCAAGACCTGAGGCAACCATACACACAAGGCAGTAGAGGCCAACTGAGCAGTCACGGAGGTAGCCATACCAAATTGGCAACCACAGCAACATCTTAGTTAGTCAATAGTCTCAAACTGGTGGACTGTGAAACCCCCTGACACAATGAATAAACATCAAAAAAAAGATACCAGAAATACAAAAAATCAAGAAAGTACACCACCAAAAGTTAATAAATCTCAAACTCTAGATCTTATAGAACAAGAAGCCCTTGAAATGACTGACAAGGAATTTCGAGTGATAATTCTAAGGAAACTGAATGAGATACAAGAAAACTCAGCTAGGCATCATGATGAAATGAGGAAAAGTATACAGGACCTGAAAGAGGAAATGTACAAGGAAATCAATGTCCTGAAAAAAAATGTAGCAGAACTTGCTGAACTGAAGAAGTTATTCAGCAAAATAAAAAACACAACGGAGAGTTTAACCAGCAGGCTAGTTGAAGAGAGAACCTCTGAACTTGAAGATGGGCTGTTTGAAATAACACAAGCAGACAAAAAGAAAGAAAAAAGAATCAAAGACATTGAAGAAAATCTGAGAGAGATATCAGACAACCTTAAGCGCTTAAATATCCAAGTCATGGGTATTCCAGAAGGGGAGGAAAACGGAGATTGCATTGAAAACATATTCAACAAAATAGTGGCAGAAAACTTCCCAGGTATAGGAAAAATCACAGATCTTCAGATCCAGGAAGCTCAACGATCTCCAAATGTATTCAACCCAAAAAGGCCTTCTCCAAGACATGTCATACTCAAATTGGCAAAACTCAGAGACAAAGAGAGAATCTTAAAAGCTGCAAGAGAGAAGCGTCAAATCACCTATAAGGGAGCCCCAATCAGGCTAACATCAGACTTTTCATCACAAATCCTAAAAGCTGGAAAGAAATGGGATGATATATTCAAAATACTAAAAGACAAAGATTGCCAGCCAAGAATACTCTACGCTGCAAGGCTATCCTTGCGAAATGAAGGACAAATAGTATATTTCTCAGACAAACAAAAACTGCGGGAGTTCACTACCACACGACCACCCTTACAAGAAATCCTCAAGAGAGTACTGGGTTTGGTTCCTGAAAAATAACTACCACTGCCATAAAAACCCAAGAAAAATCAAAACCCACTAGTATAATAAAAATGGCATTCATGAAGAGAAAACAAACAAACAAAAACGCTATCTACAACCTAAGGAACCAACAAACAAAGAAACCAAACAGTAAATCAGAAAGCAAGGAACAAAAGACACCTAAGACAACCAAACAACCAATAAAATGCTAGGAATAAATCAACACCTTTCAATAACAACTCTTAAAGTAAAAGGCTTAAATTCCCCAATCAAAAGACAAAGACTGGCTGACTGGATCAAAAAGGAGGACCCAACTATATGCTGCCTACAAGAGACCCACCTCACCCATAAAGATTCACATAGACTAAGAGTGAAAGGATGGAAAAAGATTTACCATGCAAACAGAAAAGAAAAACGAGCTGGAGTAGCTATTCTTATATCTGATAAAATAGACTTTAAACTAAAAACCATAAAAAGAGACAATGAGGGACACTACTTAATGATAAAAGGACTGATCCATCAAGAAGACATAACAATCATAAATATGTACGCACCCAATGTTGGAGCAGCCAGATTTATAAAACAAACTCTATTAGACCTAAACAAGGAAATAGACACTAATACCATAATACCAGGGGACCTGAACACCCCACTGTCAATATTAGACAGATCATCTAGGCAAAGAATCAGTAGAGAAACACAAGATCTAAACAACACTCTAGACCAATTGGAATTGACAGATATCTACAGAACATTCCATTCAACAACCTCAGAATAGTCATTCTTCTCATCAGCACATGGATCATTCTCCAGGATAGATCACATATTAGGTCACAAATCAAGTCTCAATAAATTCAAAAAAATTGGAATTATCCCATGTATTTTCTCAGACCACAATGGATTAAAACTAGAAATTAATAACAAACGAAACTCTGGAAACTATACAAACACATGGAAATTAAACAGCATTCTACTTAATGACATATGGGTCCAAGAAGAAATCAAGCAGGAAATCAAAAAATTTATTGAAACTAATGAAAATAATGATACATCATACCAAAACCTGTGGGATACTGCAAAAGCAGTATTAAGGGGGAAATTTATTGCATTAAATGCTCACCTCAGAAGAATGGAAAGATGGCAAGTGAACAACTTAACACTTCACCTTAAAGAACTAGAAAAACAAGAACAATCCAAACCTAAATTTAGCAGACGGAAAGAAATCATTAAGATAGAGAAGAACTGAATGAAATTGAAAACAAAAAAAAAATTCAAAAGATCAATGAATCAAAAAGTTGGTTTTTTGAAAAGATAAATAAAATTGACAAACCATTAGCATGGTTAACTAAAAAAAGAAGAGAGATGACTCAAATAACAAAAATTAGAAATGAAAAAGGCGATATTACAACTGATTCATCTGAAATACAAGGAATCATTCGAGACTACTATAAACAACTATATGCCAACAAATTTGAAAATCTGGAGGAAATGGATAAATTTCTGGACACACACAAGCTCCCAAAACTGAACCATGAAGACGTAGAAAATTTGAACAGACTAATAACAATAAAGGAGATTGAAGCTGTTATCAGAAGGCTCCCAACAAAGAAAAGCCCAGGACCAGATGGATTCACAGCAGAATTTTGAATTGACACCGATTCTTTACAAACTATTCCAAAAGATTGAAACGGACGCAAATCTCCCAAAGTCATTCTATGAAGCAAACATCATCCTGATACCAAAACCAGGTAAAGATATGACCAAAAAAGAAAACTAAAGGCCGATATCCTTGATGAATATAGATGCAAAAATCCTCACTAAAATACTAGCAAACAGAATACAGCAACACATACGAAAAATTATTCATCACAATCAAGTGGGATTCATTCCAGGGATGCAAGGTTGGTTCAACATACGCAAATCAATAAATGTGATACACCATATTAATAAACTCAAACACAAGGACCATATGATCATCTCTATAGATGCTGAAAAAGCATTTGATAAAGTTCAGCACTCATTCATGACAAAGACCCTCTATAAGTTAGGTATAGAGGGAAAGTATCTCAACATAATTAAAGCCATATATACCAAACCCACAGCCAATATCATCCTGAATGGGGAAAAGCTGAAAGCTTTTCCTTTAAGAACAGGAACTAGACAAGGATGCCCACTCTCACCACTCCTATTCAACATAGTGTTGGAAGTACTAGCCAGAGAAATAAGAGAAGAGAAGGAAATAAAGGGCATCCAGATTGGAAAAGATGAAGTCAAACTGTCCCTGTTTGCAGATGACATGATCCTATATATCAAACAGCCTAAAATCTCTACAAAAAAACTCTTGGAGGTGATAAATGATTTCAGCACAGTAGCAGGATACAAAATCAACACACAAAAATCAGTAGCATTTCTTTTCTCCAATAGTGAACATGCAGAATGAGAAATCAAGAAAGCCTGCCCATTTACAATAGCCACCAAGAAAATAAAATACTTAGGAATTGAGTTAACCAAGCATGTGAAAAATCTCTATAATGAGAACTACAAACCACTGCTGAGAGAAATTAGAGAGGATACAAGAAGATGGAAAGATATCCCATGCTCTTGGATTGGAAGAATCAACATAGTGAAAATGTCCATACTACCCAAAGTGATATACAAATTCAATGCAATCCCCATCAAAATTCCAAAGACATTTTTCTCAGAAATGGAAAGAACTATCCAGACATTTATATGGAATAATAAAAGACCACGCGTAGCCAAAGCAATGCTGAGCAAAAAAAATAAAGCTGGAGGCATAACACTACCTGACTTTAAGCTATACTACAAAGCTATAATAACCAAAACAGTATGGTACTGGCATAAAACAGACACACTGATCAATGGAATAGAATAGAGAATCCAGAAATCAACCCACACACTTACTGCCATCTGATCTTTGACAAAGGCACCAAGCCTATTCACTGGGGAAGGGACTGCCTCTTCAGCAAATGGTGCTGGGATAACTGGATATCCATATGCAGGAGAATGAAACTAGATCCATACCTCTCACCGTATACTAAAATCAACTCAAAATGGATTAAGGATTTAAATATACACCCTGAAACAATAAAACTTCTTAAAGAAAACATAGGAGAAACACTTCAGGAAATAGGACTGGACACAGACTTCATGAATACGACCCGAAAAGCATGGGCAACCAAAGGAAAAATAAACAAATGGGATTCTATCAAACTAAAAAGCTTCTGCACAGCAAAAGAAACAATTAACAGAGTTAAAAGACAACCAACAGAGTGGGAGAAAACATTTGCAAAATATACATCTGACAAAGGATTAATATCAAGAATATATAAGGAACTCAAACAACTTTACAAGAAAAAAACAAGCAACCCAATTAAAAAATGGGCAAAAGAGCTAAGTAGGCATTTCTCTAAGGAAGATAAACAGATGGCCAACAGACATATGAAAAAATGCTCAACATCACTCAGCATCCGGGAAATGCAAATCGAAACCACACTGAGATACCATCTCACCCCAGTTAGGATGGCTAAAATCCAAAAGACTCTGAACGATAAATGCTGGCGAGGTTGTGGAGAAAAAGGAACTCTCATACATTGTTGGTGGGACTGCAAAATGGTGCAGCCTCTATGGAAAATGGTATGGAGGTTCCTCAAACAATTGCAGATAAATCTACCATATGACCCAGCTATCCCACTGCTGGGAATATACCCAGAGGAATGGAAATCATCAAGTCGAAGGTATATCTGTTCCCCAATGTTCATCGCAGCACTCTTTACAATAGCCAAGAGTTGGAACCAGCCCAAATGTCTATCATCGGATGAGTGGATACAGAAAATGTGGTACATCTACACAATGGAATACTACTCAGCTATAAAAACGAATGAAATACTGCCATTTGCAACAACATGGATGGACCTTGAGAGAATTATATTAAGTGAAACAAGTCAGGCACAGAAAGAGAAATACCACATGTTCTCACTTATTGGTGGAAGCTAAAGATTAATATATAATTCACACACACACACACACACACACACAAAAGAAAAACCGGGGGGAAGAAGATATAACAACCACAATTACTTGAAGTTGATACAACAAGCAAACAGAAAGGACATTGTTGGGGGGGAGGGGGGGAGGGAGGGAGGTTTTGGTGATGGGGAACAATAATCAGCCACAATGTATATCGACAAAATAAAATTAAAAAAATAAAAATAAAGAAATAATTTTTAAAAAATAAAAAAAGGAAAGAAAATTAACCCTCTTGTAGCCTGACTATGATCACATATGGCGCTAAGGGCTTTTGCATGACCTATCTCATTTAACATAGCAACCCTGGGAAGAAGGTATTTTGATCACACTCTATGAATGAAGAAACAGAGGCTGGGAGAGCTCCAGAAACAGGTACATTGTTTGATGTGGTGCGAGAGCTAGGCTGTGGACTAATAAGCCTGATGTGAGCCAGGTGCTGCCAAGAGGAGTCTAGGCCTTAGATGATGGAGCAGTAAGAGCATGTGTCTGGCACCTTCAGCTTTTAATCCTTTCAGATGTTTGCAGATAGCTCTCCTGTCCTCTAAGATTTCTTCACTCAAGGTGATACATCCTTCCTCCGTACAGTAGCCTATTTCCATTGCCAGCCAAGGTTGCCTCCTCTGGACAAGTTCTAGGTTGTCATCAATCCTCTAGAAGTGTGGTACCCAGAGTTGGCTGAGGGCTCTAGAGATGATGAGCCCATCAAGATGCACACATAGTTCTAGGGGCTCCATCTCTATTGGTTTAGCCTGGGGTCACATTAGCTGCTTTGGAGTTCAAGTCCGCTGACTCTTGCTGAACTCAGTGCCCAGGTATATTCCTAAACTTTTTCTGTATGACCTGCTATACTATGTCTCCCCTGGCATGGCCTGTGTGCTGGTGTTTTGGACCTGGCTGGAACTTTCAAGTTGTCTCCATTAAATATCATCTCATTAATGAAGAAGGGAATCTCTGAGGGGCACCAGCGGAGGGGCAGGGGCACAAATTTAGCTCTGGGCCCAAGAGCAGCTGGACTATTGCCATTCCTGGAGGCTGGTCACCACCTGAGCCTCCTTACGTTGTTTTTCCCAAGCCTGTTGGAGAATCACCAGAGTACAGAAGGAAAGCTGAGGAGCGCAGCGGCAGGTCCAGAAAAATCCACATGCAGGAAGATTAGGGTACTAGAGTTTACTTGGCAACAGATGACACAAACATGAGACGGAATTCTCCCTAAGATATCTAGTCACTGAATAAATATCTACTGAGTACCTGCTCTGTATTTGGTGCTGTTCCCAATTCAGTTCAATTCATTCAGTACACACTGAGTAGGCTCCCACAAAACAAGTGCTAGGCAATAGCCAAGAGATGGAATCAATCTAAATGTCCATCAAAGGATGAATGGATAAAAAAAAAAATGTATGCAAGCCTTCATCCCCTACACTTCACAGCCTCCCCAACTATCAACATACCTCACTATAGTACTATATTTGTTACTATCAATGAACTTACATCGGCACATCATCACTCAAAGTGCATAGTTTACATTAGAGTTCACTCTTGGTGGTGTACATTGTATGGGTTTTGACAAATATATAATGACATGTATCCACCATTACAGTACCATATGAATAGTTTCACTGCCCTAAAAATCCTGCGTTTTGCCTATTTATTTATCTTTTCATCTGCTAGAGTTGGTTCTAGTTGCAGGGAATAAAGCAGTGAACGAGACACAAGGTCCCTGTCTTCAAGGGGCTTACACTTTAATGAGAGAAACAACAAGCAAGTAGACATACAAATCAACAGGATGCAGGTGATAATAAGGGTTATAAAGAAAACAAAACAGATATGATTCAGAAGGACAGGTGGTCAGGAAGTCCTATCCAATAAGATGGCCTCTGAGCTATGACCTGAAAGACAAGGAGCCAGCCATACAAACACCTAGAGAAGAACTTGCCACATGACAAATACAAAGGCCAGAAATAGGAGTTTTGCCAGTTCCAGGTAAAGCAAGGAGGCTGACTGTTGCATGTCTGGGGCCAAGTGAGCCAGTGGAGAGGTAGGCCTTGAGAAAAGGGGAAGCAGGGCTTTGGATGCCTGGGAAAGAGTTAGGGGTGCAAGTACACTGAAGAACCACCGGAGGGCTTTAAGAAGGGAATGATGAGCTCTGACTTACATCTGAAAAGGCTGCTCTCTGAAGGCTAGGTTACAAGGACAAACCAGAGGGAGCTGACTTAGGAGGTGACTGCATTGCAGAGGACCAGGCAGGACAGGACAGTGGCTCGGAGTAGGCTGCTAACAGTGGGGACAAGGATAGGTTTACAATCTGTTTTGGAGGTAGGGTTTCTAGGACTTGTTGATGGATTATACACGGAGAGATAGGAATGAACACCGATTTCTGGAGCAATGGGCAGACAGTGGTGCTATTTATGAAGCTGAGGAGGCCTGGGGGAGGAATAGGCTTGGGGAGAAAATCAAGAGTTCTGTTTTGGACATTTTAAGAGGAAAGAGACTATTAGTCATGAATGAATGAACACAGTACCCAATAGAGACCTCTGGAGAGGCTAAGAAGTTATAAGCCTGAGAAGTGAGAAAGCATGAGCGCATGGCAAATGGTAGAGCTGCTAGGCGAGCAGTGCAGCTCAAGAGACAACGCTGTGCTTACGGTTTGATGGGGCCTAATTTGGTGCCTTTATCACTCTAAATTACAGCTTCTGTTTTTGTTTTTTCTTGAATTAAGTGCATGACTGGGATGTATGCATACTACATGGGCTAATAAATACAAACTTTCTTTGTGAATGTACCCACTTCATAAAAATTGCATAATGTTTGAAAGGAAAATTACCATTTTAGATAATGATAACCACCAGCCCAAGTTCTCCTACTGGTCCCATTGGAAGCAGCATTCTTATCCAACCCTGGTGAGCAGCCAGGACTGCTGGGCTTGGATACATAGGCATAGTGCTCCTCTCCTGGGGCGGGGAGTCAGTGGAAGAAGGGGCATTCCTAGAGGATGCAGTGTTTGCGTGACAAATGCTGCAGACCCTGCTGCCACACTCTCTTTGGGACATCTTCTAATGCACAGGGAGTGTGAGGCCACCCAGAAATGAGTGCCTGTGGGGTAGGCAGCACCAAAAGGCCCTTAAGCCCTGTTCCTGAGAAGAAACATACAACTGCAGGTAGAAAGGCTTGGCAAGTCTCACTGGGCTCCTTGCCTATATGACTGTTCATGTCCCCAGCTGGGATCACTCAGCTTCCTGTGGATACAGCCCTAAGGGACAGATTGCTCTCCCAGACAAGGGGGCTGGAGTCTGGAAGGCTGAGGTCGGATACATGTGTCCCCAGAGTGCAAATCCTTCAATGGCATTTTAGCTTAAAAGGAAATCCAAAGTCCAGATCTTGGTTTATAAGGTTCTCTACCACCTGGTCCCAGCTACCTCTCTTATGCCCATTGCCACCACTCTCATCCTCACTCACCTCCCTCCAGCCACACTGGTCTCCTTGCTACTCCTCCAACTGGCCAGCCATGCTTCCAGCTTTAGCTTTTGCACAGGTTGTTCTCTCTGCCTGGAACACTCCACCCCAGATAACAACATGGCTCCCTCCCTCCCTTCATTCAGGTCTTAGTTCAAATGTCACCTTTTCGGGGCCGGCCCATAGCTCACTCGGTTGAGTGTGGTTCTGATAACGCCAAGGCCACAGGCTCGGATCCCATATAGGGATGGCCAGTTAGCTCACTGGGTGAGCGTGGTGCTGACAACACCAAGTCAAGGGTTAAGATCCCCTTACTGGTCATCTTTAAAAAAAAACAAACAAAAAAACAAATGTCACCTTTTCAGAAAGCCTTCCCCGAATACCCGATTCCATCCTTCCACCCCCTTACACTGCTTTATTTTCCTTCCTAGCATGTAACACACCATCATATGCTTTTGTTTGTTTGTCTCCCCCCCAGAATAAAATGCTCCATGGGGGCAAAAATTTTATTTTATTCCACTGCTGTATCCCCCTTAGAAAAGTTGTGGGTACATAAAAAGTACTCAATAAATATTTGTTTTACGAATAAATATTTGCCACTTGCCCCAGGAGGGGCTCATTCCATTGAGGGTAAGCCAAATCAAAGGGTTGGGTAGATCATCCACAGAGATCACCAATACCAAGGAACTGCTGTGTGTGTGTGGGGGGGGGGCAGTCAGGGGAGCCCGTGTTGAAGGCATTTTAAAGGACAACCGCTGCCTCAGTTGTGGGGGAAGGCAGACATTAGAGCTAAGGACTAGACAGACTCCACCTCCTGCTGACCGACCCTGTCCTGGCAGGCTTGGCCCAGACTAGTTCATCCCAGCTCTTTGAATGAGCACCCATCGTCTGCCTGTAGGCTGACCCTGTCCTTACTGATAAAGGAGAAGCCAGCTGGGCAATATACATCTTAAGTCCTCACTGGGTGGGTCAGAGAATTTGGAAACAATTGCTGCTCAGTAGCTATGGAGCCAGACAGGCTTGGATTTGATCTCGCCTCGGTCACCTATTATGTATTCCTAAGCCTCGGTTTCTTCATCTATAAATAAGAACAATCACCTTTCCCTTGCATTTGTTTTCTTAAACGAATACGTAAAGTGCCCAGCACAGAGTCCATCACATGGTACATGCTCATTTGATACTTGTTCCCTTCCCCATCTCCTCATTTGCCGCTGGGATGGCCCCGTGTCTCCTGCCCAGGAGCCAGTTCTTAGCTCTCCTTGGTCTGATCTGTCTTGCAGCCAGCTGTTAGTAAATTTGGGAGAATCCCCCAATACAGGGGCAAATGACAATACCAAGCTATCCGTCTATTATAAGACCCCTTGTGTGGAACAAGTAGGTAATATTTCACAAAAGTTCTAACTGAGGTTTAGATTAGTATCTGTCTGAGGCATCCTGACAGGCACAAGCCACTAAGCATTGCTATGGAAACCATTTTCTTAGTCTCTGCTGTGTCATTTGTTTTCTGGCTCAGCTGCAGTTGTGGTATAGGGGGAAGGACAGTGGATGAGGTACCCGAGGATGAGACTCCTAGTGGGGCCTATGCTCCTATAGGA
This sequence comes from Cynocephalus volans, assembly GCF_027409185.1. Classification (NCBI taxonomy): domain Eukaryota; kingdom Metazoa; phylum Chordata; class Mammalia; order Dermoptera; family Cynocephalidae; genus Cynocephalus; species Cynocephalus volans. The sequence goes on from NC_084463.1 coordinate 117,682,636, forward strand.
TTGGATGACTGAAGGTAACCCCTGCTTCTCCCTGGGTTGTACTTTCCCCAACACTAAGAAGTAAGCCACTATTTTTCAGATGATGACCTGATGACCACCTGTACTGGATAACAGAGTCCTGATGCTCAGGCCAACTATCAGAATACACCAGAGTTTGAAAACCACTGCTATAGTAGTCAGACTAGCTAAATTGTTTACAATCTCCCAGTGCATAAAACAGGCAACACTGAAGCTACTCTGGTTGGAACAGGGGTGAGGGGCTCACATCCCCATCCACTCGGCCTCCCACTTCTCTCAACTGGCTCCATGGAATCCTACAGCTTCTCAGAGCACAGTCTGGAAACCACTGGACCAGATGATTTATAGAGGCTTCTCTAGGAGTCAGCATTCATTCATTCATTCATTCATTCATTCACACTCTGCTTTCTTTATGCCAAGTATTTGACTGAAGTCAATAGCTCTACTATTCACTAGATGTATAACCTTGGGCAAGTTACTTAATCTCTATGGGGTTCCAATTTCTCATTTGCAAAATGGGAAAATTATATTTGTTTTCCCTACCTTACAAGATTCTTCTAATGATCAAATAATCAAATGCATACACCTATGAAAAACTAGTTTGTTACCTGGAAGAGACTCTGCAAAAGCCAACAACTATTACTATTACTACTATTGGCAGTAGAACATCTAACTATCTGAAGTCTGTAGAACTAAGTTAAGTCCTAAGAGGTCTCTATGGACTTTTACTCTCCTACTCTCAGTAACTAAACTTCCAGAAGGTACTGCAGGATTTGGAGAACTATCAGTCTAAAGGCTTTCATCTAAAAGACATCAACCTTCTTCCAGGGGTATTTCTGAGATCTAAGAATATCCCTCAATTTGTTACCTTCTACACAGAACATTTCCCTATTATCTAAATTTTCTTCAATGATCATATACTATGTTTACAATAAAAAAATTTTAGAAAACCAACACTGCTGAAGATAAAGTCTGACACACACAGTTACCTGAGAAACTTTTTCCTTTATCTAATGCTTTGAAATGAATTCAAATGAGGCACGCAGAGCAAGGGCAAATGCAAGGTTTTGCCTCGGTGGTGGCAGCAACACAGGACTGGGTGTCAGACCTAGCATGCGACGCCGGGCCGTAGCAGCATGGCTACAGCATGCAGTGCTGGGTGTCAGACCCAGCCTCTAAGGCTCAACTTTGCCATTAACTCTACATGTGGTTTTGAGTGAGTCACTGCCTCTTGCAGGGCCTCAGTTTCTGCACCTATAAACTGAAAGCACCAGCTTCAGTGGTCTCCAAAGGCCCTTTAGCTCCAATGCGTTATGTTTCAGAACAACCAAGTGTACTTTTCAACATACCCAGAATGTAATTGCACAGCCTATCTGGACCTGCTGAGGCTGCAGCCTTGCTGAGCCTGAGGTAGCTAATGGATACAACACTCCACTCCCCAGTCACTCATTTGGAGTTTCAGACTTTCCAAAGCACCATCAGCCCCACTACAGACCTGAATCAGGAAGAGCTGGGAGCAAGCACATGTACAAGAGAGGTGGCTCACTTAAGAGGTGCTAACTTGTGACAGGGTCATAACCAAATCAAGGTATTCTGACTTCAAAGCCAGTATTCTTTACCTCACTGGGATCATATCCTAAAAAGAACTTTGGACCCCAAAAGCCTTCATTCAGTGGAATGACCACCAGAGTTGGAGTCAGACAATGGGAGCAAGCTCCTTGCCTAGCTCTCCTGCTGTGTGTGATTTTTTTTTTTCTTTTTTAAATTTATTTTTTATTGTAACATAGTTGATTGTATACATCTGTGGGGTACAGAGTTGAATATCTGAATATCAATACCTGTGTGCAATATGTGATGCTCAAATCAGGCTAATTAGTATATTCAACATTATACAATGTAATCATTTTTCATGTCCCTTTACCAATTACTCCCTTCTCCTCCTCGTCCTCCTCCCATCTTCCCACCTCTGGTCTGCTGTGTACTTGTGGACCAGCCACTCCTTGTTACTGATCCTCAATGTCTTCATCCATAATGTGGGGCTATTTCTTAACAATTCCAGTGCCAAAGTAAGTCTCATATGAGAGTGAATGGAAAACTTTTGTATATTATGAAGTTAGATGTTTTTTACCATGAATACCATATTTTGTGCCCAAAGATAGGGAAGAATTTACCCCATTTGTCCTTCAAGAAACTCCTAGGCCTGGGAAGTATAAGTCCTGGGATACAGGGCAGCTGGCTATGGGATGTGAATCAGCAAGTCACTTTACTATACAGGCTGAGCTACATAGGACAGACTCTTAGCCTGACCTGGCTCTAATCCTGTGGAGACCAAATTGCACCAAAGCTTAAAACACTGGACAACAGTGTAGAGACCATTAAGGTTGACAGGTCCTTCTTCCAATCATTCATGCTCTCATTCAGTCAATAAACACCCTTCTAATATCAATTCCAGATAAAGTGATACTGGGGGTCTTAGGTACGCAAGGAAGAAGGTGAAAGGAGCAAAAATGAATATGATAGTCCCCGTTTTTATGGAAAATAACTAACATTTAATAACTAACATTTCCTGAACTCTTACTATAAACCAAGAACTATCCTGTACTACTTCTGTTATCTCATTTCACACCCAGAGTAACCTAGAACGGTAGGAATGTTCAGGATCCCTATTTCACCCCTGAAGAAGCTGAGGCTTAGCTGAGCCTCAGGCTCACCTGAAAACTAGGTGGTAGAGCCAGGACTCAAACCATGGTCAGTCTGTCCAGATCTAAGTTCTTAACTCCTATGTTCCATGGCCTCTGTACTGCTGGGTGACCTTAGGCAAGCATCTTCCTCTTTGGGTTTCTGTTCCCCCTATGAAATGCAGAGGTTCAATGACTCTAGTGGGCAAAACGGATATCACAAACAACTGTGAACCAAGAGAGAAAGGGAGAAATGTCCACCTGAAGTGAGATGTGAGGTGTGGTGATCAGTTCCTGATCAGGAGAGGAAGGCATCGTACATAATCTGGGTAGAGTGAGGACACAGTTGGGCTTTTGCCAGACGTGACTCAAACCAGCAGTTTTCAGAGAGGCAGGGCTAACACCTGCCTACCTCCACAGTGTCTGTTCTTCCACCAAACTACTGCCTACCCCATCTACACACTCCATTTACCTCCTCAGCCAGGCCTTTGTTCATGTTGTCCCCCTACTTTCCCCATCTACCTTTTTATCTTCCAAGAGGTCTCTTCTGATCTTGTAGCTCTCCCCCAATAGAGTGCAACAAATAGAAAAGATTTAACAACCACTTAAATACCATTTCATCAAAAATCCCCCACACCAATGGAATAACATCTTCCTTTAAGACCCTGGTGCTTGGTGAATGGCTCCGTCTTCACAATTTGCTCTGTCTCTAATGGAGAAAGAGCAGTGGTCCTTCTCTAACTGAATCTTTCACAGCAACAGATGCCAGTAAGGTTGCCTGGAAAGTCTGGAAATGCCATGTTGCCATGGTAACAGCAGACCAAGGTTTGGGATGCGTTATCCCCAGTAAGCTACCCTGGCAGAACAATGCCAGGCTGCTGGTGGAATCTTCCTCCATGAATAAGAAAGAAGAAAAGAGAAAAAAAAAAACCCCACCCAAACCCAAACTCATTAATGGACAGCCAAGCAATGGTACTGAGGCTCAGTTCCTGCAAACACACTTGTGGGCCACTCACCTAGGCCCTTGGCTGATAAGGAGGCCAGGCCCTGGCTCTCTGCACTGTGGCTCCCTCAGGGTGTAATAGTTTTTCACTGGCTCAGCCAACAAAGCAGGCCCTCCCCCACTCCAGCCCCCAAATTACCACTTCTCTTGCTTGATGCTGCCAACCAGAGATGTGCCGGCGTGGACCCTGGCAATTAGCACAGCACCCGCATTTGTTGGGGAATTACGAGCCACTGATTAGCCTAATTCCACACCAGTTACAGCCAGTGAGCGTCAGCCTGATACTCTTTTCCAAATGGTGGCCCAGAGGGAGGCATGATCATGGCTTCAGTTTGAAATGGAAGCAAGGGTCCGGTAAGCCAGGCTGTGAACTAGGAGGGGAGGCAGGACTCACCTCTGGGCCTGGCTATATGTCAGCCATTGCCTCCCCCAGTCCTACCCACCTAAGGGAATTAAAGACCAGAAGAAAGTATTTCTAAATTGAGGCCATGCCTATTTCCAAGTCAATCCTGACCCAGAAAGGGAACCCATTTCCCTTTGATAGCCTCCCTGCTGAACTCCGCTGTGAATGTGCAGCCACATTCACAGCGGAGGTATTAATGCACCCTAATCTGGGGGCTTCCAGGGCTAGAGGCCTGAGTCGAACTCTCACTAGCTGAACAGGAACCTGACACTCTGCCTAGACTCTCTCTTTTTTTTTTTTTAAAGATGACAGGTAAGGGGATCTTAACCCTTGGCTTGGTGCTGTCAGCACCACGCTCAGCCAGTGAGCAAACCGACCATCCCTATATAGGATCCGAACCCGTGGCCTCGGTGTTATCAGCACCACACTCTCCTGAGTGAGCCACGGGCCAGACCTTGCCTAGACTCTCTTGCCATCTTACTACCTAAGGGCCTGAACCTCTTATCTGTCTGCAAAGTTGCTATCTGGCTGGAGCCCCTCAAAATTTGAATGCCTGATGATAATTAGCTTAAGATTCTATCAGACCCCTAGCCCCAAACAGGCCCTCCAGGGTGTTGACATTCCCAGGATCATAGAGGCCCCTACACCTTGGATGGTTGATACCTATCTCAACACAGGAAGGGCCAACTCCATAGCTAGTATCATTCTTCTGGGTTTCTACTCTCTCCTGCCAGTTTGCTATGAGAGGCATCAATTTTTGTGTACACAGCACACAGGAGTCATGACCATGTGGAGCTGGCTAACTGAATACTTGTCCACTGGAGAATTCAGATCCCTCCAAGGAAATACACAGGCATTGAGGCTTGGCTGGACAGGCCTTGATGACTGGGCTCCCTAATTCAAACTCTAGCTTACTTGAAAACAGGGGGCTTAACCAGGTCTTTGCAGCCATTCATAAAACATCCACTGAGTCTTACTTGGTAGACTCATAAGGCATATAACATGAACCAGTCATGGCATCTGCCTTCTAGGACATATATAGTCTATGGGATCAGCAGAGACTTCCTAGTGAAAGAAGAAAATGTAGGGGAGAAGGGAAGAAGTGAAAGAGCTGTAGAAATAAATATATTTGGGATGATAGGTGGGGACATATCATTGCATATGGCTTAGGAAATATAATCTTCAAAAAGCCTGACTGAAGATTTTAGATTATATTTGACAGCCAATTAAAAGCCACTAAGGCTTTTGGGCAAGGGAGTAGCAGAATCAGAGCTGTGTTTCAGAAGCAAAATCTGGCATGATAACAATTATCATTGGCATTGTCATCGTGACAGATAACATTTATAGAGCACTTACACTATTTTGGGCACTTTTCTAAACACTTTAGACTGACTGTGGAGGAGGATCTACAGGGATATCCATTTGGAGGCAAGGGCAAAGTCCAGGAGAAAGAGGGTAAACAAAGGTGAAGCTGTCTCAGTGGCAGTGAGATACAGAAGAGGAGTGGATAGAGAGAAAGCAAAGAGGCAGGACCAAGAGGACTTGGCATCTGTAAAGCTATGGGTACAGAGGGTTGAGAGAAGCCAGATAGCCTGAGCCAAGAGACTAAGAAGATGAAGGTCACAACTAGGTCCAGTATGTGTGTGATTCTTTGATTTACAAGCCTGTTAGATGAGTCTAGAACCCAACCCCAAGAACATAGCTGAAATGTTGCTCTTGTCACCCCAAGTCCAGGAAAACAACTGGGGAAAAACAGACCATGAAACAAAGGCAGCTATCCCAGAAAGACTTAATTTCCCACACTCTGTCGGGTCCTAGTAACCTAGAGCCTGCTGGTTGAAGTGAGAAGGAAAAGACCTGAAGAGGTGAGGCCTCTCCTTGCTTTTACCACAGTGCCTTCTTAGTGGACCTCTTTCTGTCATGATATGCATCATACTAGAGCTCCTACATAGGGAGGGAGCTCTGGTTTTAATCTGCCTTGTTTGATTCTCTGTCTTGTGGATACCACTGAGGTGGGTCCCAAGCCCTTGGGAACCAGAACCATCAGATGGAAGGCAAGAGCTGCCTGCTCTGAGATTGTTCTCACTCCTTGTGTCCCACACAAACCCTCTGCTCTAGTCGGGAGGGTTTCCCACCCTGCTCTACCCTCAGCCTGTGTTCTACAGTCTGCCTGTGCTTAGGACTCCCCCTCCCTGCAATCAGGAATACCCTCAACCATTTCTCTTAGGTCAGTCCAAATCCTAGTCAGACTTCAAGACTAAGTAAGCTCAAGTCCTCTTTCCTCTAAAAAGTCTACAATAATCACCTCTTCACTGAGCTACAGGAAAGTTTCAGAGCAGCAATGGATCTTAAAGATCATTGGCCCAACCCTCAAAAGTCTACAGAAGAAGAAAGTGGGGGCTGGGGAAGACAGAAGATCTATGACTAGAATCCATGTCCAGAGCCTTCCTTTGACAAGTCTACCATGAACTTTATAGTTCTGTTTTATTTCACCTGTCCATGTCATGGATTGTGAGATTGTCTGTGGGGACAATGACTTCTGTATCTCTGTATCCTTTACAGTGTGCCTACCATAGAGCCCTGGATTGTAGATGGCTCAGGAAACAGAATCCTTAATAACTAAAGGCTCAAGAAGGCAACTGGTCCTGAGGAAAAGCAGGACACAGGCAAAGGGAAAAGAAACAACAAGAAAAACCCTCCTTCCAGCAATTCTTCACTGTTCTGGGAGACAAGCCAAGCCCAGCCACTGGACTGGGGGTGGGAACAGAGAGGATGCATTCAGAGGAGACTTTTACATCCGAAAGAGATTTCTGCATCCAGTACCAGTGTTCTAGCACAGAGCCTCCTGGGAAGGCAGCTTCCAGAGGCTGGCAGAAGGGGTCATGCTGACGTCAGCCTCCAGCCCAGGGGCTTTGGTGATGGAGGTGGCAGCAGCTGAGGTAAGTTGAATCTTCACATTTGGGGAGCTAAAAGAACCCTCCAAGACCACCTAGTCTAAGTCCCAAATGTTTCAAACAGGGAAACTGAGGTCTTGGTAAGGAGAGAGACTTGATCAGGGTCACACAAGACATCAGGGTCACAGCCAGGACCCAGTTCCAGGTCTCTGGTACCCAACCTAGGGCTCTCTGCAGGGCAACTTTTCTTAACTGGGTCCCACATGTATGTAGCCAGGACAGTATCTAATAGGGTTAAATGGCCACCATTTTTTAAAAATTTTATTATTATTTTTTTTGCAGCTGGCAGGTACAGGGATCCAAACCCTTGACTTTGGTGTTATCAACACCATGCTCTCACCAACTGAGCTAACTGGCCAGCTCAGTTGTTTTTTAAATTGTCAGAACTCGATTACTGATAGACTGGTGATGCATGTTTAAAGAAATGTATTAGGTTTGACCAAGGCTCCAAGTAAAAAAGCCACTTGCTTGAGATCACACAGCTAGAAAAACATGGAGCCAAGACTCAAGCACAGATTTATCTGGTTCCAAAGTCCTTCCTTTTTCCATTGGCTCATGCTGCCACACATGCTGCCTCTAGGCTCAGAAGAGAGGAAAAAATACAGAATAGAGAGACATTCTGAGAGGTCTGATAAAGGATTCCATTAGACACACACTTCCTGGTTGAGCCTGTCCTTGGCCCCAGGCCTTGTGCTGGGCACTGGGAACATAAAGAAGAAATGAGGTCCAGAAGTACAGAGACTAGTAGGTAACTTCCAGGGAGATTCTAAATGAGCAGTTATAATGGTTGGAAGAGAAACAAACTCAGTCCTTTAAATTCTGAAAAGAAAGAAGTTGAGGAACAGTATGAGAAGGGATAGTGTGATAGAATAGGCCGGCAGTGTCCTTCCTGCCTTAAGATGTATGTGCCACCAGCCGTAGTCATCTTTGCACTTGCAGAGCACAGCACAATGCCTGGCACATAAAAAGGCACAGAGCTGTTGAGTCAATGCATGGATAAACAAAACTAGTATCCCAAAGGGACTTGAGATGCAATTCTAGTGCTTGCAGAAAACGGGTCTGCCCAAAGTGGGGTCCTGTCCCGCCCTTCCACCCCCCACCCCACATCTGTAGAAGGGGCAGGAGGCAGCTGGTGGGTCCAGAAATGCTGACAGAAGGGGACAGATCTTCCAGCCCCAGCCCACTTCTCCATGGCAACAAGCTGACAGAAAACTGCACAGGAGACTTAGAAACGAGTTTTAAAATAAAGACACAAAACACTGTCTAAAATCACACACAGAAAGCAACAGCTCCTGTCTTGCAGCCCCTTAGGAGGGGTAGGTACAGCCACTAGGAAAAGTATCTCCTTCCAACCTGCCCATTCTCTGCCAAGGGCCCTGTGTGCTCCCTCATCTACTGAATACTCTTCTAAGAGCTGCCAGGCAGAATTTCTCCTGCTTTGCAGTATATGCTTCAGGGCATTGCATCAAATCTGGCAAGCATTGGCACAGGCTCTACCAGGGTTGGGTCTGGCAGGTCCTACAGCAAACAGGCTATTGCAGCTGTCTTCAGGTAGGCATGGTGGTCCACAGCCATGGTGGCTGTGGCTCAGGGGCAGAAAAAAAGAGCAGGGCACAGACCACTTTCCTCCTATCTCCTAATGTTCAAATTCTGCTTCATCCTTCAGGGCTCAGCTGTATTTGCCTTCATCTCCCCAGGATGACTTAATTGCACCTTTGACTGTAAACCCAAAGCCCTCTGTTTACATTTCAAATATAAAACTTACCAGTCTACTTTTCATTATACTTCTGTTTACTTATTCTGCCCCCCAGTAGAGAACCTGGTATGTGATAAAGCCTCAATAAATGTTTTCTGAATTGAATCAATAGCATGAGAAAACATTTTAATTTGAGTAGCTAGAGACCAACCTCTTTCAGTTTATAGGAGTCCATTCAGACATCATTTCCCTCCAAAGCCTTGGATACCTTGAGAATGTGAAGGCAGTGTCATCTCCTCTCCTATGCTTGATCCACTCACCACCCTTCTGCCCTCTTCAGTATGTGTTCTCCCCCCTCCAGTTTCATACACATCACCTAGAGGGGTACCCCAAAACAAGCTGGACTAAAGATCCTGGGTTCAATCCAGCTCTATCACTTCCCATCTGTGTATATTTAGGCAAGTGGTTCCATCTCTTTGGACCTTAGTGTCCTTGCCTGGAAAATGGAAACACCCCATTTCCATGCTGTAGGGAAAGTGAAGGTAAATGGTCAGGCTCCCTCAGGGGTTTCAGAATCTTGTCAAGAATTTGATGTAAATATAGCTATGCAAGTGCATCCAGGTGTTCCTAGGTTGTCTGACTCACACCCAGGTGTTCCTAGGTTATCGGACTTAAGTATAAAAGATGAACACTCTGATCCACAGTGCCCCTGCCCTTGGGATGCCCCCCTGGGGGGGTGGACCACAGGGAGGCCACTACTGCTGCTGAAGGCTGTTGCTGCCAGGGGCCCCAGGGATGCCCCTGGGAAGCCGCCACCACTGCCGCCACTGCTGGATCTGCTGTAAGCCACGGCTGCTGCTGAGGAAGCTGAGGACCGAGCTCATGTTAGAATGAACCTGTCGGGCCAGCCCGTGGCTCACTCGGGAGAGTGTGGTGCTGGTAACACCAAGGCCACAGGTTCAGATCCCTATATAGGGTCGGCCAGTTAGCTCACTTGGGAGAGCGTGATGCCAACAACACCAAGTCAAGGGTTAAGACCCCCTTACCGGTCATCTTTTTATTTAAAAAAAAAAAAAGAATGAACCTGTCAACTCTGCCAATGGCTCCCAGGATCTTTCCCAATTACCTAGCTCATGATCTGCATGTGAGGGGTCTGTGACCCAGCCTGGCACGTAAGGGGTCTGTGACCCAGCCTGGCACGTGAGAGGTCTATGACCCAGTCCGTACAACAGGTTTGAAGGGTCTGAGCCCTAGCCTGACACACGCATATCTAACCTGCCTACCTCATGAGGTTAGGGTGAGGAGCAGAGATGATGAATGGTGAAAGGGCTCTGAAAGCTGTTAAGTGGTATCTGCACAAAGATGAAGTGGAGTTTTGTTTCCAGGATCATTTGAAAGAGGTAGATAAGTCCTAAACTCATGAAGTGACTTGCCCATAATCACATGGCGAGGGAGTGGCAGAGCACAGTTCAGGTCTTATAATTCTTGGTCCAGACCTCTTTCCACAACCTTATGCTGCCTAAGAGAGCTCATCTAGGCATTCTTCAACTTTGACAAAAGCAATTCCACATTCCATTAAAATGAGAAGCATTTTGGATGCCCTGCAGAGTATAAATTTCTGCAACGGAATGGAGTCCAACTCTCTACTTCCAGGCAGAATGCCACCTGAAACATTCCAGGCAGGGAGTTAACTCTTACTCCTCCGCCAAGTCTTTCCTTCCAGTTTCTCAGTCACTACTAACTAACCGTGCCAGAAAGGTCATCTTAGCAGGTAAAACATTCTTGCTGTGGCACAGCCCAGGTCTTCTGATCTAGCCTCAGAAACAAAAACAATTAATGTGACAGTGCAAATATTAGAGAAGCAGATCGGAGACACTTGGACCAGATGCAGAGGAAAACTGGTGTGGCTTAGAACGCAGGCTTCATTGGAAAACTGCTAAGGTTATCCTAGGGCTTGACACAGGAAGTAGGACACTGCTGGGCCAGCCCGTGGCTCACTCGGGAGAGTGTGGTGCTGAGAACACCAAGGCCCTGGGTTTGGATCCTATACAGGCATGGCCAGTTAGCTCACTGGTCGAGCGTGGTGCTGACAACACCAAGCCAAGGGTTGAGATCCCCTTACCAGTCATCTTTATAAAAAAAAAAAAAAAAAAAAGGAAGTAGGACACTGCTTCCCTGGGATATAAAATCAGCAGAAACAGATCTCAGACAGATGGTGGGACACACAGGCCCCACTATTCAGGTTCTGACAGCTCTGGGTCCACATGTCAGAGATTGCACTGAGTGACGTCTCATCATACCTCAGCAACAACTTGAAAAGGAGGGAGAAAAGGAAAGATGGACGGAAATATCTTTGTTGAGAGCCCTAACCCTTACATGGTATGATGGCTAATTCTGTGTAAATATGGCTGGCCTGTGGAGACCAGCTGTTTGGTTGAACACTAGTGTAGGTGTTTCTGTAAAGGTATTTTTTAGATGTGATTAACATTTACAATCAATTGACTTAGTAGATTACCCTCCATAATGTTGGTGGGCCTCATCCAGTCAGTTGAAGGTCTTAGATGCCAAGACAGGTTTCCTGAAGAAGAAGGAATTCGGGCTTCAGACTGCCACAAAGAATTTTTGCCTGAGTTTCAGCCTTCAGACTGAAGACTGCAACATCAACTCTTACCTGAATCTCCATTCTGCAGCCTACTCTACGGATTTTGGACTTAGTCCCCACTATGGTGTGAGTCAATTCCTGCAAATTTCCTTTGAATATCTCTGTCTCTGTCTCTCTCTTGAGATAGAGATATATCCTATTGGTTCTGCTTCTCTGGATAATACTGAGGAATACACCATGTGGGGTTAGATGCTTTCTTCTAATTTACCTAAATTAATCCTCCAAATGACTCTGGGAGGTAGGTTTTGCTATTCTGATGTTTGTTTACAGATGAGGAAACGAAGGCTTGCAGTCAAGTCACTTGGTAAGTATGACTCCAAAACCTACTTATCAGTGTCACCACAGGGCCACAAGGCAGTAGAATTTCTCTGAAGACCACTGGGGCAGGATTCCTGGCCAAAGCAGATAGTGTTGCTGATTCCTCTGAGTTCTCCTTCTCCTTGGGGATGCAGTTAATGCTGAAAGGTTAGAGTAGGGCTTGACTCAGGAAATCGGGACACTGCTTCCCTGGGATGTAAAAAGCAAGTTGTCCTTCTTAAATGAGCAAAACCATTTATGCCCCTATGAATAGTTTTGCTCACTTAAAAAGGATGGCTTGCTTTTTCAAAACAGACTTAAGGATTTACATTCTTCCCTAGGATCTTTCTCTAGATTTAGGGTTTTGGTCTGCATAAATACTTTAAGGTTTCATCATTTTTAAATCTGACCCTGAGTAGTGAGGGGAAGAAGATGTTTTTGTTAGTCAATGAGTGGTCTTCCTCTTGAAGGCAAATCCAGGCTTCAGATTGTTTCCATTTGGCTTCTGCCAGGAAGTGGGAAGATTGTGTTCTTGGATCAGTAATAAGGCCTTAAGGGCCTGCTCTAGGGAAGAGTGACTGAGAAAGCAGTCTCCACTCTGCCTCTTCCTGCTCCCCTTTCCCAATCCAGAGGACTCTCACTATCAGTGTCTCCTGGGGAAGGGGGAACACTGTTCTCCTGGATAACTGTAGCCCAAGGATGGATGAAGCCCTCTTTCCTCGGTTCCCTTTAGTGCAGCTGAAACAGGACAGTATTTGCAGGAAGAAGTTTACTGAATGCTGGGATGTACTGAAAGGGAAATAATCATAGCAATCTAAACACATCTACAAGCAAGTGGGGCTGCCAAAGGTGAGGTTTCTGATTCTTTAATAACTGCTCTCTCTCACCAAAGGGCTGGAGAGATACATCTCCACACATACATCTACAGCAACCTTTGCTCAGCTTCCTGCCATTTGAACTTTCAGCAGTTTCCATTTGGTCACTGTCTTGCTTCCTGCCTCAAAGTCATGGCCTCCTGGAGCAGTACTTTCCAATGTGTTAAGGCATACATAAAAATTGCTAATGTTTGGCACACTGGTAAATGGAGAGTTAAGCATGCAACTTGAGATTGACTCCTGCTTTGACAACCCAGGCCCAGCCAGCCACCATCCCAAAGTGCTGAGGGGATCACTGTCTTGGTACCATGGTTGGGAAATCTGTCCTGTAGAACCTTGGCCCACTTATGGCCTGAGACAGGAGATCCGGAATCAACTCTGCCTCCTGCCTGGGTGAACCCCTTCACTTCTGGGTTCTGGTCTGAGGGTCATGCTTCCTCTTCAGGTAATGGGCTGGAATGTGATGACAGACAAATGACTTCACCTTCAGATGAAATCTCACTCCTGTCAACAGGGAAGAAGCCATACATGTTATAGACCAAAGGATTCTTCAAGGACCAGGAAAGTGCTACTTCCCCCTGGAAGCCTGTCTGGACAGGCACATTGTCTCTGTGTCTGATGTAAGACCAGGGACCCTTCCTCTCCTCTGCTGCTGGTGTTACTTGGTCAAGAAGAGTCACCTGCGTGTTTCCACAGCTGAGGGTCCCTGAGATCACAATCAGCCATTACTGTTAGAGTAAAAAGCTAGTGATAATAACAATAACTAACATTTATTGAGAACGTACAATGTACTAGACCCTACTCTAAGCACTATACATGTATCAATTCGTTAATCTTCACCACAACTCTTAGAGTTAGGAACTATCATTATACCCTTTTACAGACAAGAAAACCAAGACACAGATAAATTAAATTACTTGCCCAGTATCACAGAGCTAGAAAGTGACAGAGCTGGGATTCAAACCCAGACAGTGTGGCTCCATATCATTTAATCCAAACAGCAACTCTCCAAGGTTAGTACTATTACTCTTGTTTTAAAGGTTGAAGAAACATTGGTTTGAGCAGTCAGGAAAATCAAGCAGCTAAGAAAAGTCAAATTAAGCCCGAAGGTCGCATCCTTTCTCAAGCTCTCCCTGGTAAACACTGTTGCAACCACTCCAGGCTGAACTCGGGGAGGCCAGCTGACCTCATTTGTCCTCCCTCTGGGTTGAAAGGCCACAGAACCAGGAATGGTTGTTGCTATGGGCTAAATCGTGTCCTTCAAAGGTTCATGTATTAATCTCCACTGTAACACTGTTGAGTGTGGGAAATCCTATTATGGTAATTGAAAGGTGGGAGGTGATTAGATTGTGAGGACCATGCCCTAGTGAATGGATTGACTCATTCATGGAGTAATAAGTTGATGGTTTAATGGGTGGTAATGGGTGTGGTTCTGATGGCTTTACATGGAGAACCAGTGAACAGGTTAGCTCTCTCTTGCTCAAGCTATTCGCCATATGCCACCCTGTGTTACTGTGAAGAGTCACACTCACCAACAAGGCCCTCACCACATGTGTTTCCTTGGACTTTGGATTTCCCAGCCTCCAAAACTGTAAGGAATAAATTTTATCTCTTTATAGATTACCCAGTTTCAGGTGTTCTACTATAAGCAACAGAGACAGACTAATATAGATGTCCACAACCATCAGGAATGCTCTTCCAGAAGGTGACTTTGGATGGGTGAGGCTTCCAAAGCACTTTATATATATAATCCCCTAAAATGGTCAGAAACTTGGGACCTGGGATAGCCCTCCTGTGACCAGGCTTTTTGTTAGCATACTATATTGTTACAGCTTTCTGGGTATCCATACCGCCCCAGATGCTATGCTAGAAGTTGTCTCATAAGTGAACCTACTTGTAACTGGGATTGAGTGAGACACAGGAAGCAGTGTCTCCTAGTGGAAAGGGACTCAGACCTACCATCCACTGCCTGTGGGGACTCAGACCTACCATCCACTGCCTGTGGGGATTTAGGCAAATTTCTTAATCTCTGAGAGTTGCAATTTGCTTATCTGTAAAACAAACAAAAAAAAACAACAAAGGAATCCTTCCTTTCAAGGTAGTTATAAGAAAAAAATGAAGCATGAAATTTTACAGCAGAGAAAGAAAACATTTACTAAGCACGTATAATGTGCTAGAATCTTTACGAATGTATCTCATTTATATTTCACCAAAATCCCATGAGATATGTAGATACATTATTATATTCATTTTATAGATAAGGAAATTGAGGAACTAAGAGAGTAAGTAACTGGACCACTCAGCTGGTAGAAGCAGAGCTGGATTTAAGCCCAGGCTGTGTGGCTTCTGAGACCTTGTGCTTTAGCAATTGACTGTTAGCCCTACCTGTCCTCCCCCACAACTGCCTCCACCTCCCAAGTTTCTTCAGCTCCATTCTCCATGTTGCAAAGGCAGTGATCTTTTTAAAAGTCTGGTCTAATACCATCAGTCTTCTATTTAAAATCCTTGCCTGGTTCCCCTTGCCGAAAGTGGTCTTAAACTCTTTAGCATGGCATTCAAAGCCTGGCTCTGACATAGCTCCCATCTTTTCTGGCCTGTCTCCCACCCCAAACCCCAGCAAAACTGAAGTCCTTGCCACCTGGACTATTAACATGCTGTTTCCTATACCTGTAATGCCCTCTCTCCAAAAAAGGCAAAATCCTACTCATCCTTGAAAGCCAAGCCTAAATACCATCTCCTCCTTCCCAGATTTCTCCAAGCAGCATATCTAACCTTCCTATCTATGCTTCTGGAATAGCTCTCTAATAGCACTGTTCACCCATAATCTGATTTGTCAGTTTATACCTCTGTCTCCCACGCAATATCAGTGGTTGCCAACATATTTGAGTCTGAGGACTACTTTTTAATATCTGAGAATTTCAGGATCTTTCCACATAACAGCAATCAAAACAACACTCAATGACAAGAGTCACCATGAATTCAGTAAAGCTTATAAATGCAACTGTATTTTAGTCAACACAATACCATATATATACATATATATATTTGAAAACAATGCTGCATGTAGGTAGGTATACATGGATTCGACAACCTTGTTATATACTCTATGGACTGACTCCAGAACTTCTTCCAGTTTAGAAACCATTGCTCTGGCCGAGCAAGTGAGTTTTTGGTGAAATGGAAGTAATCTTCATTGATCCTATTACATCCCAGAGCTGGACCAGTCACTTTTCATTTTTATCTCCTTTAAATCTCAAAAAAAAACTCTGGTATTTTCCAGATAAAAAACAGAGCTTGGAAAGCTAAAGTACCTTGTCTGAGGTCACAAGTGAACGGGAGGCAGAGCAGGGATTTGGTTCTTGTTCTTCTACTCTGCCACTCTGCCTCCACAGCAGGGACTACAACATGCTCATCTCTGAGTTTCTAGTGCCTTACTCGTGGCAGTGTTCGGGGGAATGAAAGACACAAACCCAGAGAGCTCTTCTCTACATATTCTCAGGCCCTGAGCTTATATCCACTCTGGCCAGAGGCCTCTCCAGCTGCGAGCAAGCACAAAGGCCCCTCACACATCAAAGAACCAAAGAAGGCACTGGGCAAAACTCTAAGATGGCAAAGCATGGTCCACTTCTCCTTTAAGTGCTATTTCTCTTATTTCCTAGGTATTCCAGCCCCACCTCTATTTCTCTCCCTCCCCCAAACTTACTCTCCATATCTACAGCAGCTTGCTCTTCCCTAACTGTTCCCTTAAATTAGTTTCCACTAAGGTCTCAAAGCTGGTAATATCCAGGTGTGGTTTCCACCTCACCCCAACCCCCACTGCACATTTGTGTTTTAAACCACAGGAGAGACTTCTCAAAAATTCTGATCATTTTGCCACAGGAAGAAGAGATGCCATGGGCTTCAAAGTCAAACAAATCCAGGTTTCAATTCTGGTTTTGCTATTTTCTTTTCAAATGACCTTGAGTAAACCGCTTAATTTCTCTGAGCCTCAGTATCCATCTGAAAAACGAGGATAATAAAATCTACCTCCTAGGGTGAATATACAAAGGCCCTACAATCTTGCATAGTATAGTGGGTTAAATGGTGGCCCTCCAAAAGATACGTCAATGTCTTAACCCCCAGAACCTGTGAACATGACCTTATTGAGAAAAAAGATCTTTACAGATGAATTAAGGATTTTGAGATGAGAAGATTGTCCTGGATTATTTGGGTGGATGTCCTTTCAAGAGAAATGCAGAGAGAGATTTGACACACAGAAGAAGAGAAGGCAATGTGACCATGGAGGCAGACATCAAAGAGATGTCAAGGAATGCCAACAGCCTTCCAGAATCTGGAAGAGGCAAGGAAGGATTCTTCCCTAGGGCCCCAGAGAGTCTTTGCAGATGTAACTAAGTTAAGGACTTTGGGAAGAGATCAATCTGGATTATCCAGGTGGGCCCTAAATTTAATGACAAGAGTCTTTATAGGAGACCGAAGAAAAGACACAAGACAGAGGAGAAGGCCATGTGAAGACAGAGGCAGAGACTGGATTTTTGTAGCCACAAGCCAAGGAATGCCTGGAGCCACCAGAGGATGGAAGAGGCAAGGAAGGATTCTCTCTTAGAGTCTCCAGAGGAAGCAGGGACCTGCCAACACCTTGGTTTTGGACTTCCGGCCTCTACAAGTGAGACCATAAATATGAGAGAATAAATTTCTGTTGTAAGCCACCCAGATTGTGGTACTTTATTATGTATGGCAGCCCTGGGAAACTAATACATTGCCTTGGGTTGAATGTCCCCCCAAAATTTAATTCCCACTGTAACAGTTGAGGGTGGGAAATCCTATTATGGTAACTGAAAGGTGGGACCTTGAAGAGGTGATTAGATTGTAGGACCACGCCATAGTGAATGGATTAAAAATGGCAGTCATGGGCATGGTTTGGAGGTCTTTAAAAGGAGAGTGAATGAGGTTAGCTTCTCTCTGCTCCACCATTTTGTGGTACCCTGGGTCACTGTTGCTACCACCAAAATCCTCACCAGATGTGTCTGGACTTTGGATTTCCCAGCCTCAGAAACTGTAAGCAACAAATTTTGTTTTCTTTATACAATACCTAGTTCCACGTATTTTGTTATAAGCAACAGAAAAAAATACATACATACTGCCTATCTTCTTAATTTATCACGTATCTTCTCAACTCTTATTGTGCTTTATGCTAGAGCCATACAAACTACTTGTATAAGAATGCAAGCTTTGGGAGAGTGGAACCTTGTCTGACTTGGTCACTATTATAATTCTAATGATTAGCATGGTGCCAAGTACATGGCAGGTGCTCAATACATGTTTTTAAAATAAATGAATGAACTGTGGTTCCTCCAACATCCTATGGTATGTCATGTCTCCATGTCTTTGCATATGCTGTTTCCTCTGCCCAGAACGTCCTCCTATCTCATTCCCCTACAAATACCTATTATCCTTCAAAACTCTACTCAGACATTTCCTCTTTTCAGTGTGCCTTTCCTTTCCACACTAATTCTGTTCCATGCACATTGTTCTAATACAGCATGTCATATGTTGTACTCTGATTTTATGTTTTTATGTGTCTGTCTCCTTGAAGAGACTGGAGGTTCTCAGAGGGCAGGAGCTGTCTGTGATTTACTTCTATTTCCTCAGCACCCAAAACACAGGGCACAGCTGCATACATGAGGGCATCCCCCTCCTTCTATATATTCCAGCACTGAAGGGACAACTCTCCAAAAAAGGACAAATCTTATCAGCCTGGGGCCCAGAGATAAGCCTATATGCTCCAAAGTTGAGCCCCCACCCCCTTTTTAAAGATGACCGGCAAGGGGATCTTAACCCTTGACTTGGTGTTGTCAGCACCACACTCTCCCAAGTGAGCTAACGAGCCATCCCTATACAGGGATCCGAACCCATGGCCTTGGTGTTATAGCACCACACTCTCCCAAGTGAGCCATGGGCCGGCCCCATGAGCCGTTTCTAGACCTGTTTCCAAATACCCTCTAAACAGAAGCCATGGAGAAAACCCTATGAGTGCAGAATCCTGGGGATGGTATTGTTTAATTAAACAGAGACTCAAGTCGCCAACATCTGGCTCAAGCTGGGCCTCTGGGACCTGAGCAGACAACATTTCATCGTTAAAAGGAAAGCAGATGACAAAATCTTTCCTGAAAGAACCCAGCAGGCAGTCAGAATTACTGGATGTGGATAAATAAAACCATTATTTCCAAATACATATCTCAGGCAGCACTAAATGCATTCTCCATATCACAAGCAACACTAAATTTAGAACTGGCAGTTTGAGTCGTGTGCTGATTGCTAAAGAGAAAACTAAATTCAAAGGGGAAAAAATGAAGTGAAATATGGAAATAAAAATGTAATCTTAGTCCATAAGAGCAAGCTGTCAAGAGAGGTGAGAGGGAAGTTTTCCGCACAGAATTCTGGCTGTAAAGGAGTTTCCATATGGGGAGGGGCAGGCCCCTGCTAGGCATCACCACAGCATCGGCCTCTGGGGAAACCTCTGGAGTGGCTCCCTGTGTGGAACTTCGGAGAGGCAGCAGTAGAATCTGCATTTGAGCAATAATGCAGGAAACACCAAAAGCCCCCAGGGGCCAAGGCTCACTGTTTCCAAAGCACTGTCATGCACATGTCTCACTGAAGCCTTTTCTCAATCCTCCAGTGAAGATACATCACCCCCATTTTACAGTTGAGGAACTAAGCCCAGAGGAGTCACATGACTTGCCCAGGTCACACCATCACTGAGTGGGAGAACAGCGATTTATTTTAGTAAACTTTTAATTTTAGAATAGTTTTAGATTTACAGAGAAGTTTTAAAGATAGTACAGAGTTCCCAAATACCCCTCCCCCAGTTTCCCATATTGGTAACATCTTACATTACTGTGGTACATTTGCCACAACTAAGGGACCAGCATTAGTACATTACTATTAACCAAACACCATATTCTATTTAGATTTCACTAGTTTTTCCCTAATGTCCTATTTCTGCTCCAGGACCCCCTCCAGGATACCACATTGCATTTAGTTGCCATGTCTCCTTGGGCTCCTCTGCATCTGTTACAGTTTCTCCAACTTTCCTTGTTTTTGATGACCCTGATAACTTTGAGTACTAGCAGGTATTTTGTAGGATGTTCCTCAGTTTGGTTTTTTCTGATGTTTTACTCATTATTAGACTAGGATTATGGGTTTGGGGGAGGAAGGCCACAAAGGTGAAGTGTGCTTCTCATCACAACATATCAGGGGTATGTACTATCAACATGATTTATCACAGATGATGTTAACCTTGACCACCTGGCCAAGACAGTGTTTACCAGGTCTCTCCATTGTGAAGTTATTCCTACCCCCTCTCCCCGCATCTCCTTCCATTCTCTACTCTTTGAAAGCAAGTTTGGTGCTTCCAGGATGAAGAGTTTGGGCTAGGCCTGGAAGAATGGGTAGGATATTAAAGTGTCAAAGGACATTCGAGGTAGAGAGAACTGGAAGGCAGTGTAAGTGCAGGAAGATTTGGTGAACAGGGCTGGGGGCAAGGTACTGGCAAACAAGAGAAGAGAAGGCTAGGAAGGTGACTAAGCCCAAACTGAGCAGTGCCCTACAGCCAAGCAGGGGGCTTGGGTTATTCTCCAAGAGCCATCTCCTCTCATCATCTTCGTATCAGTCCATTTTCGTCGCTTATAACAGAACACCTGAAACTGGGTAATTTATAAAGAAAATAAATTTATTTCTTACAGTTTTGGAGGCTAGGGAGTCCAAGGTTGTGAGGAAGCATATCTGGTGAGGTCCTTCATCTTGATGGGGACTCCCTGTAGAGTCCTCAGGCTGTGAAGGGTATCACATGGCGAGTGGCACTGAGGGAGTATTAATGTGCTCACTTGCTCTCCTCATAAACCCACCAGTGCCCCTCCCGTGATAACACACTCATCCATTGACCCATTAATTCATTAATCCACGGATGGACTAATCCATGCATGAGGGCATAGCCCTCACAATCCAATCACTTCCCAAAGGAGTCACCTTTCAACACTGCCACATTGGGGATATTAAGCTTCCACACGAGCTTTGGAGGGGACAATATTCAGACCATAGCAGTTGTACAGCTCAGGCTCTGAGAAATGGGACTGTTCTTGTGAGGGAGAAGCTGACTGATTGCTTCCGCGTTCCCTAGAGTGCTCATGCTCTTTGAAGCATGGACTGCTAGTTACCTACAAGATCCATTCTTCCCTTTTTTTCCAAGTAACAGACCCACATTTAATTCAGCGTAGCCATGTGCCCAGCTAAAAGATTAACTTCCCATCCTTCCTTACAGTTATGTGCGGCTATGTAACTAGGCTCTGGCCAGTGAGTTCTAAGTGAACATTGCTGGATACCACTTCAGGGAAAGTGCCTTAAAAGGGCCTTTTTGAATCCTTTTCCCCTTCTACCTGCCTGAATATGGATATGATGGCTAGAACTCTAGCAGCCATCTTGCACCATGAGAAAACCTCGAAGATGAAAACCTTATGTTAAAGAGAGAGAAATAAGAGAGGTTTTCAAGATGGCGGCGGCTGCGGCGGCTGGCGTGGAGTAGCTGAGGTGGAAAAGGTGGCCACTGGGCCTCAGGTAGCCGGGAAACTTGTGGACCTTCCTCTCGCGATCTCTTAAGGGAGGACTGCTGCTGCTGGCCGGTCGTGGGGGGTGACCGCCACTTTGCCCCCGGCAGGAGAGGCTGCCTCATTTACAGGCAACAGCTTTGAAGTGTGGAGCAGGAAAAGAACTGTTTCTTAGCTGCAAAAGTGAGTCTCGAAACAGGGAACACGGCACCAGGGCTGCTGTGGATGCAGACAGGATCCCGGAGGCCGGGGCCGTGCTGAAGGCGGCCAGCTACCCTATTCAGGAGTCGAGGTTTCAGGCCGGCATTAAAGAAGATTCCTGGGAGCGCCCGAGCCGCCGCGACTGAACAGCCCGAGGCGGCAGCGGCCGAGAACTGGGAAAGCGGCAAACCAGAGACAGAGCGAGCGCCCGACCTGGCACAGCACTGTGAGTGATCCCTGGCACAGCTCTGTTCGGGGACTGGATGCCCACGCAGCTCCCGCCTGCACCACCAGGCCACTCACCGCTCCGGTGCTGCCTCCATTTTCCCAGGTGCAGGCAGCTCTGCCCTGCTCGGCCATCACTGAGCCCTCCCACTTGCTTGGCCTGGCGCAGGGCTTTCCGGAGCCTGCGGGCCGGCCTCCGCTCCCACTCCCTCCGCGGTTCTCTGGCGGGGCTGGTGGCGGGGGGCGTCCCCGGCCAGTGTCGGGAGGGCAAGGAGGTACAGGCGGGCCGACTGTCACTCCACCACAACCTGGACTCCGGCCCCAGGTAAACTCCCTGTTACTGGGAGGCAGATACCATCTCTGCAGCCACCAGTTTGGAAAAAAGCCTAACGAATTTCTGGTTGGGAATAGTGTGGTAGGAGAGTTCCCAGATCCGCTTGAACCTGCCGGAGACCAGGCTGCAGGTGGGCGCTAGACTCGGTTTATACTGGGGGGATACAAAGGTGAACAAGACCCGAGAAAGATCTACATAGTGCTACAAAGGCACCCAGAGAGACCGGTCGTCTGTGCCTAGCAGAAACCTGGTAGACTTCCTGGGCGAGGCGGTGCCGAGCAGGGTCTTGAAGGCCCAGCTGATAGACGAGGGGTGCAGAAGATAAGCCCCAGCCCAGCACAGTGCGCACAGAGTGGGGAGACGTGCGGCCAGGGAGGTGGAGACTCGATAGAAACCACACACCCGGTGGGGTTGCCATTGCACGATCTAACAGCCTGGGCCAGAACACACGGAACAGGGAGAAGTCCTGCACAGGAAGTGAAAGCTCAACAGAGATCACACCAGCCCAGCAGAGTCCAAGCTGACCAGAAAGGTGGCTCCCCGGAGAAGCCGAAGTCCTGAGGCAACCACACACACAAGGCACTAGAGGCCAACTGAGCAGTCACGGAGGGAGCCATACCAAATTGGCAACCACAGCAACATCCTAGTTAGTCAATAGTCTCAAACCGGTGGTCTGTGAAACCCCCTGCCACAATGAATAAACATCAAAAAAAAGATACCAGAAATACAAAAAATCAAGAAAGTACACCACCAAAAGTTAATAAATCTCAAACTCTAGATCTTATAGAACAAGAAGCCCTTGAAATGACTGACAAGGAATTTCAAGTGATAATTCTAAGGAAACTGAATGAGATACAAGAAAACTCAGCTAGACATCATGATGAATTGAGGAAAAGTATACAGGATCTGAAAGAGGAAATGTACAAGGAAATCAATGTCCTGGAAAAAAATGTAGCAGAACTTGCCGAACTGAAGAAGTTATTCAACGAAATAAAAAACACAACGGAGAGTTTAACCAGCAGGCTTGTCGAAGTTGAAGAGAGAACCTCTGAACTTGAAGATGGACTGTTTGAAATAACACAAGCAGACAAACAGAAAGAAAAAAGAATAAAGGACATTGAAGAAAATCTGAGAGAGATATCAGACAACCATAAGCGATCAAATATCCGAGTCATGGGTATTCCAGAAGGGGAGGAAAATGGAGATTCCATTGAAAACATATTCAACAAAATAGTGGCAGAAAACTTCCCAGGTATAGGAAAAATCACAGATCTTCAGATCCAGGAAGCTCAACGATCTCCAAATGTATTCAACCCAAAAAGACCTTCTCCAAGACATGTCATAGTCAAATTGGCAAAACTCAGAGACAAAGAGAGAATCTTAAAAGCTGCAAGAGAGAAGCGTCAAATCACCTATAAGGGAGCCCCAATCAGGTTAACATCAGACTTTTCATCACAAACCCTAAAAGCTAGAAAGGAATGGGATGATATTTTCAAAATACTAAAAGACAAAGATTGCCAGCCAAGAATACTCTACCCTGCAAGGCTATCCTTCCGAAATGAGGGGCAAATAGTATATTTCTCAGACAAAAACTGCGGGAGTTCACTACCACACGACCACCCTTACAAGAAATCCTCAAGGGAGTACTGGGTTTGGGTCCTGAAAAATAACTACCACTGCCATAAAAAGCCAAGAAAAATCTAAACCCGCTAGTATAATAAAAATGGCATTCATGAAGAGAAAACAAGCTAACAAAAACACTATCTACAACCTAAGGAACCAACAAACACAGAAAACAAACAGTAAATCAGAAAGCAAGGAACAAAAGACACCTAAGACAACCAAACAACCAATAAAATGCTAGGAATAAATCAACACCTTTCAATAACAACTCTTAATGTAAAAGGCTTAAATTCCCCAATTAAAAGACACAGACTGGCTGACTGGATCAAAAAGCAGGACCCAACTATATGCTGCCTACAAGAGACCCACCTCACCCATAAAGATTCACACAGACTAAGAGTGAAAGGATGGAAAAAGATTTACCATGCAAACAGAAAAGAAAAACGAGCTGGAGTAGCTATTCTTATATCTGACAAAATAGACTTTAAACTAAAAACCATAAAAAGAGACAATGAGGGACACTACTTAATGATAAAAGGACTGATCCATCAAGAAGACATAACAATCATAAATATGTATGCACCCAATGTTGGAGCAGCCAGATTTATAAAACAAACTCTATTAGACCTAAAGAAGGAAATAGACACTAATACCATAATAGCAGGGGACCTGAACACCCCACTGTCAATATTAGACAGATCATCTAGGCAAAGAATCAGTAGAGAAACACAAGATCTAAACAAGACTCTAGACCAATTGGAATTGGCAGATATCTACAG
Organism: Cynocephalus volans; assembly: GCF_027409185.1. Classification (NCBI taxonomy): domain Eukaryota; kingdom Metazoa; phylum Chordata; class Mammalia; order Dermoptera; family Cynocephalidae; genus Cynocephalus; species Cynocephalus volans. Next base: position 117,706,984 of record NC_084463.1, read on the forward strand.
AACATTCCACCCAACAACCTCAGAATATTCATTTTTCTCATCAGCACATGGATCATTCTCCAGGATAGATCACATATTAGGTCACAAATCAAGTCTCAATAAATTCAAAAAAATTGGAATTATCCCATGTATCTTCTCAGACCACAATGGATTAAAACTAGAAATTAATAACAAATGAAACTCTGGAAACTATACAAACACATGGAAATTAAACAGCATTCTACTTAATGACATATAGGTCCAAGAAGAAATCAAGCAGGAAATCAAAAAATTTATTGAAACTAATGAAAACAATGATACATCATACCAAAACCTGTGGGATACTGCAAAAGCAGTATTGAGGGGAAAATTTATTGCATTAAATGCTCACTTCAGGAGAATGGAAAGATGGCAAGTGAACAACCTAACACTTCACCTTAAAGAACTAGAAAAACAAGAACAATCCAAACCTAAAGTTAGCAGACGGAAAGATATCATTAAGATCAGAGCAGAACTGAATGAAATTGAAAACCAAAAAACAATTCAAAAGATCAACGAATCAAAAAGTTGGTTTTTTGAAAAGATAAATAAAATTGACAAACCATTAGCATGGCTAACAAAAAAAAGAAGAGAGAAGACTCAAATAACCAAAATTAGAAATGAAAAAGGCGATATTACAACTGATTCATCTGAAACACAAGGAATCATTCGAGACTACTATAAACAACTATACAACGAGACTACTATAAACTACTATAAACAACTAGCGAACAAATTTGAAAATCTGGAGGAAATGGATAAATTTCTGGACACACACAAGCTCCCAAAACTGAACAGTGAAGACGCAGAAAATTTGAACAGACCAATAACAATAAAGGAGATTGAAGCTGTTATCAGAAGTCTCCCAACAAAGAAAAGCCCAGGACCAGATGGATTCACAGCAGAATTTTACCAAACATTCAAAGAGGAATTGACACCGATTCTTTACAAACTATTCCAAAAGATTGAAACGGACGCAAATCTCCCAAACTCATTCTATGAAGCAAACATCATCCTGATACCAAAACCAGGTAAAGATATAACCAAAAAAGAAAACTACAGGCCAATATCCTTGATGAATATAGATGCAAAAATCCTCACTAAAATACTAGCAAACAGAATACAGCAACACATAGGTAAAATTATTCATCACGATCAAGTGGGATTCATCCCAGGGATGCAAGGTTGGTTCAACATACGCAAATCAATAAATGTGATACACCATATTAATAAACTCAAACACAAGGACCATATGATCATATCTATAGATGCTGAAAAAGCAATTGATAAAGTTCAGCACTCATTCATGACAAAGACCCTCTATAAGTTAGGTATAGAGGGAAAGTATCTCAACATAATTAAAGCCATATATGCCAAACCCACAGCCAATATCATCCTGAATGGGGAAAAGCTGAAAGCTTTTCCTTTAAGAACAGGAACTAGACAAGGATGCCCACTCTCACCACTCCTATTCAACATAGTGTTGGAAGTACTAGCCAGAGCAATCAGAGAAGAGAAGGAAATAAAGGGCATCCAGATTGGAAAAGATGAAGTCAAACTGTCCCTGTTTGCAGATGACATGATCCTATATATCGAACAGCCTAAAACCTCTACAAAAAAACTCTTGGAGGTGATAAATGATTTCAGCACAGTAGCAAGATACAAAATCAACACACAAAAATCAGTAGCATTTCTTTTCTCCAATAGTGAACATGCAGAAAGAGAAATCAAGAAAGCTTGCCCATTTACAATAGCCACCAAAAAAATAAAATACTTAGGAATTGAGTTAACCAAGGAGGTGAAAAATCTCTATAATGAGAACTACAAACCACTGCTGAGAGAAATTAGAGAGGATACAGGAAGATGGAAAGATATCCCATGCTCTTGGATTGGAAGAATCAACATAGTGAAAATGTCCATACTACCCAAAGTGATATACAAATTCAATGCAATCCCCATCAAAATTCCAAAGACATTTTTCTCAGAAATGGAAAAAACTATCCAGACATTTATATGGAACAATAAAAGACCACGCATAGCCAAAGCAATGCTGAGCAAAAAAAATAAAGCTGGAGGCATAACACTACCTGACTTTAAGCTATACTACAAAGCTATAATAACCAAAACAGTATGGTACTGGCATAAAAACAGACACACTGACCAATGGAATAGAATAGAGAATCCAGAAATCAACCCACACACTTACTGTCAGCTGATCTTTGACAAAGGCACCAAGCCTATTCATTGGCGAAGGGACTGCCTATTCAGCAAATGGTGCTGGGATAACTGGATATCCATATGCAGGAGAATGAAACTAGATCCATACCTCTCGCCGTATACTAAAATCAACTCAAAATGGATTAAGGATTTAAATATACACCCTGAAACAATAAAACTTCTTAAAGAAAACATAGGAGAAACACTTCAGGAAATAGGACTGGGCACAGACTTCTTGAATACGACCCCAAAAGCACGGGCAACCAAAGGAAAAGTAAACAAATGGGATTATATCAAACTAAAAAGCTTCTGCACAGCAAAAGAAACAATTAAAAGAGTTAAAAGACAACCAACAGAGTGGGAGAAAATATTTGCAAAATATATATCTGACAAAGGATTAATATCCAGAATATATAAGGAACTCAAACAACTGTACAAGAAGAAAACAAGCAACCCAATTAAAAAATGGGCAAAAGAGTTAAATAGGCATTTCTCTAAGGAAGATATCCAAATGGCCAACAGACATATGAAAAAATGCTCAACATCACTCAGCATCTAGGAAATGCAAATCAAAACCACATTGAGATACCATCTAACTCCAGTTAGGATGGCTAAAATCCAAAAGACTGTGAACGATAAATGCTGGCGAGGCTGCGGAGAAAAAGGAACTCTCATACATTGTTGGTGGGACTGCAAAATGGTGCAGCCTCTATGGAAAATGGTATGGAGGTTCCTCAAACAATTGCAGATAGATCTACCATACGACCCAGCTATCCCACTGTTGGGAATATACCCAGAGGAATGGAAATCATCAAGTCGAAGGTATACCTGTTTCCCAATGTTTATCGCAGCACTCTTTACAATAGCCAAGAGTTGGAACCAGCCCAAATGCCCATCATCAGATGAGTGGATATGGAAAATGTGGTACATCTACACAATGGAATACTACTCAGCTATAAAAACGAATGAAATACTGCCATTTGCAACAACATGGATGGACCTTGAGAAAATTATATTAAGTGAAACAAGTCAGGCACAGAAAGAGAAATACCACATGTTCTCACTTATTGGTGGGAGCTAAAAAATTAATATATAAATTCACACACACACACACACACACACACACACACACACACACACACACAAAAACCGGGGGGGGGAAGAAGATATAACAACCACAATTATTTGAAGTTGATACGACAACCAAACAGAAAGGACATTGTTGGGGGGGAGGGGGGGAGGGAGAAGGGAGGGAGGTTTTGGTGATGGGGAGCAATAATCAGCCACAATGTATATCGACAAAATAAAATTAAAAAAATAAATAAATAAATAAATAAAGAGAGAGAAATAATTGGAGTCATTGGTACCCATAGAACTAAGAGTATTATACCAGCCCTAGGCTGAATATCACCAGACCTCTCACATATGAATGTATTACTTTGCTTGGGTTGCCATAACAAAATACCACACAGTATGTTGCTGAAACAATGGAAATTAATTTTCTCACAGTTATGGAGGCTAGAAGTCAAAGATCAAGGTGCCATCAGGGTTGGTTTCTGGTGGCTTTTCTTCTTGGCCTACAGATGGCTGCCTTCTTACTGTGTCTTTACATGGCCTTTCCTCTGTGTGCACAGAGAGAGCAATCCCTGGTGTCTCTTCTTCTTGTAAGGACACCAGTCCTATTGGATTAAGGCCACATCCTTATGACTTCACTTAACCTCTATTACCTCCTCATAGGCCCTCTCTCCAAATACAGTCACACTGGGTGTTAGAGCTTCAACCTACAAATTTTGGGGAGGACACAACAGTCTATGACAGTGACTGAAAATACTTCTCTCTTATTTAAGCTATTATTATTTCTGGTATCTGTTACTAACATGTGCACACAGTACCTTAATAATGGACCTCAAAGTCCAAGGAACACTTTCTAAAGCTTCCACCTTGACAGCTTTATGAGCTGAAAGTCCAAAGATTCTACCCTTTAAGTCATTTTGAATGCTGATTCATTAATATCTTTCATTCACTCAACTGACAAACATTTATTGAGCACCTATTATATGCCAGTTACTAGCCTATGCACTGATGACACTTTAATATACAAACATGGTCCTTGACCTCTAGGCACTTATAGTTTTTACTGATTTACTTACTCTAAGTTCTTCTCTTCCAAAGGTATCCCTAAAATATAGTAAATAAAATAGAAATGGAAATTCAAAACCATGGAAAGGAGGTGTATACAAAAGCCAGCCCTAGGAATTTATATACAATTTATATACATGCTGAGCATCCCAGTTGGCTTTGAGCTTCCTAGCAGCTGTGAAAAAGATGAAAAGAGAGTGACTTGGTTCTTGTTTTCTGAAAGGAGAATGAATCCCAATCACTCATGGAAGTCAAATGTAAGCATTTTCTTTTCTGAACAAACTCCATTCAGTGCTTCTGAGTGCCTTGAATGTCCTGGAAAGCACCATTTTCTGACCAAATCCCAACCAATGATTGCTCTAAATTTCATACACAAGTTCATTAAGCTCTTAGATACTCATCCAATAAAGCCAGACAGTTCCATGGTTTGCATACACGATTTCGGTTTCCTATTCTACAGCAGAGTGTACAGAAGACCATGAGTGGTCACTTCAAATGGTACAGAAAATGTGAACTAGCAAACCCAGAAATCTCCGAAGCTTGGACATTAAGTGCATAAATTTAAGAAGAAATAGCAAGAAAATAGGACCCCAGAGAAAAGCCAGGGTACAAAGAATGATGAAATACCCAGTATGAAGTCAGTATGACTCACTCATAGATTTCTTCTCCTGGTATATCACAACAGGCAGCATCTTATGAGAGAAAGGGTATGGATTTGAAACCCAGTTCTGCAACTCTGCTAATTACTTGCTCTGTAATTTTGGGGGTATTAGCAGCCCAGAGCCTCAGTTTCCTCACATAAAATGAAGATGATATCTATCTATTGTGGGGATTACTACCAGAACATACATAATGTCTCTGCCATGGTGCAATAATAGTAACAGGCTACATATAAAGGCCTTATCTGTGCCAGGCACAGTATTACACACTTGGTATGAATTTTATTATTTAATATTCACCATAAGATAGAAGCTACTGAAGAATTCAAAAATTGTTGATTTCTCCCCAAAGCTATGCCAAGCCACGCCCTTCCATATTTTTGGAAAAAATGCACCAGTCCTTGGAAGGCTCTTTGCCGGATGCATCCCATGCAAACCAGCTATATTGACACTCATTTTGTAACCATCTGCTATCCTGAGTTTGCTGCAACTGGTACAGAACTTTAGTTTTTGGGATCCCCAATGGGAGTTTGAAGAACTCAAAGAAAACCCTTCTAAGAGGTGCTTTCCAACCCCTATTTGTGGTAGGAAGAAAGACACTGAAGAATTTGGAGCATGCTATTCAAAGCAGATTGACCAGGCTATGAGGAGTGTAATGGGTATAGAATGTCAGTATGGGAAAATGAAAAAGCTCTGTAGACAGATAGTAGTGATGGTTGCACAAGAATGTGAATGTACTTAATGCCATTGAATTATACACTTAAAATGGTTAAAATGGTAAATTTTATGTTACATATGTTTTTCCATAATAATAAAAATAAAAAATAAAAAAATAAGAATAGAGTAACCAGGGTGGTGAGGGGTCTAAAAACCACATATGATGAAGAATATATGAAAGATCTCAGGTGCTCTACAGCCAAAAGTTGAAAGCTTCTGGTTTACAAGATAATGATAATATTAACCACTACTTATCATGCACATCATATTTATAGGCACTTGACCTATACTATCTTTATTCTCTAGTGTGACCCTGCAAGTCACTCCTTGAGTAAAGGGATCAGGTAACCAGTCTAGGATCACACAACTAGAGAAGAGTGGAGATGGGATTTGAATTTAACCAGTGCTCTTCCTTCTATACCATGCTGTCTCTTATTCAAATACTATATAGATGCCTGGATTAAAAAATACCAAAGATTTCTTTCAAGTCTAAGGCTTTATTATTCTGAATTGGGATGTGGGTGGTGCGCTGGAAGGTCAAATATTGACCTTCTTGAATGCTCCCAGCACTGCCAGGGTCTGTAGGTAAACCTGAGCCTACTGCATAGGAAGCCCACCCCCTAGGGATGACCATTCTGATAAGAGGAACCTGGAAGACCTTTGAGGTCAGAACCAGAGGCAATACCAGGCTGATACTGCCAGGAAGCTGCATCAGGGCCCACAGACCACAACTGGCTCCATGGCTGGGAAGGGAGCCATCAGGCAACAGAGAACACATAGAGAGCCTCAAATATATTTCTTGCTGTATACTGAAGGTATTTCTCCCCACAGTCTAGTCACCACATCCCAGAAGAGAAATTCTGAAGAGTAAGATGAAGGAAGAGGACGCAGCACAGGAAAGATTAGAGATGAGTGAGCGGGCTCTGAAGTCTGCAGCTTTTGTTCAAATCCCAGCCTACTATTCTGTTGGTAAGAGCAGGCTTGTAACCACCGTGAAGATAGAGCACAATCTCATGACTTCCTTGGATGCCCTCAGAAGTCCCTTTGCATCACCTTCTACTCTTCAGTGACCTCCCTCCCATCACTGAATCTTGCCCTTGGGAAAAATGGATTTGGGAAATGATTCTCAGGTCTAACTCAGTACCACAAACATCCAGATAACAAACGAATTAGGCCAGAGTCAAGGGATGGGTGGCGGGGAAATGTGTTTTCTATAACGGTGGCTGTTGATCAGGACCCTTAGACACTGACTCTGCTTTTTCCCCACTGGACAAAGATGTAGTCTTGCTGACCATGACTATGCTTCAAAAAGCAGGAGAGCTTTTTGTAGAAGAGAAGTTTGTAAACATTCTCTTAAAAGAAAATATAAATCCTTTTCAAGAATGATGAGACAAGACTTGAGTAAAAAGACCTGTGATGCAGCAAGAAGTGGCTGATTTCTGGATGCAACGGGACTCTACTCTGCACAGACAATGTCACCAGCAGCTGCATGTTCCATTATGGAACTGGGGACCAGTGAAGGCGGGGTTGAGATATCCTGTATCTAGTCCTGTCCTGCCCGGACTCCTGGCTCCCAGTAAGTGTTTGTATCCTTGAGTAATTAAGTCAGGAACTCACAGTAATTCTACAAAGGGTGTGTGTCTGCTTTTAGTCTTTTTCCATGGAACCACAGATTCTCACCACATTTCTCTCATTTTCTTTCAAGAATCTCCTCTTTAAGCTTGTTAGTGGGACCTATTTGTATGAGCCACACGGCTGCACTGTATTGGTAGCAGGAGCCAATTCTTGAGAAGGGCCCTTGGAATACTGAGCAGAACCGTAGCTGACCAGCCCTGCTGCGTGGATCCAGCTGGAGTCGGCTGGGCTCCACTCCACACAGCACTTGGCTGTCGCCTGCTCACTTTGAGTGGAGGATCCGGCACTTATTTTAGGCCCTTATAAATAATACATTTCGTCATCTTGATTCTTCAAGGCCTTCTTTTAAGCTACTTTTTCCTCTTTGGGAAAACCACTTTTACTCTATGAGACAGAGTTGCTCATAAATCAAGAGGAATTCCAAATGACCAAAGCCTGAGTTCCTGACTTCAGAAGTGGGCAGCCACCAAATCTGATTAGTCAAAGAAGAAGCTGGCCTCATACAAGAAAGGGTCTTATTTTAAGGAGGAAAAAGATGTTCACAACATCCCTTGAATTCCTTGGCCTCTGACCCAGAAAGTCCTAGTGTCTGAGTTTTAAATACCACACTCAACCCCTGCCTCCCTGAGAGTCCCTATAGGCTCATTATGCTCAATAAAATGCTGAGAGTTCTTACCATCTGTAAAATGGGGATAAAATGTCATGTAGAGTTGTCCAAGTGATGTATAAAATCAAGGCTCAGTGTATGAACTCCCCTTTGACACTTTTTGTCCCTTGCAACTCTCAAGACAACACATTTGTACCTTGAAAAAGTGTCATTTTCTTCCCTCTTCAAAAACACGAACAACCGAAGAAGTGTTCTCCAATTAATATGGCACAAAGAAACCCAGTAGTACAGTACAGAGAGCACTGAACATGGAATCAGACCAGGTCTTAAATCCTGGAGTTTCTACTTATCACGTGATCTTGGGCAAGTTCCTTAATCTCTCTGGCCTTCAGTGCCCTAATCAACAAACTTACTCTTTCTCAAACTTTAATGTGCATATATGAATTGCCAGAGAATACTGTTAAAATGCAGATGCTGATACAGCGGGTCTCAGGTGGAGCCTGAGGTTCTGCATTTCTAATTAGCGCCTGCTGAGGCCACTGGTTTGTGGACCACCTTTTGAGTAGAAAGGACATGAATGGTCAGGGCATGTTGTAGGTTGTGAATGGCTATGTCAGCTTAAGGTCTGACTTGATAACTGTTGTTGTTCTACCTTCAAATACAAAGAAGGCCATTCTTCTACAACTCAACTTAGATCATGTATTAATCCTTGATTCTTTATGGGTAAGCAAAATAGTGATTATTGATCTAGTAAAACAACAAGAACCATTGTCAACAAAACTACCTCCCAAAAAAGAATTACTAACCAACAAAGCACAACACCTCTCCTATCAGCTGGCTGATGCAAAAAGCAAACATAATCTATAGCCATATCACCCTGAACATACCCGATCTCACTGAAAAAACAAACATACAAACAAACAAAATCCCCAATAGAGCTTAAAACCACATCAGATTAAAGCCTTTGCAGGTAATGATGTTAACCACACCCCTCCTCAAAAGAGCACTGTTTTAAACCCAAGTGTTTATGACTAAACCTAAGTGTTGACTTAGAGTGTGAAAGCAGGTTTTGGTAGGTTGAAGAAAAAGAAATCCAAGAACATTGAGTTCCTGAGATTGGTTTGATGGGAGAGAAGGGGGGAAAATTAAGGAGAGAATTTATTTGGTTTTGGCAGTTGGCCAGTATGGGGATCCGAACTCTTGACCTTGGCACTACATGGTGGCACTCCAACCAACTGAGCTAACTGGCCAACCCTAAGGAGAAAATTTAATGGAACAGAAGAAGGAAGCCAGTGACAAGAACTGTTAAAGGGGCTTTCCTTCTTGGAACAATCCAATGCTCCAGGGCCACCTCCTTGGTGACACTTTTCTTGACAGCCACAGACAGAGCTGGTTCCTGTTATTGCCAAAGCACTAATACTCACCCCTCTACCCACCCTGGAACTGGTGCTTATCACACCATACTGAACACTCATATGGATCTCCAACCCCTTGAGGTCAGGAATCATATCTTATTTATCTCTATATTCTCATCCTGGCACAGTGCCCTGGCACTAGGCACTCAGTGAATGATGCTGATTGTATGTGTGAGATGGAAGATACAGAAGAGAAAACTTAATGACCTTTCTTCAGAGCTTATCATTCCCGGAGGTATTCATTCATATATTTATTCACTTGGTATCTTAGTCCGTTTTGTGCTGCTATAGTAGAATACCACAATGATATAGTTTGGATACATTTGTCCCCCCAAAGCCCATGTTGAAATCTGATCCCCAATGTGGCAGTGTTGGGAGGTGTTTGGATCATGGGGATGGATCCCTCATGAATAGATTAATGCCCTGGTGGGGAGGGGGATAGTGAGTGAATTCTTGCTCTATTAGTTCCTATAAGAGCTGGTTGTTTAAAGGACCCCGGCACCTCCCTCCTCCACCTCCTCTCTCTCTCTCTCTTCCTCTCACCGTACGATCTCCCTGCACTCACCAGCTGCCTACCATGAGTGGAAGCAGCCTGAGGCCTGCACTGATGCAGCTGTCCCAGAATTGTGAGCCAAATAAACCCTTTTTCTTCATACATTACCCAGTCTCAAGTATTCTGTTATAGCAACACAAAAATGGATGAATTTGTAACAAATGGAAATTAATTAGCTCACAGTTCTGAAGGAGATGGGAAGCACAATATCCAGGTGCTAGCATCTGGCAAGGACACTTCTTGATCCATGGCAGAAGGTAAGAGGGTGAGAGAGAGAGCAATGGGGGTGAACACATTCCTACAATAATAGCATTAGTCCATTCATGACCCTCATGACCTAAACACTTCTTAAAAGCCCCACCTCTTAATAATATTACAATGCCAATTAAATTTTAACATGAGTTTTAAAGGGACAAACATTCAAACCACAGCACTCAGAAAACATATATTTTCCAAGTGTGAGCACTCAGACTTTTTACCAGTTTTCAATGTATTTTCAGTCTGAGCACTGTTTCAAACTTCTTTGATTCCAAGACTATATATAAACTTAATAACATATAATATGTGTGTGTGTGTGTTTATAGAAACTTTTAGCATTTTCTAAAGTGCTTTTCTATTTTCACAGTAAATTGAATGTATAATTTTCCCATTTTGAAACAAGGAAATTGAGGTCTGGAAAAAAAATTAAGTCATCTAAGGCAGCGTCTCAAACATTAGGTAAATAAGAATCACTTGGGGCGCTTGTCAAAAACACAGATTCCTGGCCCCCACCTCCAGAGACTCTGATTCAGTAGATACAAGATGGAGCCTAGGAATCTGCACTTTAATGCTCCCCAGGTGATTCTGAGGCATATAGTCTACAGACCTGGGGCAAGATCCCCAAGCGATTAAAGCCCAGCCCAGTATGCTCCCTCAGGCAGGGTGCCTGGCCTATTCTGGAGCTCAACATGGACTGGAGGTTGTCTCGGGGCTTTGGTTCCAAACCAAGAGTCATGGGATGAGAGGCAAGTAACACATGCAGCACCTTCACAGGGCCTGGCAGGAAACCTAAAACCAGGGAAAGATGATGATAGCAGTTGCAAGATCCCATGAGTAAAACCATGAAGCCAGAATGGTGGCTTGTAAATAAACCACATTTCTGAGAACTTAAGACCTGGAAGATCAGGTTCCGGAAAAGGACCAGACCCTCTAAGCAAAAGGAACAACAAAAAATTAAAAAGAGGCTCAACTTTGAAAACAGTGAAGGTGTCTAATGTATTTACTTTGGATTTGTACTCCTTCTTTCCCACTTTCAGGTAGCTTACCAAATGGAACCCGATGGAACAATTCAGTAAAGAACAGTAACTGAAGACAGTACAAGTAGACTTTTCCCTCTCCTCTGCCTTCTACATCCAAGCCCCACGGACTGTTCTCTCTCATCAGCTCCTTGTCAGCCCATTGCCAATGCCCTAATTAAAGACTGCCTGCATTACCTTTCATCTGAACTATAAAAGCCTCCCAAAGCTGTCCCTGACTCTTGCCACTCCTCTTCCCTTAATCTACCTTCCCTAGAAAGCTTCATTAATCTTCCCAGAGCATAGATTTCATCACAGACTGTAAAAAGACCACTATACTCGAAGCCAGAAGATCTGGTTCTGGCCCTGGCTCAATCTAGCATCATCATTTACTAGTTGTCTGATTTTGGGTTAGTAATTTCCCCTTTTGGGATTCAGTCTTTACATGTGAGATGAAGTGCTGGACTGGGTCATATCCAAAGTCCTTTCCAACCCTAGGATTTTATGTCACACTCCTGCTTTAAAACTCTTAGTGACCTCTTTTTGCCTACAGAATTAAATATATAAATGACTCACCCTGGAACATCTAAGGTGATGATCTGGCCCCAACTTTTTCTTTTTTTTTTTAAAGATGACCAGTAAGGGGATCTTAACCCTTGACTTGGTGTTATCAGCACCACGTTCTCCCAAGTGAGCTAACCGGCCAGCCCTATATAGGGAGCAGAACCCATGGCCTTGGTGTTATCAGCACCACACTCCCCCAAGTGAGCCACGGGCCAGCCCCGGCCCCAACTTTTTGAAAGCATTATTCCCCTTAATCAAACTCAACTATTCCTAGTTCCCTAAATATGCCTGGTGTTTTTTGTTCCTCATTGCTTTTGCCATTATTTTATCTTAGAAAACTTTCTAAGTTTCAATGTGTATGATCCCTACATTTTTTGAGGTTCAAATCACACAAATCTCCTTTAAGGTTTTCTCTTTGTACCCCAAAATCTAAAAACAGACTCTTTCTCCCCTGACCCCTCTAGTACTTCTTAAAGGTAGTATTACAGTTCCCCTGAGCCTGGTTCACAGATTCATTTGTTGGCTCCTTGAGGGCAGGGACTGTGTGTGTCTCCTACACACTTAGCACAGGGCCCTGCACGGAAAAGGGCTGGACCAGTAACTGTTGGATAAATGCCAGAAAGCAGATGATCCCATTTTAGTTAGGTCCTGAATTTCAGTGGCAGCCAAGGCAGAAAGGGTCACACATTGAACAAATAGTTTCCAGTCCTACAAAAGAAGGAATAAAAATTCCTATTGAAGTGAAAAACTTTTTCTTGAAATCAACCCCAAGGATGCAAGCCATACAAAAAGGCACCACCAAGCTTGGCAGTGCATTGTGCATACTGCTCATGAAGGCCTGAGATAATTTTCACTGCCAATAACAGTGTGAGGCTGAGGTGCTCAACTTGGTGGCTGCAGGGTGACTGGGAGCTCCAGGAAACCACATAGTACATCCTCATGGCCACAGTGACTCGGTCTGAATTCTGAGCCCTATAGGGCTGTGATAAGAGGCAGATTTCTTACCTGTATGATATACTTAAAAGAGATTTCCTCCTCTGACTACTCCTAGCCCTGGATCTGAACCGTCTCTGCTTATTCTCTGTCCATCTGGGTTATAGTCAAGTGCGTATATGTTTTATTTCCCTGACTGGATTGTCAGTTCCTGCCCGGAAGAATGTGTATTTTGTTCATCTTCCTATTTCCCTCATGCCTAACACAAAGCCCTGCTCATAGCAGATGTCAATAAATGTTCTCTGGATGGATGCTCAAATTTAGATCAAATTAACTCAAATCCCAATTAAAATACCCACTCAGGAAGACAAGATTTAATTCACTTTTTTTTCCAACAAAAAGGACAATCTTGCTGTTTAGTATAACCTAATACATTTTCTTCACAACTCAGAGACAGACGCAGGTTCTGTTTTTAGAAGGCATATCTGAGATGCTGTAAAGTTGTGTTTCATTTTGATATTTTCTTCTGATTAAATTTAAGGCATACCAGAAATATAACTGATGCCTTGGCTTGCTCTATTTACCATCATAGAATCCTAGGATAGCAGAGTGTGAAGAGCCTTAGAGACCAACCAGGTTGTTGTACCACTGAGAGAACTGAAATTCAAGAGCTGGGATTAGAACTCAGGTTGGATGGTTGACTGGTTGGTTGCAGAGTTAATTTCTTTTCCTTGTTTATTTACTCAATAAACATCACTGAGGACATACCATGTTTCAAGTCCTGTGCTGTGTGCCAGGGATACAGAGCTGGCAAAAACAATCACTGCCATCATTAGCTCATATACTAATGGTTACTTCCTGAATCCTTGGCCCAGGACATTTTACCTTCTTCAAAGGAGCTAAATTGCCTCTTCAACAGATCTTCCTGGGGAAAAAGACCAGTATCTGTTGGACAAGAAGGGCTTGCTTTTACTGGAGCACTACACTTCCCTACAGGTCAAGAGCACCCATTCAAGGGCTACTGAACTGGACTTCCTTGAAAACCTCATACTTTTCGCCTCAGTATTGCCCCCTTCAAATTCACACAACCATGACCACACTCAGAAATATGTTCCTACAGACTGAATTGTTATTTCTCCCTGCATGCCAATGGCCAGTCTCCCTTCAATAGCAGGGACACTGGGTTCTTTCTCACCCTTCTCTGCCATGTCCTACACAACGTAGGCAATGTATAGTTGTGGCTAATGAGACAATCCTTCTAGGAAGGGTTTGGTCCTAGAACTCTTCTCTCTTTGAACTCATCCACAGACTCAACTTCTTTTGGGAACGGCAAATAGGCCTCATCCTCTGCCGATCATAGTTGACCAGAAGTGACTACCTGGAGAGATGTGTTGAGAATGTTTCTGGGGCTGTATCCAGACTCAGTAGAAAATGGGGATTGGATTGGTTAGCATTCTTTTTGGAGGGGTTGGGGGGTGGGGTAGGGGTGGCAGCTGGCCAGTAAGGGGATCCGAACCAAGATTGATTGGATAGCATTCCATGGGGTGGCTAAGTGCTTTCTATCAACCAGACCCTGGCTTTTAGACCTCTATTCATCCCTGGATGCCTAAAGGATCAAGTCCAACGCCTTCAACATACCACACAAGGCCCTTCATAGTGCAGTCAATAACCTTACACACCAGCTCGTGTCTCCCCAACACACTGAGCTGTTTTCTATTTCTTGAACACACTCCTTTCTTTCGGGATTCCGGGTCTTTACAAATGCTATTCCTTTGTCCTGAATACTCTCTCACCTAATACCCTCCTGAGACCCGGTTTCTCTGTAAAGAATTCCTTTACTTCCCCTATGAAAATTTAGTCCTCTCCTTTAAGTTTCCACCTTCTTTGTGTTCTCATTTGCCATTATACTGATTCACTGAGAATCATCCGTCTATATGTGTACCTCCGCCAAGAGATGGGTTCTATCTTATTCACCACCAGCAGAACACCAGCCACAGATAAGGCACTTACTATGAATAAATTCTTTGAAAAAGCTCTCCCCTTTTCACTTTTCCATGCTGTCTTTTAGAGGTACAAGAACTATCTACAATCTCTCATATTTATAGAGGTACATCTTGGGCTGGCCTGTGGCTCACTCGGGAGAGTGTGGTGCTGATAATACCAAGGCCATGGGTTTGGATCCCATATAGGGATGGCTGGTTAGCTCACTGGGAGAGCGTGGTGCTGACAACACCAAGTCAAGGGTTAAGATCCCCTTACCAGTCATCTTTAAAAAAAAAAAAAATACACACACACACACACAGGTACATCTTGGGAGTCAGGTCTGTCAACTCTCAAGTCCACCCACTGCCAGGAGATGACCTCCCTCTCTTCCTCACTATCCCTCCCCCACTTCCCCCAGTTTAGGAACTGAAAATAGGTATCACTTTGATCTACGTTAATTGGGTATTGACTAGACTGAGCAGAATGGATTATTTAATCTAATCCTTCATCAAGCCCTGTTGTCCTACTTCAACATAATTACAAATTTATGTGCTTCTCTATCTCCACTGTCATAACCTAGTCCAGGCCATTGTCAACTCTCCTGTACTGTTACAACAGCCTCCAAACTGGTATCTCTGCTTCCCTTTTTATATCTTACAACCCATTCTCCACTTAGCCACCTCAGGTTTTAAAAATGTCAATTCCCTGTTTATAACCTTTCAGTGGCTCCCCACTGACTCTAGAATAAATCCAAATTCCTCTGTGGCCTCCAGGGCCCAGGTCATCTAGATCTGTTTATCTATGACCTTATCACCATTCTCTCTATGTCATACTGTGTTGCAGCCATGTGGTCTCCATTTTACTCTATGAAAAGATGAGCCCTTTCCACCTCTTGGTCTTTTTTCTCATTGCTCCCTCTGTCTGGAATGCTCTTGCCCTAGCTTTTTTTTTTTTAACTTAAAAAATTTTTTATTTACATTTTTGTTTTTCTTTTCTTCAAAAGGCAGATAATGATTGTTGATCTACAGTTGTTGTGTTGTGCACTCCCTGAAGGGGAAGAGTTGGAAGTTGCGAAGGTGCTCTGAGAATGCTTTCAACTGCATGAAGGAGGGGCTAGATATGCTCACTAGAGAAAGCATCCCAGGCCTCTCCTCCTACCTACCTCAGCCTTTCCCAGCTCAAGTCTGTGGTATTGAGACTCATTCCATGAACTTCTCCAGCTTGTCAGAGACATTCTGGGACTCCTCCTGTAGCCTCAGGTTGTCCTCTTGCAAGTGCTGAACTTCAGCCAGAAGGTGGGTTCTCTCTTCTTTTTCCTTCTTCAAATCTTCTTGAAGCACCTTCAGCATACCTTCCAGCTGGTCCACTTTAGAAGCCAGACTCGGGCCGGCCTGTGGCTCACTTGGGAGAGTGTGGTGCTGATAACACCAAGGCCACAGGTTCGGATCCTATATAGGGATGGCTGGTTCGCTCACTGGCTGAGTGCGGTGCTGACAACACCAAGTCAAGGGTTAGGATCCCCTTACTGGCCATCTTTAAAAATAAATAAATAAATAAATAATAGAAGCCAGAGTGGGAGAGGAATTTTTACTGCTGCTCTAAAACTTCATTTGGGCAGAGCCTGATTCTCAAGCTGATCACTGTTGGATGTGGCACTCAAGGAGTGATGTTTTTCATCACCAGCAGCAAAAAACGAAGCTCTCTGGACCTCACAGGCTTTGGCAGCATCTACCAAGTTGGGCCAATCCAAATCTACAGCAGCATCAGGCAGGGGCATCAAGCCAGGGTTGGGCATGGGTTGCCTTACCTTTTCGTCTGAGATCTGCTATGGTTTGAAGGTGTTCCCCCAAAAGCATGTGTTGGAAACCTAATCCCCAATGCAATGGTGTTGGGATGTGAGGCCTAATGGGAGGTGTTTAGGTCACAAGGGCACCACTCTCATAAATGGATTAATGCCATTATAAAAGGGCTTGAGGCTGTGAGTTCAATCTTTTATTCTCTCTTGCCTTCTCTTTGTCGTTCCACTATGGAATGATGTAGCAAGAAGGCCCTTGCAAGATTCTGGCTCCTTAATAGTGGACTTCCTAGCCTCTAGAACTGTTAGAAAATAAATTCCTGTTCATTATAAATTACCCAGCCTCTGGAATTCTGTTACAGTAGCGCAAAACAGACTAAGAAAAGATCTCTGCTCAAAATGTCACAGCTTCAAGGAGTCCTTCCCTGAACATCCTATACGAAGTGCACAAAACATCTCCCAGTTACTCTCTATCCCAGAGTCCTATTTATTTCTTTTGTAGTACTTAAAATATGAAATTATCTTACTGATTTGCTTGTTTATATTTTTGTTATCTACCTCTCACATTAGAATGTGAATTCCATGAAATTTCCATGAAAGACAAACCTGTATGTCCCCTTCACAGCCACTTCCAGTATCTAACACTGGGTCTGGCTGAGGGTAAGTGCTAAATAAATAAATATTTATTGAAAGCCAAATGAATAAATTTATGAGGATACTCAAAGATGGGGCTCTTATCTTCTCCCCACGATCTACTGCATACCCCTCTTAAACATTAAATAATAGGTAAGCTTCAGAGCATGACACTCGAAGACAGAAGACCTAAGACCTGGGTTCCAGATCACTTCCAAATATGGCCTCTCATTAAACACAACATAACAACATGTAAGAGTCTAGGCAAAATGACAAAATAAGGGAAACAATCTGTATTTGCTTTAAAGTCAGGAAAGGGAAGAGCCCTGTGGCTGGAGAGGCCAGGGTAGGCTTTAGCGGTCAAGAACATAGCCCTGGGGCAAATGTCAGGGGTGTGATACAGCCTGCCAGGGAAGGATGATATTTCCTGAACTGGCATAAGACTAAACGGGCAGTATCTGACAGAGAGCTCAGATCAGAGACCTGAAGTGGCCTCTGGGAGGTGGGGGTGAGTGGGATGGAGAAAGCTATTGAGAGGACTAAGCATGACCTCAGCTTCTAAATGTATTCAGTGGGTTGAAGTGGAAAGACCACTAGATCAGGAGTCAGAGTGGGAACTAGAAAAAAAAAATACTGACTGAGCACCTCCTCTACTCCAGGCTCTGTGCTGGGCAGTTTACATACATTACCTCATTCAGTCTTTAGCATCACCATCCCAGGGAGATAGTAACATTCTCATTTTATAGAAAAACTGTGCCTCAGACAGAAAAAGTTACTTAGGGCTCTGAATTTCAGGATGTTTATCTTCAAAACAGCTAATAATGAAACCCCTCTCACAGGTCTAGTGTGAGAATGCAGTAAGATACAGTGTAGAGCACCTGGCACCATACCAGGTCCTCTGTAAATTTTACTGTTATTATTATTAATAGCCACTTATAATATTAATAACTATCTTGCACAAGGCCACCCAGCTCATGAATGCCATAGGTGGGATGCAAATGTTGGATGGTATTTTAAATATGTCAGGCTGCCCCTTAGAAGAGCAGGATGTGTAAAACAGCTGTGCCCATAATTAGTTGTGCAACTTCAGAAAAACTATTGCTCCTTGCAGAGCCATCTTCTCTTAATCTGAATAAAGGGGCCAAGAACCCTGCCCTACAGGGCCTGCAGGGATGATGGGTGGATAAATTAACTGGTAAACAAGAATCTGCATTGTGTATACACATGGGAACTGTGACAACTATGATGGATATCCTGAACAGGGACAAGTGTCTTCGGGTTGGCATAATTCAAGTGTGCTAGATGGTGACATATAAAGCCAGAGCCTTGCCTGAAGTGTTGAGGATTTTGCAGGTAGTAAGTGGCCTCAAGTTAATAGTGACTGGGCCAGCCCCAGCAAATGGCCAGTCTATACCTTGTTAATGCTCCCCTGGAAAATAAAAACAGTGTGAACATCTTCTAAGATGCTATCAGAAACACACTTCAGGATTTTATCCAACACATTATTAGAAAAATAATTCCTCATAAAATCATCTTTAGCAAAGAGCTGGCATGGGTAAAGGATATAGCTAAAATTCTTCTGGGGGTCAGACTGCAAGCAACACGCCACCCTCGGCACCTGAAAGGATTTCTGTGTAATGAAGACTGAGTTCTTTAGGGAAACTTAAGCCACGTGATCTGTTTGCTGAGCGGGTGTCAGTCCTTAGGCAGAAACAGGATAGTGTGTCTCAGCCCACTACAGGCTTCCAGTGAGATGACACATGCCCTGCATTTGTGCTCTGGGGAGAAACGAATGTTCTCTCTGTGTAAAGCACGTGGACCCAAGCCATGCACACATACCACAGAGCTGCCAGCTGATCAGAGGTACCACAGGCTTCTCGTCTCTTTACATCCTGAGGTGCTGGCTGCTAGCCTTAACTCATTTGACCCTCATATACACAAAAACTTGCAAGGTATTATGAATCTGATTTTACAGAAGGAGGGTCAGAGAGCAACTTGCCCAGTCACATAGAACTAGGAGAAGAGAAGCTGGGATTTAGCCTAGGTCCATCAAACTTCAAGGACACATCATTCCTTAGCAGATTTACCTAAGGCAGACTTACTTTTCAAGATGAAAAGCAAAGCCAATAATCAGAGAATCTTAGAGCTGCCATTCTCAGTCCACCATCCCACTCTGGAGGGGAGTCCCTCTGTCCAGTTTACACATGGTGATCCAGCCTCTGCGGGAACACCCGTCCTAACAGGGTCTCACCATCTGCTCCAGTAATAGAACTTTTTTGTTTCACAGGCACAGGGAATGCCAGCTTCCCCTGGTGCCTAAATTGGCATAAATATTCCCCCTCCTCACTGCACTGCATTTTAAATGTACTAGAGGATTTTAAAAATGATACCATGCTCCCTTTTGTGATGGTAATCACTGAACTCATGTGGCTCATGAGTTTAGATTTTCACAAGGCAAATGTTCTTACAGCATGCATCTATTTCACATGGGTATTCACAGATCCTATCACATGGTGCCACGGATAGATGAGTCACTCTACCCACACCCCCTCCCTGCCCGCCAGTCCACCTCTCCTCAGACTTTCTACAGGAGGACACAAAGCCTGCTCTGACACTTCAGCCTGCTCTGACACTTCTCCTACCCTTACCGGCTCACCTAGACAAAAAGAGATGCTTTCAGGCAACAAACCAGAAAACATGGCATGGGGGAGGGGGATACAAACTGCCCAGCTGGGCCCTGTTCAAAGTGGAGAACTGGCATTGATGTAGTTACTATCTAGGGAGACCCTGCAAAAGAGAGGCCCTCACAGACAGACAAGGAGTCGCAACTGCAGAGAGAACCCAACAAACCAACCCTCTGAACTCAAGGACATGTCCCCTTGATAAAAGTCAGCAGCTCAGTATCCTGAAGATTTAGTATTCAGAGAAAGGGCAGCATCCTGCTTGGTTTCTCTAAGATCATAAGAATAGCTGTGTCAGATCAGTTCTGGGGATGTCACTTCGCAAAGAATCAGGGGTTCTTCCTGACTTGACATTGTGCCTGCCACATAGCAGACATATATTAATAGCAAATATTTTAATTAATAAGTGAATAAAGAAATGAATAAAAGCACACACATCAAACACAAATATCTCATCCACAAATTTGGAAAAATCATCTCAAATAACATGCATCAGTATCTAAATTGTTTCCCTTAAAGAAGCAGACTCTCTCCCCAGACAGTTCATACCCCTCCTTAGGCTGGTTTCTTCCATGGCATCCCTTTTCAGGATATTCTGGTAAGGAAACAGAACCATGAGGGGTGGGAAGTAAACCAGGAGTCCTCAGACCAACTGCAATAAACAAGCCTCATCCCCAGAGAGGCTGGATGTGGGTCAGACTGCCCAAAGGCATCTCAAGGCACAAAACAGCTATCCTTGGTGGCCTTGGGCACAAAACAGCTATACTTGGATTTCTAAAAGGTATCTCAAGTGCAGTGTATTCAAATTCACATCAAGATCTTTCTGCCTAAAACTGGTCACCATCTACCCTTCAATCCCCTCTCCCCTTTTATTAGCTTTGTGAATGGCAGGGCCAAAATCCACTCATGCATCCAGTAACCTTGGGATTGTCCTTCATACTTTCTCTTTCCTTATAGCTATATCCAACCCATCATCAAGTCCTGACAACTTTACCTCCTAAATATCTCAAATCATATTTTCCTTCTTATCTCTGCTGTCATTACTCTAGCCCTATCTAGCACTATTTCTTACTGGGACTAATGCAAAAGCCTCCTGACTGGTTTCCACAAACCCACTCTTGAACCCTCCATCCATTCTCAAGGCCATTGTTGGAGGGACCTCTTGTAAAGACCAAATTGAGCATAGTGTTCTCCACATGTGTAACACACACATACCCACCTCTGCTCAAAATCCTTCAAGGGCTTCCAAGAGCTCAGAATAAAGAGAAAAAATTCCTTAACAAGGCCTTCCTCTCCAGCCCCTTCTAGGTACTCAAGTCATACTGACCTTCTCAGTTCTTTGAAAGCACTAAGCGGCCTCTCGCCACAGGGGCAATATTGGTCCATATGCTTAGAAAGTTTTTCTCCCACCCTACCCATTTCCTTCACTTAATGGACTCCTAGAGATCCTTCAGATCTCAGCAAAGCTATCCTTGATCACCTAAAGTAAGTCAGGACTTACTTTATGCACTCATGACACCTTGCTCCTTTCTTCCATAGCATTTATCCTAGTTTTTAATTATACATGACTGGTGCAATTATTTTAATAGTGTGATTCCCTCCATAAGATTGTAACCTCCTTGAGGGCAGGGATCATGATTGTCTTATCATCATAGTAGCTCCAGCTTTTAGCACAAAGCCTAACACATAGCAGGTAGTCAATAAAAATCTCTTGAATGAATAAATAAAACACAGCTCTTCTCTGAGTTTATTCCAACCAGTCATACCAGGTCTCTTTCTAGTACCATTCCTGAGGTTCTCTGGAGTCTGCCTTAGACTAACAGAAACTGTTGATTTTTTTGGCACCTCTCCTCTTCTCTCTAGTATCCACGATAGTGGTCTATCTTGTATAGATGAAGAGATCACAGCATTGCCATTATTGCCATCATCATTACCACAGTTATATTTATTGAGGATTTTTACCTCAATACCATGCAAATGGTATTCACTTAATCCTCATAGTACTGTGAGGTATTTTGCTGATAAACAGAGACAGAAGACTTGCTAAAATATGGTGGGGCCAGGATGTGAACCTTGTTTGAACTCTAAAGTCTATAGTCTTTATTTATTTATTTATTTAAAAAGACTACAGACAATCACCACCTAGTGTCCTATAGAATGAGCTAATACTTACTCATAATG
Source organism: Cynocephalus volans (assembly GCF_027409185.1). Taxonomy (NCBI): domain Eukaryota; kingdom Metazoa; phylum Chordata; class Mammalia; order Dermoptera; family Cynocephalidae; genus Cynocephalus; species Cynocephalus volans. The sequence continues at coordinate 117,728,988 of NC_084463.1, forward strand.
ACGTCAAGCAGATTAGTCACTTGGTAAAAGGTGGCTGTTATTATTATTGTGGTGCTGGAGGCATTATGGGGAGGGACAACAATTTACCATTTTGCCCAGAGAGAACTAATCTGGCTGCCCTTCTGGGTCTGGAACAGCTGGACTTGGTTTGAAAGAGAGACTTTTATGAAAACCAGCATGCTGAGTCAGTTCCAACACACAGTGTGTGAAGGGTGTTGATATGCTAACAAAATCAATGCAAACATCTCTAGCCCTGGGAACTAACCATTCAAAATAAACTTGGGTTTCTCCTGGCAAGCCCAGAATCAGGCCTGTATGGGGAACCCAAACCTACAATCATTCCTTGAATTTCTTTTGTTATTTCTCTTTCTACCTCCCTATAGCACACAGTAACAGAGAGAATACACCACATTTGGAGTCAGGAGATTCTAAGTCTGAATTCTGATTTTGCCTAGGGTTGAGCCAAGTGGGAATTCACCAAAGTGCCTGGATCTCAGTCAGAGCCTCAATGTCCCAGGAAGCCAGGAGATGACAACAGATCATATTGTCATCCTCTGTGGCCTTGCTTGGGGATGATCCATTCTTCTGAGTCTCCTTCCCTCCTTTTCCTCTCATTCACCATTGAGCATACAAAGGAAAAAAAAGAAGCTAAAATATTTGAGTTCCTACTTTATGTCAAACACTTTACATCCATATTCTCATGTGGTAAGTCAATGCTAACAACAATCTTGAGCAACAGGTGATATTATCCTTACTTTACAATCAAAGGAATTGCAGTTCAGAGAGATTAAATCCCTTGAGATAAATCACCACATCATAAGAGGTGGAGCTGAGATTCAAACTCTGTTTAGTTAGGTTCCCAAATCTGTGATCTTTCCATTTACCGTATCAGAAGAGATTTATAATGACTGAACCTGCCGGAAAAATTATGGAAATTACTTGGATGTGTATAAGTGGTAGTGAAGCCATGGAAGCCCATTCCCTCTTTCCTTCCCCCTCTGCTGACTGAGTACTTCCAGGATGCCAGACATTGCACTGGATGCAGAGACGGGTTAAGATATGTCCCCCACTCCTGAAAAGTTCACGGGGGAGGGGCGCATGCTCTCTAGGAAAAAAGGACAAGAAAAAATCAGGAAACTCAGCGAGAGAGAGAAAAGACAGAGGATCCTAAAGCATCAGAACCAGAGGGGTTTTTGGAAGAAGATAACTACTCAAAACTTGGCTGCTTCACCTGGAATCACCTAGAGGATTATTAGAACTAAAAATTTCCAAGCACCCAATTCCCAATTCCACAGATCTGGAAGTGGGCCCAGGAATATGTACATTTAACAATGAATCCAAGTGATTTGAACTGGAACTGATTCATAGGCCAAGTGACTAAAACCAGTGACCAAGCCCCTTCACTTTGCAGCTCTGAGAGCAGAAGGGCAGAAAAGGGAAATGATTAGCCCAAGGACACACACAGAGTCAGTATTTCAGACTCAGGCATTCAGCCCACAGTCAAATGACTTGAGGTCATTTTTTAGAAATTAGAATGATTTTGGCCGGCCCGTGGCTCACTCGGGAGAGTGCGGTGCTGAGAACACCAAGGCCCCGGGTTCGGATCCCATATACGGATGGCTGGTTCGCTCACTGGCTGAGCGTGGTGCTCTCAACACCAAGTCAAGGGTTAAGATCCCCTTACCGGTCATCTTTAAAAAAATAAATAAATAAAATAAAAAAATAATAAAATAATAAAATAAAATAAAAAAAGAAATTAGAATGATTTTAATTTTACACATTAAATATACATTTATAAGTGCATATATGACGTACTTTATGTAGACAGATTATGTAGCTCTTTAAGGACAACATTATATGTCTACTAGAAAATAATTTTTTACAAAAGTAAAGCATGAAAATAAATCAACTTAGGAGAATAAAATTATACCTGGATAAACAGAATGAATACAGGTTTTCATAATCAAGAAAAGTATTTTCACAGGGCCGGCCCGTGGCTCGCTTGGGAGAGTGTGGTGCTGATAACACCAAGGCCATGGGTTTGGATCCCTATACAGGGATGGCTGGTTAGCTCACTTGGGAGAGCGTGGTACTGACAACACCAAGTCAAGGGTTAGGATCCCCTTGCCACGCATCTTAAAAAAAAAAAAAGAAAGAAAAGGTAAGTATTGTCTCTTCTGTCTCTGACCACCTCTTTCCTAGGTGATTACTACAGGGCAGAAAACTTTATTAATTAATCAAGGACAGTGCTTCAAGGTGCTGGTTCCTAGACTGCGATGGAGAGAAGAAAAGATGAACAGACAAATGGGCACTTTGGTATTTGCTAAAGCCTTGTTATACTCACAGCATTTTCCTCCACCCAGAGTAGAGATGTTCTGGTCAATGAAAAACTGATGGGCCTCCTGCTGCCAGCTTCTCTGTAGTGAACTTAATCCCCTTGCATCACAAGACCATCGGAAAGGTCCTCTGTCCTTCCAGCTTTAGATTCCTTTCATTGGCTATATGTTGGAGACAGCCAAGGGCCAGCAGTATAGAGAGGCTCTGAGCCAACAAGAGGAGGCAGGCCCTTCTGCAGGTCCTTTGTGAGCTCACCAAGCAGCTTCTCATCAGCCACCTCCACTGGGTGCCCTTCTTTTATGGTTTCACTGTGGTCTGCCCTGACTCTGCTTGTTTGAGAACTTTACTGGCAAACTCCACAAGTTCTGCTTCAACTTCATGTCCATTTTTTTTTGGCAGTCTTGACATAACCAATTTCAGTCTTTACCTTCTGGGGCTCAGCTATCAGAGCCTACTCCTTCCTCTTCTACTCTCAGGCCATAGGCTTTGGGGCTGGTAAGGGAACCCAGAAGCAGTGGTTAAAGTTGTAGGCAGGGAGACTCAAAAGAGTTCATTGTTAGAGCAGCCAAACGGAGAAAGAGTCTCAAGGAGAGTCTAAATCAGCAGTGCTAAGTGAGGAAGAAGCCTCACGAAGACCGGAGGTGAGACTTGGGCTTGGCTGACTGGTCTCCCCATCCTGGCTGTCACTAATATACTGAGCAAGTCACATCTTTCTTTTAGCCTTATTCTTCCCATTGGTAAGTGAAGAAATTAAATTAGTTTGTTCCATGGTTCCCATCCAGATTCTGTAATTCGAGGTTTTCATTTTTTTCTTTGGCACTGGATACAAATGACTAAGATTAACACTATGACTCAATAATAAATGTTTATCATCCAAAAACCACAGATTCTGAAATCTTAGAACTAGAAGAAACTGACTAATCCAATTCTCTTTCCTACTCATTTGATGACAAGAAAACTGAGGTCCAGAGAAGGACTGTAAGTTCTGTGAGGGCAGGAACCATCTTGTTCATTGCATGCCTGCACATTTTCAAAAATGTTTGTTGAAGGAATGAATGAACAAATAATCTCTCTCCAACATCATACAGCCTGAGGGCAGAGAAAATATCCTCACTCCTTGCTTGGAGGTAGAGAGCGGATAAGACAGAAGTCTCAGGCTGCTTCTGGCCCCTGAAGGGATGGTGCTCTCCAGCTGGAGAGTCAGACAGAGCCAGGAACAAATTCTCAAGGATGTTAGTGCCAGCGGCGCTTGGCCACAAAGTGGGCTTCTACTACAATCCTCCATGCTGTGCATAATGAATCATGATATATCAATTACTATATTCTGTTAACAAGCTTGTGCCGCTCGTGCATCACCAATGAGTGCCCTGCAATTTGCAACAGATATGTAGTTAGTATATGGCAGGGCAAGTGGGACAGAGGATTTTGAGATACTTCAGGCCCTGGGAAATCAGGTGGTTGGTTTGTTTTTGGCAACTACTAGCCTCAATGATCAGGCAGCAGTATGTAGGGATGTACTCTTTCCTTTCTGGGGAAAGGGTCTGTGTTCTGGGTACTCTTTCCTGTCCTGACTCAGAAAAGTCCAGATGGAGAAAACCATCTTTGTGCTCTTTTTTTTTCTGAAGTACTGAACAAAATGGGGAACAAAATGGGGTAGAGGCAGAATGGTAATTAAAAAATCACCTCCAGTATGGTTTGATGGACAGGTCATCTGGCCATCAGCACTGTAGTCTCACACAAGATTTAAAATTTGGCTCCAATACACAGAAACTGTGATCTTGAGTGAGTCTCTTAATTTTTGCATATCCATTTCCATATCAGCAAAACTGGGATAATAATACCTACCATGCAAAGGTATTACAAGGATTAAATGAGATAATGTATATCAAACCCAGAATAGTGACTAGCATGTAGCAGGTTTACAATACATGAGTCTCCTACCATGTTAGAGATGTTTTCTAAAGGGATTCCTACCTCTTGAGGAAGACTGGGGCCAAGACTTTAGCCAAGCTCAGACAAGAGCCTCTGTGCCTTAGATGTGTGTGTGTCTCCTTCTGCCCCTCCCACTAGAATGGCTCTACAGTGATGATTACAACCATAGTCACATGAGGATGTCAGATTTGCCTTCCTCACCTCCACACTGGCTGCGTGAGAAGAAGTGAGCAAGCCTCTCTGTGAGAGGGGAGGCTGTTCATTTCTCAGGCAGTACCACTGCAGCTCCTGACCTACTTTTTCACTAAAAATAGCCCTTCTTAGGTCACTGTCGCAAATTGAATTCCAGTGCTTCACTGCACCCTGTAAGCAGGTGGGTGGGCGCCAGAGCACATTTGATGAGACAGAGCCTCCACTTGCGTGGTGCATTGCTGCCCACCAAAGCTGCTGATCCTACACGTCTGAGCAGAGGGCAGAGACTGTCTGCACACAACATGGACTTACCTGGCCCTGTTGGGATGCCTTCGTTTGGGGAGGGAGGGGCAGTGAGGGAGATTCAAGTTCCAGCTTTGTCTGACAGATCTATATTGAAATATGGGATTGACTGCATTCTTATTATTTGACCTTGGGAATGTCACAACTTTTCTTTGCCTCAGTTTTCTCATCTGTAAAATGTAGATTATAAAACTGAGCTAAAAGCATTGTTGTACAGATAAAAAATACTGTAAATAAAGCAGTCCTTGGCACAGAAGAGGTACTCAATAATAATGTAGCTAGTACAGTTAGTCTCCATTGTCTAGCCTATTGCTCCACAATGCCCTCTTGCTGAAGCCTCTTAAAGCAGGGGTAGCAAAACAAAGGAGACCAATCTAAGAACTAGACAGATTTTAAGTTGAATAGGCCTTAGAGGTACTTAGGTGAAAGGTTGTCAAACATAGCTGAGAATCCCAATAACCATGGTGGCTTGTTAACAATATTGATTCCAGGGCCGGCTTGTGGCTCACTTGGGAGAGTACGGTACTGATAACAGCAAGGCCAAGGGTTTGGATCCTATATAGGGATGGCCGATTGGCTCACTGGCTGAGAGTGGTGCTGACAACACCAAGCCAAGGGTTGAGATCCCCTTACTAGTCATCTTAAAAAAAAAAAAAAACTGATTCCAGGTCCTTCCACTGGAGATTGGGATTCAAGAAACCTGTCTGGAGGCCAGAAAATCTGTATTTCAATAATCTTTCTAGGTGGTTCTGATGTACTGCCAGGTTTGAGAACCTTTGAGCTAGACCAGTCACCTCATGAAAATAAATGGATGAATGAATTACTATTATTTTTCTTCCACTATGAGCATAAAGCATGGTTATTATAAATATGCAGGAAACATGGAAAAGAAAAAAATAAAAGTGAAAATTCAATCAACATGTACTGAGTGCCGACTAAATACCAGACCCTTTGCCAAGTACTGGGAATTTGTCAATTATGATGTTCTGACCTTCAAGGAGTGCCCAGTCTATGTGCAGAGAAAGAAATAGGCAAGAAGACTACAACATAGTACACATGTGTTAAAGCTAAATTACAAAATGTACAGGAACAGGGATGAAGGAGAAATTGATTCCACCTAGGAAATCAGAGAAATCTATAGAACGGGACCAGAAAAAGAGCAGTTATTCAACCACGGGACAAAGGAGGAAAGAACATTTCAGGAGGAAGGAACAGAACATACCAAAACATACAGGCGTGAAAGATGTTTGTTAGAAAAATGCCCTAAGGTCACCGTAGTGAGGTCACCATATACAGTAAATAGTAGTGGAACAGAGACAGCTGGTGTGAACAGCTGAGGCCAGATCATGAAGGGTCTGGGTAACATCAACAAAGCTGCGTATATTGGGAAGTATGATTCTTTCCAGTGCTTTTTATATACATGGCTTTTTGTTTTCATTTTTACATGAGCAATGCTGTTACTTTTACTTAGTAAACACTACAAACTAGTCAAGCAGATGGGCCATAATTTATCCAGTCCCAAATGCTGGACATTTAGGTAGCTCCTAATTTTCTTAAATTATAAAAACACTACCATGAACATCTTTGCTATGGTTCCAATGTGTCCCCCAAATTTCATGTGTTGGAAACTTAATTCCCAAATTCATGTTGATTGAAGGTAGGGCCTTTGGGAATTAATAAGTATTAGATAAGGTCATTGGGGTGAAGTCCCCGTGATAGATTGGTGGCTTTATAAGTAGAGGAGAGACCTCGGCTGACAGACACACACACTTGCTCCTTCTCATCCTGTGATGCCTTCTGTGATGCAGCATGAGGCCCTCACCAGAAGCTAACCACATGCAGCTGCCCCATCTTGGACTTTTCAGCTTCCAGAACTGTAAGCCAAAATAAACCTCTTTTCTTTATAAATTACCCAGTCTCAGGTATTCTGTTACAGCAACAGAAAATGCACTAAGACAATCTTTAACCATAAAGCTTTTTCTGTATTTAAGATCTTTCCTTAGGAGGGAATTCCAGGATATGAATTAATAAATGAAAGCAAATGTACATTTTAAGGCTCTTGATAATAGCTCCAAAGGGTTTCCAAAATGGCCTGTTTTTATAAATGAGTAGGCCCAAAGAGGTTGCATGTCTTGTCCAAATCACACTGTTGAAAAGGGGTGGAACCAAGAGCAATATCCAGGTCTCCTAACTCCCAGTCCAGTGCTCTTTCTTCTGTACCACATTGCCTTCCTTTCAAGCTGGATGGAGTAAGATCTATTCAGCCAATGCCTCTGATCACTTCTAACTCTATTAGTTAGTAATGTACATAGGATAGGTAGGAGATAAGAGTAATATATGTGTGTTTACATGCATACATGAAACTCTATATATGAGTCTATATTTCCATCCTTACCACGTATTCTCCCCTACCAACGAAAATTTCTGTTTTAGCCAAGCTGAGCACATCTTACACTGTCTTACCTCCACACCTTTAATCCTACATGAAATGTCTCCTGTTCTTCTATTCAAACTCTATGCATATTTAAAAAAGACTGACCTACATGATCCAAAAAAGCATTACCAGACTGGGAATTTACTATCAATAACATCCATAAATGATACTTGTATTAGTTCATTTCTGTTCTTTGTAACAGAATACTCGAAACTGGGTGATATATATAGAGAAATTTATTTCTTACATAAATAAATAAATTATTATTCAGAGGCTGGGAAGTCCAAAGTCCAGGGAACACATCTGGTGAGGGCCTTCTTCAAAGCAAGGTATCACATGGTAAATAATGATTGAGCAAGAGAGAGCTAATCTTGTCACTTGCTCTCCTTTTAAAGGCTCAGAACCACACCCTTTACTATCCATTAATCCATTCAGCAGGGTAAAGTCCTCACAATCTAATTACCTCTTGAAGGCCCCACCTTTCAATTACCATAATAGGATTTCCCGTCCTCCTAACACTGTTACAGTGGCGATTAAGTTACCAATACATAAACCTTTGGGGGGCACATTTAACCCATAGTAATACTTATCTAATTGCTTTGTAAAACCTCTTGTATTGATACAAAATTATTTAAGTTTTACTGTCAGAATAAAAGTTGTCTCGGGCCGGCCGGTGGCTCACTCGGGAGAGTGCGGTGCTAATAACACCAAGGCCCCGGGTTCGGATCCCATATACGGATGGCCGGTTCGCTCACTGGGTGAGCGTGGTGCTGACCACACCAAGTCAAGGGTTAAGATCCCCTTACCGGTCATCTTTAAAAAAAAAAAAAAAAAAAAAAAGAATAAAAGTTGTCTCAGACTTCTGTTGTTAGAAACAGATAAAATAAACCTCCCACTTCCCCAAAGTTAATGAGAATTGATTTACTGCAAAAAAGGCACTTTTAGAATTTCATGGGCTCAAGATGGATAAGTCCAATCCCCTGTATCTTCTATATCTACAGTAGCAGGCATCTTGGTAGGTCAGGAAGAGCACTGTACTAGGAGACAGAATAACCCAAGCAATGAAAATATCATTATTCCCTTAGGGCCGGTGTGATGCTGACAACACCAAGTCAAGGGTTAAGATACCTTTACTGGTCATCTTTAAAAAAAAAAAGAAAAGAAAAGATCATTATACCCATTATACAGATGAGGAAATCTTGGGACCTGAGAGATTAAGTAAACTTGCTCAAAGTCAACACCATCTGTTAAGTGGCAAAACCAGGATTTTAAACCCAGGTATGGATGACTAAAAAATCTGTTTTTTCCTGCCTTACTATACTATGTCTCAGCAAATGTCATCTCAGTTCTAGCTCTGCTGCTATCAAGATATATGATCCCCAACAGGACATTCATGCTCCCTGAATCCTAGCATCCTCACTTGTGAGATGAGGATAATTATCTTCTCATCCCGCTACTCACTCCCAATACACACATACACATAGGGCTGTTGCCATAATTAAATGATATAATGGGTGTAAAAAACCCAGACAGACATACAGGTTGTTATTAGAGTCCTGAATGTCATGACTTATCATTCTGATGATGACTGAACACACTGACAAGATTCTTTGTCATTTAAGGAGGATTTAATTATGCTCACTACACAGCCCCTTCTAGCATCAGAAAGTTAATGAATGGCTGCAGTGCATTTCATAATGACTTTCGGTAAGACCTGAAACCAAGAGGTTAATCTGAGAAGATCCATTAACCAAAATGCTGCATTTGTGGAGCACTCTGGGGAATTATGATTCCCCGGGATATTTTTCTGCTCCATCATTTTAACGTATGCATTTGTACACACGCTCGCACACACGCATATGTTTCACTAGCAGCCTGTTTCTAGAGAGCAGGATTCAGTAGAAGGGAGGCTGGGCTTGGATTCCACCACAAGGGGGCCACTTATAAATGATTTTGGCACGTATTCCAGTTTCCATGGGCTTTTAGTGAAATGTCAGGAGACATGGCTGAGGTGACAGGAGACCTAGACTGTAGTTCAGATTCTGCTGCTTACTAGTTAAATAACACTGGTGCAAAAATGCTTGACCTCTCAGCCCTGGTTTTCTTTTACATAAAATAGGGATAATTCCTACCTTAGACTAATTAGTTAACTTCCCTGGGCCAGTATTTCCTCTGCAATAAAACTGGTGTCACAATTACTATGTGCATGTACTTACTGCATTCCACCTCCCTGCTGAGGGCTTTACATGCATTCTTTCCCTCATCCTTACGGTTGCGTAAGATGGGTACTATAATCTCCAATTGATAGGGGAAGAAACCTATGCTCAGAGTTCAGTAAATTGCCCCAAGTCACACAGCTGTAAAATTACAGAGTTAGGATTCAAACCCTGGTCTCTCTGGTTTGAAATCCTGTGCTCTTAACCACTAAACCATATTACTGCCTACCAGAGAGCAAGGGAGAAATGAAATAACATTTTTATCATGTGGCTTCTGGGTGCTTAGTAGTCTGCATCCCTCTTCTCTAAGACCCGAGTGTACGTAGACTCTACAGAACTCATGCACACAAGATAGCTCTTTGGCTGTGGGACCCTGTGTGGGTATGTGTGCATGTTGAGAAGCAAGGGGACAGACAGGACCTGGTGGAAAAATATTTCCTGCTATACTCCCCAAATTCATGAAGTCAGCCATACTGTGAACATGGGTGGGAGTTATGGATGAAATTCCTCCAAAATTTTCAAAGATGGAGAGTTGAAGCGTGGTTTGGCAGTGAGAGAAGACATGCTGAAGACTAGAGTAAAACACTCACATTCATGCATTACAGATCTCCTTGAAGCTAACAGTATCCAAGGTGACTGTGCTGACCCCTAAGGAGGAAAAAGATTTGACTATGAAGGTAGGAGTACTCACCTTCCAAGAAGCTGGACAATCCCCAACCCCACTGCTTACACAGAAAGGATGAAGGGACAAGAGGAAGAAACCACATTCTAAAGCTTGGGCTGGATTGAACTAAAAATAGAGCTGTGATTCAAATATCTATTACTGAGTTCTCTGTCTTTGCACTCTGGAAACCAGGTTGTTTCACCCCTCATCAAATCTACCTCCCGAAGGTGCTCATTCCCACAGCTTAGATGCAGGGGGAAGTAAGAATCACTGTATGTCTAATGAGCACTTGGTACCATGCTTGGCCCTTCACACCCATGATCTCATCTGAGCTGCACAACAACCCTGGGGGGCATTTTAAAGAAGAAACTGAGGCCCAGTTAGGTGAGATGACTTGCCCAAGATCACTCAGGTAGTAAGCGGCCATGCTGGAAATTGAATGAACTCAGGTGAGTGTGACTTCAGAACCCATGCTCTTTGAAATACATATACCTGCTACATTTCAAAGTAAGAAACTGAGCTTCATTTTAAGTTTAGTGAGTGATGAAACTATCCAGTTTACCTTATGGCTCTGGGAAGGACCCAGCAAAGCAGCCATTTGAATGATTTATTCCTGTCACTGACAAGAAGATTTCTCTTGGTTATAGCTTCGGCAGCTGCTAAATCTGCTATATACTACCCCACCCCCTACAGTTGGCTCAGGAAGGTGGAATTATTTATGTAAGAATTTCAGTGGCCTCCTGCCTCAAGGCACGATTATCACAGACTTTTAAGTGGTAAAAATGTCATAAATCATAATAAAGGACAAGAGGAGTCAGGGTCAAGGACAATATTGGAGAGAGGATATTCTGAAAAGCAGAGAAGTAAGTAGAGCTGCAGTGGAATAACTCCCAAAATTTACAAAAACACTTTCCTGGCAATTTCTTCATCTGATCCTCTTAATGCCCTGGGAGGTAAATGTTAAATATCCATTTTATAGATGAAGAATGTGAGGGTCAGAAAGATTAAGGTCTGGGGTCCAAGGTCAGACAGAGGCTGGGATAAGAACATAAGTTTCATAATTCCCACCCAGTGTTTCCCCCAACCCCCTCACCCGATGAAGTGAGGATAGAAATCTGTGAGAACTGTCAGAGAAACGAACACTTTAGTCTTGCTCCCCTGCATGACAGTACCAGAGAGGGGAAAGTGGCTGTGACAAAATCAGAGAGAGGCAGCAGAGAGTCTGGAACTGTGGGCTTGGGAATCAGAACATTTTTCAAATCCCACCTTAAATACCTCCTAATTGTTTGACCCTGGGCAAGTCACTTAATCTCTCTGCCTTGATTTTCTAATTTGTAAAATATGGCTAATAATAGTACCGACTGTATAAGGATGTTTAAATAGAAAAACAAACAGAACAGCAAACATGCACAGTGTCTGGCATCAATGCAACTTGCTGCTAGCTGTGACTGTTTTCATCATTATCATTATGAAGGTGCCCCTGCTTGGCACACACCAAGTGCCCACTGAATGTTCATCCTCTCTCCTTCACCTTGCTCCCATACCCCCCCCCCCCCCGAGCACCAAGCCCCATCAATTATCTGTAGACCTGTTGAGAGGAGGTCTAGGGTTGGAAGTTGGGAGAGCAGAGACTGTTTCCTTCCAATCAGCCTAACTGGGCTGGCCTTGTTTATAGGGACAGTGAGCTGCTAACAAGAACTCATTAATCATACTTTGTGTTATGTGCTTTCAGGTCACTCCCCAGAAATTAGTGACTCCATCCTGGTTTTTCATCAGGGAGACAGTTGTCCCACGTATGGGACTACTACTGAAGACTCAACCCTTGCAATGGCTTCTTGGCATCTAGGGTTGATCAGGAAAATGGTCTATGCCCTTGGACAAATTACTGCAGTGGCAAGAATAATCACAGAATAGTCACATCAATGTAACATTATCAAAAGTATCACAACACTTCACCCTCTGGCAGGGCCACTTAGCAGAAACACTCTCCATATATACATGAAAAAAAAACTGTAATTTAGTATATCTGCTTCACTAACCTTTCTTTACAGAAATAACTCACTGACCTCTCTACAAAGCTAAAAGTCTTCATTCAGACCTCCTGCCAAGTAGTTCTTTTGTTTGTTTGTTTGTTTGGCAACTGGCTGGTACAGGGATTGAACCCTGAACATTGGTGTTATGAGCACCACCCTCTAACCAACTGTGTTAATTGGCCAGCCCTCCTACCAGGTAGTTCTATTTGAATGTTCCACAGGCATCTCATGCTCAGTTATGTTCCAAAATAAATTCATCACCTTGCCCAAAGCCTACCCTTTCCTCTCTCTATGTATTTCCCTTCTCAGTCAATGATGACACATCTAACCAGTCTACCAAGCAGAAAGCTGGGCGCTCTTCCTTTCCCTTCTCAATCCTGTTTATGTGAGGCCACTTAATCCTGACAAGCAGAGTTATCCTTCAAATCTCTTCCCTACTTTCTCTACAGCTACTGCCCTAATTCAGGGCCTCGTTGCCTCTCCCTTGAGGTAATGCTCTAGTCTGCCTACTTGCCTCTCTGCTTCCAGACTCCCTTCCCTTCCACTCAGCCTTCATCCTACTCCCAGAATGATTTTCTTAAAATACAGGGTTGCTAAGGGTTAAATGTGTTCCCCCAAAATTCATGTATTGGAAACTTGACCCCTATTGTAACTGTTAAGAGAGTGGGAAATCCAATTATGGTATTTGAAAGGTGGGGCCTTTAAGAGGTGATTAGATTGTGAGGACTGTGCCTTCATGAATGGACTGATTCATTCATGGAATGATGGGTGTTGTTCTGATGGCTTTATAAGGAGGGCAAGTGAGCAGGTTAGCTCTCTTGCTCATGCTATTTCTCTTGCAATGTGATACCCTGTGTTACTTTAGAGAGTCACCACCTAGAAGAAGGCCCTCACTAGATGTGTTCCTTGGATCTTAGACTTCCCAGCCTCCAAACTGTGAGAAATAAATTTCATTTCTTTACAGATTACTCAGTTTCAGGTATTCTGTTATAAGAAACAGAAATGGACTACTACAAGGTTGGGCCATGTAACAGTCAGTTTTATATGTCAATCTGTACCTAGTTACTCAGTCAAACATTAATCTAGGTGTTGCTGTGAAGGTATTTCGTAGATGTGATTAACCTCTAAAATCACCTGATTTTTTGTAAAGGAGATTATACCAGGTAATCTGGGTGGGCCTGATCCAATCAGTTGAAAGGCCTTAAGAAAGAAGTGGGGTTTCCTTGAGGAAGAAGTTCTGCCTATTGACTGCAGCATCAACACCTGCCCTGCAGTTTCCAGCCTGTCTTTCCTGACAGTTTGCCTGCTAGATTTCAGACTTGCCTAGCCATTCTCCTCAGTCATGTAAGGCAACTTCTTGCATTAAATATCTTAATTTGTATCCCTTACTGGGTCTGTTTCTCCGGTTGAACCTGGGCTGATAACATCGTATCTTTGAAACAAAATTGTTATTTTGATAGAACCTATTAGATTGGTAAAAACTGATAGTTGGATCATGCCAAGTTTTGGCAAGGATGTGGTGCTATAGAAATCTACTACTGGTGTCATGTGTTAGACAGTAAGTTTGGTCCTTTACATGTATTATTCCATTTAATTATCATAATAATTCTGAGTATTCTCACTCTCTTTATCTATGTAGGGAAACTGAGGCTTAGAGAGGTTGTAATTCACTCAAAGTAACATGGCTAGAAAATGGTAGAGCTGAGTTTCTTTCATGGACTAGTGTTCCCTCCAAAATCACATCAAATTCATTTGAGGATTACAATAAAACAATATTCATTAAAACTACGATTTTCTATCTTACTTTTTATGCAAAATTATTACCTTTCTTTTCCAACTATACTTATACTTTTTACAACATCAGAAAGTCTATGTAAAGCAAGATGTGGGCAATGTAAGGCCAGATTATGTCTTTATTTTTATACATGTGTAACAAGAACCCTTAGAGGCAAGTAAATTACTTAAAGTCACAAAAAACTTGAAGATTAACAAAAGCATCTAAACAGTCTATAGATTAAGAAGACATCTTTCCTAGGGGATGGGCAGTCCTGGATTTGGAAGGTATCACAGTTTCAGATACTGTATTCCCTTTGGAGAAAACATGGTTTGAAGCAAAGTGTTCTGTGTTACGTGGTGGGAGACGTGCTTTTTTTTTTTTTTTTTAAAGATGACCAGTAAAGGGATCTTAACCCTTGACTTGTTGTTGTTAGCACCACGCTCACCCAGTGAACTAACTGGCCATCCCTATACGGGATCCAAACCCGTGGCCTTGGTGTTATCAGCACCACACTCTCCCAAGTAAGCCATGGGACGGCCCAGAAACCTGTTTTCTTAGTCCCCCTGTGTCTCTCCTCTGGCTGGCTCACAACTGGAACACAGTACTGCCCCTTCCAAGACTTGGGTATTTTGTTTAAAGGTGAGAAATGGAGCTGGCCAGTTAGTTTAGTTGGCTAGAACATGGTGCTGACAACACCAAGGTCCAGGGTTCAATCCCTGTACCGCCCAGCAAAAAACCAAAAAAAACAAAACAAAGAAACAAAAAATTAAATAAAGATGAGGAGTGGGAATAGATGGCCTCTGAGGTCCTTTTCAGCTCCAACTTACTTTGATTCTATAAGCCCAACATTCCCGAGTACACCATGGCTACCTACACTTTGTGGGCTTTCTCTGTAAAGAACAAAGGTTTTTCTGCAATGTGGGCACACAGATGTGGTGTTGTAAATCAAGATATTTCAAAACCACATCCCACCTCTCCCCACAAACTTCCTCTCTAGGCCCCTTTTACTGAATGTCTTCAGACCACCCCACTGCCTGTCCCACTGACAGTTTAAAGGCAACATAACCAACAAGCTCTTCCTCTCCCCTTTGCCAACATCTCTGCTGCCATGACTGGCTCTCCTGTGCTCCTGCCTCCCTAGTACAAGCTGACTGGGAATCACCCAGTCAGTAAACACCCAAGACTTATAATTTCTACCACTAGGCCCTCTCTTGTGTATACTGCAATTAAATGTTACTTTGTTCAGCTCACATATCCACCCATGTTTCAAATCCTGATTTTGTCATTCTTTGTGTAAATAAACCCTCCCAGTTTTCTGATATCAGAAAAAGTGGAATGTTCTCCTTCCGTGGCTTCATAGAGACAGGCTGAGGCTACAGTCATTTGGCAGCTGTAAGTGACGCCTTTGCAGCTCTAATCAATCTATCACTGAATAATTTGGGAGAATATCACTCACTAATTATGATTCCACCTCTTTGGATAATCCAACCCCTTATAGTGTAGAGTACCCAGGACAATGTTCTTCTCCTTGAGCAAGTTACTTACCCTCACTGTGTTTCATTTTCCCCATCTGTAAAATGAGTATAATAATTATACCTACCTTACTTGTTGATGTGAAGAATCAATTAATAATGCATGTAAAATGTGTAAAACAACACGTGGCCCAATAATGTTAGCTATTACTGTTGTGGTGGTTCAGTAAATATTTGAGAGTTGATAATCTACTGTGTTGGCTTTCTGAGCCTTTCCTTCCTCTTACCTTCCCCCAAAAGCCAAATTTTTGAAGTCATTAACTTTTTATTTTAAACTACAATTGAGTTCATATAGCAACCCCTGGGGGAGTCTCAAAAAATTAGGAAACAAAAAGAAACAAATCTAAATTTTTTCTGTATTGTACTGGGTTACATGTACTGAAACTTAAAAATGATGTGCAGAGGGAAATAAGGAATACGACTCTCTTGTGTGGGTGAGTAGCAGGAACTACCCAGAAACAAGCCAAGTCAAGGGCTCCTGATACCATGAAATGCTAGGTCACAGTGATACGGTGGGGGCCTTTGGAGCTCGCCTCAAAAACTGCTGATGCTTTATCTCCAGAGGGGTGTGATGTGTCAGCTGGAGTCAGGACTCGCGGGCTATAATCCTGGGCTTAGCCTCTAACTTGCTGTGTGACTTTGGGTAAATCATTTCCTCAGGTAGGCCTTAATTCCTTCTTCTGTGGGGATTAGGCCATTTCTGAAGTCACCTCCACCACTTAAAGTCTATGGTTTATAATCTCAGGCTTCTTCTTACATTAGAACAGCTAAGATTCTGCTCCTCTCCCTCAGAAAAGTAGTCCCCTCCTACAGCAGAAGCCTATAAACTTTCTTTGGCCATCCTATCCATTTGGCAAAATTAAATTTTTAAAAAGCATCTGTCCAAGAACTATCATAATTTATTTATTTATTCATTTATTTTGCTGTCTTGCTATGTAATGCCATATAGTGAAAATTTCTGCAAGATGATTCCCAACTGATCATAGTAAATTCCCTTCATTTGAAGAATTTATCTCAGAGGTGCTGCCTTAATAAAATTAACAGACTCACAGAATTCACAAAGCCCACCAATACAAAGGCCACAGTGCTGAGGCTTAAGCTCTGGCTGGCTTCCTTTCTGGCGTGTTGTATAGCAATGCAACTTCCAGCCTGCCTAGCAGCCTCTGGGCCACTTTGGGACCATTCCTCTATCCTTTTCAGCTGTGGGTGGGCTACCTTTGTAGATATTAGGAACTTCCTATTGATCAGGCCAGATTGAGCTCAAGCCCCCTCTACTCCCTCCCAAAACCCTATTAAGCCCACTGGAAAGGCATAAAGGTATGAATCCACCAAGTAAAAAAGAATGGAAGGGGAGACAACAGCAGACAAAACGGCTCAACACATTTCAGATGAATAACAGATAAAGGAGGTAACTGACTTTCCAGAGTGGAAGAGGCTGCAGCCCAGTTCCTGCTGAAGGGGACAATGAGAAGTAAACTCATTTTTCTTGCAGAACACTGGAAAGCATCAGGACATAGAGGCACCAAGTGCCTTTGAAAGTTGGGTAAGAACAGGACTGAAATCAAAGGGGTTGGCTGAAAGTATATTTATGGGGTAGTTAGATGCCCAGATTCTCCCCAACACACACAACCAGGCAATCTACTTCTTGCTATCCCTAAGGGAACATTCGACATCTAGTTTCTGGAGAAACTAACCCCAGGAGGCCCTGGACTCAGGAAAAGCAGACTCACTGGAGACTGGGAGTAAGAATAATGATAAAACAAATGGGTAAAATGACAGTCTATTTGTTGAATGGTGGGTTGCCACTCCCCCCTCACTCCATCCTGCTCCAGAAAATCAACAGCTAGGCATAAATCACTCCAAGGTAGGAAATTAGGGGGAAAAACCCCATAAATATTGATCTCTGGAGGTCTATCAATAAAAAAGCTTCTCGCACTCCTCAGTCTAAACATTTTATAAAGAAGTCCACCAGCCAATGAGCCCTCTCCATGCACACAGTCTCACTAGTGTGTCACTTTTCAGTATGAACAGGCAGCTAAAGATCATCACATCTTTAGAGAGGAAAACCTCTGTATCAGTCAGGGTCTTAGCAGAAGACAAATAGCACCTCAAATTGGGTAGCATGGTGATAGAGTTCGGATGTGCTGTCCCCGCCAGAACTCATGTGGAAATCTGATCCCCAAAGTGGCAGTGCTGGAAGCTGTTTGAGTCACAGGGGTGGATCCCTCATGAATGGATTAATGCTCTCCCTAGGTGGGAGAATTAATGAGTGAGTTCTCACTCTATTAGTTCCCACAAGAGCTGGTTGTTTAAAAGACCCTGGCACCTCCTCTCTCTCTCTTGCTTCCTCTCACCATGTGATCTGCTTATACCTGCTGGCTGCTGCCACTTTATGCCATGAGTAGAAGCAGCCTGAGGCCCAAGCCAGATGCAGCTGTTCCAGAATCATAAGCCAAATAAACCTCTGTTCTTTATACATTAGCCAGTCTCAGGTATTTCTATTATAGCAACACAAAACATACTAATACACAGGGGAAAGTTTAATAAAGGAACCATTTACAGAGGTATGAACAATGTTTAGTATCCCAGGGCTACTAAACAAAGCTAGAGCTTTACCACCTCTAAGCCTTTAGGAGAAAGGGAAGGGAGTGGTTACCAGAACTGGAGAGGGTGGAGTTATGGAGAAGGTTGTCTACTGGAGCTTGGGTCCTAGATAGAGGGATGCAGCTATGGCAACCAAGCAGGGAGGGAGCTCGGAAATAAATACCCTGACCTCCTCTTTTTCAGTACACAGATCTCCTGCTGTGCCTCTCATTAGGTGAACTCAACCAGAAGCCAGAGGGCAAGGGTGCTTGCAGATGTAGGCCATAGAGGGGTCAGCTTCCCCAGGGGCATACAGCAGGGTGGGGAAGGGTGGAGAGTGCATCTGGAGAGCAGTTGAAAAACATCCAGCAGAGTCTCCAATATGAAAAACAGAACGCAAAACAAAGAAACGGAAAAGATAAAATTGGAATAAACAGAGACAAGGCAGAGACCAAAAGAAAGCATTTGTAAAACTCTACAATTAGTATCCACAGAGAAATGATAGATATGGCAATATAAACAGAACAGGAAACTTTTTAAAAAAGGATTAAATAATAAGAAACAGCCCTCGTAAATTAAAAATAATAGCCAAATAACAATTCCATCAGAAAGGTTGAAAGGTCAAGTCAAGGAAATTTCCCAGAAAGTGATAAGAAAAGTAAAAATATGCTTGAGCACAAAGAAAAACTAGGGAAATTAGAAGATAAGTCCAGGACCTCTAACAGAAGTCCCAGAAGGAGAACAGAGAAAAATAAGAAAAAAAAAAAGAAATATTTCAAGAAAGATTTTCCAAAACTGAAAGGCATAAGCCTCTGGACTGAGAAAGCTCAATATGTCTCACAACAATGAATAAAAGAAAACTCACACCAAGCCACATTATAAAATTTCAAAACACTGAAGTTAAATTCTTAAAAGATTCTAACAGTGGGGGAAAAACCGGTCACACGCAAAGGAACAGGAATTAGAAAAACAGCAGATTTCTCAATAGTAACACTAGAAGTTACAGGACAACAGGAAAATGCCTCCTAAAATCAGAAGGAAAAGGAGTTCCAACCTAGAATCCTACACATGGCTAGACTATCAATCAAGTGTAAAAACAGTAAATATATTTTCAAAAATTCAAGGAATCAAAAAATTTATCTCAAATTATTCTTTTTCAGGAAGGTATCAGAACATGTGTTCCACCAAAATAAGACTAATCTAAAGAAGGAAGAAAATAGGAACAGGGATTTAACACAGGAGAATAGTAAACAGAAGTTACAGGTTAACGACCGTACAGGCCTAGAGTAACCATTTCAGCCTGAAATAGAAGGGCAGAGCTCCAGAATGGGGTGGGGTGAAGTGGGGTTGGGAGATTGCTGAAAGAGTGGATGTGTCTGACTGTGTTGAAAAGAGTATAAAGAGATGTTACAGGTATGTTGGGGGTATCTGGGGACAATCAGTAATTAAGTACATAGAAAATCAGTCAAAGGGAGGGAGGAGAGAAATTGGTAATTTCAACTCCAGGAAAAGAGAAAGTGCAGCACAGGAACCGTATCATGATACATTACTTGGCTCTGCAGTGAAGACAGTATTTACGCTGTCTTGCTAATGCACTAATGATTTAACTATAGTTGAGAGGATGAGGGACAGGAAATGGAGGTGGTGGTGTAAGATAATTAAATTTTTACTTATACTAAGAAATCAAAAGACAAAATTTATTTTATTTAATATTAATACCTTAAATAAACACTTGATTTAGAAATATAGAAGTAGGTATCTGGAAATAATTCAAAATGACTGGCTCTGGGAATGGGACTAGGAGGTGGGAAAGGTGAGGCAGAAACTGCCATTATTAAGCCTTTTACTATTTTTTTTTAACTTTTTAACTATGTATATACTATTCTGTGATAAATAAAAAATAATCTAATAAAAAAAGTCAGACAACCTAGTTCAAATCCTAGTCTCATCAAATATTAGCTGTAAGATCTTAAAAGAAGATGTTTAACTTTTCTGAGCCTCATTTTTCTCATCTGTAAAGCTGGGTTACATGTTATAGTGTATGTAAGATACACAGTGTATGTTAAGAGTGTATGTAGGAGCTTAGTGAGACAGTATAAAGGCTTAACCTGCCACGTGTGATACAGTAAGGTCCCTGAGGAGGAAGAGCAGAACATCGAGACAACACTTGATGGACTCTCCAGCTCTGTTTCAACAGTAAAGGTTAGACCCGCCCCACTCCAACACGAACAACAATCAGGCAGTAAGCAAAGTGAGGGCAGGGGCCATTTCCTATGTGTTCTCACGTCATTCCAGGGCCTAGCTACATACTGTGTAAACAGGAAGAATATTTGCATTAATATATTTCTGTGGCATTGACTTAAGAATGGAGGAGCAAGAGAGATGATAAAGAACCAAGCAGGGCAGAACACCAGAAAGAGCACTGAAGTGAGTCAGAAAAAACAGGAGCAGACCTGTGAGCACCTACTCTGTGTGAAGAGTTTTTCCATAAACCACATAATTTGCTCCAAAAACAAGCACTTACAGAAGCACTATAATCTCACTCTTTAGAGATGAGAAGCCCATAGTTCAGAAAGGGTAGCAACCTTGCACTTCTAAGATTGTTTCCTTGTTTGTACAACAGGGATTGTACTTTCCCTGAGAACTATAGAGTTACTGTGAGAATGAAAGGAGGTGATGAGCTGAAGTGCCTTACACACTGAGGTGGTGAGTACACATACAGGGTTATTGACATGTACATGAATGCCACACTAAGGCTGCACAGTGGAGCTTCCTGACCAAGTCAACCACTTCGCTCAACTGCAATGGGAAGAGGGAGGGACTGGCTCTGGGCTGGGCTGGAGTTGGAACCAGGATGAGGCAGAATCTGGGCCAAGGAATCTGATGGGGATTCTGGAGCCACAATCAGACTTTCAATCACGACATCCAGTGTGCTGAAGCCAAAAGGTCAGCAGCATCTTTCTTGTCTCAGCTGAAAAGCACAAACTTACAAAATTAACATCTTACAAAGCCACAAGATTAAATCCACTGCCAATCCTCCCAGATTCCACTGTTGAACAGCCTCTAGCTTCTGAAAATAGATCAGATCACATTATTCCTCTGTTTTAAAACCTTTCCTGCACCATTACTCCACAGGATGATGTCCCAGCTCCTTAGCCTGACATTTAAGGCCTTTATGACGTGGCTATACACATCCTTGCAGCCTTGTCTCCCATTGCTCCACGCCCCTCATAATACCTTTACTTCCTCCAATTTGCCATGCTTTCTCCATGCTTTTGTTCATGTTGATCCCACTTCCTGGAATGACTTTCTCTTCCTCCTACTCATCCTTTAAAGCCCACCTTGAATTGTATTCCCCAGGTTTTATGTATTAGAAACTTGATCCCCACCGTAACTGTTGACAGTGGGAAATTCTATTATGATAATTGAAAGGTAGAGCCTTGAAGAGGTGATTAGATTGATGGTTTTAGATTGATGGCGTCATGGGTATGGTTCTGGGGTCTTTAAAAGAAGAGCTCATGAGGAGCTCTCTGTCTGCTCTGCCATTTTCTGCCACATGAGACCCCGGCATTGCTGTAAAGCCACCACCAAAGAAGACTCTCACCATTATGTGTTCCCTGGACTTTGGACTTCCCAGCCTCCAAATCTGTAAGCAATAAATTTTGTTTTATTACAAATTACCCAGTTTCAGGTGTTTTGTTATATGCAAAAGAAATGGGCTAATACATACCTCAAACATCATCATTTCTGAGAACCATTCCCTAATCCCATGTTAGGGTGAAGGTGTGAATTTATGGACAAACAAAACAGAAGCTGGAAGAGACCTCAAGGATTATCTTATACAATTCTCTCACTTTATTCATAAAAATAAGGAGGCACAGAAAAGGAAAGTGGCCTGCCCAGGGTGATGGCAGCTTTCTAGTACTCAGATCTCTTGGCCCAGGGCTCTTTCTACTATGTGGTACAGCTTTTTAATGAATGAATAAATCCATGAATAGCCAAAAAGGCAAAGAGAACGTTGCTGAAGCCCTGCCCAGAGACAGCACGTTTGAATGAAAACTCAACAGCTGTTCAGCATTTAAGGGCTTTAGGTGCACTCATGAGGAACAGGGGATTCCACAGAGGCAAGAGGAAGCCAGAACAGCAGCCGTGGTATAGGTGTTACAGAGGGGCACCAGTGCAAGCTGAGGCCTGTAGGTGCTGAGGGGCAACACTGTGAGTCTAGGTGTTCACAGGGAGATATGATGGTGCCACCCAGGCTCAGGAAAATTGCTTCCATCCAGGGAAAGACAGAGCAGGCTCATGGGCATGACTGCTTGGCCACTGTCAAAGCTGCTTAATGCCACAAATGGTTGGTTCCCTAGGTACTACATGGAGAGGATAGACAAAAAGATGGGGGCTTGCCCCTACCCCTCCAGACAAGTACTATCAGTAATGCTAGCTCTGCTGTTACTTTTTCCTTTCTTCCAAAGTCACATGCACACTAAAAGCTGGGTTGATGCTGCTTGGTATGCTAATTAACTGGTCTAACCTCTGCAGGGAGCAGCACACTTAAGAGAAGCAGAGATCTTAAAGTCAGCAGATATTAGTTTGAATTCTGGGTTCCACCTCTTTGAGTACCTGTTTTCCCACCTGGAAAGCAGAGACAATTCTTATCTGTCTATTTTCTACCTTCCATGGTAATTGCTAAATGAGATGATATATGCAAAATGCTCAGACTGGTTCCAGCACTTAGTAGGTATTCAACTACTGTCATTTCACTTTTTCTTTTTTTTTTTCCACTTCACTTTTACTTTGTAAAAAGACATTCTCCTTAAAAAAAAAAAAAAAAAAAAAGGTTTTATCTTCTGCTGTAATTGTCAACTTCTGAAGTTTCTTCCTAAATAACCCACAATGGCTCCACACTGTTTAAACAGTAAATTCAATGCCTTTCAGCATGTTATTAGAGACTTGGCCCTATCTGACCCTAAGCTGTCTTACTGGTCGACCACTTGTCCCTCTGTTTTGCTGATCGACCACTTGTCCCTGAAACATGATTCACACTTTAAAGCCTTCCTTGCCTTTGCACATGTTGATCCCTCAGCACAGAAGGTTGCTCCTTACCCCTCTTCCACTCGGGAGCCACCTCTTCCAAGAGGATTTCCAAAATTAATTATTTCTTCTCTTTACTCTTTTTTCTAATTCTTATGACTCACTGCTTTGTTTTAATTCATTCATTCAGTATTTAAGTGCATACTATGTGCCAGATTTAATTTATAGCTCTCTTTCCCGCTAAATGTGAGCTCCATGAGATAACAACCATTCACTGTACACCTCCACAGCCCCAGAATGCTACATGCACATTACTAGCACTAGGAAGCTGAAGGGAGGGAATGAAGAAAATATTGTGTGTGATATTTATTCAGTATTTGACAAACATGTTGTGGGGAGCTGCCCACGTTACACCGTAATCGCCATTACAAGATGGCGCCGGCCGACACTGACAATCGGCAAAAACAAGTCTAGAGCGCATGTGCTGGGAATTTCCCCACCTCTAGTCTCTGCCTCTCCCGTGGCGTCATCTGGGCTGATGCACGACCGCCAGTCAGAGAGGGACACGTCCTAGGCGAGGGACAGTTTTCTATAAAAGGGAACGGGTTTCTGTACTTGGGGTCTCCGCCCCGATAAGCTTGTGCTCTGCCTCTCAAGACGCATTAAAGCTTTACTGCAGAAGGATCCTGTGTGTGCCGCGTCGTTCTTGCTGGCGAGACGGTTGCGGGACAACATGTGAAGCATGCAAGGCACGAGCAGACAGTTCCAGGTCTACTAAGATGTACAACACAGTTTGTGGACACGAGCACAGACTTTGGGAGGTGCAGAAGACTTCAGAAATGGTTTAGTACAACTCCCATATTTTCCAGAAGGGGATTCTAAGGCCCAGAGAGGGAGAGTAACTGCCTGGAATTACACAGAGACTTAGTGGAAGACAGAGCTGGGACCAGAGCTTGGCCCTTGCACTGCAGAAGGCTGCCTCTAACTTACTCTAACTCATATTTTTCACCTTGAGTTCACCTTAGTTTGCTTTACTTTTGCGAGCCTCCTGAGTATTTATAGACAAGTACAGTGGGTGACGACTGCAGTTTTTGCTAATATAAGCAATCCTAAAAGAACCAGAGTATTGTGCTAAAACACGGTGGCCAATTTTGTGCCTTAAAAGACTAGCCTGAGAGAATGACTAATTTAACAAGTATGGGAGCTCCTCAACAGCCTGGTACCCTCACCTTGCAGTGTCCTATAGAATGACTCCTATGGAGTAACACAAGCATCATTTCTTTAGGAATAATATGAAAAAATCCACCTTTATTGAGAGCTAAAAAGTTACACATTGGGATGTGAGGCTAAGCTTTAAACACATGACTCAACATAAATATGACTTGAACAATAACCAAGATTCTGTAAAAACATCTCTAAATTTATTGTGAAACATCTCTCCCAAAGACAAAAGGTTTTATCACGCTTCTGCCCTGGTGGAGAGTAAAATATGGCACCCCAAGCAGCCAGGTGTGATAGTGGCAAGGAATATATCACTTGCAGAGCTAAGCAAGGCAGGACCTGGCACAGAGCACTGGGAACTAAGAGAACTAAAAGAGGCTGCTCTGCCTTAGCTATTCCCCTCTGACTGGTAAACAGCCCAGGCAACTGCTTGAGAAAGCTCCTTGAGAACCAGCCACCAGCTTCTGTCTGAGCAGCATAAGCTGGACCTGAATTCTAGCCCCAACTCTGATACTAGGGTTGCTCTGGTATGGGACCCAGGAAGGCAGCCAAAAAATTCAATAAATAGTATTGAGACAATTGAACAGTCACCTGGAAAAATGAAGTTGAATCTACACTCGGCATTTTATACTAGGATAAATTCCAAATGGATCAAATATTTCATGTAAAAAATAAAACCTTAAAAGTACTAGAATAAAATATGAGAAAATCCCTTATACCTTGAAGTGGGGAGGGCTTCTTTGACTCAAAATCCAGAAACCATCCAGGAAAAGATTGATGGACAAAATCTATAGTAAAAGAATATGTTGCATGGCAAAAACAATAAGGAGAAAATAAATAAAAACACCAAAAGCAAAAACAGAAGACAAAAATCTAGAAAACATATTTGCAATTCAAACCATAGAAAAAGGCCTAATTCCCCTAATTGGTAGAGAGCACCTAGAAATTATTACAAAGAGAACAATAATCCAATTCCAAGAAAGGGCTGTCTTAGTCCATTTTGGCTGCTATAACAAAATACCCTAGACTAGGTAATTTACAAACAATAGAAATTTATTGCGGACAATCCTGGAGGCTGGTAAGTTCAAGATCAAGGTGACAGTAGATCTGGTGTCTGGTGACGGCCTGTTTCTCATAGATGGTGCCTTTTATGTTTCTACTCACGTAGCAAAAGGGGTGAACAAGCTCCCCTGGGCCTCTTTCATAAGGGCACTAATGTCATTTGTGAGGATGGAGCCCTCATGATGTAATCACCTCCCAAAGGCTTCACCTCTTTACACCATCACAGTAGGGATTAAGTTTCAAAATATGAAATTTTAGGGGGATACAAACATTCACACCATATTGCAAGGGCAAAGGACACTGTGGAAGTTAGAATAATGGTCTCCCAAAGATGTCCATGTCTTAATTCCTGGAACCTGTGAATATGTTATGTGGCAAACGTGAACTGAGTTAGCAGATGAAATTAAGGTTACTAATTAACTGACATTAAGATAAGGAGATTATGCCAAATTACATAGGTGGTCCCAATGTAATAACAAGGGTCCTTAAATGTGGAAGAGGGATGCAGAGCAGCCAGTGTCAGAGTGATGCAGTAGGATAAAGACTTGACGAGCCACTGTTGGCTTTGAGTACAGGCAGCCCCTACAAGCTGGAAAAGACAATCACTCTACCTAGAGCCTCCTCCTCAGGAAAGAATAAAGCCTGCCAATACCTTGATTTTAGCATAGTGAGACCCATTTCAGACTTCTGACCTCCAAATCTAAGGTAATATATTTGTGTTGTTTCAAGCCACTAATTTTGTGGTAATTTGTTACAGCAACAATGAGAAAACTAGTACAGGCATGAAAAAGTCCTTCATAAAGAAGAAAATACAAATAACTCTTGAACATATGAAAAGATGCTCAAAATTCATTTATCATAACCAAAATTAGACTGAGATTAGAAAGGCCACAACAATCTTAAAGAAGAACAAAATAAGAGGGCTTATAATACCAGATATCAAGATTTATTATAAAGCTATACTAATTAAGACAGTGCAGTACTAGCATATAAATAGAAAAACAACGATACCTCTACAGTTCAATGGGGGAAAGACTGAACTTTTCGATAAATGGTTCTGAAGCAATTTATTAAAAAAATAATTTGAGATGGATTTTAGGTATAAATGTAAAAGGCAAAATGATAATTTTTCACACAAAAAAACAGAATATTTTCATGTCTTTGGAGTAGGTAAAAAATGTTTTAAATAGGACACAAATACCTCAAACCATTAAAGGTAAGATTGATAAACTGGGTTTCATTAAAATTAAAAATATCTATTCATCAAAAGACACCATCAAGAGAGCAAAACGGTGACCACTGATTGGAATATGTTTGCAATAGATATATTCAACAAAGGACTGGATCCGTAAGATACAAAAGATGCCTACAAATCATTAAGAAAAACATAGACAAAACCCACTTTAAAACAATGTGCCAGGGCTGGCCCACGTCTCACTTGGGAGAGTGTGGTGCTGATAACACCAAGGCCACGGGTTCAGATCCCTATATAGGGATGGATGGTTTGTTCACTTGGGAGAGCATGGTGCTGACAACACCAAGTCAAGGGTTAAGATCCCCTTACAGTCATCTTCAAAAAAAAATACGCAAACACTTAAAGTTTTTGGACTTGATAAAGGAAATCACCCAAGAGGCCTAGAAGCATATGAAAAGTTATGATAGAAATGCAAATTAAAATAGTGACACTCAGCCAAAAGGCCTAAATCTGAAAATACCTGGAAAGGGTATGGCACAAATGTAACTCTCATATATTGCTGGTGGGGGAATGTAGATTTGTACAACTACTTTGGAAAACTATTGAGCAGTATCTACTAATGCTAAACATATGACCTACTCTTAGTATGCACCCAAGAGAAATAAATGCATATGTCCACCAAAAGGCATGTATAAGGATATTCATAGCAGCTTTATTCACAATCCCCAAACTGGAAACAACCCAAATATTCATCAACAGTCAAATGGGTAAATAGGTTGTGTATATTCATATAGTGTAATATTACTGAGCAATAAAAAAGAACTATTGCTACGCATAACATGAATGATTCTTACAGGCACAATGTGTTGAACAAAAGAAGCCCAACAAAAGAATACACACTATACAACACCATTTATATAAAATTCAAACACAGACAAACCTCATCTTTGGAGTTAGAAGTCAGAATAGTGGTTACCTCTGGGTGTGAGTTATTGACTGAGATGGGGCAAGAGGTAGCCTTCTGAAGTACTGGAAATGTTCTTTATCTTTCTCTAGATGGTGGTTTCTTAGGTATATACATAAGAAAAATTCATCAGACCCTTAAGATTTGTGCACCTTAATATATATGTGTATATGTATATACATATATATATGTATGTATGTATGTATGTATATGTGTGTACATATGTATATATTGTACTTCAATTTAAAAAGACAAACAAAAACTATACTTAGTTGTTGGTCACTTAGCAAATTGGCAAAAATCCAAATGTTTCTTAACATACTCTATTAGGGAGGCTGCAAGAAAGAGGCACTCATACACTGCTGGTGAGAGTGAAAAATGGCATAACTCCTATGGAGGCCAATTCTGCAGTATCTTGCAAATTTATAAATACATTTACCTTTGTAATTTTACTTCTAGGAATTTATCCTACAACTACACTCTCCCACACATGAAATAACATACATA
The DNA here is from genome assembly GCF_027409185.1 of Cynocephalus volans. Taxonomy (NCBI): domain Eukaryota; kingdom Metazoa; phylum Chordata; class Mammalia; order Dermoptera; family Cynocephalidae; genus Cynocephalus; species Cynocephalus volans. Next base: position 117,756,971 of record NC_084463.1, read on the forward strand.
CAAGGTTATTCACTGCAATATTGCTTATGATAACAAAAGACTGGAAATGACCTAAATGTCCATGAACAAGGGCACTAGTTAAATAAATCATGGTATATAGGAACACAGGAATACTATGTAGTTGTAAAAAAGAACTAGGAGGGCTTTTATACTGATATAGAAAGATCTCCCGGATAAACTGTTGAGAAAAAAAAAAATCAGACACTGTAAAGTGTGTATAGTACACTACCATTTATGTAAAAGGGGAGAATAAAAACATATCTTAGTTTTCACTTATATATGCAAAAAGAAACTAGAAAGATACAGAAGAAACTAATAATAGGCATTAGCTGCAATGTGGTGAAAAGTTCTTGGGAACTAGACAGATGGGGGATAGCATGAGAGGAAGGTTTTTCATTTTAAATCTTTTTATGCTTTTTAAGTTTTGAACTATGTACATGTATTAATCATTCAAACACTAAATAAATTAATTTTTTTTTATGTTGAAAGGAACAATGGAAGGGAGAAGAAGCATCCTAATAGGGGTGACTTTCCAAAACAATGTCATCAATTTCACAATTTTATGTGGTTATTATACAGAGAACTGCTTAATCTGAAACGGAAGAGATTTAGGCTGGATATACAGAAGAACATGCCAACATGAAAGAGATCTAAATATTGAAATGAAAAAATACTCTTATCTGGTGGCCTTAAAAATAGGCCAGATCGTCATCAATCTACAGAAAGGCAGCACTGGGTAGTACACAGGCTCTGAAGTTAAAGACTGGGTTAAAGTCCTGACACACATATTCCTCCTAACCACATGGCCTGGATGGGGCAAATTGCTCAGTGTAGGCTTCATCTAGAAAATGGGGTTATCAATAGTGCCAACTCACCAATTTGCTATAAGGATTAAATGGGATAATATAGGTAAGGCAACTACATTCTACCTATCACACTGTATATAAGAACACGGAAGTTTGTACCTGCCTGTACGCTTTCTACGAGGCCTTGGGATTTAGATGTATCACCTCTCAGAGGAACAGCCAGTGCCAAAAAGAGTTATTTCTATTAAATTTTTCTCTCTATTAAATTCTTACACAACCCTGTTTGATGGGTTTCAGGCCAAGGTCAGATGTTCTCCCATATATATTACAAAGGTACAAAGGTTTAAAAATTGGAAATCATCAGTGAAATGAACAACAAAAAAAGATCCATGCATAGATTATAGCGCCAATTTAGAAAAAGAACTGGCTTTGCTTGGAAGAGAAGGAAGCCCCGCACTTTCCTGCCAAAATCCAACCCTTTAACAATGCCTGTCTGGCAAGCCTGACTGCTCCAGGGAAAGGCCACCAATAAAATCCTTCCAAGGGTCGGCGTGGAGCTGGGAGAGAGAAAACGCAGTCAGCTCTTTTTTTCTCTGCAGGAAGGGAAGGCTGAACAACTGCACATCAAGAGAGAAGGCAAACAAATTGCCCATTCAAGCCAAAATAAGATGCTCCTGAGGGAAGCAAAACAGCTGGAGCCAATTTAGTCAGACATGGAGGTGACGGACCTGAAGACAGAGCTAGATCTGGGGAGCCTGCCTCTAGGAGACAGGGATCTCCTGAGCAAGTGGGGGCCACATGCCCTCAGCTCACCTCTGCTGACCTCAGTCTAAGCTCAGAAATGGGAGCCAGCCAGCAAGCTTTGTCAGATATGGATGGAAATCCTGGGTGGAAAGTAACAAAGGAAGCAAACTAGTGAACAAGCCAAGTGAGCAAGCACCTGGTGATCACCGATAATGTTACAGGCGCTGAGCAGGCCCTTGACATACCTGAGCCATTTGGAAGAACAACTTCTAGGGGTGGGTATCACGATGTCAATTTCACACTCAAGAAATCAGGCTCAGTGAGGCAGGGAGATTGTACAAAGCACACAGGTAGGGAGCAGACAAGCCAACCATGGCCAATAGCCTCAGTTCTTCCCTTTCTGATTGTCACCTGAGTTTCTCCACGCCCAGCTCCAGCAGTTCTTCTTTGTCTAAAGCAGAAACTTTGTCTAAAAGCAGAAACTCACACTACCTCACCTTCCTGTCTAGCCATGGGAGCACCTGGTGGTAAACAGAAAACATGTCAAGAGAAACTTAATTGGAAAACTAAGTAAAGAACTAAACCAAATTGCACAAGAAGAGAGAAACCTGGAAGTAAATGAAATAGTGGAGCAGAATTTCCATCCCTGGAAGAAAGTGAAATGTGGCTGCTGTGGAGCTTGCCTCAGTCTGGAATATGCAGGGCCTGAGTCCCTTTCTGGGATGGTGGATAGCAGAATCCTGACCTGGAATAAATCAGGACTAGCACTGTTCCCAGGGCTGCTGAGATGTCCCTATCCCCCAGAATGGGACACTAGGCCCCAGTTTACAAATCCATTCTGCAGCTACGCTAAGATCTTGCCCTGGACCCTGACATCCAAGATGGGAAAGATGGTTCCCTCTCTAACTTCTCAGATTCCCACTCTGAGCATCAGGCCTTTTTGTAGTCATTTTACAATTACTTCCTTCCTTGAGATCTTAATATATAACAATAACAATAATGATAATAATAATTGCAGCTAACATTTATTGAGCCTTTACTTTTGTGCCAGGCACTTTACAAAACAATCCTATGAGATTGATTATATGATATCCCTGATGAGGTGATCAAGACACAGAGAGGTTCAGCCACTTACACAAGGTCACACAGCTTATAAGTGGAGGAGTCAGGATTTGAATCCATGCAATCTGACCCCAGTACCTGTGCTCTTCTTAACCACTACCCATACTGCTTCAGGTCACAGGATATGATATAGTGGAAAGAGCAGTCTTGAAAGCCAGGCAGAGAGCTCTACCACTTACTGTTACTTATCCCTGGGAAACCTGTTTAACCCATTTCACCTCTAAGTCTCAGTTTCCTTCTCTATAAAAAAGGCACAACAGATATACTTTGTGGAGTTTTGCTATTTCCTAAGAGAGAACAGGTTTTCAAGTCCTTTCACCCTTCTCTTTTCACCTCCCTTTCTAGTTCGATTTATCTGTCGCACATTCATTAGACATTAAGGCTGCATTTACCCTTGAGCAAAGTTTGGCTTCACTATATTCCACTATTATATAGGTATTTCATGCCTATCACGTGTGGAACATGGCATCAGGCACTGAAGGGCTAGAACTCATGGAATGAAACTAAAGGCAGGAAAATCCACCTAAAGTGGCAATGGCAGCAGAGTAGAGATGAGGTGCTGGCTGGGAGAAACATGGCTTTAAGATGGCAGGAACTCTTCTCCTCCAGCTTGTCTCCCTCTTGCCAGCTTCCTGCCAGGGCTAACAGGAGGCTTCTTGTTGCTTCCTGTCACAAAGCTTGCACCCTCCAGTGGTAGGGAGCCTCTGGCTCCCAGCTCGCAGGGAGGTAGACATGCCCAGAGCCTTGACTAGACCCACCTTTCCTGACTCTGGAACCATTCATTCATCATTCTACAGACTATGAGCCAGGCATTGGGCACTGGGGACAAAATGGAAAATAACAAGTCTGCCCTCAAGAAGCTCACCAGCATGCCCTGTTCTCCCACTGCCCCTAACAGCCTTCTCACTTGCATAGCACTGGACTCACCTTGGTAGTATGCCATCATTTCTCTCTCCCAACAAAGACATACTTCACTAGAATAGTTATAGTAATAAGTGATTCTCTCCTACCCAACCCCTACCAAGGGAAATGAGAAACAAATGGAATATATATATGCCAGGCATTTTACATATATTATCTCACCTATCTTCACAACAATCCTGCAAGGTAGGATAATTATCCCCATTACATAGACAGGAGGGAAATGGAAGCTCACATAGAAATGGAGCCGGTTTGAACTACGGCTGTCTGCCTGCAGAGTCTCTGCTCTTTCTACAGCCCCAGGCTGCCTATGTTAGCTCAGCCAGCTGCTCTGCTAGCTCTGGCCCCCTCCTTCATCTGGACTATGTGCTTTCACGTATTTAGATTTCCTGAAATCTTCTCATCTGTGCTGGTCCCAGAGGAAGCCAACCTCTCCCAGTCCGGTGACAGCAGAAGCAGTGCAACATTCTAGGCACCACCTTTGATTCTTTGATTAGCTTGTTTTAATTACACCCAGGCTGGCGCAGTTCCGGTATAAAGTACCTGGTACTGCTGCAAAGCATACAGGTTTGCTGTTACACTTTCTAGCTTGTTCTCTGACTCCAGCCCCTATTACTCCCCACCCATTCTGCTGGCTGACAACCTTCGTTCTCTGCTGTCCTTGGTTCTGCATCTTTGCACATCACATTCAGGCCTGCAAAGCAGTGCTTCAAACTACCACCACCCCAGGCAGCTGAGCCAGCTTAGCTCAATTCAGAAAAGAGTGCTTGAGTCTCTGCTGAGAGCCAGGCACTGTTCTGGGTGTAGTGAATAGGCAAAAAAACAGGAGGAAAACACAGGGACCTTGCCCTTCAGAAATTTAGAGTCAGAGGCTAGGAGAGAGAAGCAGACAAGAACAAAAATCACCGACAAAAGGCAGGCAGTGGTGGGGCTGTAATAGAGTCCTAAAATATCAGAGCTGGAGGGAAACTTGGGTTTTCTGTTTTAAGCCTTCCATTTTACAGGTGGGGGACCTAAAGCCCAAAGGAGAGCAATTACTCGAGCTAATAATATCAGGTAATAACAACTAACATTTCTAAAGCCTTACTAGGATCTAAGCACCATTCTACACGCTTTATGTATATTAACTCACTTAACCTTCACAACTACCCTATGAGGTAAATACTATTGCCCTCCTCATTTTAAAGATGAGGAAAATGAGGCATAGAGGGGTTAAACACCTTGTCCAAGGTGACACCGTTAGTAAGTGGAAATCTGTATTGGACCCAGGCAGTCTGGCCCTTCATTTTAGTCTATTTAATGTACTGTGAGATGGAGAATGAATCGACTTAAAGAAGTAATGAGAAGACTTCTTGAATGAATTACTTTTAAGTCTAATTATGAAAACGTTCAACTTTGGTTATCCAGAGCCACCTAAGAGGAAGCCTCAGTTAACCAAAAGTTTGGGTCCAACTGGGAGTTCCTGAGTACCACTAAAAACAAGGCAGTGAGGGTAGTGAGCAGAGCCCCATATTTCCAAAGAAAGAGCCAAACCAAGAGGAAAGAACTTGGTATAAGGGATTTATTCAAAAAACGAGAAGCAGTCCAATCCACTTTTCCTTTTTATGTCTAGCTTTTTACACATGATGCCTCAAGCCTGTGAGTTCTTTAATATCCTCAAATGCCATTTCCTGAGGCAGGCAGGCCAGCTCAGGCACCTTAAAAAGATGATCAGTAATATGGATTGATGCTTTCAGAAAAGGGATTTCTTAGTAAATCTTTGGTCAACCAAAGACTTCCATTTCCCCAAATCTTCCCCAACACACACATACATGCACACGCACACACACACTTTGGCTTTTGGTTAACCAAGAACCTTCTCCAATTCTGCCATATAATCTTCAAAATAAACACAGTTATCAGTATAAAAATTACTTACCAATTATTGCCAAATTATGTTCTGAGCCACAAGAGACCTGTAAAAAGAAAGAAAATAAGTCACATTAGAAAAAGAAAATGTATAGATATTTCAGCTAGTATATTTTATGATCGTAGTTATTTTATAATTATACTAACATCCATCTTTGGCAAATTTTAGAAAGGAAGTAGAAAGGAGTACCATCTACAAAGGTTAAGACTATAATTACAACACATTCACAGCCACATAAAAAGAGAATATGAAAAGACATTGAGTGAAAATACACCAAGAGCTGGCTGGTTAGCTCAGCTGGTTAGAGCACAGTGTTATAACACCAAGGTCAAGGGTTCAGATCTCCACACAGGTCAGCTGCCAAAATAAAAAAAAAAAGGAAAAGGAAAATACACCAAAATATTTAAAAAGTTGTCTTTAGCCAGTGAGATCATGAATTACATTTTAAAATCCTTTCTTTCTACTTTTTTGTATTTTCAAACTTTTTATAATGAGCATATGTTACTTTAAAAATAGAAGGATAAGGCAATAAAGATAACAGTTTTTGAAAACTTAACTGAAAAGACCATCACTCTCATCTGGACTGACAGAATGAGCAAAGAATTCAGTGGTAAAATAGACTGGTCTGAGGAAATGCTTGACCTGTCCTCATCTGCCCACTCTCCCTTTCACCTTCCAGCCAATACAAACTATCTGAAGTTCTTTGAACATGTCATGTTCTCTCACACTCCCAGGCCTTCGTACATGCTTGTTCCTCTACTCAGAATGCCTACTGCCTTTCTCTCCTCTGCTGTCTACCTAAAAAATTTCTATTTATCCTTTAAAATCTCAAAGCATCTACTGAGCTGTTCTTCTAGGCAGACCCAGGCACTCCTGTCATTATGCTCTTATATGTACCCTCATTGTAGCAACCACACTGCTGCCTTTTAACATTTTTTTCCTGTCTCCTCACTAGACTACATGCATCTTGAGATCAGGGCTGAGTCTCATTCACCTCTGTTTGCACAGATGGATTGCACAAGGCCTGGGAATTAAGTTTACATCTGCTAAATGAGAGAATGAATGGAGGATCAAAGTACATAAAAGAACAAATACCTAATAGGCAAAAGACCATCATTTGGGGTTCTGAATCCAGTGTTTCCAAACAGTGAGAGACACTTCAATTGCCTTTCAGTCTCCCCATGTCCCCAGCACTACCAGGAGGAAGTGCCTGGGGATACAAAAGCATAAATGGTTCCCCAGGTTCTAATTAAGAGGAACTCTAAACTCTGTAAGCGTACTGTGACATTTATCAGGATGCTCACCTTAGCTCCTGGAAAGAGGAAGACTTCAGATACTATGGAATGTTAATGCTGGAAGGGCCCAGGAGATCATCTACATAACAAGGAGAAAACCAAGGGTTGGGAAGGGGAAATAACTTGCTTCAGGTCCCAGAGCAAGTCTGTGTCAAAACTAACACTAGAGCCACTCTGATTCTCCTGATTCTCATACAAGTTCCTTTCCTGATACTTTTCACTCTTTCCCAGCGAAAAACATGTGGAAGTAATATTCAAAGCTTCTTTGCACAAGCCCCCGACAGTTAAGACAACAGGCTCAAAAGGCATTTGAGTGCTGGAGTTCAATCAGCATACTGGTAGGTGAGAAGGGGCAGCAAGGCCCCCTAGGCTTTTTCCTGTGTAAAACCTGTGCTTCCTAGATCCCAGCTTCCACAGGGAAGTGGGCTATTCACACTTATGTGGACTCCCTGACAGCATCTGGCAAAGACACACCTGTATATTCTATGCCAAGCAGATATTTCCAGGTTGTCTAGTCTCTGAGCTCCTTTGAGGCTGGCTCTGTGTCTGACTTACCTGAGGGCTCCCATCATGCCTTGCCCAGGGCCATACACACAGCATAAGTTTATTACATGCTTCCTGGTTGTACTGAGGGTGGTTCCCTAGGTTCTGTTACAGAAAGTATAATCTAGGGTCCAGGGTCTCCTAAAATCCCAGGCTCTCACTGCAGCTAAAAGGTCCAAAACAGGAGTTTCAAGATGGCGGCGGCTGCGACGGCTGGCGCGGAGTAGCTGAGGTGGAAAAGGTGGCCACTGGGCCTCAGGCAGCCGGGAAACTTGTGGACCTTCCTCTGGCCATCTCTTAAGGGAGGACTGCTGCTGCTGGCCGGTCGTGGGGGCTCAACGCCACTTTGCCCCCGGCAGGAGAGGCTGCCTCATTTACAGGCAACAGCTTTGAAGTGTGGAGCAGGAAAAGAACTGATTCTTAGCTGCAAAAGCGAGTCTTGAAACAGGGAACACGGCGCCAGGGCTGCTGTGGATGCAGCCAGGATCCCGGAGGCTGGGGCCGCACTGAAGGCGGCCAGCTGCCCTATTCAGGATTTGAGGTTTCAGGCCGGCATTAAAGAAGATTCCTGGGAGCGCCCGAGCGGCGCCGCGACTGAACAGCCCGAGGCGGCAGCGCCGAGAACACGGAAGGCAACAAACCAGAGACAGAGCGAGCGCCCGACCTGGCACAGCACTGTGAGTGATCCCTGGCACAGCTCTGTTCGGGGGGTGGATGCCCACGCGGCTCCCGCCTGCACCACCAGGCCACTCACTGCCCCGGTGCTGCCTCCATTTTCCCAGGTGCGGGCAGCTCCGCCCTGCTCGGCCATCACTGAGCCCATTTGCTTGGCCTGGCGCGGGGCTTTCCGGACCCTGCGGGCCGGCCTCCTCTCCCACTCCCTCCGCGGTTCTCTGGCGGGGCTGGGGGTGTGGGGCGTCCCGACCAGTGTTGGGAGGGCTAGGAAGTACGGGCGGGCCGACTGTCACTCCACCACACCCTGGACTCCGGCCCCGGTAAACTTCCTGTTACTGGGAGGCAGATACCATCTCTGCGACCACCAGTTTGGAAAAAAGCCTAACGAATTTCTGGTTGGGAATAGTGTGGTAGGAGAGTTCCCAGGTCCGCTTGAACCTGCCGGAGAGCAGGCTGCAGGCGGGCACTAGACTCGGTTTATACCGGGGGGATACAAAGGTGAACAAGACCCGAGAAAGATCTACACAGTGCTACAAAGGCACCCAGAGAGACCGGTCGTCTGTGCCTAGCAGAAACCTGGTAGACTTCCTGGGCGAGGCAGTGCTGAGCAGGGTCTTGAAGGCCCAGCTGATAGACGAGGGGTGCAGAAGACACACCCCAGCCCAGCACAGTGTGCACAGAGGGGGGAGACGTGCGGCCAGGGAGGCGGAGACTCGACAGAAACCACACACCCGGTGGGGTCGCCACTGCACGATCTAACAGCTTGGGCCAGAGCACACGGAACGGGGAGAAGTCCTGTACAGAAAGTGAAAGCTCAACAGAGATCACACACCCTGTGGTACGTGATCCACCAGCCCAGCAGAGTACAAGCTGACCAGAAAGGTGGATCCCCGGAGAAGCCCAAGACCCGAGGCAACCACACACACAAGACACTAGAGGCCAACTGAGCAGTCACGGCGGGAGCCATACCAAATTGGCAACCACAGCAACATCCTAGTTAGTCATTAGTCTCAAACCGGTGGACTGTGAAACCCCCTGCCACAATGAATAAACACCAAAAAAAAGATACCAGAAATACAAAAAATCAAGAAAGTACACCACCAAAAGTTAATAAATCTCATACTCTAGATCCTATAGAACAAGAAGCCCTTGAAATAACTGACAAGGAATTTCGAGTGATAATTCTAAGGAAACTGAATGAGATACAAGAAAACTCAGCTAGACATCATGATGAAATGAGGAAAAGTATACAGGATCTGAAAGAGGAAATATACAAGGAAATCAATGTCCTGAAAAAAAATGTAGCAGAACTTGCTGAACTGAAGAAGTTATTCAGCGAAATAAAAAACACAACGGAGAGTTTAACCAGCAGGCTTGTCGAAGTTGAAGAGAGAACCTCTGAACTTGAAGATGGGCTGTTTGAAATAACACAAGCAGACAAAAAGAAAGAAAAAAGAATCAAGGACATGGAAGAAAATCTGAGAGAGATATCAGACAACCTCAAGCGCTCAAATATCCGAGTCATGGGTATTCCAGAAGGGGAGGAAAATGGAGATTCCATTGAAAACATATTCAACAAAATAGTGGCAGAAAACTTCCCAGGTATGGGAAAAATCACAGATCTTCAGATCCAAGAAGTTCAACGATCTCCAAACGTATTCAACCTAAAAAGGCCTTCTCCAAGACATGTCATAGTCAAATTGGCAAAACTCAGAGACAAAGAGAGAATCTTAAAAGCTGCAAGAGAGAAGCGTCAAATCACCTATAAGGGAGCCCCAATCAGGTTAACATCAGACTTTTCATCACAAACCCTAAAAGCTAGAAAGGAATGGGATGATATTTTCAAAATACTAAAAGACAAATATTGCCAGCCAAGAATACTCTACCCTGCAAGGCTATCCTCCCGAAATGAGGGGCAAATAGTATATTTCTCAGACAAACAAAAACTGCGGGAATTCACTACCACACGACCACCCTTACAAGAAATCCTCAAGGGAGTACTGGGTTTGGTTCCTGAAAAATAACTACCACTGCCATAAAAACCTAAGAAAAATCTAAACCCGCTAGTACAATAAAAATGGCATTCATGAAGAGAAAACAAGCTAACAAAAACACTATCTACAACCTAAGGAACCAACAAACAAAGAAACCAAACAGTAAATCAGAAAGCAAGGAACAAAAGACACCTAAGACAACCAAACAACCAATAAAATGCTAGGAATAAATCAACACCTTTCAATAACAACTCTTAATGTAAAAGGCTTAAATTCCCCAATTAAAAGACACAGACTGGCTGACTGGATCAAAAAGCAGGACCCAACTATATGCTGCCTACAAGAGACCCACCTCACCCATAAAGATTCACACAGACTAAGAGTGAAAGGATGGAAAAAGATTTACCATGCAAACAGAAAAGAAAAACGAGCTGGAGTGGCTATTCTTATATCTGACAAAATAGACTTTAAACTAAAAACCATAAAAAGAGACAATGAGGGACACTACTTAATGATAAAAGGACTGATCCATCAAGAAGACATAACAATCATAAATATGTACGCACCCAATGTTGGAGCAGCCAGATTTATAAAACAAACTCTATTAGACCTAAAGAAGGAAACAGACACTAATACCATAATAGCAGGGGACCTGAATACCCCACTGTCAATATTAGACAGATCATCTAGGCAAAGAATCAGTAGAGAAACACAAGATCTAAACAAGACTCTAGACCAATTGGAATTGGCAGATATCTACAGAACATTCCACCCAACAACCTCAGAATATTCATTCTTCTCATCAGCACATGGATCATTCTCCAGGATAGATCACATATTAGGTCACAAATCAGGTCTCAATAAATTCAAAAAAATTGGAATTATCCCATGTATCTTCTCAGACCACAATGGATTAAAACTAGAAATTAATAACAAACAAAACTCTGGAAACTATACAAACACATGGAAATTAAACAGCATTCTACTTAATGACATATGGGTCCAAGAAGAAATCAAGCAGGAAATCAAAAAGTTTATTGAAACTAATGAAAACAATGATACATCATACCAAAACCAGTGGGATACTGCAAAAGCAGTATTGAGGGGAAAATTTATTGCATTAAATGCTCACTTCAGAAGAATGGAAAGATGGCAAGTGAACAACCTAACACTTCACCTTAAAGAACTAGAAAAACAAGAACAATCCAATCCTAAAGTTAGCAGACGGAAAGAAATCATTAAGATCAGAGCAGAACTGAATGAAATTGAAAACCAAAAAACAATTCAAAAGATCAACGAATCAAAAAGTTGGTTTTTTGAAAAGATAAATAAAATTGACAAACCATTAGCATGGCTAACAAAAAAAAGAGAAGACTCAAATAACAAAAGTTAGAAACGAAAAAGGCGATATTACAACTGATTCATCTGAAATACAAGGCATCATTCGAGACTACTACAAACAACTATACGCCAACAAATTTGAAAATCTGGAGGAAATGGATAAATTTCTGGACACACACAAGCTCCCAAAACTGAACCGTGAAGACGTAGAAAATTTGAACAGACCAATAACAATAAAGGAGATTGAAGCTGTTATCAGAAGGCTCCCAACAAAGAAAAGCCCAGGACCAGATGGATTCACAGCAGAATTTTACCAAACATTCAAAGAGGAATTGACACCGATTCTTTACAAACTATTCCAAAAGATTGAAACGGACGCAAATCTCCCAAACTCATTCTATGAAGCAAACATCATCCTGATACCAAAACCAGGTAAAGATATAACCAAAAAAGAAAACTACAGGCCGATATCCTTGATGAATATAGATGCAAAAATCCTCACTAAAATACTAGCAAACAGAATACAGCAACACATACGAAAAATTATTCATCACGATCAAGTGGGATTCATCCCAGGGATGCAAGGTTGGTTCAACATACGCAAATCAATAAATGTGATACACCATATTAATAAACTCAAACACAAGGTCCATATGTTCATCTCTATAGATGCTGAAAAAGCATTTGATAAAGTTCAGCACTCATTCATGACAAAGACCCTCTATAAGTTAGGTATAGAGGGAAAGTATCTCAACATAATTAAAGCCATATATGACAAACCCACTGCCAATATCATCCTGAATGGGGAAAAGCTGAAAGCTTTTCCTTTAAGAACAGGCACTAGACAAGGATGCCCACTCTCACCACTCCTATTCAACATAGTGTTGGAAGTACTAGCCAGAGCAATCAGAGAAGAGAAGGAAATAAAGGGCATCCAGATTGGAAAAGATGAAGTCAAACTGTCCCTGTTTGCAGATGACATGATCCTATATATCGAACAGCCTAAAACCTCTACAAAAAAACTCTTGGAATTGATAAACGATTTCAGCACAGTAGCAGGATACAAAATCAACACACAAAAATCAGTAGCATTTCTTTTCTCCAATAGTGAACATGCAGAAGGAGAAATCAAGAAAGCCTGCCCATTTACAATAGCCACCAAAAAAATAAAATACTTAGGAATTGAGTTAACCAAGGAGGTGAAAAATCTCTATAATGAGAACTACAAACCACTGCTGAGAGAAATTAGAGAGGATACAAGAAGATGGAAAGATATTCCATGCTCTTGGATTGGAAGAATCAACATAGTGAAAATGTCCATACTACCCAAAGTGATATACAAATTCAATGCAATCCCCATCAAAATTCCAAAGACATTTTTCTCAGAAATGGAAAAAACTATTCAGACATTTATATGGAACAACAAAAGACCACGAATAGCCAAAGCAATGCTCAGCAAAAAAAATAAAGCTGGAGGCATAACACTACCTGACTTTAAGCTATACTACAAAGCTATAATAACCAAAACAGTATGGTACTGGCATAAAAACAGACACACTGACCAATGGAATAGAATAGAGAATCCAGAAATCAACCCACACACTTACTGCCATCTGATCTTTGACAAAGGCACCAAGCCTATTCACTGGGGAAGGGACTGCCTCTTCAGCAAGTGGTGCTGGGATAACTGGATATCGATATGCAGGAGAATGAAACTAGATCCATACCTCTCACCGTATACTAAAATCAACTCAAAATGGATTAAGGATTTAAATATACACCCTGAGACAATAAAACTTCTTAAAGAAAACATAGGAGAAACACTTCAGGAAATAGGACTGGGCACAGACTTCATGAATACGACACCAAAAGCACGGGCAACCAAAGGAAAAATAAACAAATGGGATTATATCAAACTAAAAAGCTTCTGCACAGCAAAAGAAACAATTAACAGAGTTAAAAGACAACCAACAGAGTGGGAGAAAATATTTGCAAAATATACATCTGACAAAGGATTAATATCCAGAATATATAAGGAACTCAAACAACTTTACAAGAAGAAAACAAGCAACCCAATTAAAAAATGGGCAAAAGAGCTAAGTAGGCATTTCTCTAAGGAAGATATACAAATGGCCAACAGACATATGAAAAAATGCTCAACATCACTCAGCATCCGGGAAATGCAAATCAAAACCACATTGAGATACCATCTAACCCCAGTTAGGATGGCTAAAATCCAAAAGACTATGAACGATAAATGCTGGCGAGGCTGCGGAGAAAAAGGAACTCTCATACATTGTTGGTGGGACTGCAAAATGGTGCAGCCTCTATGGAAAATGGTATGGAGGTTCCTTAAACAATTGCAAATAGATCTACCATACGACCCAGCTATCCCACTGTTGGGAATATACCCAGAGGAATGGAAATCATCAAGTCGAAGGTATACCTGTTCCCCAATGTTCATCGCAGCACTCTTTACAATAGCCAAGAGTTGGAACCAGCCCAAATGCCCATCATCAGATGAGTGGATACGGAAAATGTGGTACATCTACACAATGGAATACTACTCAGCTATAAAAACGAATGAAATACTGCCATTTGCAACAACATGGATGGACCTTGAGAGAATTATATTAAGTGAAACAAGTCAGGCACAGAAAGAGAAATACCACATGTTCTCACTTATTGGAGGGAGCTAAAAATTAATATATAAATTCACACACACACATACACACACACACACAAACTGGGGGGGGGGGAAGAAGATATAACAACCACAATTATTTGAAGTTGATACAACAAGCAAACAGAAAGGACATTGTTGGGGGGGAGGGGGGAGGCAGAAGGGAGGGAGGTTTTGGTGATGGGGAGCAATAATCAGCTACAATGTATATCGACAAAATAAAATTTAAAAAAAATAAAAATTAAGAAAAAAAAAAAATGAAACCACAAAAAAAAAAAAAAAAAAAAAAAAAAGGTCCGAAACAGGAAATGAACCAGTCATAACCCCTTGTTCTGAGTTTCTGTTCTTGCAGGAGGCAGCAGGAAGTCATGAACCATGAAATACTAGACTACCCTCAAAAAATATCAGCTGAAACTGAAATACAGTCTCCACAGATGAATTTTAGTAAATCTCCATCCAAGGAGAAGCTGGGATCTCCACACCTATCTGTCCCTGTTTTATGTCATGGATCAGCCACGACAGGAAGTCTCAGTTAGCCATCTATGGACTATAACCTGTACTAGTTGAGGGCTCAATGTTTAGCCCGTATGACAACTTCCTGATGTCCCTTCCTGAGTCCAGATGTAAATGTGGCTTCAGAACTGACCAGTGAACTTTGTCCCATAGTCGACCAATCCAAATTGAACAAGCTTGTATCCTTCATTTACATGAGAGGACCTAAATGGGAACTTGGGCAGGAAATCACACGGGAACTTTGGCTACATAAGACGACCCCTTTCCCTTGTTTGGCGAGACACTGATTTGGGAGCGATCTCCTGTGTTCTTCTTACTTGTAAGTAATAAAGCTTTTTCCTCCTATCCTCGTTCTGGCAGTTTTGTGCTCTCTAAGGGATGGACCCCCCATTGTCTGGTAGCAGAAGCTACTTAGATTGAAGAATTGAGAAAAGCTACATGTCTAACAGTAGTGGGATGCTTATGCAAATTATGATAGTCATCTAATGGGCTTTTATGCAGTCTTGGAAAATAATGCTTAAAATAATAGGAAAATATTAATGATCTCATGAACTGAAAAATCACATAAAATTGTAAAAATAACATGATCTCAACTCTATAATAAAACATGAATAAAAAAGACTTAGGAAATACTTCAAAATGTTAACAATGATTGCCTCTAGACTAGGGATGATATAGGCATTATGAATATGGTTTCTCCTTTCCTTTTTCTGTACTCTCTGAATTTTATATACTATTCTTATAATCAGAAAAAAATATTAAAAATAAGAAAAAGTAAACATAATGCAGTTCCCACCTCAGAGGGGAAAAACCCATCCGGCTATAATATGCTATAAAATCTGGTATGTTCACAAGTAGTGGAGAAAAATGATTTGAAGGAAACATAAATAAATTATAAGGCAAGTTGCATCACAGTGGTGGAATTATGAGATATTTTTCTTCTAGTCTCTATTTTTCAAATATTCTTTAACTGTGGTGGTAGCGGCAGCAATAAGAGCAGGAATTAAAGCTAACATAAGGACTCATATGTGCCAGGCATCATGCCAAGGCACTTTATAATCATTATCACATTTTAATCATCACAACAATCTTTTCAGGTAGGTTTGACTTTGCTCATTTTAGATATAATGAGACTGGAGGCTCATACATATTACAAAACCTTCATAGCTGGTTACGTGGCGAAACTAAAACCCAGGTCTGCCTGATCTCCAACCTAGTGTTCTTTACTTTTATATCATGTTACCTTTGTTTCTGAAAATTAGTTATTTCATTTTACAAAATGCAGAGAGAGAAATGGCCTGACTCTGACTGCCAAGGTTCACCGTAGGACTGTGGACTGCAGAGCTGACCAGCCTTCAGGACCAGGGGCTTCCAGAAACAAGCCACTGACAAATGCCAGTATCAGACAGCAGATGCTGCTCTGAATTAATGAGTGAGACAGTGATGAATGGATTTTGTCAAGCCAATGTAGAGCTTGAAGCCCAAAGCTCTCCTCTGCTTCTTACTGTCTCTGTGCACTAGCATAGAGGTCCGGAGACTGAACACCACAGGCCACAAAATTTCCTTCAACGAGATTGTATCAATGACCATTTGCTTTATGTTGCTCCTGTCAGCATCTAACCACTGCCCAGCTGCATACAGCTTTCTAGGAGACTCTGTTAACAATGGCAATGGGCCCAGGAGAAAGAGATTCAGGAGCCAGGAGGCCAATTGAGTCCTAGGTCCCCTGCTTTCCAGCTCTGAGACTTTCAGCAAGTTAAACTCTCAGACGTCAGTGTTCTCAGGTGTGAAAAGTAGTTAACAGTGTCTGTCTTCGAGCAATAAGAGAAGAGAAGAGAAGGAAATACAGGGCATCCAGATTGGAAAAGATGAAGTCAAACTGTCCCTGTTTGCAGATGACATGATCCTATATATCGAACAGCCTAAAACCTCTACAAAAAAACTCTTGGAATTGATAAATGATTTCAGCACAGTAGCAGGATACAAAATCAACACACAAAAATCAGTAGCATTTCTTTTCTCCAATAGTGAACATGCAGAACGAGAAATCAAGAAAGCCTGCCCATTTACAATAGCCACCAAAAAAATAAAATACTTAGGAATTGAGTTAACCAAGGAGGTGAAAAATCTCTATAATGAGAACTACAAACCACTGCTGAGAGAAATTAGAGAGGATACAGGAAGATGGAAAGATATCCCATGCTCTTGGATTGGAAGAATCAACATAGTGAAAATGTCCATACTACCCAAAGTGATATATAAATTCAATGCAATCCCCATCAAAATTCCAAAGACATTTTTCTCAGAAATGGAAAGAACTATCCAGACATTTATATGGAATAATAAAAGACCACGCATAGCCAAAGCAATGCTGAGCAAAAAAAATAAAGCTGGAGGCATAACACTACCCGACTTTAAGCTATACTACAAAGCTATAATAACCAAAACAGAATGGTACTGGCATAAAAACAGACACATTGATCAATGGAATAGAATAGAGAATCCAGAAATCAACCCACACACTTACTGCCATCTGATCTTTGACAAACGCACCAAGCCTATTCACTGGGGAAGGGACTGCCTCTTCAGCAAATGGTGCTGGGATAACTGGACATCCATATGCAGGAGAATGAAACTAGACCCATACCTCTCACCATATACTAAAATTAACTCAAAATGGATTAAGGATTTAAATATACACCCTGAAACAATAAAACTTCTTACGGAAAACATCGGAGAAACACTTCAGGAAATAGGACTGGACACAGACTTCATGAATACGACCCGAAAAGCATGGGCAACCAAAGGAAAAATAAACAAATGGGATTATATCAAACTAAAAAGCTTCTGCACAGCAAAAGAAACAATTAACAGAGTTAAAAGACAACCAACAGAGTGGGAGAAAACATTTGCAAAATATACATCTGACAAAGGATTAATATCAAGAATATATAAGGAACTCAAACAACTTTACAAGAAGAAAACAAGCAACCCAATTAAAAAATGGGCAAAAGAGCTAAGTAGGCATTTCTCTAAGGAAGATATACAAATGGCCAACAGACATATGAAAAAATGCTCAACATCACTCAGCATCCGGGAAATGCAAATCAAAACCACACTGAGATACCATCTCACCCCAGTTAGGATGGCTAAAATCCAAAAGACTCTGAACGATAAATGCTGGCGAGGTTGTGGAGAAAAAGGAACTCTCATACATTGTTGGTGGGACTGCAAAATGGTGCAGCCTCTATGGAGAACGGTATGGAGGTTCCTCAAACAATTGCAGATAGATCTACCATACGACCCAGCTATCCCACTGTTGGGAATATACCCAGAGGAATGGAAATCATCAAGTCGAAAGTATACCTGTTCCCCAATGTTCATCGCAGCACTCTTTACAATAGCCAAGAGTTGGAACCAGCCCAAATGTCTATCATCGGATGAGTGGATACAGAAAATGTGGTACATTTACAAAATGGAATACTACTCAGCTATAAAAACGAATGAAATACTGCCATTTGCAACAACTTAGATGGACCTTGAGAGAATTATATTAAGTGAAACGAGTCAGGCACAGAAAGAGAAATACCACATGTTCTCACTTATTGGTGGGAGCTAAAAATTAATATATAAATTCACACACACACACACAAAACGGGGGGGGGGGGTGAAGATATAACAACCACAATTACTTGAAGTTGATATGACAAGCAAACAGAAAGGACATTGTTGCGGGGGGAGGGAGGAGAGGGAGGAGGGAGGGAGGTTTTGGTAAGGGGCAACAATAATCAACCACAATGTATATCGACAAAATAAAATTAAAAAAACAAAAAAATGAAAAAACAGAAAAACAAAACAGTGTCTGTCTTGTCTGCCTCACAGAATTGCTAGAGAACAAATGAGATAATCCATCCCCTCACAGCCATGCGTCCCACCCTCCTTCCTTACATACAAATCTGACCATGTCATGACCCTGTATAAAACCCTTCAAAGCCTCCCAGTATTGGTAGGGCAAAGTCTAAGCTACATAGTATGGCTTACAAGGTCCTTATGAGTAGGTCCATTTACGTCTCTGGCCTCATTTCCTCCTGCTGCTACTCCAGAACCCTCAACCTCAGATAACATATTCCCTTTGTTCCCTTCACGCCATATTACATTATCTCACATATGATGTCTATTTGCAGACTATGCACATGTCAGCCACCTCTGTGTCTCAGACACCCAGCAGACTGCCTGCCCAATAGTGTCTCTGCCACACACAGCCCAAGTGTAAGGCACGGGGTTGAAGGGGCCCAGTACAAAGAGAAGGGGCTCAAGGAAGGTATATGATGATCCCAAAGCAAGTACGATAGCAGTGTGGCCGCTCCAGTACAATTGGAGACAGGCCCTGAGATGCAGTAGGGACAAGGAGGAGACAGCACTACAAGAATAAAGGTGAAGATGCTGGGGGCATCAAAAGCACAGTAGTAACTCCAGCACAGCAAAGCATGGAAGACCACAACAGAGTCAGTCCTAGGAAACAGAGCTCCACTATAGAGAAAGCTAGTTCCAGCTTGCTAGTTGAGGCCTTCAAGAAAAGGGGGACACACTTCCCCAAGCGTAGTGGGTGGGGAACAGATACTAGAGAGGTCTCCTCTGTTCAAGGTCCTGAGCCTGAGGAGCTAGAGCTGCAGAAAACAATTTCCAAACCTATAACTGCCAGTGGGACAAGGTCTCCCACTCACCCGCCAGGGTAGACTCCATCAATTCTTGTGAGAAGAGTCACAACTCCTCTGGGGGCTAGATCTTATGAAAACAGCAGGACCAGGGCAAGAACAGACTGATAGCAGATGTCCAGTAAATATATGCTGAATGCATTAATGTGTTGAATAAATGAATAATTGAATATATAATCAAAAAATAGGTGAAAGTGAAAATATACGCCAACTGTTGCATGTGACTACTTTAGTTCTCAGCAGCACAGTTGTACCATCTGTAAAAATAGCTGACTGGCCCTTGTTGAGTGCTTATGGCCAGGCACCTAACAAAGTTAACAGCTTTGCCTGTATTATCACATTTATACAAAACCTAAGAGATCGATTCTTTTGCTACAACCAGTTTACAAATGAGGCAACTGGGCCTCAGAGAGGTAGGTAACTTAACTTGCCCAGTGTCTTACAGCTAGTGGAGATGCAGGATTCTATGACGCTTCAGATTCAAGCCTTCTGTCCTCCCAAAAGTTTTAACCCTTCCTTTTTGCATATAGGAGGGAAATAAACTACCCACCCAGCTCCTTCCTTTGGGCAAACCCTGTGCTAATTACAATGGATCTTAAGCTGAGAGAGCTCTAGATTTACAGAGCCCAAACATCTTCCCTGGGACTAGGAGCGCCCACCTTTGGACTGATCAAGAAGCTGCTCCAGGGCTATTTCTTGATGGAATGGCTGTAAAATGGCAACAAAGTTTTGTCCCCTGTCATCCTCACAGGAGCTATCACCTCGCGGGAGAACTCCGCCAGACTGTTTAACTCTGAACATTCTAAGCAGGGTAAACTCAGGGCGCAGAAAAGAGTGGGGTGGGAAACAACACAGGGGTGCGACAAGGACTCAGGGGAGGAAGCACCGGGACGCCAAGGAGAGGAAGCGGGGCGAGGCCGGTCCCACGCCACTGGCCAGGGCCCGCTGCAGCCCGGGCCCATCCAGCGACCGCCGGGGCCAGCTGATTGGTTCCCGCCCAGCGCCAATGGGCCCGGGCGCCCGCAGATACTATGGCAACGGGGCGCCCGTGCAGAGGCACGTGACAACCAGGGATGGGGAGGAAGTGGGCATCGGCCGGCGGGGTGCTGGGCGACGGGCCACAGGGCGAGTCTTTGGCAGGCACAGCCACCCAGTGGGAGAAGCGTGCCCAAAGCAGCTCCAGAAGGGCAGCCCCGGCTGGCTGGGCAGCCTGCCGCCCGCCCGGGTTAACAGGGCAACGGAATGGGCGCCTCAGTCCGCCTTTGCTAGAGCTCCGCCCAAACCCAGCTGCCATCTGTGTGGAGCTCTGGGGTGACAACCAGAATTTCCAAACTGTTCGAAAAGCAGGGCTGGGAGCCTGGGCACGTTTGGCAAGCAAATGAAATCCTGTGAGCCAACGGAGCTCTACCCGTAGGCTCAGAAATAGCCCCAAGTGGAGGAGGCCATGGTGACACCAGAGAGGCAACACAGTTGCTTGCTACTGAAAGCACCTAGCCTTACAAAGATACCTTTAAAAAAAAAAAAAAAAAAAAAGGAATTGGCTTTACAGAGAGAGACTACCGGTTCTTCTATCTTTGACTTTGAGGTGGAGGACAGATGGTGCCTCTGGGTCTGTAGGTCCCTTTGCAGGGTGGGGAGGGGACTCCTTTGATATCTAGGCTTCAGTTAAAAATTCAAGCTTGAAGGGGCTACTACTACCTAAACCAAAGAGCATTTGAGCATCAGCATGAATAATGACAGCAGTGGATAACAGCCCATTGAATAAAAATCCATGAGTACATACTGAGTAACAAATAATAGGGGAGCAGGAAAAGCTCTTCCTTATAGTAGGATGCCAAAAATAATAAATGTAAAAGGAATAATTGGGCTAGAAAATAATTGTGCAACTATTATAGTAATAGTAAATTCAGGCAAGAATCATTAATGCATGTTAAAACTACTGGGCAAAAGTCTGAAGAGGAACAGTGTATTTACATAGTCTCAAAGTATCTATTCACAGATTACTTCTTAATTACAAAGGATACGTGACAACTTTACAGTGGAGAAAGGAGGCAGACACTATCTTTCACAAGTGATCTAAGTTAGTATCACTAATAATGGGATTAACTGGCATCAGTTGCCTCTTCATATGATGCATTAAAGACAGACACAACATCACTTTGGTATTTCTGTGAAAAGTGCATTAAGTGAAATCTAATCATGAGGAAAATCAGACAAAACCAATTCAGGGACATTATACAAAAAAACTACAAAATAACTGTCCTGTACTCTTAAAAAACATTAATGTCATAAAAGACAAGGAAAAGCTATTCCAGATTAAAGTAGGCAAAGAGACATGACAACTAAATGCAATAAATGATCCTGAATTGGATCCTGGATCAAAGTGAAAAATTGCCATAAAAGATAGCATTGAGACAACTGGAGAAACACGAAGACACTCCGTAGATTAGATAATAGTATTCTGTCAATGTTAAATTTTCAGAAGAGAAAGAGAGAGCACACAAATATCGCAAAATATTAATACATGCTGTGTGTCTGGGTAAAGGGATTTGGGGAATTCTTTATATTATTCTTGCAATTCTTCCATAAGTTTGAAATTATTTCAAAGTAAAAGGTATAAAAAATTAAACAGGCAAAATTAATCTATGATGAAAGTTTAGAATGGTGAATGGTGATTATTTTGGGGTGGGTATATCTGGGAAGTTTGCTGAAGTGCCTAATTTGGGTGATTACACAGGTGTACAAGAATATAAAACTCCATGAGTTGAACACTTAAGATTTGCACATTCTCCTGTATGTAAGTTAGACATCAACCAAAACAAAGAAAAAGGAAAACAAACCAACCAAAAAACCATAGAAGGATAACCTTCTCTCTTTCTTTCACAGGCCACAGCTGTGGCCTGGTGGGGAATTGGCCTATGCAAAGAAGTGGGTAGCAGGACTGTGGCACAGTGGGTTGGTTTTACACAGGTGAACTGAGCAAATAAGTAAATGTATTGAAGATAATGGGAGCAATATTTCTCATTGCCAGAGAAGTGAACTACAGTGAAAAGAGGAAGATATAAAAGGAACCCTGTAGTGTCAGATTACAATTAAAGATATTGGTGTGAACTCATGGTTTTCAAGATAGATTGATAGATACAGAGATATAAAAATAAATATATATGCTAATTATCCTGATTGGATCACCACATATTGTACACAGGTATGGAATGTGGATCACCACATATTGCACACAGGTTGAATAACTCTGTACCCCACATATATTTATAATCAATTATGTTTGATTAAAAAATAAAAGCTTCCCATAACGGGAAGCTCACCACTTTCCAAGGTAGATCACTCCATTTTAGAATAGCTGTGTTAAAAGGCTCTTCTGCATATTGGACCATACTCTGTGTTGATCATACTATGTTGCCATCTGGAACCCTGCAGGACAAGTTTTCCACATGATAGTCCTTGATTATTTGAAGAGTCATATGTACCTCCCACTATCACCTCCCTACAAATCTTTTCTTCCAGGCTAAACATCTGTTATTCCTTCAGCAGCTCATCATGTGACATAATTTCTGGACGGTTTACTCTTCTGGTTACTTTAATCTTATTATCCCTTAAAATCAGTATCTTAAAATGTGAGGGCCCGAGAGCAGCAATCCCCAATATAATAAGCACACCAAGAGCTGAGATTTTTGTTTCTAAATACCATTCACTAAAAAGTTCCAGAGTTTCTTGCAGAAATGGCTGATTCTAGGATGGAAGCAGGGAAAGTACCAGATGAATGTGGAGCTTCTTGGGTTAGAGAGTAAAAAAGTCCTCAAAGAATCATAGGGGCATGTCAAAGTTCCCAAAAGCAAACTTGAAGGGGTTCCCACGGTTTAAATATGGGACAATTTCAGCATCAAAATAAATAATGATACTAGTGGAAGCTAGAGACTAAAAGAGGAATCCCCTGGAGGTTCTGATTGATTCCAGAGTTGGCCTTTCCTATGTGAATCTCTGACTTAGAGGGAGGCATCTGGTGAAATATCAAGGGATATGGCCCTCAATCTGGCCTATCTAAACTTCTGATCAACAAACTGGACAAAGATAGAAGTTTGCTTATTAAATACATAGAGCTTATAATGCTGGAAGAGGCAGCCAGTACACTGGATGAGATGCTCAGGACTCAGATGACAAATGGAAACAAATAGATAAAATTTGAAATGTAAATTCCTATACACAGGTTCAAAAAATAAGTTATAGAGATGCAGGATATGTGAGAAATGACTAAACAGCATTGCTTGGGGGGAAAAAAAAAAGACCTATACTTGTAATTTGAGTCAGCAGTATGACACAGCCACTCAAGAAACAGGATCCTAGGCTTCACTGCTAGAAATATACTGCCCACAGAAATGAACTTATCTATATGCTGGTCACACCACATTTGGAGCACTGTGGTCAGTTCTGGACTCTTCCTCACATTTTAAGATACTGATTTTAAGGGATAACAAGATTAAAGTAACCAGAAGAGTAAACCATCTAGAAATTATGTCACATGATGAGCTGCTGAAGGAATAACAGATGTTTAGCCTGGAAGAAAAGATTTGTAGGGAAGTGACAGTGGGAGGTATATATGACTCTTCAAATAATCAAGGACTATCATGTGGAAAATTTGTCCTGCAGGATTCCAGATGACAAAATAGTATGATCAACACAAAGTATGGTCCAAAATGCAGAAGAGCCTTTTAACACAGAGCTATTCTAAAATGGAATGGTCTACCTTGGAAGGTGGTGGAAGGTGGTGAGTTCCCCTTATGGGAAGCTTTTTTTTTAAATCAAACATAATTGATTATACATATATGTGGGGTACACAGTTGAATATCAATACCTGTGTATAATATGTGGTGATCAAATCAGGATAATTAGTATTTCATCATTACACAAAGTAGTCATTCTTTGTGACCCTTTACCAATTTCTTGCAAACCCCTTCTTCTCCTCTCTTCCTTTCTCTCCTCTACTAACCTCAGTTCTGTTCTCTCCTTTTGAAAGTTCAACATAGTATTGTGTTTGTTCTTTTTTTCTATCTGTTAATTTTTTTAGCTTTCACTTATGAGTGAGGACATGTGGCATTTCTCTTTTGAAATAAGCCTGATTTATTTCATTTAATGTGATTTTCTCCAAGTTCATCCATGTGGCTGCGAATGGCAGAATTTTATTCTTTTTTATGGCAGAGTAGTATTCCATTGTGTATATATACCACATTTTCCTTATCCAGTTGTCCATCAAAGGACATTTAGTGTGGTTCAAACTCTTGGCTATTGTAAATACCACTATGATAAACATGGGAGTGCAGGTATCCCTTTGACATGATGATTTCCATTCCTTTAGGAATACACCCAGAAGTGGGATTGCTGGATCATATAGCAGTTGTATCTGTAGTTGTTGGAGGAATCTCCATACTGTTTTCCCTAATGGCTGCACTAATTTACAATCCCACCATGTGAGTGCTCCTCTTTCTCCACATCCTTGGCAACATTTGTTATTCTCTGTCTTTTTGATAATAGTCAGTCTAACTAGGGTGAGATGATATCTAAATGTGGTTTTGATCTACATTCCCCTGATGTTTAGTGATGTTGAGCATTGTTTTCGTGTGTCTGTTGGCCATGGGTATATTTTCCTTTGAGAAATGCCTATTCCGCTCCTTTGCCTGTTTTTTAATTGGGTTATTTGTTTTTTTACTGTTAAGTGATTTAGTTCCTTGTATATTCTGAATGTTAATCCCTTGTCAAATGCATAGTTTGCGAATATTTTCTCTCATTCTGTGGGTTGTCTTTTCACTCTGTTAATTGTTTCCTTTACTGTGCAGAAGTTTTTTAGTTTGCTATAATCCCGTTTGTTTATTTTCTCTTTTGTTGCCTGTGCTTTTCAGATCTTATTCATAAAGTCTTTGCCCAGTCCTGCATCCTGAAGTGTTTCCCCTATATTTTCTTTTAGGAATTTTATGGTTTCAGGTTTTATATTTAAATCTTTTTAGTTGATTTTGGTATATGGTGAGAGGTACAAGTCTAGTTTCATTCTTCTACATATGGATGTCCAGTTTTCCCAGCACTGTTTATTGAAGAGGTAGTCTTTTCCCCAATGCATGTTCTTGGTGCCTTTGTTGAAGATGGTGGTTGTAAGTACATGGGTTGACTTCTGGGCTTTCTATTCTTTTCCATTAGTCCAAGTGTCTGTTTAATGCCAGTACCATGCTGTTAGGTTACTATAGCTTTGTAGTATAATTTGAAGTCAGGTAGTGTAATGCCTCTGGCTTTATTTTATTTTTTGCTCAAGATTGCTTTGGCTACTTGGGGTCTTTGTTGTTCCATATGAATGTTAGGATTGTTTTTTCCTATTTCTGAAAAGAATGACATTGGTATTTTGAGGAGGATTGCATTGAATGTGTAGATCACTTTAGGTAGTATGGACATTTTCACACTGTTAATTATTCCAATCCATGAGAATGGAATGTTTTTCCATCTTTTTTGTCCTCAATTTCTTTCAGCAGTGATTTGCAATTTTTGTTGTACAGAACTTTCACTTCTTTGGCTAAATTTATTCCTAGGTATTTTATTTTTCTGTCGGATATTGTAAACGGGATTGCTTTCTTGATTTCTTTTCCTGCTAGTTTGTTGCTGGAGTGTAAAAATGCTGATTTTTCCATCTACTAATGTTGGGATTGGATTGTTGTTCTTTTTCTAGTTCTTTTTTTTTTTTTTTTTTTTTTAGCAAAGTTAGTATCATTTATTTTATTTTATTTTATTTTATTTTATTTTTTAAAAAATTTCATTTTGTCGATATACATTGTGGCTGATTATTGCTCCCCATCACCAAAACCCCCTCCCTTCTCCCTCCCCTCCCTCCAACAATGTCCTTTCTGTTTGCTTGTCGTATCAACTTCAAGTAATTGTGGTTGTTATATCTTCTTCCCCCACCACCCGATTCTGTGTGTGTGTGTGTGTGTGAATTTATATATTAATTTTTAGCTCCCACCAATAAGTGAGAACATGTGGTATTTCTCTTTCTGTGCCTGACTTGTTTCACTTAATATAATTCTCTCAAGGTCCATCCATGTTGTTGCAAATAGCAGTATTTCTTTCGTTTTTATAGCTGAGTAGTATTCCATTGTGTAGATGTACCACATTTTCCGTATCCACTCATCTGATGATGGACATTTGGGTTGGTTCCAACTCTTGGCTATTGTAAAGAGTGCTGCGATGAACATTGGGGAACAGGTATACTTTCGACTTGATGATTTCCATTCCTCTGGGTATATTCCCAACAGTGGGATACCTGGGTCGTATGGTAGATCTATCTGCAATTGTTTGAGGAACCTCCATACCGTTTTCCATAGAGGCTGCACCATTTTGCAGTCCCACCAACAGTGTATGAGAGTTCCTTTTTCTCCGCAACCTCGCCAGCATTTATTGTTCACAGTCTTTTGGATTTTAGCCATCCTAACTGGGGTGAGATGGTATCTCAATGTGGTTTTGATTTGCATTTCCTGGATGCTGAGTGATGTTGAGCATTTTTTCATATGTCTGTTGGCCATTTGGATATCTTCCTTAGAGAAATGCCTACTTAGCTCTTTTGCCCATTTTTTAGTTGGGTTGCTTGTTTTCTTCTTGTAAAGTTGTTTGAGTTCCTTATATATTCTTGATATTAATCCTTTGTCAGATGTATATTTTGCAAATGTTTTCTCCCACTCTGTTGGTTGTCTTTTAACTCTGTTAATTGTTTCTTTTGCTGTGCAGAAGCTTTTTAGTTTGATATAATCCCATTTGTTTATTTTTCCTTTGGTTGCTGGTGCTTTTGGGGTAGTATTCATGAAGTCTGTGCCCAGTCCTATTTCCTGAAGTGTTTCTCCTATGTTTTCTTTAAGAAGTTTTATTGTTTCAGGGTGTATATTTAAATCCTTAATCCATTTTGAGTTGATTTTAGTATATGGTGAGAGGTATGGATCTAGTTTCATTCTCCTGCATATGGATATCCAGTTATCCCAGCACCATTTGCTGAAGAGGCAGTCCCTTCCCCAGTGAATAGGCTTGGTGCCTTTGTCAAAGATCAGCTGGCAGTAAGTGTGTGGGTTGATTTCTGGATTCTCTGTTCTATTCCATTGGTCAGTGTGTCTGTTTTTATGCCAGTACCATTCTGTTTTGGTTATTATAGCTTTGTAGTGTAGCTTAAAGTCAGGTAGTGTTATGCCTCCAGCTTTATTTTTTTTGCTCAGCATTGCTTTGGCTATGCGTGGTCTTTTATTGTTCCATATAAATGTCTGGATAGTTTTTTCCATTTCTGAGAAAAATGTCTTTGGAATTTTGATGGGGATTGCATTGAATTTGTATATCACTTTGGGTAGTATGGACATTTTCACTATGTTGATTCTTCCAATCCAAGAGCATGGGATATCTTTCCATCTTCTTGTATCCTCTCTAATTTCTCTCAGCAGTGGTTTGTATTTCTCATTATAGAAATTTTTCACCTCCTTGGTTAACTCAATTCCTAAGTATTTTATTTTTTTGGTGGCTATTGTAAATGGGCAGGCTTTCTTGATTTCTCCTTCTGCATGTTCACTATTGGAGAAAAGAAATGCTACTGATTTTTGTGTGTTTATTTTGTATCCTGCTACTGTGCTGAAATCATTTATCAATTCCAAGAGTTTTTTTGTAGAGGTTTTAGGCTGTTCGATATATAGGATCATGTCATCTGCAAACAGGGACAGTTTGACTTCATCTTTTCCAATCTGAATGCCCTTTATTTCCTTCTCTTCTCTAATTGCTCTGGCTAGTACTTCCAACACTCTGTTGAATAGGAGTGGTGAGAGTGGGCATCCTTGTCTAGTTCCTGTTCTTAAAGGAAAAGCTTTCAGCTTTTCCCCATTCAGGATGATATTGGCAGTGGGTTTGTCATATATGGCTTTAATTATGTACAGATACTTTCCCTCTATACCTAACTTATAGAGAGTCTTTGTCATGAATGAGTGCTTTTTTTTGTTAGTCATGCTAATGGTTTGTCAATCTTATTTATCTTTTCAAAAAACCAACTTTTTGATTCGTTGATCTTTTGAATTGTTTTTTGGTTTTCAATTTCATTCAGTTCTGCTCTGATCTTAATGATTTCTTTCCGTCTGCTAACTTTAGGTTTGGATTGTTCTTGTTTTTCTAGTTCTTTAAGGTGAAGTGTTAGGTTGTTCACTTGCCATCTTTCCATTCTTCTGAAGTGAGCGTTTAATGCAATAAATTTCCCCCTCAATACTGCTTTTGTAGTATCCCACAGGTTTTGGTATGATGTATCATTGTTTTCATTAGTTTCAATAAATTTTTTGATTTCCTGCTTGATTTCTTCTTGGACCCATATGTCATTAAGTAGAATGCTGTTTAATTTCCATGTGTTTGTATAGTTTCCAGAGTTTTGTTTGTTATTAATTTCTAGTTTTAATCCATTGTGATCTGTCTAATATTGACAGTGGGGTGTTCAGGTCCCCTGCTATTATGGTATTAGTGTCTATTTCCTTGTTTAGGTCTAATAGAGTTTGTTTTATAAATCTGGCTGCTCCAACATTGGGTGCGTACATATTTATGATTGTTATGTCTTCTTGATGGATCAGTCCTTTTATCATTAAGTAGTGTCCCTCATTGTCTCTTTTTATGGTTTTTAGTTTAAAGTCTATTTTATCAGATATAAGAATAGCTACTCCAGCTCGTTTTTCTTTTCTGTTTGCATGGTAAATCTTTTTCCATCCTTTCACTCTTAGTCTGTGTGAATCTTTATGGGTGAGGTGGGTCTCTTGTAGGCAGCATATAGTTAGGTCCTGCTTTTTGATCCAGTCAGCCAGTCTGTGTCTTTTGATTGGGGAATTTAAGCCTTTTACATTAAGAGTTGTTACTGAAAGGTGTTGATTTATTCCTAGCATTTTATTAGTTGTTTGGTTGTCTTAGGTGTCTTTTGTTCCTTGCTTTCTGATTTACTGTTTGGTTTCTGTGTTTGTTGGTTCCTTAGGTTGTAGATAGCGTTTTTGCTTGTTTTCTCTTCATGAATGCCATTTTTATTATACTAGTGGGTTTTGATTTTTCTTGGGTTTTTATGGCAGTGGTAGTTATTTTTCAGGAACCAAACCCAGTACTCCCTTGAGGATTTCTTGTAAGGGTGGTCGTGTGGTAGTGAACTCCCGCAGTTTGTTTGTCTGAGAAATATACTATTTGCCCTTCATTTCGGAAGGATAGCCTTGCAGGGTAGAGTATTCTTGGCTGGCAATCTTTGTCTTTTAGTATTTTGAAAATATCATCCCATTCCTTTCTAGCTTTTAGGGTTTGTGATGAGAAGTCTGATGTTAGCCTGATTGCGGCTCCCTTATAGGTGATTTGACGCTTCTCTCTTGCAGCTTTTAAGATTCTCTCTTTGTCTCTGAGTTTTGCCAATTTGAGTATGACATGTCTTGGAGAAGGCCTTTTTGCGCTGAATACGTTTGGAGATCGTTGAGCTTCCTGGATCTGAAGATCTGTGATTTTTCCTATACCTGGGAAGTTTTCTGCGACTATTTTGTTGAATATGTTTTCAATGGAATCTCCATTTTCCTCCCCTTCTGGAATACCCATGACTCGGATATTTGAGTGCTTAAGGTTCTCTGATATCTCTCTCAGATTTTCTTCCATGTCCTTGATTCTTTTTTCTTTCTTTTTGTCTGCTTGTGTTATTTCAAACAGCCCATCTTCAAGTTCAGAGGTTCTCTCTTCAACTTCGACAAGCCTGCTGGTTAAACTCTCCGTTGTGTTTTTTATTTCGCTGAATAACTTCTTCGGTTCAGCAAGTTCTGCTACATTTTTTTTCAGGACATTGATTTCCTTGTACATTTCCTCTTTCAGATCCTGTATACTTTTCCTCATTTCATCATGATGTCTAGCTGTGTTTTCTTGTATCTCATTCAGTTTCCTTAGAATTATCACTTGAAATTCCTTGTCAGTCATTTCAAGGGCTTCTAGTTCCATAGGATCTAGAGTTTGAGATTTATTAACTTTTGGTGGTGTACTTTCTTGATTTTTTGTATTTCTGGTATCTTTTTTTTGGTGTTTATTCATTGTGGCAGGGGGTTTCACAGTCCACCGGTTTGAGACTAATGACTAACTAGGATGTTGCTGTGGTTGCCAATTTCGTATGGCTCCCTCCGTGACTGCTCAGTTGGCCTCTAGTGCCTTGTGTGTGTGGTTGCCTCGGGTCTTGGGCTTCTCCGGGGAGCCACCTTTCTGGTCAGCTTGGACTCTGCTGGGCTGGTGGATCACGTACCACAGGGTGTGTGATCACTGTTGAGCTTTCACTTCCTGTGCAGGACTTCTCCCTGTTTCGTGTGCTCTGGCCCAAGCTGTTGGATCGTGCCGTGGTGACCCCACAGGATGTGTGGTTTCTGTTGAGTCTCCGCCTCCCTGGCCGCACGTCTCCCCACTCCGTGCGCACTGTGCTGGGCTGGGGTGTGTCTTCTGCAACCCTCGTCTATCAGCTGGGCCTTCAAGACCCTGCTCGGCACCACCTCGCCCAGGAAGTCTGTCAGGTTTCTGGTAGGCACAGACGACCGGTCGCTCTGGGTGCCTTTGTAGCACTGTGTAGATCTTTCTTGGGACTTGTTCACTTTTGTATCCCCCCGGCATAGACTGAATCTAGCGCCCACCTGCAGCCAGCTCTCCGGCAGGTTCAAGCGGATCTGGGAACTCTCCTACCACACTATTCCCAACCAGAAATTCATTAGGCTTTGTTCCGAACTGGTGGCTGCAGAGATGGTATCTGCCTCCCAGTAACAGGAAGTTTACCGGGGGCCGGAGTCCAGGGTGTGGTGGAGTGACAGTCGGCTCGCCCGTACTTCCTTGCCCTCCCGACACTGGCCTGGGATGCCCCACGCCACCAGCCCCGCCAGAGAACCGCGGAGGGAGTGGGAGGGGAGGCCGGCCCGCAGGCTCCGGAAAGCCCCGCGCCGGGCCAAGCAAGTGGGAAGGCTCAGTGACGGCCGAGCCGGGCGGAGCTGCCAGCACCTGGGAAAATGGAGGCAGCCCCGGGGCCGTGAGTGAACCGGTGATGCAGGCAGGAGCCGGGTGGGCGTCAGCCCCCCAAACAGGGCTTGGCCAGGGGTCACTCACAGTCCTGTGCCAGGTCGGGTGCTCACTCTCTGCCTCTGGTTTGTCGCCTTTCCCGTTCTCGGCCGCTGCCGCCTCAGGCTGTTCAGTCGCGGCGCGGCTCGGGCACTCCCAGGAATCTTCTTTAATGCCGGCCTGAAACCTCGAATCCTGAATAGGGCAGCTGGCCGCCTTCAGCGCGGCCCCAGCCTCCGGGATCCTGTCTGCATCCACAGCAGCCCTGGCGCCGTGTTCCCTGTTTCGAGACTCGCTTTAGCAGCTAAGAAACAGTTCTTTTCCTGCTCCACACTTCAAAACTGTTGCCTGTAAATGAGGCAGCCTCTCCTGCTGGGGGCAAAGTGGCGTTCAGCCCCCACGACCGGCCAGCAGCTGCAGTCCTCCCTTAAGAGATGGCAAGAGGAAGGTCCACAAGTTTCCCCTTTTTCTAGTTCTTTGAGGTGCAGCATTTGGTTGTTTATTTGAAATCTTTCTATTCTTTTGATGTAAGTACTTATTGCAGTAAACTACTCTCTTAGTACTGCTTTTGCAGTATCCCAAAGGTTTTGGTATGATGTGACTTTATTTTTATTAGTTCCAAGAATTTTTTTGATTTCCTGTTTAATTTCTTCTTTGACCCATAGGTTGTTCAGAAGCATGTTGTTTAATTTCCATGTATTTGTATAGTTTGCAGAGTCTGCTTGTTATTGATTCCTATTTTTAATCTGCTGTGGTCTGAAAAGATACTTGAAATAATTTCAAGTTTTAAAAATTTTTTGAGACTGGATTTGTGACCTAAGGTTTTCTATCCTGGAGAATGTTCCATATGCTGCAGAGAAGAAAGTATATTCCGTAATTGTAGCATGAAATGTGAGGCAAATATTAGTATGCCTATTTTCTAGTGACGAAGTGAAGGCTCAAAAAGTGCAAGTCTCTTGCCCAAGGTGAGATAGCTTGCAAATGTCAGACATTGGACCAGGCTCTTGATGTACCTGAGCCTCAATTTTCTCACCTAATAAAATAAAAATCATAATAAAACTTCTAGGGCTGTTTTATGGATCAAATAAGACGCTATATAGATGAGAAAGAGAAAATCATCCTCTGACATCCAGGAGCTGGCCTGGTAATAATGTCAGCTGTTGAGCTTTAGTGTTGCTATGAGCTGATCTGGCACACACAGCTAGGTCTTGATGTTCTCTTGTTGAACATACACTATTTCACAGAACATCAACATCAGACAAGGCCACTCTGTAACCATGGCAGATGAAGACAAAAACAAGACTACTCCATAATCATAACCAAACACAAACAGAACATGTAATTGTTGCATGTCCAAATCATAAAACACCAAACATCCTCCTCTCCTGTCTAATACGGGTGACAAATACTACTTTACCAAATACAGCTCTATTCTCACTTTAGTCTGCCTTCCCTATGGGTAAGATTTATTAAAACACCCAATCATAGAATTGTCTCCACTTTCTGACAGAACCTAATTAAGAGCAAACCTCCACTTCTTGGACCTTCCCTAAAAACCACCCAACCAAAGCTCACGTCTTTTTTTTTTTTTTTCCTAAAAAGATGACTGGTAAGGGGATCTTAATCCTTGACTTGGTGTTGTCAGCACCATGCTCACCCAGTGAGCTAACCGGCCATCCCTATGTGGGATCCGAACCCGGGGACTTGGTGTTATCAGCACCACACTCTCCCTAGTGAGCCACGGGCCGGCCCAAAGCCCACGTCTTATAAAAAGTCCTTTCTACTGAGATGCCTATGATTCCCCATAGTGTGCATTCTGAATCTTCATGGCCACAAGTGATAAATCCAGCTTGTTCAACTACACATGTGCTCCTGGTAGTCTTGGCCTGGAGGGCATTGATAATGGATCCACTTAGGAAACCATTCAGCACTTGACAAATGTTTGTTAGTGTTTTCATCAGTTATCATAACTAAGTGGTTTAAAACAATAAGCAGTTATTTGTGTGTCTGTGGCTCAGCCGAGTGGTTCTTCTGGTTTGGGCAGGGCTTGCTCACATGACTGGGCATTGGCCAATCTTTGACTAGGACAGCTGAGGTGGCTAAGCTCTGTTCCACATATTTCATCATTCAACGCACTAGTCTGGGCGAGTTCTCCTGGCAGTGGCAATGAGCAAAGGACAAAAAGCAGAAATACATAAGTGCTTTTTCAAATCTCTGCTTATGTCACACTTGCTATCATCCCAATGCCAAAACAAGTCACATGGCTGAGTTCAGAGCTAAAGGATGGAATAGTAAACTCCCCCAGAGTATGAAGGCAGTTCATAGCAAAGGATGTGTGTATGAGGAGGAATAGGAATTGGGAATGTTAATCCAGTGAGCCTATAATAGTGTTTTTATGTTTTACCCTCTTCTGGCCATGCTTCATTTTTATCCCCAGGTGCTCCTGGCTTTCTTCCTAACTCGATAGTGTTTTTCTGGGAGAAATTCTGAAAAAGTTGTGAGATTCTCCACCCCTCTCTCACCACCATTCTTGACACAGTCTTACTCTAGAATTTACCTATATGCAAATATTCATTATCAGAATTTCTGCCCACTTTGAAAAAAAAATCCTTAAAGATAAACAATGAGACCAAAAAAGATGGTAGCTTAGAAGAAATGCCTAATGACAGTAGCATATCAGACACAGAAACTTAGGAGTTAAAAAGGATTTCAGTAATTAGCTTTGAGAGGCAGTCAATAGCCTATACTTAAATGCTTCGTACAGAGGAGAAAGGAAAAGGCATTGAAAACATATTCAACAAAATAATAGCAGAAGACTTCCCAGGTATTGGGAGAGACACAGACATTCATTCAGATCCAAGAGGCTCAAAGATCCCCAAACGGATTCAATCCAAAAGGTCCTCTCTGAGGCACATTATATTCAAACAGGCAAAACTCAAAGACAAAGAGAAAATCCTAAAAACAGCAAGAGAAAACCATCAAGTCACCTATAAGGGAGTCCCTATCAGACTAACAGCAGACTTCTCAGCTCTCTGCAAGCCACTGGTATCCATGTACAGAAAAGTCTTGTATATATGCTCAACTCCCATACAATGCAATGAGCGCAGCTAAATGATCTGAGATGTATGGGTGGATCAGAAGGCTGAACAAAATCTCAGAATATTAAAATTTATGGGCTACATGGGATAAACTGTCACTCAAACCGTTGTTCCTCCAGCAAGAAACCCACAGACACAAAGAAAGAGCAAAACTAAATCTCTTCCTCAAAGAAACGGTCTGAGTCTTAGTTCTGGCCTTAGCTCTTGCCTGGAATTCTGCAACAGATTCCTCTTTGTTCCTCTCTCCCCTAAGTGCCCAAGCCCAAATTCCTCTGTGTGGTATTTAAGATCCTCCATGGTCTGGACCCAATGCAGTTCTCCAGCCTCTTTTCCCACTGGAATTATCCACAATTGCATTCCAGCCACACTGGACCATCATACACAGCATCCTACTACCCCACTCCTCATCATGACC